>NC_064929.1:20625000-21250000 GCF_023897955.1 Schistocerca gregaria | reverse complement strand
TCTAATCTGTGGACCTTCAGAATGTTGATGAAACACAGAAATTGCATCGGCATTGAACACAATAAGCACCATGCGTACTTTTCTCCATGGGAGTAATGTCTTAAACTGTCTATGTTTGATCGTTCCCTGGAAGACTAGTAGCAGTTTCCGAAGCACATCTGGAGGAATTATATAATCTGTGGAACTTCAGATTGTTGATGAAACACAGAAATTGCATCGACATTGAACACAATAAGCACCATCTGGACTTTTCTCCATGGGAGTAATATCTTAAACTGTCTACGCTTTGATCGTTCACTGCAAGACTAGTAGTAGTTTCCGAAGTACATCTGGAGGCATTCTGTAATCTGTGGACCTTCAGAGTGTTGATGAAACACTGAAATTGCATCGGCATTGAACACAATAAGCATCATGCGGACATTTCTCTATAAGAGTAATGTCTTATACTGTCTACGCTTTGATCGTACACTGGAAGACTAGTAATAGTTTCCGAAGCACATCTGGAGGCATTCTGTAATCTGTGGACCTTCAGAGTGTTGATGAAGCACAGAAATTGAATCGGCATTGAACACAATAAGCACCATACGGACTTTTCTCCATGAGAGTAATGTCTTAAACTGTGTACGCTTTGATCGTTCACTGGAAGACTAGTAGTAGTTTCCGAAGCACTTCTGGAGGCATTCTGTAATCTGTGGACCTTCAGAGTGTTGATGAAGCACAGAAATTGAATCGGCATTGAACACAATAAGCACCATGCGGACTTTTCTCCATGAGAGTAATGTCTTCAACTGTGTACGCTTTGATCGTTCACGGAAGTCTAGTAGTAGTTTCCGAAGCACATCTGGAGGCATTCTGTAATCTGTGGACCTTCAGAGTGTTGATGAAACACAGAAATTGCATCGGCATTGAACACAATAAGCACCATGCGTACTTTTCTCCATGGGAGTAATGTCTTAAACTGTCTACGATTTGATCGCTCCCTGGAAGACTAGTAGTTGTTTCCGAAGCATATCTGGAAGCATTCTGTAATGTGTGGACCCTCAGAGTGTTGCTGAAACACAGAAATTGAATCGGCATTGAACACATTAAGCGCCATGCGGACTTCTCTCCATCTGAGTAACGTCTTAAACTGTCTACGCTTTGATCGATGACTGGAAGACTAGTAGTAGTTTCCGAAGCACATCTGGAGGCATTCTGTAATCTGTGGACATTCAGAGGGTTGATGAAACACAAAAATTGCATCGGCATTGAACACAATAACCACCATGCGGACTTTTCTCCATGGGAGTAATGTCTTAAACTGTCTATGCTTTGATCGTACACTGGAAGACTAGTAGTAGTTTCCGAAGCACATCTGGAGGCATTCCGTAATCTGTGGACCTTCTGAGTGTTGATGAAACACAGAATTTTGCATCGGCATTGAACACAATAAGCACCATGCGGACTTTTCTCCATGGGAGTAATGTCTTAAACTGTCTACGCTTTGATCGTTCACTGGAAGACAAGTAGTAGTTTCCGAAGCACATCTGGAGGCATTCTCTAATCTGTGGACCTTCAGAGTGTTGATGAAACACAGAAATTGCATCGGCATTGAACACAATAAGCACCATGCGTACTTTTCTGCATGGGAGTAATGTCTTAAACTGTCGACGCTTTGATCGTTCAGTGGAAGACTAGTAGTAGTTTCCGAAGCACATGTGGATGCATTATGTATGCTGTGGACCTTCAGAGTGTTGATGAATCACAAAAATTGCATCGGCATTGTAAACAATAAGCACCATGCGGACTTTTCTCCATGGGAGTAATGTCTTAAACTGTCTACACTTTGATCGTTCCCTGGAAGACTAGTAGTACATTCCAAAGCACATCTGGATGCATTCTGTAATCTGTGCACCTTCAGAGTGTTGATGAAACACAGATATTGCCTCGGCATTGAACACAATAAGCACCTTGCGGACTTTTCCCCATGGGAGTAATGTCTTAAACTGACTACGCTTTGATCGTTCCCTGGAAGACTAGTAGTAGTTTTCGAAGCACATCTGGAGGCATTCTGTAATCTGTGGACCTTCAGAGTGTTGATGAAACACAGAAATTGAAACGGCAATGAACACAATAAGCACCATTCGAACTTTTCTCCATGAGTGTAATATCTCCAACTGTCTACGCTTTGATCGTTAAAAGGAAGACTAGTAGTAGTTTGTAAAGCACATCTGGATGTATTCTGTAATCTGTGGACCTTCAGAGTGCTGATGAAACACAGAAATTGCATCGGCATTGAAGACAATAAGCACCATGCGGACATTTCTCCATAAGAGTAATGTCTTATACTGTCTACACTTTGATCGTTAAAAGGAAACTAGTAGTAGTTTCTGAAGCACATCTGGATACATTCTGAAATCTGTGGACCTTCAGAGTGTTGATGAAACACAGAAATTGAATCGGCATTGAATACAATAAGCACCATGCGGACTTTTCTCCATGGGAGTAATGTCTTAAACTGTCTATGTTTGATCGTTCCCTGGAAGACTAGTAGTAGTTTCCGAAGCACATCTGGAGGCATTATGTCATCTGTGGAACTTCAGAGTGTTGAAGAAACAAAGTAATTGCATCGGAATTGAACGCAATAAGCACCACCCGGACTTTTCTCCATGGGAGTAATGTCTGAAACTGTCTATGTTTGATCGTTCCCTGGAAGACTAGTAGTAGTTTCCGAAGCACATCTGGAGGAATTATGTAATCTGTGGAACTTCAGAGTGTTGATGAAACACAGAAATTGCATCGACATTGAACACAATAAGCACCATCTGGACTTTTCTCCATGGGAGTAATATCTTAAACTGTCTACGCTTTGATCGTTCACTGGAAGACTAGTAGTAGTTTCCGAAGTACATCTGGAGGCATTCTGTAATCTATGGACCTTCAGAGTGTTGATGAAACACTGAAATTGCAGCGGCATAGAAAACACAATAAGCATCATGCGGACATTTCTCCATAAGAGTAATGTCTTATACTGTCTACGCTTTGATCGTACACTGGAAGACTAGTAATAGTTTCCGAAGCACATCTGGAGCCATTCTGTAATCTGTGGACCTTCAGAGTGATGATGAAGTACAGAAATTGAATCGGCATTGAACACAATAAGCACCATGCGGACTTTTCTCCATGAGAGTAAAGTCTTAAACTGTGTACGCTTTGATCGTTCACTGGAAGACTAGTAGTAGTTTCCGAAGCACATCTGGAGGCATTCTGTAATCTGTGGACCTTCAGAGTGTTGATGAAACAAAGAAATTGCATCGGCATTGAACACAATAAGTACCATGCGTACTTTTCACCATGTGAGTAATGTCTTAAACTGTCTACGATTTGATCGCTCACTGGAAGACTAGTAGTTGTTTCCGAATCATATCAGGATGCATTCTGTAATCTGTGGACCTTCAGAGTGTTGATGAAACACAAAAATTTGCATCGGCATTGAACACAATAAGCACCATGCGGACTTTTCTCCATGGGAGTAATGTCTTAAACTGTCTATGCTTTGATCGTTCCCTAGAAGACTAGTAGTAGTTTCCGAAGCACATCTGGAGGCATTCTGTAATCTGTGGACATTCAGAGGGTTGATGAAACACAAAAATTGCATCGGCATTGAACACAATAACCACCATGCGGACTTTTCTCCATGGGAGTAATGTCTTAAACTGTCTATGCTTTGATCGTACACTGGAAGACTAGTAGTAGTTTCCGAAGCACATCTGGAGGCATTCTGTAATCTGTGGACCTTCTGAGTGTTGATGAAACACAGAATTTTGCATCGGCATTGAACACAATAAGCACCATGCGGACTTTTCTCCATGGGAGAAATGTCTTAATCTGTCTACGCTTTGATCGTTCACTGGAAGACAAGTAGTAGTTTCCGAAGCACATCTGGTGGCATTCTCTAATCTGTGGACCTTCACAGTGTTGATGAAACACAGAAATTGCATCGGCATTGAACACAATAAGCACCATGCGTACTTTTCTCCATGGGAGTAATGTCTTAAACTGTCGACGCTTTGATCGTTCAGTGGAAGACTAGTAGTAGTTTCCGTAGCACATGTGGATGCATTATGTATGCTGTGGACCTTCAGAGTGTTGATGAATCACAAAAATTGCATCGGCATTGTAAACAATAAGCACCATGCGGACTTTTCTCCATGGGAGTAATGTCTTAAACTGTCTACACTTTGATCGTTCCCTGGAAGACTAGTAGTACATTCCAAAGCACATCTGGATGCATTCTGTGATCTGTGCACCTTCAGAGTGTTGATGAAACACAGAAATTGCCTCGGCATTGAACACAATAAGCACCATGCGGACTTTTCCCCATGGGAGTCATATCTTAAACTGACTACGCTTTGATCGTTCTCTGGAAGACTAGTAGTAGTTTTCGAAGCACATCTGGAGGCATTCTGTAATCTGTGGACCTTCAGAGTGTTGATGAAACACAGAAATTGCATCGGCATTGAACACAATAAGCACCATTCGAACTTTTCTCCATGAGAGTAATATCTCCAACTGTCTACGCTTTGATCGTTAAAAGGAAGACTAGTAGTAGTGTCTAAAGCACATCTGGATGTATTCTGTAATCTGTGGACCTTCAGAGTGCTGATGAAACACAGAAATTGCATCGGCATTGAACACAATAAGCACCATGCGGACATTTCTCCATAAGAGTAATGTCTTATACTGTCTACGCTTTGATCGTTAAAAGGAAGACTAGTAGTAGTTTCTGAAGCACATCTGGATGCATTCTGAAATCTGTGGACCTTCAGAGTGTTGATGAAACACAGAAATTGAATCGGCATTGAATACAATAAGCACCATGCGGACTTTTCTCCATGGGAGTAATGTCTTAAAATGTCTATGTTTGATCGTTCCTTGGAAGACTAGTAGTAGTTTCCGAAGCACATCTGGAGGCATTATGCAATCTGTGGAATTTCAGAGTGTTGATGAAACAAAGTAATTGCATCGGAATTGAACGCAATAAGCACCACGCGGACTTTTCTCCATGGGAGTAATGTCTTAAACTGTCTATGTTTGATCGTTCCCTGGAAGACTAGTAGTAGTTTCCGAAGCACATCTGGAGGAATTATGTAACCTGTGGAACTTCAGAGTGTTGATGAAACACAGAAATTGCATCGACATTGAACACAATAAGCACCATCTGGACTTTTCTCCATGGGAGTAATATCTTAAACTGTCTACGGTTTGATCGTTCACTGGAAGACTAGTAGTAGTTTCCGAAGTACATCTGGAGGCATTCTGTAATCTGTGGACCTTCAGAGTGTTGATGAAACACTGAAATTGCATCGGCATTGAACACAATAAGCATCATGCGGACATTTCTCCATAAGAGTAATGTCTTATACTGTCTACGCTTTGATCGTACACTGGAAGACTAGTAATAGTTTCCGAAGCACATCTGGAGGCATTCTGTAATCTGTGGACCTTCAGAGTGTTGATGAAGCACAGAAATTGAATCGGCATTGAACACAATAAGCACCAGACGGACTTTTCTCCATGAGAGTAATGTCTTAAACTGTGTACGCTTTGATCGTTCACTGGAAGACTAGTAGTAGTTTCCGAAGCACATCTGGAGACATTCTGTAATCTGTGGAGCTTCAGAGTGTTGATGAAGCACAGAAATTGAATCGGCATTGAACACAATAAGCACCATGCGGACTTTTCTCCATGAGAGTAATGTCTTCAACTGTGTACGCTTTGATCGTTCACTGGAAGACTAGTAGTAGTTTCCGAAGCACATCTGGAGGCATTCTGTAATCTGTGGACCTTCAGAGTGTTGATGAAACACAGAAATTGCATCGGCATTGAACACAATAAGCACCATGCGTACTTTTCTCCATGGGAGTAATGTCTTAAACTGTCTACGATTTGATCGCTCCCTGGAAGACTAGTAGTTCTTTCCGAAGCATATCTGGATGCATTCTGTAATCTGTGGACCTTCAGAGTGTTGATGAAACACAAAAATTTGCATCGGCATTGAACACAATAAGCACCATGAGGACATTTCTCCATGGGAGTAATGTCTTAAACTGTCTATGCTTTGATCGTTCCCTGGAAGACTAGTAGTAGTTTCCGAAGCACATCTGGAGGCATTCTGTAATCTGTGGACATTCAGAGGGTTGATGAAACACAAAAATTGCATCGGCATTGAACACAATAACCACCATGCGGACTTTTCTCCATGGGAGTAATGTCTTAAACTGTCTATGCTTTGATCGTACTCTGGAAGACTAGTAGTAGTTTCCGAAGCACATCTGGAGGCATTCTGTAATCTGTGAACCTTCTGAGTGTTGATGAAACACAGAATTTTGCATCGGCATTGAACACAATAAGCACCATGCGGACTTTTCTCCATGGGAGTAATGTCTTAAACTGTCTACGCTTTGATCGTTCACTGGAAGACAAGTAGTAGTTTCCGAAGCACATCTGGAAGCATTCTCTAATCTGTGGACCTTCAGAGTGTTGATGAAACACAGAAATTGCATCGGCATTGAACACAATAAGCACCATGCGTACTTTTCTCCATGCGAGTAATGTCTTAAACTGTCTCCGCTTTGATCGTTCCCTGGAAGACTAGTAGTACATTCCAAAGCACATCTGGATGCATTCTGTAATCTGTGCACCTTCAGAGTGTTGATGAAACACAGAAATTGCCTCGGCATTGAACACAATAAGCACCATGCGGACTTTTCCCCATGGGAGTAACGTCTTAAACTGACTACGCTTTGATCGTTCCCTGGAAGACTAGTAGTAGTTTTCGAAGCACATCTGGAGGCATTCTGTAATCTGTGGACCTTCAGAGTGTTGATGAAACACAGAAATTGAAACGGCAATGAACACAATAAGCACCATTCGAACTTTTCTCCATGAGAGTAATATCTCCAACTGTCTACGCTTTGATCGTTAAAAGGAAGACTAGTAGTAGTTTCTAAAGCACATCTGGATGTAATCTGTAATCTGTGGACCTTCAGAGTGCTGATGAAACACAGAAATTGCATCGGCATTGAACACAATAAGCACCATGCGGACATTTCTCCATAAGAGTAATGTCTTATACTGTCTACACTTTGATCGTTAAAAGGAAGACTAGTAGTAGTTTCTGAAGCACATCTGGATGCATTCTGAAATCTGTGGACCTTCAGAGTGTTGATGAAACACAGAAATTGAATCGGCATTGAATACAATAAGCACCATGCGGACTTTTCTCCATGGGAGTAATGTCTTAAACTGTCTATGATTGATCGTTCCCTGGAAGACTAGTAGTAGTTTCCGAAGCACATCTGGAGGCATTATGTAATCTGTGGAACTTCAGAGTGTTGATGAAACAAAGTAATTGCATCGGAATTGAACGCAATAAGCACCACGCGGACTTTTCTCCATGGGAGTAATGTCTTAAACTGTCTACGCTTTGATCGTTCACTGGAAGACAAGTAGTAGTTTCCGAAGCACATCTGGAGGCATTCTCTAATCTGTGGACCTTCAGAGTGTTGATGAAACACAGAAATTGCATCGGCATTGAACACAATAAGCACCATGCGGACTTTTCTCCATGGGAGTAATGTCTTAAACTGTCGACGCTTTGATCGTTCAGTGGAAGACTAGTAGTAGTTTCCGAAGCACATGTGGATGCATTCTGTATGCTGTGGACCTTCAGAGTGTTGATGAATCACAAAAATTGCATCGGCATTGTAAACAATAAGCACCATGCGGACTTTTCTCCATGGGAGTAATGTCTTAAACTGTCTACACTTTGATCGTTCCCTGGAAGACTAGTAGTACATTCCAAAGCACATCTGGATGCATTCTGTAATCTGTGCACCTTTAGAGTGTTGATGAAACACAGAAATTGCCTCGGCATTGAACACAATAAGCACCATGCGGACTTTTCCCCATGGGAGTAATGTCTTAAACTGACTACGCTTTGATCGTTCCCTGGAAGACTTGTAGTAGTTTTCGAAGCACATCTGGAGGCATTCTGTAATCTGTGGACCTTCAGATTGTTGATGAAACACAGAAATTGAAACGGCAATGAACACAATAAGCACCATTCGAACTTTTCTCCATGAGAGTAATATCTCCAACTGTCTACGCTTTGATCGTTAAAAGGAAGACTTGTAGTAGTTTCTAAAGCACATCTGGATGTATTCTGTAATCTGTGGACCTTCAGAGTGCTGATGAAACACAGAAATTGCATCGGCATTGAACACAATAAGCACCATGCGGACATTTCTCCATAAGAGTAATGTCTTATACTATCTACGCTTTGATCGTACACTGGAAGACTAGTAGTAGTTTCCGAAGCACATCTGGAGGCATTCTGTAATCTGTGGACCTTCAGAGTGTTGATGAAACACAGAAATTGCATCGGCATTGAACACAATAAGCACCATGCGGACTTTTCTCCATGAGAGTAATGTCTTAAACTGTGTACGCTTTGATCGTTCACTGGAAGACTAGTAGTAGTTTCCGAAGTACATCTAGAGGCATTCTGTAATCTGTGGACCTTCAGAGTGTTGATGAAACACAGAAATTGCATCGGCATTGAACACAATAAGCACCATGCGTACCTTTCTCCATGGGAGTAATGTCTTAATCGGTCTACGATTTGATCGCTCCCTGGAAGACTAGTAGTTGCTTCCGAAGCACATCTGGATGCATTCTGTAATCCGTGGACCTACTGAGAGTTGATGAAACACAAAAATTGCATCGGCATTGAACACAATAAGCCCCATGCGGACTTTTCTCCATGGGAGTAATGTCTTAAACTGTCTATGCTTTGATCGTTCCCTGGAAGACTAGTAGTAGTTTCCGAAGCACATCTGGAGGCATTCTGTAATCTGTGGACCTTCAGAGGGTTGATGAAACACAAAAATTGCATCGGCATTGAACACAATAAGCACCATGCGGACTTTTCTCCATGGGAGTAATGTCTTAAACTGTCTACGCTTTGATCGTACACTGGAAGACTAGTAGTAGTTTCCGAAGCACATCTGGAGGCATTCTGTAATCTGTGGACCTTCAGAGTGTCGATGAAACACAGAAATTGCATCGGCATTGAACACAATAAGCACCATGCGGACTTTTCTCCATGGGAGAAATGTCTTAAACTGTATACGCTTTGATCGTTCACTGGAAGACAAGTAGTAGTTTCCGAAGCACATCTGGAGGCATTCTGTAATCTGTGGACCTTTAGAGTGTTGATGAAACACAGAAATTGCATCGGCATTGAACACAATAAGCACCATGCGTACTTTTCTCCATGGGAGTAATGTCTTAAAATGTCGACACTTTGATCGTTCAGTGGAAGACTAGTAGTAGTTTCCGAAGCACATGTGGATGCATTCTGTAATCTGTGGACCTTCAGAGTGTTGATGAAACACAGAAATTCCATCGGCATTGAATACAATAAGCACCATGCGAACTTTTTTCCATCGGAAAAATGTCTAAAACTTTCTACGCTTTGATCATTCCCTGGATGACTGGTAGTAGTTTCCGAAGCACATCTGGAGTCATTCTGTAATCTGTGTAACTTCAGAGTGTTGATGAAACACAGAAATTGCACCGGCATTGAACACATTAAGCACCATGCGGACTTTTCTCCATGGGAGTAATGTCTTAATCTGTCTACGCTTTGATCGTTCCCTGGAAGACTAGTAGTAGTTTCCGAAGCACATCTGGAGGCATTCTGTAATCTGTGGACCTTCAGGGTATTGATGAAACACAGAAATTGCCTCGGCAGTGAACACAATAAGCACCATGCGGACTTTTCTCCATGGGAGTAATGTCTTAGACTGACTACGCTTTGATCGTTCCCTGGAAGACTAGTAGTAGTTTTCGAAGCACATCTGGATTCATTCTGTAATCTGTGGACCCTCACAGTGTTGATGAAACACAGAAATTGCATCGGCATTGAACACAATATGCACCATGCGGACATTTCTCCGTAAGAGTAATGTCTTAAACTGTCTACGGTTTGATCGTACACTGGAAGACTAGTAATAGTTTCCGAAGCACATTTGGAGGCATTCTGTAATCTGTGGACCTTCAGAGTGTTGATGAAACACATAAACTGAATCGGCGTTGAACACAATAAGCACCATGCGGACTTTTCTCCATGAGAGTAATGTCTTAAACTGTGTACGCTTTGATCGTTCAGTGGAAGACTAGTAGTAGTTTCCGAAGCACATCTGGAGGCATTCTGTAATCTGTAAACCTTCAGAGTGTTGATGAAACACAGAAATTGCATCGGCATTGAACACAATAAGCACCATGCGTACTTTTCTCCATGGGAGTAATGTCTTAAACTGTCTACGATTTGATCGCTCCCTGGAAGACTAGTAGTTGTTTCCGAAGCATATCTGGATGCATTCTGTAATCTGTGGACCTTCGGAGGGTTGATGAAACACAAAAATTGCATCGGCATTGAACACAATAAGCACCATGCGGACTTTTCTCCATGGGAGAAATGTCTTAAACTGTCTACGCTTTGATCGTTCACTGGAAGACTAGTAGTAGTTTCCGAAGCACATCTGGAGGCATTCTGTAATCTGTGGACCTTCTGAGTGTTGATGAAACACAGAATTTTGCATCGGCATTGAACACAATAAGTACCATGCGTACTTTTCTCCATGTGAGTAATGTCTTAAACTGTCTACGATTTGATCGCTCACTGGAAGACTAGTAGTTGTTTCCGAATCATATCTGGATGCATTCTGTAATCTGTGGACCTTCAGAGTGTAGATGAAACACAAAAATTTGCATCGGCATTGAACACAATAAGCACCATGCGGACTTTTCTCCATGGGAGTAATGTCTTAAACTGTGTATGCTTTGATCGTTCCCTAGAAGACTAGTAGTAGTTTCCGAAGCACATCTGGAGTCATTCTGTAATCTGTGGACATTCAGAGGGTTGATGAAACACAAAAATTGCATCGGCATTGAACACAATAACCACCATGCGGACTTTTCTCCATAAGAGTAATGTCTTAAACTGTCTATGATTTCATCGTACACTGGAAGACTAGTAGTAGTTTCCGAAGCACATCTGGAGGCATTCTGTAATCTGTGGACCTTCTGAGTGTTGATGAAACACAGAATTTTGCATCGGCATTGAACACAATAAGCACCATGCGGACTTTTCTCCATGGGAGAAATGTCTTAAACTGTCTACGCTTTGATCGTTCACTGGAAGACAAGTAGTAGTTTCCGAAGCACATCTGGAGGCATTCTCTAATCTGTGGACCTTCAGAGTGTTGATGAAACACAGAAATTGCATCGGCATTGAACACAATAAGCACCATGCGTACTTTTCTCCATGGGAGTAATGTCTTAAACTGTCGACGCTTTGATCGTTCAGTGGAAGACTAGTAGTAGTTTCCGAAGCACATGTGGATGCATTCTGTATGCTGTGGACCTTCAGAGTGTTGATGAATCACAAAAATTGCATCGGCATTGTAAGCAATAAGCACCATGCGGACTTTTCTCCATGGGAGTAATGTCTTAAACTGTCTACACTTTGATCGTTCCCTGGAAGACTAGTAGTACATTCCAAAGCACATCTGGATGCATTCTGTAATCTGTGCACCTTCAGAGTGTTGATGAAACACAGAAATTGCCTCGGCATTGAACACAATAAGCACCATGCGGACTTTTCCCCATGGGAGTCATATCTTAAACTGACTACGCTTTGATCGTTCCCTGGAAGACTAGTAGTAGTTTTCGAAGCACATCTGGAGGCATTCTGTAATCTGTGGACCTTCAGAGTGTTGATGAAACAGAGAAATTGCATCGGCTTTGAACACAATAAGCACCATTCGAACTTTTCTCCATGAGAGTAATATCTCCAACTGTCTACGCTTTGATCGTTAAAAGGAAGACTAGTAGTAGTTTCTAAAGCACATCTGGATGTATTCTGTAATCTGTGGACCTTCAGAGTGCTGATGAAACACAGAAATTGCATCGGCATTGAACACAATAAGCACCATGCGGACATTTCTCCATAAGAGTAATGTCTTATACTGTCTACGCTTTGATCGTTAAAAGGAAGACTAGTAGTAGTTTCTGAAGCACATCTGGATGCATTCTGAAATCTGTGGACCTTCAGAGTGTTGATGAAACACAGAAATTGAATCGGCATTGAATACAATAAGCACCATGCGGACTTTTCTCCATGGGAGTAATGTCTTAAAATGTCTATGTTTGATCGTTCCCTGGAAGACTAGTAGTAGTTTCCGAAGCACATCTGGAGGCATTATGCAATCTGTGGAACTTCAGAGTGTTGATGAAACAAAGTAATTGCATCGGAATTGAACGCAATAAGCACCACGCGGACTTTTCTCCATGGGAGTAATGTCTTAAACTGTCTATGTTTGATCGTTCCCTGGAAGACTAGTAGTAGTTTCCGAAGCACATCTGGAGGAATTATGTAATCTGTGGAACTTCAGAGTGTTGATGAAACACAGAAATTGCATCGACATTGAACACAATAAGCACCATCTGGACTTTTCTCCATGGGAGTAATATCTTAAACTGTCTACGCTTTGATCGTTCACTGGAAGACTAGTAGTAGTTTCCGAAGTACATCTGGAGGCATTCTGTAATCTGTGGACCTTCAGAGTGTTGATGAAACACTGAAATTGCATCGGCATTGAACACAATAAGCATCATGCGGACATTTCTCCATAAGAGTAATGTCTTATACTGTCTACGCTTTGATCGTACACTGGAAGACTAGTAATAGTTTCCGAAGCACATCTGGAGGCATTCTGTAATCTGTGGACCTTCAGAGTGTTGATGAAGCACAGAAATTGAATCGGCATTGAACACAATAAGCACCAGACGGACTTTTCTCCATGAGAGTAATGTCTTAAACTGTGTACGCTTTGATCGTTCACTGGAAGACTAGTAGTAGTTTCCGAAGCACATCTGGAGGCATTCTGTAATCTGTGGAGCTTCAGAGTGTTGATGAAGCACAGAAATTGAATCGGCATTGAACACAATAAGCACCATGCGGACTTTTCTCCATGAGAGTAATGTCTTCAACTGTGTACGCTTTGATCGTTCACTGGAAGACTAGTAGTAGTTTCCGAAGCACATCTGGAGGCATTCTGTAACCTGTGGACCTTCAGAGTGTTGATGAAACACAGAAATTGCATCGGCATTGAACACAATAAGCACCATGCGTACTTTTCTCCATGGGAGTAATGTCTTAAACTGTCTACGATTTGATCGCTCCCTGGAAGACTAGTAGTTGTTTCCGAAGCATATCTGGATGCATTCTGTAATCTGTGGAATTTCAGAGTGTTGATGAAACACAAAAATTTGCATCGGCATTGAACACAATAAGCACCATGCGGACTTTTCTCCATGAGAGTAATGTCTTAAACTGTCTATGCTTTGATCGTTCCCTGGAAGACTAGTAGTAGTTTCCGAAGCACATCTGGAGGCATTCTGTAATCTGTGGACATTCAGAGGGTTGATGAAACACAAAAATTGCATCGGCATTGAACACAATAACCACCATGCGGACTTTTCTCCATGGGAGTAATGTCTTAAACTGTCTATGCTTTGATCGTACACTGGAAGACTAGTAGTAGTTTCCGAAGCACATCTGGAGGCATTCTGTAATCTGTGGACCTTCTGAGTGTTGATGAAACACAGAATTTTGCATCGGCATTGAACACAATAAGCACCATGCGGACTTTTCTCCATGGGAGAAATGTCTTAAACTGTCTACGCTTTGATCGTTCACTGGAAGACAAGTAGTAGTTTCCGAAGCACATCTGGAGGCATTCTCTAATCTGTGGACCTTCAGAGTGTTGATGAAACACAGAAATTGCATCGGCATTGAACACAATAAGCACCATGCGTACTTTTCTCCATGGGAGTAATGTCTTAAACTGTTGACGCTTTGATCGTTCAGTGGAAGACTAGTAGTAGTTTCCGAAGCACATGTGGATGCATTCTGTATGCTGTGGACCTTCAGAGTGTTGATGAATCACAAAAATTGCATCGGCATTGTAAGCAATAAGCACCATGCGGACTTTTCTCCATGGGAGTAATGTCTTAAACTGTCTACACTTTGATCGTTCCCTGGAAGACTAGTAGTACATTCCAAAGCACATCTGGATGCATTCTGTAATCTGTGCACCTTCAGAGTGTTGATGAAACACAGAAATTGCCTCGGCATTGAACACAATAAGCACCATGCGGACTTTTCCCCATGGGAGTCATATCTTAAACTGACTACGCTTTGATCGTTCCCTGGAAGACTAGTAGTAGTTTTCGAAGCACATTTGGAGGCATTCTGTAATCTGTGTACCTTCAGAGTGTTGATGAAACAGAGAAATTGCATCGGCATTGAACACAATAAGCACCATTCGAACTTTTGTCCATGAGAGTAATATCTCCAACTGTCTACGCTTTGATCGTTAAAAGGAAGACTAGTAGTAGTTTCTAAAGCACATCTGGATGTATTCTGTAATCTGTGGACCTTCAGAGTGCTGATGAAACACAGAAATTGCATCGGCATTGAACACAATAAGCACCATGCGGACATTTCTCCATAAGAGTAATGTCTTATACTGTCTACGCTTTGATCGTTAAAAGGAAGACTAGTTGTAGTTTCTGAAGCACATCTGGATGCATTCTGAAATCTGTGGACCTTCAGAGTGTTGATGAAACACAGAAATTGAATCGGCATTGAATACAATAAGCACCATGCGGACTTTTCTCCATGGGAGTAATGTCTTAAAATGTCTATGTTTGATCGTTCCCTGGAAGACTAGTAGTAGTTTCCGCAGCACATCTGGAGGCATTATGCAATCTGTGGAACTTCAGAGTGTTGATGAAACAAAGTAATTGCATCGGAATTGAACGCAATAAGCACCACGCGGACTTTTCTCCATGGGAGTAATGTCTTAAACTGTCTATGTTTGATCGTTCCCTGGAAGACTAGTAGTAGTTTCCGAAGCACATCTGGAGGAATTATGTAATCTGTGGAACTTCAGAGTGTTGATGAAACACAGAAATTGCATCGACATTGAACACAATAAGCACCATCTGGACTTTTCTCCATGGGAGTAATATCTTAAACTGTCTACGCTTTGATCGTTCACTGGAAGACTAGTAGTAGTTTCCGAAGTACATCTGGAGGCATTCTGTAATCTGTGGACCTTCAGAGTGTTGATGAAACACTGAAATTGCATCGGCATTGAACACAATAAGCAAGAGACGGACTTTTCTCCATGAGAGTAATGTCTTAAACTGTGTACGCTTTGATCGTTCACTGGAAGACTAGTAGTAGTTTCCGAAGCACATCTGGAGGCATTCTGTAATCTGTGGAGCTTCAGAGTGTTGATGAAGCACAGAAATTGAATCGGCATTGAACACAATAAGCACCATGCGGACTTTTCTCCATGAGAGTAATGTCTTCAACTGTGTACGCTTTGATCGTTCACTGGAAGACTAGTAGTAGTTTCCGAAGCACATCTGGAGGCATTCTGTAACCTGTGGACCTTCAGAGTGTTGATGAAACACAGAAATTGCATCGGCATTGAACACAATAAGCACCATGCGTACTTTTTTCCATGGGAGTAATGTCTTAAACTGTCTACGATTTGATCGCTCCCTGGAAGACTAGTAGTTGTTTCCGAAGCATATCTGGATGCATTCTGTATTCTGTGGACCTTCAGAGTGTTGATGAAACACAAAAATTTGCATCGGCATTGAACACAATAAGCACCATGCGGACTTTTCTCCATGGGAGTAATGTCTTAAACTGTCTATGCTTTGATCGTTCCCTGGAAGACTAGTAGTAGTTTCCGAAGCACATCTGGAGGCATTCTGTAATCTGTGGACATTCAGAGGGTTGATGAAACACAAAAATTGCATCGGCATTGAACACAATAACCACCATGCGGACTTTTCTCCATGGGAGTAATGTCTTAAACTGTCTATGCTTTGATCGTACTCTGGAAGACTAGTAGTAGTTTCCGAAGCACATCAGGAGGCATTCTGTAATCTGTGGACCTTCTGAGTGTTGATGAAACACAGAATTTTGCATCGGCATTGAACACAATAAGCACCATGCGGACTTTTCTCCATGGGAGTAATGTCTTAAACTGTCTACGCTTTGATCGTTCACTGGAAGACAAGTAGTAGTTTCCGAAGCACATCTGGAAGCATTCTCTAATCTGTGGACCTTCAGAGTGTTGATGAAACACAGAAATTGCATCGGCATTGAACACAATAAGCACCATGCGTACTTTTCTCCATGGGAGTAATGTCTTAAACTGTCTCCGCTTTGATCGTTCCCTGGAAGACTAGTAGTACATTCCAAAGCACATCTGGATGCATTCTGTAATCTGTGCACTTTCAGAGTGTTGATGAAACACAGAAATTGCCTCGGCATTCAACACAATAAGCACCATGCGGACTTTTCCCCATGGGAGTAACGTCTTAAACTGACTACGCTTTGATCGTTCCCTGGAAGACTAGTAGTAGTTTTCGAAGCACATCTGGAGGCATTCTGTAATCTGTGGACCTTCAGAGTGTTGATGAAACACAGAAATTGAAACGGCAATGAACACAATAAGCACCATTCGAACTTTTCTCCATGAGAGTAATATCTCCAACTGTCTACGCTTTGATCGTTAAAAGGAAGACTAGTAGTAGTTTCTAAAGCACATCTGGATGTAATCTGTAATCTGTGGACCTTCAGAGTGCTGATGAAACACAGAAATTGCATCGGCATTGAACACAATAAGCACCATGCGGACATTTCTCCATAAGAGTAATGTCTTATACTGTCTACACTTTGATCGTTAAAAGGAAGACTAGTAGTAGTTTCTGAAGCACATCTGGATGCATTCTGAAATCTGTGGACCTTCAGAGTGTTGATGAAACACAGAAATTGAATCGGCATTGAATACAATAAGCACCATGCGGACTTTTCTCCATGGGAGTAATGTCTTAAACTGTCTATGTTTGATCGTTCCCTGGAAGACAAGTAGTAGTTTCCGAAGCACATCTGGAGGCATTATGTAATCTGTGGAACTTCAGAGTGTTGATGAAACAAAGTAATTGCATCGGAATTGAACGCAATAAGCACCACGCGGACTTTTCTCCATGGGAGTAATGTCTTAAACTGTCTATGTTTGATCGTTCCCTGGAAGAGTAGTAGTAGTTTCCGAAGCACATCTGGAGGAATTATGTAATCTGTGGAACTTCAGAGTGTTGATGAAACACAGAAATTGCATCGACATTGAACACAATAAGCACCATCTGGACTTTTCTCCATGGGAGTAATATCTTAAACTGTCTACGCTTTGATCGTTCACTGGAAGACTAGTAGTAGTTTCCGAAGTACATCTGGAGGCATTCTGTAATCTGTGGACCTTCAGAGTGTTGATGAAACACTGAAATTGCATCGGCATTGAACACAATAAGCATCATGGGGACATTTCTCCATAAGAGTAATGTCTTATACTGTCTACGCTTTGATCGTACACTGGAAGACTAGTAATAGTTTCCGAAGCACATCTGGAGCCATTCTGTAATCTGTGGACCTTCAGAGTGTTGATGAAACACAGAATTTTGCATCGGCATTGAACACAATAAGCACCATGCGGACTTTTCTCCATGGGAGAAATGTCTTAAACTGTCTACGCTTTGATCGTTCACTGGAAGACAAGTAGTAGTTTCCGAAGCACATCTGGAGGCATTCTCTAATCTGTGGACCTTCAGAGTGTTGATGAAACACAGAAATTGCATCGGCATTGAACACAATAAGCACCATGCGTACTTTTCTCCATGGGAGTAATGTCTTAAACTGTCGACGCTTTGATCGTTCAGTGGAAGACTAGTAGTAGTTTCCGAAGCACATGTGGATGCATTCTGTATGCTGTGGACCTTCAGAGTGTTGATGAATCACAAAAATTGCATCGGCATTGTAAACAATAAGCACCATGCGGACTTTTCTCCATGGGAGTAATGTCTTAAACTGTCTACACTTTGATCGTTCCCTGGAAGACTAGTAGTACATTCCAAAGCACATCTGGATGCATTCTGTAATCTGTGCACCTTCAGAGTGTTGATGAAACACAGAAATTGCCTCGGCATTGAACACAGTAAGCACCATGCGGACTTTTCCCCATGGGAGTAATGTCTTAAACTGACTACGCTTTGATCGTTCCCTGGAAGACTAGTAGTAGTTTTCGAAGCACATCTGGAGGCATTCTGTAATCTGTGGACCTTCAGAGTGTTGATGAAACACAGAAATTGAAACGGCAATGAACACAATAAGCACCAATCTAACTTTTCTACATGAGAGTAATATCTCCAACTGTCTACGCTTTGATCGTTAAAAGGAAGACTAGTAGTAGTTTCTAAAGCACATCTGGATGTATTCTGTAATCTGTGGACCTTCAGAGTGCTGATGAAACACAGAAATTGCATCGGCATTGAACACAATAAGCACCATGCGGACATTTCTCCATAAGAGTAATGTCTTATACTGTCTACGCTTTGATCGTACACTTGAAGACTAGTAGTAGTTTCCGAAGCACATCTGGAGGCATTCTGTAATCTGTGGACCTTCAGAGTGTTGATGAAACACAGAAATTGCATCGGCATTGAACACAATAAGCACCATGCGGACTTTTCTCCATGAGAGTAATGACTTAAACTGTGTACGCTTTGATCGTTCACTGGAAGACTAGTAGTAGTTTCCGAAGTACATCTGGAGGCATTCTGTAATCTGTGGACCTTCAGAGTGTTGATGAAACACAGAAATTGCATCGGCATTGAACACAATAAGCACCATGCGTACCTTTCTCCATGGGAGTAATGTCTTAATCTGTCTACGTTTTGATCGCTCCCTGGAAGACTAGTAGTTGCTTCCGAAGCACATCTGGATGTATTCTGTAATCTGTGGACCTACTGAGAGTTGATGAAACACAAAAATTGCATCGGCATTGAACACAATAAGCCCCATGCGGACTTTTCTCCATGGGAGTAATGTCTTAAACTGTCTATGCTCAGATCGTTCCCTGGAAGACTAGTAGTAGTTTCCGAAGCACATCTGGAGGCATTCTGTAATCTGTGGACCTTCAGAGGGTTGATGAAACACAAAAATTGCATCGGCATTGAACACAATAAGCACCATGCGGACTTTTCTCCATGGGAGTAATGTCTTAAACTGTCTACGCTTTGATCGTACACTGGAAGACTAGTAGTAGTTTCCGAAGCACATCTGGAGGCATTCTCTAATCTGTGGACCTTTAGAGTGTTGATGAAACACAGAAATTGCATCGGCATTGAACACAATAAGCACCATGCGTACTTTTCTCCATGGGAGTAATGTCTTAAACTGTCGACGCTTTGATCGTTCAGTGGAAGACTAGTAGTAGTTTCCGAAGCACATGTGGATGCATTCTGTAATCTGTTGACCTTCAGAGTGTTGATGAAACACAGAAATTCCATCGGCATTGAATACAATAAGCACCATGCGAACTTTTTTCCATCGGAAAAATGTCTACAACTGTCTACGCTTTGATCATTCCCTGGATGACTGGTAGTAGTTTCCGAAGCACATCTGGAGTCATTCTGTAATCTGTGTAACTTCAGAGTGTTGATGAAACACAGAAATTGCACCGGCATTGAACACAATATGCACCATGCGGACTTTTCTCCATGGGAGTAATGTCTTAATCTGTCTACGCTTTGATCGTTCCCTGGAAGACTAGTAGTAGTTTCCGAAGCACATCTGGAGGCATTCTGTAATCTGTGGACCTTCAGGGTAAGGATGAAACACAGAAATTGCCTCGGCAGTGAACACAATATGCACCATGCGGACTTTTCTCCATGGGAGTAATGTCTTAGACTGACTACGCTTTGATCGTTCCCTGGAAGACTAGTAGTAGTTTTCGAAGCACATCTGGATTCATTCTGTAATCTGTGGACCCTCACAGTGTTGATGAAAGACAGAAATTGCATCGGCATTGAACACAATATGCACCATGCGGACATTTCTCCATGGGAGTAATGTCTTAAACTGTCTATGCTTTGATCGTTCCCTGGAAGACTAGTAGTAGTTTCCGAAGCACATCTGGAGGTATTCTGTAATCTGTGGACATTCAGAGGGTTGATGAAACACAAAAATTGCATCGGCATTGAACACAATAAGCACCATGCGGACTTTTCTCCATGGGAGTAATGTCTTAAACTGTCTATGCTTTGATCGTTCCCTGGAAGACTAGTAGTAGTTTCCGAAGCACATCTGGACGTATTCTGTAATCTGTGGACATTCAGAGGGTTGATGAAACACAAAAATTGCATCGGCATTGAACACAATAAGCACCATGCGGACTTTTCTCCATGGGAGGGATGTCTTGAACCGTCTACGCTTTGATCGTACACTGGAAGACTGGTAGTAGTTTCCGTAGCACATCTGGAGGCATTCAGTAATCTGTGGACCATCAGAGTGTTGATGAAACACAGAAATTCCATCGGCATTGAACACAATAAGCACCATGCGGACTTTTCTCCATGGGAGTAATGTCTTAAACTGTCTACGCTTTGATCGTCCCCTGGAAGTCTAGTAGTAGTTTGCGAAGCACATCTGGATGCATTCTGTAATCTGTGGACCTTCAGAGTGTTGATGAAGCACAAAACATTCATCGGCATTGAACACAATAAGGTCCATGAGGACTTTTCTCCATGAGAGTAATGTCTCAAACTGTCTATGTTTTGATCGTTCCCTGGAAGACTAGTAGTAGTTTCCGAAACCCATCTGGAGGCATTCTGTAATCTGTGGACCTTTAGAGTGTTAATGAAACACAAAAATTATATCGGCATTGAACACAATAAGCACCATGCGGACTTTCCTCCATGGGAGTAATGTCTTAAACTGTCGACGCTTTGATCGTACACTGGAAGACTAGTAGTAGTTTCCGAAGCACAGCTGGAGGCATTCTGTAGTCTGTGGACCTTCAGTGTGTTGATGAAACACAGAAATTGAATCGGCATTGAACACAATAAGCACCATGTGGACTTTTCTCCATGGGAGTAATGTCTTAAACTGTCTATGCTTTGATCGTACACTGGAAGACAAGTAGTAATTTCCGAAGCACATCTGGAGGCATTCTGTAATCTGTGGACCTTCAGAGTGTTGATAAAACACAAAAATTGATTCCTCATTGAACACAATAAGCACCATGTGGACTTTTCTCCATGGGAGTAATGTCTTAAACTGTCTACGCTTTGATCGTACACTGGAAGACTATTAGTAGTTTCCGAAGCACATCTGGATGCATTCTGTAATCTGTGGACCTTCAAAGTGTTGATGAAACACAAAATATGCATCGGCATTGAACACAATAAGCACCATGCGGACTTTTCTCCATGGGAGTAATGTCTTCAACTGTCTATGCTTTGATCGTACACTGGAAGAAATGTAGTAGTTTCCGAAGCACATATGGAGGCATTCTGTAATCTGTGGAGCTTCAAAATGTTGATAAAACACAAAAATTACATCGGCATTGAACACAATAAGCACCATGTGGACTTTTCTCCATGGGAGTAATGTCTTAAACTGTCTACGCTTTGATCGTACACTGGAAGACTAGTAGTAGTTTCCGAAACACATCTGGATGCATTCTGTAACCTGTGGACCTTCGGAGTGTTGATGAAACACATAAATTGCATCGGCATTGAACACAATAAGCAGCATGCGGACTTTTCATCATGCGAATAGTGTCTTAAACTGTCTCCGCTTTGATCGTACACTGGAAGACTAGTAGTAGTTTCCGAAGCACATCTTGAGGCATTCTGTAATCTGTGGAACTTCGTAGTGTTCATGAAACACAAAAATTGCATCGGCATTGAACACAATAGGCACCATGCGGACTTTTCTCCATGAAAGTTATGTCTTAAACTGTCTACGCTTTGATCGTACACTGGAAGACTAATAGTAGTTTCCGAAGCACATCTGGATGCATTCTGTAATCTGTGGACCTTCAGAGTGTTGATGAAACACAAAAATTGCATCGGCATTTAACACAATAAGCACCATGCGGACTTTTCTTCATGCGAATATTGTCTTAAACTGTCTACGCTTTGATCGTAAACTGGAAGACTAGTAGTAGTTTCCGAAGCACATCTTGAAGTATTCTGTAATCTGTGGACCTTCGGAGTGTTGATGAAACACAAAAATTGGGTCGGCATTGAACACAACAAGTACCATGCGGACTTTTCTCCATGGGAGTAATGTCTTAATCTGTCTACGCCTTGATCGCACACTGGAAGAGTAGCAGTAGTTTCCGAAGCACATCTGGAAGCATTCTCTAATCTGTGGACCTTCAGAGTGTTGATGAAACACAAAATTTTGTATCGGCATTGAACACAATAAGTACCATGCGGACTTTTCTCCATGGGAGTAATGTCTTAAACTGTCTACGCTTTAGTCGTACACTGGAAGACTAGTAGTAGTTTCCGAAGCACATCTGGATGAATTCTCTAACCTGTGGACCTTCAGAGTGTTGATGAAACACAGAAATAGAATCGGAATTGAACACAATAAGCAGCATCCGGACTTTTCTCCATGGGAGTAATGTCTTAAACTGTCTACGCTTTGATCGTACAGTGGAAGACTAGTAGTAGTTTCCGAAGCACATCTGGAGCCATTCTGTAATCTGTAGACCTTCACAGTGTTGATGAAACACAAAAATTACATCGGCATTGAACACAATAAGCCCCATGCGTACTTTTCTCCATTGGAGTAATGTCTTAAACTGTCTACGCTTTGATCGTACACTGGAAGACTAGTAGTAGTTTCCGAAGTTAATCTGGAGGCATTCTGTAATCTGTGGACCTTCAGAGTGCTGATGAAACACAAAAATTGCATCGGCATTGAACACAATATGCACCATGTGGACTTTTCTCCATGGGAGTAATGTCTTAAACTAGGTACGCTTTGATCGTACACTGGAGGACTAGTAGTAGTTTCCGAAGAACACATCTTGATGCATTCTGTAATCTGTGGACCATCACAGTGTTGATGAAACTCAAAAATTGCATCGGCATTGACACAGTAAGCACCATGCTGACTTTTCTTCATGCGAATAGTGTCTTAAACTGTCTACGCTTTTGTCGCACACTGGAAGACTAGTAGTAGTTTCCGAAGCACATCTTGACGCATTCTGTAATTCCTGGACCTACGTAGTGTTTATGAAACACAGAATTTTGCATCGGCATTGAACACAATAAGCACCATGCGGATTTCTCTACATAGGACTCTTGTCTTAAACTGTCTACGCTTTGATCGTTCACTGGAAGACAAGTAGTAGTTTCCGAAGCACATCTGGAGGCATTCTCTAATCTGTGGACCTTCAGAGTGTTGATGAAACACAGAAATTGAATCGGCATTGAACACAATAAGCACCATGCGGACTTTTCTCCATGGGAGTAATGTCTTGAACTGTCTACGCTTTGATCGTACACTGGAAGACTAGTGGTATTTCCGAAACACATCTGGTGGCATTCTGTAGTGGACCTTCAGAGTGTTGATGAAACACAGAAATTGCATCGGCATTGGACACAATAAGCCCCATGCGGACTTTTCTCCATGGGAGGAATGTCTTAAACTGTCTACGCTTTGATCGTCAGCTTGAAGTCTAGTAGTAGTTTCCGAAGCACATCTAAATGCATTCTGTAATCTGTGGACCTTCAGAGTGTTGATGAAACACAGAAATTGCATAGGTATTGAACACAATAAGCTCCATGCGGACTTTTCTCCATGAGACAAATGTCTCAAACTGTCTATGTTTTGATCGTTCCCTGGAAGAGTAGTAGTATTTTGCGAAGCACATCTGGAGGCATTCTGTAATCTGTGGACCCTTAGAGTGTTGATGAAACACAAAAATTATATCGGCATTGAACACAATAAGAACCCTGCGGACTTTCCTCCATGGGAGTAATGCCTTAAACTATCGACGCTTTGATCGTACACTGGAAGACTAGTAGTAGTTCCCGAAGCACAGCTGGAGGCATTCTGTAATCTGTGGACCTTCAGTGTGTGGACGAAACACTGAAATTGAATCGGCATTGAACACAATAAGCACCATGAGGACTTTTCTCTATGGGAGTAAAGTCTTAAACTGTCTACACTTTGATCGTACACTTTAAGAATAGTAGTAGTTTCCGAAACACATCTGGAGGCATTCTGCAATCTGTGGACTCTCAGAGTGTTGATGAAACACATAAATTGCATCGGCATTGAACACAATAAGTACCTTGCGGTCTTTTCTCAATGGGAGTAATGTCTAAAACTGTCTACGCTTTGATCGTACACTGGAAGACTAGTAGTAGTTTCGGAAGCACATCTGGTGGCATTCTGTAATCTGTGGACCTTCAGAGTGTTGATGAAACACAAAAATTGCATCGACAATGAACACAATGAGAACCATGTGGACTTCTCTCCATGGGAGTAATTTCTTAAACTGTCTACGCTTTGATCGTACACTGGAAGACTAGTAGTAGTTTCCGAAGCACATCTGGATACATTCTGTAATCTGTGGACCTTCAGAGTGTTGATGAAACACAAAAATTGCATCGGCATTGAACACAAAAAGCACTATGCGGACTTTTCTTCATGCGAATAGTGTCTTAAACTGTCTACGCTTTGATCGTACACTGGAAGACTAGTAGTAGTTTCCGAAGCACATCTTGAGGCATTCTGTAATCTGTGGACCTTCGGAGTGTTGATGAACCACAAAAATTGCGTCGGCATTGAACACAATAAGCACCATGCGGACTTTTCTCCATGGGAGTAATGTCTTAAACTGTCTACGCCTTGATCGTCCACTGGAAGACTAGCAGTAGTTTCCGAAGCACATCTGGAAGCATTCTCTAATCTGTGGACCTACAGAGTGTTGATGAAACACAAAATTTTGCATCGGCATTGAACACAATAAGGACCATGCGGACTTTTCTCCATGGGAGTAATGTCTTATCCTATCTACGCTTTGGTCGTACACTGGAAGACTATTAGTAGTTTCCGAAGCACATCTGGATGCATTCTGTAACCTGTGGTCCTTCAGAGTGTTGATGAAACACAGAAATTGAATCGGAATTGAACACAATAAGCACCATCCGGACTTTTCTCCATGGGAGTAATGTCTTGAACTGTCTACGCTTTGATCGTACAGTGGAAGACTAGTAGTAGTTTCCGAAGCACATCTGGAGGCATTCTGTAATCTGTGGACCTTCACAGTGTTGATGAAACCCAAAAATTTCATCGGTATTGAACACAATAAGCCCCATGTGGACTTTTCTCCAAGGGAGTAATGTCTTAAACTGTCTACGCTTTGATCGTACACTGGAAGACTAGTAGTAGTTTCCGAAGCACATCTGGATGCATTCTGTAATCTGTGGACCTTCAGAGTGTTGATGAAACACAAAAATTTCATCGGCATTGAACACAATAAGCACCATTTGGATTTCTCTCCCTGGGAGTAATGTCTTAAACTGTCTACGCTTTGATCGTACACTGGATGACTAGTAGTAGTTTCCGAAACACATCTGGATGCATTCTGTATGCTGTGGACCTTCAGAGTGTTGATGAAACACAAAAATTGCATCGGCATTGAACACAATAAGCACCATGCGGACTTTTCATCATGCGATTAGTGTCTTAAACTGTCTACGGTTTGATCGTACACTGGAGGACTAGTAGTAGTTTCCGAAGCACATCTTGAGGCATTCTGTAATCTGTGGAACTTCGTAGTGTTGATGAAACACAAAAATTGCATCGGCATTGAACACAATAAGCACCATGCTGACTTTTCTCCATGGGAGTTATGTCTTAAACTGTCTACGCTTTGATCGTACACTGGAAGACTAATAGTAGTTTCCGAAGCACATCTGGATGCATTCTGTAATCTGTGGACTTTCAGAGTGTTGATGAAACACAAAAATTGCATCGGCATTGAACACAATAAGCCCAGTTCGGTCTTTTCTCCATGGGAGTAATGTCTTAAACTGTCTACGCTTTGATCGTACACTGGAAGACTAGTAGTAGTTTCCGAAGCACAGCTGGAGGCATTCTGTAATCTGTGGACCTTCAGTGTGTTGATGAAACACAGAAATTGAATCGGCATTGAACACAATAAGCACCATGTGGACTTCTCTCCATGGGAGTAATGTCTTAAACTGTCTACTCTTTGATCGTACACTGGAAGACTAGTAGTAGTTTCCGATACACATCTGGAGGCATTCTGCAATCTGTGGACTTTCAGAGTGTTGATGAAACACAAAAATTGCATCGGCATTGAACACAATAAGCACCATGCGGACTTTTCTCCATGGGAGTAATGTCTTAAACTGTCTACGCTTTTATCGTACACTGGAAGACTAGTAGTAGTTTCCGAAACACATCTGGAGGCAGTCTGCAATCTGTGGACTTTCAGAGTGTTGATGAAACACAAAAATTGCATCGGCAAAGAACACAATAAGCACCATGCGGACTGTTCTCCATGGGAGTAATGTCTTAAACTGTCTATGCTTTGATCGTACACTGGAAGACAAGTAGTAGCTTCCGAAGCACATCTGGAGGCACTCTGTAATCTGTGGAGCTTCAAAATGTTGATAAAACACAAAAATTGCTTCGGCATTGAACACAATAAGCACCATGTGGACTTTTCTCCATGGGAGTAATGTCTTAAACTGTCTACGCTTTGATCGTACACTGGAGGACTAGTAGTAGTTTCCGAAAAACACATCTGGATGCATTCTGTAATCTGTGGACCTTCAGAGTGTTGATGAAACTCAAAAATTGCATCGGCATTGACACAATAAGCACCATGCTGACTTTTCTTCATGCGAATAGTGTCTTAAACTGTCTACGCTTTTATCGCACACTGGAAGACTAGTAGTAGCTTCCGAAGCACATCTTGACGCATTCTGTAATTCCTGGACCTACGTAGTGTTTATGAAACACAGAATTTTGCATCGGCATTGAACACAATAAGCACCATGCGGACTTTTCTCCATGGGAGAAATGTCTTAAACTGTCTACGCTTTGATCGTTCACTGGAAGACAAGTAGTAGTTTCCGAAGCACATCTGGAGGCATTCTCTAATCTGTGGACCTTCAGAGTGTTGATGAAACACAGAAATTGAATCGGCATTGAACACAATAAGCACCATGCGGACTTTTCTCCATGGGAGTAATGTCTTGAACTGTCTACGCTTTGATCGTACACTGGAAGACTAGTAGTATTTCCGAAACACATCTGGTGGCATTCTGTAGTCTGTGGACCTTCAGAGTGTTGATGAAACACAGAAATTGCATCGGCATTGGACACAATAAGCCCCATGCGGACTTTTCTCCATGTGAGTAATGTCTTAAACTGTCTACGCTTTGATCGTCAGCTGGAAGTCTAGTAGTAGTTTCCGAAGCACATCTAAATGCATTCTGTAATCTGTGGACCTTCAGAGCGTTGATGAAACACAGAAATTGCATAGGCATTGAACACAATAAGCTCCATGCGGACTTTTCTCCATGAGACAAATGTCTCAAACTGTCTATGTTTTGATCGTTCCCTGGAAGACTAGTAGTATTTTCCGAAGCACATCTGGAGGCATTCTGTAATCTGTGGACCCTTAGAGTGTTGATGAAACACAAAAATTATATCGGCATTGAACACAATAAGAACCCTGCGGACTTTCCTCCATGGGAGTAATGCCTTAAACTATCGACGCTTTGATCGTACACTGGAAGACTAGTAGTAGTTTCCGAAGCACAGCTGGAGGCATTCTGTAATCTGTGGACCTTCAGTGTGTGGACGAAACACAGAAATTGAATCGGCATTGAACACAATAAGCACCATGAGGACTTTTCTCTATGGGAGTAATGTCTTAAACTGTCTACGCTTTGATCGTACACTTTAAGAATAGTAGTAGTTTCCGAAACACATCTGGAGGCATTCTGCAATCTGTGGACTTTCAGAGTGTTGATGAAACACAAAAATTGCATCGTCATTGAACACAATAAGCACCATGCGGTCTTTTCTCCATGGGAGTAATGTCTAAAACTGTCTACGCTTTGATCGTACACTGGAAGACTAGTAGTAGTTTCGGAAGCACATCTGGAGGCATTCTGTAATCTGTGGACCTTCAGAGTGTTGATGAAACACAAAAATTGCATCGGCATTGAACACAATGACCACCATGTGGACTTCTCTCCATGGGAGTAATTTCTTAAACTGTCTACGCTTTGATCGTACACTGGAAGACTAGTAGTAGTTTCCGAAGCACATCTGGATACATTCTGTAATCTGTGGACCTTCAGAGTGTTGATGAAACACAAAAATTGCATCGGCATTGAACACAAAAACACTATGCGGACTTTTCTTCATGCGAATAGTGTCTTAAACTGTCTACGCTTTGATCGTACACAGGAAGACTAGTAGTAGTTTCCGAAGCACATCTTGAGGCATTCTGTAATCTGTGGACCTTCGGAGTGTTGATGAACCACAAAAATTGCGTCGGCATTGAACACAATAAGCACCATGCGGACTTTTCTCCATGGGAGTAATGTCTTAAACTGTCTACGCCTTGATCGTACACTGGAAGACTAGCAGTAGTTTCCGAAGCACATCTGAAAGCATTCTCTAATCTGTGGACCTTCAGAGTGTTGATGAAACACAAAATTTTGCATCGGCATTGAACACAATAAAGACCATGCGGACTTTTCTGCATGGGAGTAATGTCTTAACCTGTCTACGCTTTGATCGTACACTGGAAGACTAGTAGAAGTTTCCGAACCACATCTGGATGCATTCTGTAACCTGTGGACCTTCAGAGTGTTGATGAAACACCGAAATTGAATCGGAATTGAACACAATAAGCACCATCCGGACTTTTCTCCATGGGAGTAATGTCTTGAACTGTCTACGCTTTGATCGTACAGTGGAAGACGTAGTAGTTTCCGAAGCACATCTGGAGGCATTCTGTAATCTGTGGACCTTCACAGTGTTGATGAAACCCAAAAATTTCATCGGCATTGAACACAATAAGCCCCATGTGGACTTTTCTCCAAGGAAGTAATGTCTTAAACTGTCTATGCTTTGATCGTACACTGGAAGACTAGTAGTAGTTTCCGAAGCACATCTGGAGGCATTATGTAATCTGTGGACCTTCAGAGTGTTTATGAAACACAAAAATTGCATCGGCATTGAACACAATAAGCACCATTTGGATTTTTCTCCCTGGGAGTAATGTCTTAAACTGTCTACGCTTTGATCATACACTGGAAGACTAGTAGTAGTTTCCGAAACACATCAGGATGCATTCTGTAATCTGTGGACCTTCAGAGTGTTGATGAAAAACACAAAAATTGCATCGGCATTGAACACAATTAGCACCATGCGGACTTTTCATCATGCGATTAGTGTCTTAAACTGTCTACGCTTTGATCGTACACTGGAGGACTAGTAGTAGTTTCCGAAGCACATCTTGAGGCATTCTGTAATCTGTGGAACTTCGTAGTGTTGATGAAACACAAAAATTGCATTGGCATTGGACACAATAAGCACCATGCTGACTTTTCTCCATGGGAGTTATGTCTTAAACTGTCTACGCTTTGATCGTACACTGGAAGACTAATAGTAGTTTCCGAAGCACATCTGGATGCATTCTGTAATCTGTGGACTTTCAGAGTGTTGATGAAACACAAAAATTGCATCGGCATTGAACACAATAAGCCCAGTTCGGACTTTTCTCCATGGGAGTAATGTCTTAAACTGTCTACGCTTTGATCGTCCCCTGGAAGTCTAGTAGTAGTTTCCGAAACACATCTGGATGCATTCTGTAATCTGTGGACCTTCAGAGTGTTGATGAAACACACAATTTGAATCGGCATTGAACACAATAAGCACCATGCGGACTTTTCTGCATGGGAGTAATGTCTTGAACTGTCTACGCTTTGATCGTACACTGGAAGACTAGTTGTATTTCCGAAGCACATCTGGTGGCATTCTGTAGTTTGTGGACCTTCAGAGTGTTGATGAAACACAGAAATTGCATCGGCATTGAACACAATAAGCACCATGCGGACATTCCTCCATGGGAGTAATGTCTTAAACTGTCGTCGCTTTGATCCTACACTGGAAGACTAGTAGTAGTTTCCGAAGCACAGCTGGAGGCATTCTGTAATCTGTGGAGCTTCAAAATGTTGATAAAACACAAAAATTGCATCGGCATTGAACACAATAAGCACCATGTGGACTTTTCTCCATGGGAGTAATGTCTTGAACTGTCTACGCTTTGATCGTACAGTGGAAGACTAGTAGTAGTTTCCGAAGCACATCTGGAGGCATTCTGTAAACTGTGGACCTTCACAGTGTTGATGAAACCCAAAAATTTCATCGGCATTGAACACAATAAGCCCCATGTGGACTTTTCTCCAAGGGAGTAATGTCTTAAACTGTCTATGCTTTGATCGTACACTGGAAGACTAGTAGTAGTTTCCGAAGCACATCTGGAGGCATTCTGTAATCTGTGGACCTACAGAGTGTTTATGAAACACAAAAATTGCATCGGCATTGAACACAATAAGCACCATTTGGATTTTTCTCCCTGGGAGTAATGTCTTAAACTGTCTACGCTTTGATCGTACACTGGAAGACTAGTAGTAGTTTCCGAAACACATCTGGATGCATTCTATAATCTGTGGACCTTCAGAGTGTTGATGAAACACAAAAATTGCATCGGCATTGACACAATAAGCACCATGCTGACTTTTCTTAATGCAGATAGTGTCTTAAACTGTCTACGCTTTTATCGTACACTGGAAGACTAGTAGTAGTTTCCGAAGCACATCTTGACGCATTCTGTAATTCTTGGACCTTCGTAGTGTTGATGAAACACAAAAATTGCATCGGCATTGAACACAATAAGCACCATGCGGACTTTTTTCCATGGGAGTAATGTCTTAAACTGTCTACGCTTTGATCGTCAGCTGGAAGTCTAGAAGTAGTTTCCGAAGCACATCTGGATGCATTCTGTAATCTGTGGACCTTCAGAGTGTTGATGAAACACAAAAAATGCATCGGCATTAACACAATAAGCACCATGCGGACTTTTCTCCATGGGAGTAATGTCTTAAACTGTCTACGCTTTGATCGTACACTGGAAGACTTGTAGTAGTTTCCGAAGCACATCTGGAGGCATTCTGTATTCTGTGGACTTTCAGAGAGTTGATGAAACCCAAAAATTTCATCGGCATTGAACACAATAAGCACCATGTGGACTTTTCTCCATGGGAGTAATGTCTTAAACTGTCTACGCTTTGATCGTACACTGGAAGACTAGTAGTAGTTTCCGAAACACATCTGGAGGCATTCTGCAATCTGTGGACTTTCAGAGTGTTGATGAAACACAAAAATTGCATTGGCAAAGAACACAATAAGCACCATGCGACTTTTCTCCATGGGAGTAATGTCTTAAACGGTCTTCGCTTTGATCGTACAGTGGAAGACTAGTAGTAGTTTCCGAAGCACATCTTTAGGCATTCTGTAATCTGTGGACCTTCAGAGTGTTGATGAAACACAAAAATTGCATCGGCATTGAACACAATTAGCACCATTTGGATTTTTCTCCCTGGGAGTAATGTCTTAAACTGTCTACGCTTTGGTCGTACACTGGAAGACTAGTAGAAGTTTCCGAAACACATCTGGATGCATTCTGTAATCTGTGGACCTTCAGAGTGTTGATGAAACACAAAAATTGCATCGACAAAGAACACAATAAGCACCAGGCGGACTTTTCTAAATGGGAGTAATGTCTTGAACTGTCTACGCTTTCATCGTACACTGGAAGACTAGTAGTATTTCCGAAGCTCATCTGGTGGCATTCTGTAATCTGTGGACCTTCAGAGTGTTGATGAAACACAGAAATTGCATAGGCATTGAACACAATAAGCCCCATGCGGACTTTTCTCCATGGGAGTAATGTTTTAAACTGTCTACGCTTTGATCGTCAGCTGGAAGTCTAGTAGTAGTTTCCGAAGCACATCTAAATGCATTCTGTAATCTGTGGACCTTCAGAGTGTTGATGAAACACAAAAATTGCATAGGCATTGAACACAATAAGCTCCATGCGGACTTTTCTCCATGAGACAAATGTCTCAAACTGTCTATGTTTTGATCGTTCCCTGGAAGACTAGTAGTATTTTCCGAAGCACATCTGAAGGCATTCTGTAATCTGTGGACCTTTAGAGTGTTGATGAAAGACAAAAATTATATCGGCATTGAACACAATAAGAACCCTGCGGACTTTCCTCCATGGGAGTAATGCCTTAAACTGTCGACGCTTTGATCGTACACTGGAAGACTAGTAGTAGTTTCCGAAGCACAGCTGGAGGCATTCTGTAATCTGTGGACCTTCAGTGTGTTGACGAAACACAGAAATTGAATCGGCATTGAACACAATAAGCACCATGTGGACTTTTCACTATGGGAGTAATGTCTTAAACTGTCTACGATTTGATCGTACACTTTAAGACTAGTAGTAGTTTCCGAAACACATCTGGAGGCATTCTGCAATCTGTGGACTTTCAGAGTGTTGATGAAACACAAAAATTGCATCGTCATTGAACACAATAAGCACCATGCGGACTTTTCTCCAAGGGAGTAATGTCTTAAACTGTCTACGCTTTGATCGTACACTGGAAGACTAGTAGTAGTTTCGGAAGCACATCTAGTGGCACTCTGTAATCTGTGGACCTTCAGAGTGTTGATGAAACACAAAAATTGCATCGGCATTGAACACAATAAGCACCATGTGGACTTTTCTCCATGGGAGTAATTTCTTAAACTGTCTACGCTTTGATCGTACACTGGAAGACTAGTAGTAGCTTCCGAAGCACATCTCGATGCATTCTGTAATCTGTGGACCTTCAGAGTGTTGATGAAACTCAAAAATTGCATCGGCATTGAACACAATAAGCACCATGCAGACTTTTCTTCGTGCGAATAGTGTCTTAAATTGTCTACGCTTTTATCGTACACTGGAAGACTAGTAGTAGTTTCCGAAGCACATCTTGAGGCATTCTGTAATTCTTGGATCTTCGGAGTGTTGATGAACCACAAAAATTGAGTCGGCATTGAACACAATAAACACCATGCGGACTTTTCTCCATGGGAGTAATGTCTTAAACTGTCTACGCCTTGATCGTACACTGGAAGACTAGCAGTAGTTTCCGAAGCACGTCTGGAAGCATTCTCTAATTTGTGGACTTTCAGAGTGTTGATGAAATACAAAATTTTGCATCGGCATTGAACACAATAAGCACCATTTGGATTTTTCTCCCAGGGAGTAATGTCTTAAACTGTCTACGCTTTGGTCGTACACTGGGAGACTAGTAGAAGTTTCCGAAACACATCTGGATGCATTCTGTAATCTGTGGACCTTCAGAGTGTTGATGAAACACAAAAATTGCATCGGCAAAGAACACAATAAGCACCATGCGGACTTTTCTAAATGGGAGTAATGTCTTGAACTGTCTACGCTTTGATCGTACACTGGAAGACTAGTAGTATTTCCGAAGCTCATCTGGTGGCATTCTGTAATCTGTGGACCTTCAGAGTGTTGATGAAACACAGAAATTGCATAGGCATTGAACACAATAAGCCCCATGCGGACTTTTCTCCATGGGAGTAATGTCTTAAACTGTCTACGCTTTGATCGTCAGCTGGAAGTCTAGTAGTAGTTTCCGAAGCACATCTAAATGCATTCTGTAATCTGTGGACCTTCAGAGTGTTGATGAAACACAGAAATTGCATAGGCATTGAACACAATAAGCTCCATGCGGACTTTTCTCCATGAGACAAATGTCTCAAACTGTCTATGTTTTGATCGTTCCCTGGAAGACTAGTAGTATTTTCCGAAGCACATCTGGAGGCATTCTGTAATCTGTGGACCTTTAGAGTGTTGATGAAAGACAAAAATTATATCGGCATTGAACACAATAAGAACCCTGCGGACTTTCCTCCATGGGAGTAATGCCTTAAACTGTCGACGCTTTGATCGTACACTGGAAGACTAGTAGTAGTTTCCGAAGCACAGCTGGAGGCATTCTGTAATCTGTGGACCTTCAGTGTGTTGACGAAACACAGAAATTGAATCGGCATTGAACACAATAAGCACCATGTGGACTTTTCACTATGGGAGTAATGTCTTAAACTGTCTACGATTTGATCGTACACTTTAAGACTAGTAGTAGTTTCCGAAACACATCTGGAGGCATTCTGCAATCTGTGGACTTTCAGAGTGTTGATGAAACACAAAATTTGCTTCGGCATTGATCACAATAAGCACCATGTGGACTTTTCTCCATGGGAGTAATGTCTTAAACTGTCTACGCTTTGATCGTACACTGGAAGACTAGTAGTAGTTTCCGAAACACATCTGGAGGCATTCTGCAATCTGTGGACTTTCAGAGTGTTGATGAAATACAAAAATTGCATCGGCAAAGAACACAATAAGCACCATGCGGACTTTTCTCCATGTGAGTAATGTTTTAAACTGTCTACGTTTTGATCGTACACTGGAAGACTAGTAGTAGTTTCCGAAGAACATCTGGAGGCATTCTGTAATCTGTGGACCTTCAGAGTGTTGATGAAACACAAAAATTGCATCGGCATTGAACACAATTAGCACCATTTGGATTTTTCTCCCTGGGAGTAATGTCTTAAACTGTCTACGCTTTGGTCGTACACTGGAAGACTAGTAGAAGTTTCCGAAACACATCTGGATGCATTCTGTAATCTGTGGACCTTCAGAGTGTTGATGAAACACAAAAATTGCATCGACAAAGAACACAATAAGCACCAGGCGGACTTTTCTAAATGGGAGTAATGTCTTGAACTGTCTACGCTTTGATCGTACACTGAAAGACTAGTAGTATTTCGGAAGCACATCTGGTGGCATTCTGCAATATGTGGACTTTCAGAGTGTTGATGAAACACAGAAATTGCATCGGCATTGAACTCAATAAGGCCCATGCGGACGTTTCTCCATGGGAGTAATGTCTTAAACTGTCTACGCTTTGATCGTCCCCTGGAAGTCTAGTAGTAGTTTCCGAAGCACATCTGGATGCATTCTGTAAACTGTGGACCTTCAGAGTGTTGATGAAACAAAGAAATTGAATCGGCATTGAACACAATAAGCAACATGCGGACTTTTCTCCATGGGAGTAATGTCTTGAACCGTCTACGCTTTGATCGTACACTGGAAGACTAGTAGTATTTCCGAAGCACATCTTTTTGCATTCTGTAATCTGTGGACCTTCACAGTGTTGATGATACACAAAAATTGCATCGGCATTGAACACAAAAAGCACTATGCGGACTTTAATTCATGCGAATAGTGTCTTAAACTGTCTACGCTTTGATCGTACACTGGAAGACTAGTAGTAGTTTCCGAAGCACATCTTGAGGCATTCTGTAATCTGTGGATCTTCGGAGTGTTGATGAACAACAAAAATTGAGTCGGCATTGAACACAATAAGCACCATGCGGACTTTTCTCCAAGGGAGTAATGTCTTAAACTGTCTACGCCTTGATCGTACACTGGAAGACTAGCAGTAGTTTCCGAAGCACGTCTGGAAGCATTCTCTAATTTGTGGACTTTCAGAGTGTTGATGAAATACAAAATTTTGCATCGGCATTGAACACAATAAGCACCATGCGGACTTTTCTCCATGGGAGTAATGTTTTAACCAGTCTACGCTTTGGTCGTACACTGGAAGACTAGTAGTAGTTTCCGAAGCACATCTGGATGAATTCTGTAATCTGTGGACCTTCAGAGTGTTGATGAAACACAGAAATTGAATCGGAAGTGAACACAATAAGCACCATCCGGACTTTTCTCCATGGGAGTAATGTCTTGAACTGTCTACGCTTTGATCGTACACTGGAAGACTAGTAGTATTTCCGAAGCTCATCTGGTGGCATTCTGTAATCTGTGGACCTTCAGAGTGTTGATGAAACACAGAAATTGCATAGTCATTGAACACAATAAGCCCCATGCGGACTTTTCTCCATGGGAGTAATGTCTTAAACTGTCTACGCTTTGATCGTCAGCTGGAAGTCTAGTAGTAGTTTCCGAAGCACATCTAAATTCATTCTGTAATCTGTGGACCTTCAGAGTGTTGATGAAACACAGAAATTGAATCGGAATTGAACACAATAAGTACCATCCGGACTGTTCTCCATGGGAGTAATGTCTTGAACTGTCTACGCTTTGATCGTACAGTGGAAGACTAGTAGTAGTTTCCGAAGCACATCTGGAGGCATTCTGTAATCTGTGGACCTTCACAGTGTTGATGAAACACAAAAATTGCATCGGCATTGAACACAATAAACCCCATGCGGACTTTTCTCCATGGGAGTAATGTCTTAAACTGTCTACGCTTTGATCGTCCCCTGGAAGACTAGTAGTAGTTTCCGAAGCACATCTGGAGGCATTCTGTAATCAGTGGACATTCAGAGTGTTGATGAAACCCAAAATTTGCTTCGGCATTGATCACAATAAGCACCATGTGGACTTTTCTCCATGGGAGTAATGTCTTAAACTGTCTACGCTTTGATCGTACACTGGAAGACTAGTAGTAGTTTCCGAAACACATCTGGAGGCATTCTGCAATCTGTGGACTTTCAGAGTGTTGATGAAATACAAAAATTGCATCGGCAAAGAACACAATAAGCACCATGCGGACTTTTCTCCATGTGAGTAATGTTTTAAACTGTCTACGTTTTGATCGTACACTGGAAGACTAGTAGTAGTTTCCGAAGAACATCTGGAGGCATTCTGTAATCTGTGGACCTTCAGAGTGTTGATGAAACACAAAAATTGCATCGGCATTGAACACAAAAAGAACCATGTAGAATTTTCTCCATGGGAGTAATGTCTTAAACTGGGTACGCTTTGATCGTACACTGGAAGACTAGTAGTAGTTTCCGAGAAACACATCTGGATGCATTCTGTAATCTGTGGACCTTCAGAGTGTTGATGAAACACAAAACTTGCATCGGCATTGAACACAATAAGCTTCTTGCGAACTTTTCTCCATGGGAGTAATGTCTTGAACTGTCTACGCTTTGATCGTACACTGAAAGACTAGTAGTATTTCGGAAGCACATCTGGTGGCATTCTGCAATATGTGGACTTTCAGAGTGTTGATGAAACACAGAAATTGCATCGGCATTGAACTCAATAAGGCCCATGCGGACGTTTCTCCATGGGAGTAATGTCTTAAACTGTCTACGCTTTGATCGTCCCCTGGAAGTCTAGTAGTAGTTTCCGAAGCACATCTGGATGCATTCTGTAAACTGTGGACCTTCAGAGTGTTGATGAAACAAAGAAATTGAATCGGCATTGAACACAATAAGCAACATGCGGACTTTTCTCCATGGGAGTAATGTCTTGAACCGTCTACGCTTTGATCGTACACTGGAAGACTAGTAGTATTTCCGAAGCACATCTTTTTGCATTCTGTAATCTGTGGACCTTCACAGTGTTGATGATACACAAAAATTGCATCGGCATTGAACACAAAAAGCACTATGCGGACTTTAATTCATGCGAATAGTGTCTTAAACTGTCTACGCTTTGATCGTACACTGGAAGACTAGTAGTAGTTTCCGAAGCACATCTTGAGGCATTCTGTAATCTGTGGATCTTCGGAGTGTTGATGAACAACAAAAATTGAGTCGGCATTGAACACAATAAGCACCATGCGGACTTTTCTCCAAGGGAGTAATGTCTTAAACTGTCTACGCCTTGATCGTACACTGGAAGACTAGCAGTAGTTTCCGAAGCACGTCTGGAAGCATTCTCTAATTTGTGGACTCTCAGAGTGTTGATGAAATACAAAATTTTGCATCGGCATTGAACACAATAAGCACCATGCGGACTTTTCTCCATGGGAGTAATGTTTTAACCTGTCTACGCTTTGGTCGTACACTGGAAGACTAGTAGTAGTTTCCGAAGCACATCTGGATGAATTCTGTAATCTGTGGACCTTCAGAGTGTTGATGAAACACAGAAATTGAATCGGAAGTGAACACAATAAGCACCATCCGGACTTTTCTCCATGGGAGTAATGTCTTGAACTGTCTACGCTTTGATCGTACACTGGAAGACTAGTAGTATTTCCGAAGCTCATCTGGTGGCATTCTGTAATCTGTGGACCTTCAGAGTGTTGATGAAACACAGAAATTGCATAGTCATTGAACACAATAAGCCCCATGCGGACTTTTCTCCATGGGAGTAATGTCTTAAACTGTCTACGCTTTGATCGTCAGCTGGAAGTCTAGTAGTAGTTTCCGAAGCACATCTAAATTCATTCTGTAATCTGTGGACCTTCAGAGTGTTGATGAAACACAGAAATTGCATAGGCGTTGAACACAAAAAGCTCCATGCGGACTTTTCTCCATGAGACAAATGTCTCAAACTGTCTATGTTTTGATCGTTCCCTGGAAGACTAGTAGTATTTTCCGAAGCACATCTGGAGGCATTCTGTAATCTGTGGACCTTTAGAGTGTTGATGAAAGAAAAAAATTATATCGGCATTGAACACAATAAGAACCCTGCGGACTTTCCTCCATGGGAGTAATGCCTTAAACTGTCGACGCTTTGATCGTACACTGGAAGACTAGTAGTAGTTTCCGAAGCACAGCTGGAGGCATTCTGTAATCTGTGGACCTTCAGTGTGTTGACGAAACACAGAAATTGAATCGGCATTGAACACAATAAGCACCATGTGGACTTTTCACTATGGGAGTAATGTCTTAAACTGTCTACGATTTGATCGTACACTTTAAGACTAGTAGTAGTTTCCGAAACACATCTGGAGGCATTCTGCAATCTGTGGACTTTCAGAGTGTTGATGAAACACAAAAATTGCATCGTCATTGAACACAATAAGCACCATGCGGACTTTTCTCCATGGGAGTAATGTCTTAAACTGTCTACGCTTTGATCGTACACTGGAAGACTAGTAGTAGTTTCGGAAGCACATCTAGTGGCACTCTGTAATCTGTGGACCTTCAGAGTGTTGATGAAACTCAAAAATTGCATCGGCATTGAACACAATAAGCACCATGCAGACTTTTCTTCGTGCGAATAGTGTCTTAAACTGTCTACGCTTTTATCGTACACTGGAAGACTAGTAGTAGTTTCCGAAGCACATCTTGACGCATTCTGTAATTCTTGGATCTTCGGAGTGTTGATGAACCACAAAAATTGAGTCGGCATTGAACACAATAAACACCATGCGGACTTTTCTCCATGGGAGTAATGTCTTAAACTGTCTACGCCTTGATCGTACACTGGAAGACTAGCAGTACTTTCCGAAGCACGTCTGGAAGCATTCTCTAATTTGTGGACCTTCAGAGTGTTGATGAAACACAAAATTTTGCGTCGGCATTGAACACAATTAGCACCATGCGGACTTTTCTCCATGGGAGTAATGTTTTAACCTGTCTACGCTTTGGTCGTACACTGGAAGACTAGTAGTAGTTTCCGAAGCACATCTGGATGCATTCTGTAATCTGTGGACCTTCAGAGTGTTGATGAAACACAGAAATTGAATCGGCAATGAACACAATAAGCACCATGCGGACTTTTCTCCATGGGAGTAATGTCTTAAACTGTCTACGCTTTGATCGTACACTGGAAGACTAGTAGTAGTTTCCGAAACACATCTGGAGGCATTCTGCAATCTGTGGACTTTCAGAGTGTTGATGAAATACAAAAATTGCATCGGCAATGAACACAATAAGCACCATGCGGACTTTTCTCCATGTGAGTAATGTTTTAAACTGTCTACGTTTTGATCGTACACTGGAAGACTAGTAGTAGTTTCCGAAGAACATCTGGAGGCATTCTGTAATCTGTGGACCTTCAGAGTGTTGATGAAACACATAAATTGCATCGGCATTGAAAACAATAAGAACCATGTGGAATTTTCTCCATGGGAGTAATGTCTTAAACTGGGTACGCTTTGATCGTACACTGGAAGACTAGTAGTAGTTTCCGAGAAACACATCTGGATGCATTCTGTAATCTGTGGACCTTCAGAGTGTTGATGAAACACAAAACTTGCATCGGCATTGCACACAATAAGCTTCTTGCGAACTTTTCTCCATGGGAGTAATGTCTTGAACTGTCTACGCTTTGATCGTACACTGAAAGACTAGTAGTATTTCCGAAGCACATCTGGTGGCATTCTGCAATATGTGGACCTTCAGAGTGTTGATGAAACACAGAAATTGCATCGGCATTGAACTCAATAAGGCCCATGAGGACGTTTCTCCATGGGAGTAATGTCTTAAACTGTCTACGCTTTGATCGTCCCCTGGAAGTCTAGTAGTAGTTTCCGAAGCACATCTGGATGCATTCTGTAAACTGTGGACCTTCAGAGTGTTGATGAAACTAAGAAATTGAATCGGCATTGAACACAATAAGCAACATGCGGACTTTTCTCCATGGGAGTAATGTCTAGAACCGTCTACGCTTTGATCGTACACTGGAAGACTAGTAGTATTTCCGAAGCACATCTGGTTGCATTCTGTAATCTGTGGACCTTCAGAGTGTTGATGAAACACAAAAATTGCATCGGCATTGAACACAAAAAGCACTATGCGGACTTTAATTCATGCGAATAGTGTCTTAAACTGTCTACGCTTTGATCGTACACTGGAAGACTAGTAGTAGTTTCCGAAGCACATCTTGAGGCATTCTGTAATCTGTGGATCTTCGGAGTGTTGATGAACCACAAAAATTGAGTCGGCATTGAACACAATAAGCACCATGCGGACTTTTCTCCAAGGGAGTAATGTCTTAAACTGTCTACGCCTTGATCGTACACTGGAAGACTAGCAGTAGTTTCCGAAGCACGTCTGGAAGCATTCTCTAATTTGTGGACTTTCAGAGTGTTGATGAAATACAAAATTTTGCATCGGCATTGAACACAGTAAGCACCATGCGGACTTTTCTCCATGGGAGTAATGTTTTAACCTGTCTACGCTTTGGTCGTACACTGGAAGACTAGTAGTAGTTTCCGAAGCACATCTGGATGAATTCTGTAATCTGTGGACCTTCAGAGTGTTGATGAAACACAGAAATTGCATAGTCATTGAACACAATAAGCCCCATGCGGACTCTTCTCCATAAGAGTAATGTCTTAAACTGTCTACGCTTTGATCGTCAGCTGGAAGTCTAGTAGTAGTTTCCGAAGCACATCTAAATTCATTCTGTAATCTGTGGACCTTCAGAGTGTTGATGAAACACAGAAATTGCATAGGCATTGAACACAAAAAGCTCCATGCGGACTTTTCTCCATGAGACAAATGTCTCAAACTGTCTATGTTTTGATCGTTCCCTGGAAGACTAGTAGTATTTTCCGAAGCACATCTGGAGGCATTCTGTAATCTGTGGACCTTTAGAGTGTTGATGAAAGAAAAAAATTATATCGGCATTGAACACAATAAGAACCCTGCGGACTTTCCTCCATGGGAGTAATGCCTTAAACTGTCGACGCTTTGATCGTACACTGGAAGACTAGTAGTAGTTTCCGAAGCACAGCTGGAGGCATTCTGTAATCTGTGGACCTTCAGTGTGTTGACGAAACACAGAAATTGATCGGCATTGAACACAATAAGCACCATGTGGACTTTTCACTATGGGAGTAATGTCTTAAACTGTCTACGATTTGATCGTACACTTTAAGACTAGTAGTAGTTTCCGAAACACATCTGGAGGCATTCTGCAATCTGTGGACTTTCAGAGTGTTGATGAAACACAAAAATTGCATCGTCATTGAACACAATAAGCACCATACGGACTTTTCTCCATGGGAGTAATGTCTTAAACTGTCTACGCTTTGATCGTACACTGGAAGACTAGTAGTAGTTTCGGAAGCACATCTAGTTTCACTCTGTAATCTGTGGACCTTCAGAGTGTTGATGAAACACAAAAATTGCATCGGCATTGAACACAATAAGCACCATGTGGACTTTTCTCCATGGGAGTAATTTCTTAAACTGTCTACGCTTTGATCGTACACTGGAAGACTAGTAGTAGCTTCCGAAGCACATCTGGATGCATTCTGTAATCTGTGGACCTTCAGAGTGTTGATGAAACACAAAAATTGCATCGGCATTGAACACAATAATCCCCATGCGGACTTTTCTATATGGGAGTAATGTCTTAAACTGGGTACGCTTTGATCGTACACTGGAAGACTAGTAGTAGTTTCCGAGAAACACATCTGGATGCATTCTGTAATCTGTGGACCTTCAGAGTGTTGATGAAACACAAAACTTGCATCGGCATTGCACACAATAAGCTTCTTGCGAACTTTTCTCCATGGGAGTAATGTCTTGAACTGTCTACGCTTTGATCGTACACTGAAAGACTAGTAGTATTTCCGAAGCACATCTGGTGGCATTCTGCAATATGTGGACCTTCAGAGTGTTGATGAAACACAGAAATTGCATCGGCATTGAACTCAATAAGGCCCATGCGGACGTTTCTCCATGGGAGTAATGTCTTAAACTGTCTACGCTTTGATCGTCCCCTGGAAGTCTAGTAGTAGTTTCCGAAGCACAACTAGATGCATTCTGTAAACTGTGGACCTTCAGAGTGTTGATGAAACAAAGAAATTGAATCGGCATTGAACACAATAAGCACCATGCGGACTTTTCTCCATGGGAGTAATGTCTTGAACCGTCTACGCTTTGATCGTACACTGGAAGACTAGTAGTATTTCCGAAGCACATCTGGTTTCATTCTGTAATCTGTGGACCTTCAGAGGGTTGATGAAACACAGAAATTGCATCGGCATTGAACACAATAATCCCCATGCTGACTTTTCTCCTTGGGAGTAATGTCTTAAACTGTCTACGCTTTGATCGTCCCCTGGAAGTCTAGTAGTAGTGTCCGAAGCCCATCTGGATGCATTCTGTAATCTGTGGACCTTCAGAGTGTTGATGAAACACAAAAATTGCATCGGCATTGAACACAAAAAGCACCATGTGGACTTTTCTCCATGGGAGTAATTTCTTAAACTGTCTACGCTTTGATCGTACACTGGAAGACTAGTAGTAGCTTCCGAAGCACATCTGGATGCATTCTGTAATCTGTGGACCTTCAGAGTGTTGATGAAACTCAAAAATTGCATCGGCATTGAACACAATAAGCACCATGCAGACTTTTCTTCGTGCGAATAGTGTCTTAAACTGTCTACGCTTTTATCGTACACTGGAAGACTAGTAGTAGTTTCCGAAGCACATCTTGACGCATTCTGTAATTCTTGGATCTTCGGAGTGTTGATGAACCACAAAAATTGAGTCGGCATTGAACACAATAAACACCATGCGGACTTTTCTCCATGGGAGTAATGTCTTAAACTGTCTACGCCTTGATCGTACACTGGAAGACTAGCAGTACTTTCCGAAGCACGTCTGGAAGCATTCTCTAATTTGTGGACCTTCAGAGTGTTGATGAAACACAAAATTTTGCGTCGGCATTGAACACAATTAGCACCATGCGGACTTTTCTCCATGGGAGTAATGTTTTAACCTGTCTACGCTTTGGTCGTACACTGGAAGACTAGTAGTAGTTTCCGAAGCACATCTGGATGCATTCTGTAATCTGTGGACCTTCAGAGTGTTGATGAAACACAGAAATTGAATCGGAATTGAACACAATAAGCACCATCCGGACTGTTCTCCATGGGAGTAATGTCTTGAACTGTCTACGCTTTGATCGTACAGTGGAAGACTAGTAGTAGTTTCCGAAGCACATCTGGAGGCATTCTGTAATCTGTGGACCTTCACAGTGTTGATGAAACACAAAAATTGCATCGGCATTGAACACAATAAGCCCCATGCGGACTTTTCTCCATGGGAGTAATGTCTTAAACTGTCTACGCTTTGATCGTCCCCTGGAAGACTAGTAGTAGTTTCCGAAGCACATCTGGAGGCATTCTGTAATCTGTGGACATTCAGAGTGTTGATGAAACCTAAAATTTGCTTCGGCATTGATCACAATAAGCACCATGTGGACTTTTCTCCATGGGAGTGATGTCTTAAACTGTCTACGCTTTGATCGTACACTGGAAGACTAGTAGTAGTTTCCGAAACACATCTGGAGGCATTCTGCAATCTGTGGACTTTCAGAGTGTTGATGAAATACAAAAATTGCATCGGCAATGAACACAATAAGCACCATGCGGACTTTTCTCCATGTGAGTAATGTTTTAAACTGTCTACGTTTTGATCGTACACTGGAAGACTAGTAGTAGTTTCCGAAGAACATCTGGAGGCATTCTGTAATCTGTGGACCTTCAGAGTGTTGATGAAACACAAAAATTGCATCGGCATTGAAAACAATAAGAACCATGTGGAATTTTCTCCATGGGAGTAATGTCTTAAACTGGGTACGCTTTGATCGTACACTGGAAGACTAGTAGTAGTTTCCGAGAAACACATCTGGATGCATTCTGTAATCTGTGGACCTTCAGAGTGTTGATGAAACACAAAACTTGCATCGGAATTGCACACAATAAGCTTCTTGCGAACTTTTCTCCATGGGAGTAATGTCTTGAACTGTCTACGCTTTGATCGTACACTGAAAGACTAGTAGTATTTCCGAAGCACATCTGGTGGCATTCTGCAATATGTGGACCTTCAGAGTGTTGATGAAACACAGAAATTGCATCGGCATTGAACTCAATAAGGCCCATGCGGACGTTTCTCCATGGGAGTAATGTCTTAAACTGTCTACGCTTTGATCGTCCCCTGGAAGTCTAGTAGTAGTTTCCGAAGCACATCTGGATGCATTCTGTAAACTGTGGACCTTCAGAGTGTTGATGAAACAAAGAAATTGAATCGGCATTGAACACAATAAGCACCATGCGGACTTTTCTCCATGGGAGTAATGTCTTGAACCGTCTACGCTTTGATCGTACACTGGAAGACTAGTAGTATTTCCGAAGCACATCTGGTTTCATTCTGTAATCTGTGGACCTTCAGAGGGTTGATGAAACACAGAAATTGCATCGGCATTGAACACAATAATCCCCATGCTGACTTTTCTCCTTGGGAGTAATGTCTTAAACTGTCTACGCTTTGATCGTCCCCTGGAAGTCTAGTAGTAGTGTCCGAAGCCCATCTGGATGCATTCTGTAATCTGTGGACCTTCAGAGTGTTGATGAAACAAAAAAATTGCATCGGCATTGAACACAAAAAGCACCATGTGGACTTTTCTCCATGGGAGTAATTTCTTAAACTGTCTACGCTTTGATCGTACACTGGAAGACTAGTAGTAGCTTCCGAAGCACATCTGGATGCATTCTGTAATCTGTGGACCTTCAGAGTGTTGATGAAACTCAAAAATTGCATCGGCATTGAACACAATAAGCACCATGCAGACTTTTCTTCGTGCGAATAGTGTCTTAAACTGTCTACGCTTTTATCGTACACTGGAAGACTAGTAGTAGTTTCCGAAGCACATCTTGACGCATTCTGTAATTCTTGGATCTTCGGAGTGTTGATGAACCACAAAAATTGAGTCGGCATTGAACACAATAAACACCATGCGGACTTTTCTCCATGGGAGTAATGTCTTAAACTGTCTACGCCTTGATCGTACACTGGAAGACTAGCAGTACTTTCCGAAGCACGTCTGGAAGCATTCTCTAATTTGTGGACCTTCAGAGTGTTGATGAAACACAAAATTTTGCGTCGGCATTGAACACAATTAGCACCATGCGGACTTTTCTCCATGGGAGTAATGTTTTAACCTGTCTACGCTTTGGTCGTACACTGGAAGACTAGTAGTAGTTTCCGAAGCACATCTGGATGCATTCTGTAATCTGTGGACCTTCAGAGTGTTGATGAAACACAGAAATTGAATCGGAATTGAACACAATAAGCACCATCCGGACTGTTCTCCATGGGAGTAATGTCTTGAACTGTCTACGCTTTGATCGTACAGTGGAAGACTAGTAGTAGTTTCCGAAGCACATCTGGAGGCATTCTGTAATCTGTGGACCTTCACAGTGTTGATGAAACACAAAAATTGCTTCGGCATTGAACACAATAAGCCCCATGCGGACTTTTCTCCATGGGAGTAATGTCTTAAACTGTCTACGCTTTGATCGTCCCCTGGAAGACTAGTAGTAGTTTCCGAAGCACATCTGGAGGCATTCTGTAATCTGTGGACATTCAGAGTGTTGATGAAACCCAAAATTTGCTTCGGCATTGATCACAATAAGCACCATGTGGACTTTTCTCCATGGGAGTAATGTCTTAAACTGTCTACGCTTTGATCGTACACTGGAAGACTAGTAGTAGTTTCCGAAACACATCTGGAGGCATTCTGCAATCTGTGGACTTTCAGAGTGTTGATGAAATACAAAAATTGCATCGGCAATGAACACAATAAGCACCATGCGGACTTTTCTCCATGTGAGTAATGTTTTAAACTGTCTACGTTTTGATCGTACACTGGAAGACTAGTAGTAGTTTCCGAAGAACATCTGGAGGCATTCTGTAATCTGTGGACCTTCAGAGTGTTGATGAAACACAAAAATTGCATCGGCATTGAAAACAATAAGAACCATGTGGAATTTTCTCCATGGGAGTAATGTCTTAAACTGGGTACGCTTTGATCGTACACTGGAAGACTAGTAGTAGTTTCCGAGAAACACATCTGGATGCATTCTGTAATCTGTGGACCTTCAGAGTGTTGATGAAACACAAAACTTGCATCGGCATTGCACACAATAAGCTTCTTGCGAACTTTTCTCCATGGGAGTAATGTCTTGAACTGTCTACGCTTTGATCGTACACTGAAAGACTAGTAGTATTTCCGAAGCAAATCTGGTGGCATTCTGCAATATGTGGACCTTCAGAGTGTTGATGAAACACAGAAATTGCATCGGCATTGAACTCAATAAGGCCCATGCGGACGTTTCTCCATGGGAGTAATGTCTTAAACTGTCTACGCTTTGATCGTCCCCTGGAAGTCTAGTAGTAGTTTCCGAAGCACATCTGGATGCATTCTGTAAACTGTGGACCTTCAGAGTGTTGATGAAACAAAGAAATTGAATCGGCATTGAACACAATAAGCAACATGCGGACTTTTCTCCATGGGAGTAATGTCTTGAACCGTCTACGCTTTGATCGTACACTGGAAGACTAGTAGTATTTCCGAAGCACATCTGGTTGCATTCTGTAATCTGTGGACCTTCAGAGTGTTGATGAAACACAAAAATTGCATCGGCATTGCACACAAAAAGCACTATGCGGACTTTAATTCATGCGAATAGTGTCTTAAACTGTCTACGCTTTGATCGTACACTGGAAGACTAGTAGTAGTTTCCGAAGCACATCTTGAGGCATTCTGTAATCTGTGGATCTTCGGAGTGTTGATGAACCACAAAAATTGAGTCGGCATTGAACACAATAAGCACCATGCGGACTTTTCTCCAAGGGAGTAATGTCTTAAACTGTCTACGCCTTGATCGTACACTGGAAGACTAGCAGTAGTTTCCGAAGCACGTCTGGAAGCATTCTCTAATTTGTGGACTTTCAGAGTGTTGATGAAATAAAAATTTTGCATCGGCATTGAACACAATAAGCACCATGCGGACTTTTCTCCATGGGAGTAATGTTTTAACCTGTCTACGCTTTGGTCGTACACTGGAAGACTAGTAGTAGTTTCCGAAGCACATCTGGATGAATTCTGTAATCTGTGGACCTTCAGAGTGTTGATGAAACACAGAAATTGCATAGTCATTGAACACAATAAGCCCCATGCGGACTCTTCTCCATAAGAGTAATGTCTTAAACTGTCTACGCTTTGATCGTCAGCTGGAAGTCTAGTAGTAGTTTCCGAAGCACATCTAAATTCATTCTGTAATCTGTGGACCTTCAGAGTGTTGATGAAACACAGAAATTGCATAGGCATTGAACACAAAAAGCTCCATGCGGACTTTTCTCCATGAGACAAATGTCTCAAACTGTCTATGTTTTGATCGTTCCCTGGAAGACTAGTAGTATTTTCCGAAGCACATCTGGAGGCATTCTGTAATCTGTGGACCTTTAGAGTGTTGATGAAAGAAAAAAATTATATCGGCATTGAACACAATAAGAACCCTGCGGACTTTCCTCCATGGGAGTAATGCCTTAAACTGTCGACGCTTTGATCGTACACTGGAAGACTAGTAGTAGTTTCCGAAGCACAGCTGGAGGCATTCTGTAATCTGTGGACCTTCAGTGTGTTGACGAAACACAGAAATTGAATCGGCATTGAACACAATAAGCACCATGTGGACTTTTCACTATGGGAGTAATGTCTTAAACTGTCTACGATTTGATCGTACACTTTAAGACTAGTAGTAGTTTCCGAAACACATCTGGAGGCATTCTGCAATCTGTGGACTTTCAGAGTGTTGATGAAACACAAAAATTGCATCGTCATTGAACACAATAAGCACCATACGGACTTTTCTCCATGGGAGTAATGTCTTAAACTGTCTACGCTTTGATCGTACACTGGAAGACTAGTAGTAGTTTCGGAAGCACATCTAGTGGCACTCTGTAATCTGTGGACCTTCAGAGTGTTGATGAAACACAAGAATTGCATCGGCATTGAACACAATAAGCACCATGTGGACTTTTCTCCATGGGAGTAATTTCTTAAACTGTCTACGCTTTGATCGTACACTGGAAGACTAGTAGTAGCTTCCGAAGCACATCTGGATGCATTCTGTAATCTGTGGACCTTCACAGTGTTGATGAAACACAAAAATTGCATCGGCATTGAACACAATAATCCCCATGCGGACTTTTCTCCATGGGAGTAATGTCTTAAACTGGGTACGCTTTGATCGTACACTGGAAGACTAGTAGTAGTTTCCGAGAAACACATCTGGATGCATTCTGTAATCTGTGGACCTTCAGAGTGTTGATGAAACACAAAACTTGCATCGGCATTGCACACAATAAGCTTTTTGCGAACTTTTCTCCATGGGAGTAATGTCTTGAACTGTCTACGCTTTGATCGTACACTGAAAGACTAGTAGTATTTCCGAAGCACATCTGGTGGCATTCTGCAATATGTGGACCTTCAGAGTGTTGATGAAACACAGAAATTGCATCGGCATTGAACTCAATAAGGCCCATGCGGACGTTTCTCCATGGGAGTAATGTCTTAAACTGTCTACGCTTTGATCGTCCCCTGGAAGTCTAGTAGTAGTTTCCGAAGCACATCTGGATGCATTCTGTAAACTGTGGTCCTTCAGAGTGTTGATGAAACAAAGAAATTGAATCGGCATTGAACACAATAAGCACCATGCGGACTTTTCTCCATGGGAGTAATGTCTTGAACCGTCTACGCTTTGATCGTACACTGGAAGACTAGTAGTATTTCCGATGCACATCTGGTTTCATTCTGTAATCTGTGGACCTTCAGAGGGTTGATGAAACACAGAAATTGCATCGGCATTGAACACAATAATCCCCATGCTGACTTTTCTCCTTGGGAGTAATGTCTTAAACTGTCTACGCTTTGATCGTCCCCTGGAAGTCTAGTAGTAGTGTCCGAAGCCCATCTGGATGCATTCTGTAATCTGTGGACCTTCAGAGTGTTGATGAAACACAAAAATTGCATCGGCATTGAACACAAAAAGCACTATGCGGACTTTAATTCATGCGAATAGTGTCTTAAACTGTCTACGCTTTGATCGTACACTGGAAGACTAGTAGTAGTTTCCGAAGCACATCTTGAGGCATTCTGTAATCTTTGGATCTTCGGAGTGTTGATGAACCACAAAAATTGAGTCGGCATTGAACACAATAAGCACCATGCGGACTTTTCTCCATGGGAGTAATGTCTTAAACTGTCTACGCCTTGATCGTACACTGGAAGACTAGCAGTAGTTTCCGAAGCACGTCTGGAAGCATTCTCTAATTTGTGGACTTTCAGAGTGTTGATGAAATACAAAATTTTGCATCGGCATTGAACACAATAAGCACCATGCGGACTTTTCTCCATGGGAGTAATGTTTTAACCTGTCTACGCTTTGGTCGTACACTGGAAGACTAGTAGTAGTTTCCGAAGCACATCTGGATGCATTCTGTAATCTGTGGACCTTCAGAGTGTTGATGAAACACAGAAATTGAAGCGGAATTGAACACAATAAGCACCATCCGGACTGTTCTCCATGGGAGTAATGTCTTGAACTGTCTACGCTTTGATCGTACAGTGGAAGACTAGTAGTAGTTTCGGAAGCACATCTGGAGGCATTCTGTAATCTGTGGACCTTCACAGTGTTGATGAAACACAAAAATTGCATCGGCATTGAACACAATAAGCCCCATGCGGACTTTTCTCCATGGGAGTAATGTCTTAAACTGTCTACGCTTTGATCGTCCCCTGGAAGACTAGTAGTAGTTTCCGAAGCACATCTGGAGGCATTCTGTAATCTGTGGACATTCAGAGTGTTGATGAAACCCAAAATTTGCTTCGGCATTGATCACAATAAGCACCATGTGGACTTTTCTCCATGGGAGTAATGTCTTAAACTGTCTACGCTTTGATCGTACACTGGAAGACTAGTAGTAGTTTCCGAAACACATCTGGAGGCATTCTGCAATCTGTGGACTTTCTGAGTGTTGATGAAATACAAAAATTGCATCGGCAATGAACACAATAAGCACCATGCGGACTTTTCTCCATGTGAGTAATGTTTTAAACTGTCTACGTTTTGATCGTACACTGGAAGACTAGTAGTAGTTTCCGAAGAACATCTGGAGGCATTCTGTAATCTGTGGACCTTCAGAGTGTTGATGAAACACAAAAATTGCATCGGCATTGAACACAATAAGAACCATGTGGAATTTTCTCCATGGGAGTAATGTCTTAAACTGGGTACGCTTTGATCGTACACTGGAAGACTAGTAGTAGTTTCCGAGAAACACATCTGGATGCATTCTGTAATCTGTGGACCTTCAGAGTGTTGATGAAACACAAAACTTGCATCGGCATTGCACACAATAAGCTTCTTGCGAACTTTTCTCCATGGGAGTAATGTCTTGAACTGTCTACGCTTTGATCGTACACTGAAAGACTAGTAGTATTTCCGAAGCACATCTGGTGGCATTCTGCAATATGTGGACCTTCAGAGTGTTGATGAAACACAGAAATTGCATCGGCATTGAACACAATAATCCCCATGCGGACTTTTCTCCTTGGGAGTAATGTCTTGAACCGTCTACGCTTTGATCGTACACTGGAAGACTAGTAGTATTTCCGAAGCACATCTGGTTTCATTCTGTAATCTGTGGACCTTCAGAGGGTTGATGAAACACAGAAATTGCATCGGCATTGAACACAATAATCCCCATGCGGACTTTTCTCCTTGGGAGTAATGTCTTAAACTGTCTACGCTTTGATCGTCCCCTGGAAGTCTAGTAGTAGTGTCCGAAGCCCATCTGGATGCATTCTGTAATCTGTGGACCTTCAGAGTGTTGATGAAACACAAAAATTGCATCGGCATTGAACACAAAAAGCACTATGCGGACTTTAATTCATGCGAATAGTGTCTTAAACTGTCTACGCTTTGATCGTACACTGGAAGACTAGTAGTAGTTTCCGAAGCACATCTTGAGGCATTCTGTAATCTTTGGATCTTCGGAGTGTTGATGAACCACAAAAATTGAGTCGGCATTGAACACATTAAGCACCATGCGGACTTTTCTCCATGGGAGTAATGTCTTAAACTGTCTACGCCTTGATCGTACACTGGAAGACTAGCAGTAGTTTCCGAAGCACGTCTGGAAGCATTCTCTAATTTGTGGACTTTCAGAGTGTTGATGAAATACAAAATTTTGCATCGGCATTGAACACAATAAGCACCATGCGGACTTTTCTCCATGGGAGTAATGTTTTAACCTGTCTACGCTTTGGTCGTACACTGGAAGACTAGTAGTAGTTTCCGAAGCACATCTGGATGAATTCTGTAATCTGTGGACCTTCAGAGTGTTGATGAAACACAGAAATTGAATCGGAAGTGAACACAATAAGCACCATCCGGACTTTTCTCCATTGGAGTAATGTCTTGAACTGTCTACGCTTTGATCGTACAGTGGAAGACTAGTAGTAGTTTCCGAAGCACATCTGGAGTCATTCTGTAAACAGTGGACCTTCACAGTGTTGATGAAACACAAAAATTGCATCGGCATTGAACACAATAAGCCCCATGCGGACTTTTCTCCATGGGATTAATGTCTTAAACTGTCTACGATTTGATCGTACACTGGAAGACTAGTAGTAGTTTCCGAAACACATCTGGAGGCATTCTGCAATCTGTGGACTTTCAGAGTGTTGATGAAACACAAAAATTTCATCGGCAAAGAACACAATAAGCACCATGCGGACTTTTCTCCATGTGAGTAATGTTTTAAACTGTCTACGCTTTGATCGTACACTGGAAGACTAGTAGTAGTTTCCGAGAAACACATCTAAATGCATTCTGTAATCTGTGGACCTTTAGAGTGTTGATGAAACTCAAAAATTGCATCGGCATTGAACACAATAAGCACCATGCACACTTTTCTTCGTGTGAATAGTGTCTTAAACTGTCTATGCTTTTATCGTACACTGGAAGACTAGTAGTAGTTTCCGAAGCACATCTTGAGGCATTCTGTATTTCTTGGACCTTCGTAGTGTTGATGAAACACAAAAAATGCATCGGCATTGAACACAATAAGCACCATGCGGACTTTTTGCCATGGGAGTAATGTCTTAAACTGTCTACGCTTTGATCGTACACTCGAAGACTAGTAGTAGTTTCCGAAGCACATCTGGAAGCATTCTCTAATCTGTGGACCTTCAGAGTGTTGATGAAACACAAAATTTTGCATCGGCATTGAACACAATAAACACCATGCGGACTCTCTCCATGGGAGTAATGTCTTAAACTGTCTACGCTTTGATCGTCCCCTGGACGTCTAGTAGTAGTTTCCGAAGCACATCTGGATGCATTCTGTAATCTGTGGACCTTCAGAGTGTTGATGAAACAAAGAAATTGAATCGGCATTGAACACAATAAGCAAAATGCGGACTTTTCTCCATGGGAGTAATGTCTTGATCCGTCTACGCTTTGATCGTACACTGGAAGACTAGTAGTATTTCCGAAGCACATCTGGTGGCATTCTGCAATATGTGGACCTTCAGAGTGTTGATGAAACACAGAAATTGCATCGGCATTGAACTCAATAAGGCCCATGCGGACGTTTCTCCATGGGAGTAATGTCTTAAACTGTCTACGCTTTGATCGTCCCCTGGAAGTCTAGTAGTAGTTTTCGAAGCACATCTGGATGCATTCTGTAATCTGTGGACCTTCAGAGTGTTGATGAAACAAAGAAATTGAATCGGCATTGAACACAATAAGAAAAATGCGGACTTTTCTCCATGGGAGTAATGTCTTGATCCGTCTACGCTTTGATCGTACACTGGAAGACTAGTAGTATTTCCGAAGCACATCTGGTTGCATTCTGTAATCTGTGGACCTTCAGAGTGTTGATGAAACACAGAAATTGCATCGGCATTGAACACAATAATCCCCATGCGGACTTTTCTCCTTGGGAGTAATGTCTTAAACTGTCTACGCTTTGATCGTCCCCTGGAAGTCTAGTAGTAGTGTCCGAAGCACATCTGGATGCATTCTGTAATCTGTGGACCTTCAGAGTGTTGATGAAACACAAAAAATGCATCGGCATTGAACACAATAAGCACCATGCGGACTTTTCTTCATGAGAGTAAAGTCTCCAACCGTTTACGCTTTGATCGTACACTGGAAGACTAGTAGTAGTTTCAGAAGCACATCTGGAGGCATTCAGTAATCTGTGGACCTTCAGAGTGTTGATGAAACACAGAAATTGCATCGGCATTGAACTCAATAAGGCCCATGCGGACGTTTCTCCATGGGAGTAATGTCTTCAACTGTCTACGCCTTGATCGTACACTGGAAGACTAGCAGTAGTTTCCGAAGCACGTCTGGAAGCATTCTCTAATTTGTGGACTTTCAGAGTGTTGATGAAATACAAAATTTTGCATCGGCATTGAACACAATAAGCACCATGCGGACTTTTCTCCATGGGAGTAATGTTTTAACCTGTCTACGCTTTGGTCGTACACTGGAAGACTAGTAGTAGTTTCCGAAGCACATCTGGATGAATTCTGTAATCTGTGGACCTTCAGAGTGTTGATGAAACACAGAAATTGAATCGGAAGTGAACACAATAAGCACCATCCGGACTTTTCTCCATGGGAGTAATGTCTTGAACTGTCTACGCTTTGATCGTACAGTGGAAGACTAGTAGTAGTTTCCGAAGCACATCTGGAGTCATTCTGTAAACAGTGGACCTTCACAGTGTTGATGAAACACAAAAATTGCATCGGCATTGAACACAATAAGCCCCATGCGGACTTTTCTCCATGGGATTAATGTCTTAAACTGTCTACGATTTGATCGTACACTGGAAGACTAGTAGTAGTTTCCGAAACACATCTGGAGGCATTCTGCAATCTGTGGACTTTCAGAGTGTTGATGAAACACAAAAATTTCATCGGCAAAGAACACAATAAGCACCATGCGGACTTTTCTCCATGTGAGTAATGTTTTAAACTGTCTACGTTTTGATCGTACACTGGAAGACTAGTAGTAGTTTCCGAAGAACATCTGGAGGCATTCTGTATTCTGTGGACCTTCAGAGTGTTGATGAAACACAAAAATTGCATCGGCATTGAACACAATAAGAACCATGTGGAATTTTCTCCATGGGAGTAATGTCTTAAACTGTCTACGCTTTGATCGTACACTGGAAGACTAGTAGTAGTTTCCGAGAAACACATCTAAATGCATTCTGTAATCTGTGGACCTTCAGAGTGTTGATGAAACTCAAAAATTGCATCGGCATTGAACACAATAAGCACCATGCACACTTTTCTTCGTGTGAATAGTGTCTTAAACTGTCTATGCTTTTATCGTACACTGGAAGACTAGTAGTAGTTTCCGAAGCACATCTTGAGGCATTCTGTATTTCTTGGACCTTCGTAGTGTTGATGAAACACAAAAAATGCATCGGCATTGAACACAATAAGCACCATGCGGACTTTTTGCCATGGGAGTAATGTCTTAAACTGTCTACGCTTTGATCGTACACTGGAAGACTAGTAGTATTTCCGAAGCACATCTGGTGGCATTCTGCAATATGTGGACCTTCAGAGTGTTGATGAAACACAGAAATTGCATCGGCATTGAACTCAATAAGGCCCATGCGGACGTTTCTCCATGGGAGTAATGTCTTAAACTGTCTACGCTTTGATCGTCCCCTGGAAGTCTAGTAGTAGTTTTCGAAGCACATCTGGATGCATTCTGTAATCTGTGGACCTTCAGAGTGTTGATGAAACAAAGAAATTGAATCGGCATTGAACACAATAAGCAAAATGCGGACTTTTCTCCATGGGAGTAATGTCTTGATCCGTCTACGCTTTGATCGTACACTGGAAGACTAGTAGTATTTCCGAAGCACATCTGGTTGCATTCTGTAATCTGTGGACCTTCAGAGTGTTGATGAAACACAGAAATTGCATCGGCATTGAACACAATAATCCCCATGCGGACTTTTCTCCTTGGGAGTAATGTCTTAAACTGTCTACGCTTTGATCGTCCCCTGGAAGTCTAGTAGTAGTGTCCGAAGCACATCTGGATGCATTCTGTAATCTGTGGACCTTCAGAGTGTTGATGAAACACAAAAAATGCATCGGCATTGAACACAATAAGCACCATGCGGACTTTTCTTCATGAGAGTAAAGTCTCCAACCGTTTACGCTTTGATCGTACACTGGAAGACTAGTAGTAGTTTCAGAAGCACATCTGGAGGCATTCAGTAATCTGTGGACCTTCAGAGTGTTGATGAAACACAGAAATTGCATCGGCATTGAACTCAATAAGGCCCATGCGGACGTTTCTCCATGGGAGTAATGTCTTCAACTGTCTACGCTTTGATCGTCCCCTGGAAGTCTAGTAGTAGTTTCCGAAGCACATCTGGATGCATTCTGTAATCTCTGGACCTTCTGAGTGTTGATGAAACAAAGAAATTGAATCGGCATTGAACACAATAAGCACCATGCGGACTTTTCTCCATGGGAGTAATGTCTTGAACCGTCTACGCTTTGATCGTACACTGGAAGACTAGTAGTATTTCCGAAGCACATGTGGTTGCATTCCTTAATCTGTGGACCTTCAGAGTGTTGATGAAACACAGAAATTGCATCGGCATTGAACACAATAATCCCCATGCGGACTTTTCTCCTTGGGAGTAATGTCTTAAACTGTCTACGCTTTGATCGTCCCCTGGAAGTCTAGTAGTAGTTTCCGAAGCACATCTGGATGCATTCTGTAATCTGTGGACCTTCTGAGTGTTGATGAAACAAAGAAATTGAATCGGCATTGAACACAATAAGCACCATGCGGACTTTTCTCCATGGGAGTAATGTCTTGAACCGTCTACGCTTTGATCGTACACTGGAAGACTAGTAGTATTTCCGAAGCACATGTGGTTGCATTCCTTAATCTGTGGACCTTCAGAGTGTTGATGAAACACAGAAATTGCATCGGCATTGAACACAATAATCCCCATGCGGACTTTTCTCCTTGGGAGTAATGTCTTAAACTGTCTACGCTTTGATCGTCCCCTGGGAGTCTAGTAGTAGTGTCCGAAGCACATCTGGATGCATTCTGTAATCTGTGGACCTTCAGAGTGTTGATGAAACACAAAAAATGCCTCGGCATTGAACACAATAAGCACCATGCGGACTTTTCTCCATGGGAGTAATGTTTTAACCTGTCTACGCTTTGGTCGTACACTGGAAGACTAGTAGTAGTTTCCGAAGCACATCTGGATGAATTCTGTAATCTGTGGACCTTCAGAGTGTTGATGAAACACAGAAATTGAATCGGAAGTGAACACAATAAGCACCATCCGGACTTTTCTCCATGGGAGTAATGTCTTGAACTGTCTACGCTTTGATCGTACAGTGGAAGACTAGTAGTAGTTTCCGAAGCACATCTGGAGTCATTCTGTAAACAGTGGACCTTCACAGTGTTGATGAAACACAAAAATTGCATCGGCATTGAACACAATAAGCCCCATGCGGACTTTTCTCCATTGGATTAATGTCTTAAACTGTCTACGATTTGATCGTACACTGGAAGACTAGTAGTAGTTTCCGAAACACATCTGGAGGCATTCTGCAATCTGTGGACTTTCAGAGTGTTGATGAAACACAAAAATTTCATCGGCAAAGAACACAATAAGCACCATGCGGACTTTTCTCCATGTGAGTAATGTTTTAAACTGTCTACGTTTTGATCGTACACTGGAAGACTAGTAGTAGTTTCCGAAGAACATCTGGAGGCATTCTGTAATCTGTGGACCTTCAGAGTGTTGAAACACAAAAATTGCATCGGCATTGAACACAATAAGAACCATGTGGAATTTTCTCCATGGGAGTAATGTCTTAAACTGGGTACGCTTTGATCGTACACTGGAAGACTAGTAGTAGTTTCCGAGAAACACATCTAAATGCATTCTGTAATCTGTGGACCTTCAGAGTGTTGATGAAACTCAAAAATTACATCGGCATTGAACACAATAAGCACCATGCGGACTTTTTGCCATGGGAGTAATGTCTTAAACTGTCTACGCTTTGATCGTACACTGGAAGACTAGTAGTATTTCCGAAGCACATCTGGTGGCATTCTGCAATATGTGGACCTTCAGAGTGTTGATGAAACACAGAAATTGCATCGGCATTGAACTCAATAAAGCCCATGCGGACGTTTCTCCATGGGAGTAATGTCTTAAACTGTCTACGCTTTGATCGTCCCCTGGATGTCTAGTAGTAGTTTTCGAAGCACATCTGGATGCATTCTGTAATCTGTGGACCTTCAGAGTGTTGATGAAACAAAGAAATTGAATCGGCATTGAACACAATAAGCAAAATGCGGACTTTTCTCCATGGGAGTAATGTCTTGATCCGTCTACGCTTTGATCGTACACTGGAAGACTAGTAGTATTTCCGAAGCACATCTGGTTGCATTCTGTAATCTGTGGACCTTCAGAGTGTTGATGAAACACAGAAATTGCATCGGCATTGAACACAATAATCCCCATGCGGACTTTTCTCCTTGGGAGTAATGTCTTAAACTGTCTACGCTTTGATCGTCCCCTGGAAGTCTAGTAGTAGTGTCCGAAGCACATCTGGATGCATTCTGTAATCTGTGGACCTTCAGAGTGTTGATGAAACACAAAAAATGCATCGGCATTGAACACAATAAGCACCATGCGGACTTTTCTTCATGAGAGTAAAGTCTCCAACCGTTTACGCTTTGATCGTACACTGGAAGACTAGTAGTAGTTTCAGAAGCACATCTGGAGGCATTCAGTAATCTGTGGACCTTCAGAGTGTTGATGAAACACAGAAATTGCATCGGCATTGAACTCAATAAGGCCCATGCGGACGTTTCTCCATGGGAGTAATGTCTTCAACTGTCTACGCTTTGATCGTCCCCTGGAAGTCTAGTAGTAGTTTCCGAAGCACATCTGGATGCATTCTGTAATCTGTGGACCTTCTGAGTGTTGATGAAACAAAGAAATTGAATCGGCATTGAACACAATAAGCACCATGCGGACTTTTCTCCATGGGAGTAATGTCTTGAACCGTCTACGCTTTGATCGTACACTGGAAGACTAGTAGTATTTCCGAAGCACATGTGGTTGCATTCCTTAATCTGTGGACCTTCAGAGTGTTGATGAAACACAGAAATTGCATCGGCATTGAACACAATAATCCCCATGCGGACTTTTCTCCTTGGGAGTAATGTCTTAAACTGTCTACGCTTTGATCGTCCCCTGGAAGTCTAGTAGTAGTGTCCGAAGCACATCTGGAAGCATTCTGTAATCTGTGGACCTTCAGAGTGTTGATGAAACACAAAAAATGCATCGGCATTGAACACAATAAGCACCATGCGGACTTTTCTCCATGAGAGTAAAGTCTCCAACCGTCTACGCTTTGATCGTACACTGGAAGACTAGTAGTAGTTTCAGAAGCACATCTGGAGGCATTCAGTAATCTGTGGACCTTCAGAGTGTTGATGAAAAACACAGAAATTGCATCGGCATTGAACACGATAAGCACCATGCGGACTTTTCTCCATGGGAGTAATGTCTTAAACTGTCTACGCTTTGATCGTCCCCTGGGAGTCTAGTAGTAGTTTCCGAAGCACATCTGGATGCATTCTGTAACGTGTGGACCATCAGAGTGTTGATGAAACACAAAAATTGCATCGGCATTAAACACAATAAGCACCATGCGGACTTTTCTCCATGAGAGTAATGTCTCAAACTGTCTATGCATTGATCGTTCCCTGGAAGACTAGTAGTAGTTTCCGAAGGACATCTGCAGGCATTCCGTAATCTGTGGACCTTTGGAGTGTTGATGAAACACAAAAATTATATCGGCATTGAACACAATAAGCACCATGCCGACTTTCCTCCATGGGAGTAATGTCTTAAACTGTCGACGCTTTGATCGTACACTGGAAGACTAGCAGTAGTTTCCGAAGCACAGCTGGAAGCATTCTGTAATCTGAGGACTTTCAGTGTGTGGATGAAACACAGAAATTGAACCGGCATTGAACACAATAAGAACCATGTCTACTTTTCTCCATGGGAGTAATGTCTTAAACTGTCTACGCTTTGATCGTACACTGGAAGACTAGTAGTAGTTTCCGAAACACATCTGGAGGCATTCTGCAAACTGTGGACTTTCAGAGTGTTGATGAAACACAAAAATTGCATCGGCAAAGAACACAATAAGCACCATGCGGACTTTTCTCCATGGGAGTAATGTCTTAATCTGTCTACGCTTTGATGGTACACTGGAAGACTAGTAGTAGTTTCGGAAGCACATCTGGACGCATTCTGTAATCTATGGATCTTTAGAGTGTTGATGACACACAAAAATTGCATCGGCATTGAACACAATATGCACCATGCCGACTTTTCTCCATGGGAGTAATGTCTTGAACTGTCTACGCTTTGATCGTACACTGGAAGACTAGTAGTATTTCCGAAGCACATCTGGTGGCATTCTGTAATCTGTGGACCTTCAGAGTGTTGATGAAACACAAAATATGCATCGGCATTGAACACAATAAGCACCATTCGGACTTTTCTCAATGGGAGTAAAGTCTCCAACCGTCTACGCTTTGATCGTACACTGGAAGACTAGTAGTAGTTTCCGAAGCACATCTGGAGGCATTCAGTAAACTGTGGACCTTCAGAGTGTTGATGAAACACAGATATTGCATCGGCATTGAACACGATAAACACCATGCGTACTTTTCTCCATGGGAGTAATATCTTAAACTGTCTACGCTTTGATCGTCCCCTGGAAGTCTAGTAGTAGTTTCCGAAGCACATCTGGATGCATTCTGTAACGTGTGGATCTTCAGAGTGTTGATGAAACACAAAATTTTGCATCGGCATTGAACACAATAAGCACCATGCGGACTTTTCTCCATGGGAGTAATGTCTTAAACTGTTTACGCTTTGGTCGTACACTGGAAGACTAGTAGTACTTTCCGAAGCTCATCTGGATGCATTCTGTAATCTGTGGACCTTCAGAGTGTTGATGAAACACAGAAATTGAATCGGCATTGAACACAATAAGCACCATGCGGACTTTTCTCCATGGGAGTACTGTCTTGAACTGTCTACGCTTTGATCGTTCACTGGAAGACTAGTAGTATTTCCGACGCACATCTGGTGGCATTCTGTAATCTGTGGACCTTCAGAGTGTTGATGAAAAACAGAAATGCATCGGCATTGAACACAATAAGCCCCATGCCGACTTTTCTCCATGGGAGTAATGTTTTAAACTTTCTACGCTTTGATCGTCCCCTGGAAGTATAGTAGTAGTTTCCGAAGCACATCTGGATGCATTCTGTAATCTGTGGACCTTCAGAGTGTTGATGAAACACAAAAAATTCATCGGCATAGAACACAATAATCACCATGCCGACTTTTCTCCATGGGAGAAATGTCTTGAACCGTCTACGCTTTGATCGTACACTGGAAGATTAGTAGTAGTTTCCGAAGCACATCTGGAGGCATTCTGTAATCTGTGAACCTTCAGAGTGTTGATGAAACACAAAAATTGCATCGGCATTGAACACAATAAGTAACATGCAGACTTTTCTCCTTGTCAGTAATGTCTTAAACTGTCTACGCATTGATCGTACACTGGAAGGCCGGTAGTAGTTTCCGCAGCACATCTGGAGGCATTCTGTAATCTGTGGACCTTCAGAGTGTTGATGAAACACAAAAATTGCATCCGCAAGGAACACAATAAGCACAATGCGGACTTTCCTCCATGGGAGTAATGTCTTAAACTGTCTACGCTTCGATCGTACAGTGGAAGACTAGTAGTAGTTTCCAAAGCACATCTGGATGCATTCTGTAGTCTGTGGACCTTCAGAGTGTTGATGAAAAACAAAAATTGCATCGGCATTGAACACAATAGGCACCTTCCGGACTTTTCTCCATGGGAGTAATGTCTTAAACTGTCTACGCTTTGTTCGTACACTTTAAGACTAGCAGTAGCTTACGAAGCACATCTGGAAGCATTCTATAATCTGTGGATGTTCAGAGTGTTGATGAAACACTAAAATTGCATCCTCATTGAACACAATAAGGACCAGGCGGACTTTCCTCCATTGGAGTAATGTCTTAATCTGTCTACGCTTTGGTCGTACACTGGAAGACTAGTTGTAGTTTCTGAAGCACATCTGGAGGCATTCTGAAATCTGTAGACCTTCAGAGTGTTGATGAAACACAAAAATTGCATCGGCATTGAACACAATAAGCACCATGCGGACTTTTTACCATGGGAGTAATGTCTTAAACTGTCTACGCCTTGATCATACATTATAAGACTAGTAGTAGTTTCCAAAGCACATCTGGAGGCATTCTGTAATCTGTGGTCCTTCAGAGTGTTGATGAAACACCAAAATTGCATCGGCATTGAACACAATAAGCACCATGTGGATTTTTCTCCATGGGAGTAATATATTAAACTGTCTACGCTTTGATCGTCCCCTGGAAGTCTAGTAGTAGTTTCCGAAGCACATCTGGATGCATTGTGTAACGTGTGGATCTTCAGAGTGTTGATGAAACACAAAATTTTGCATCGGCATTGAACACAATAAGCACCATGCGTACTTTTCTCCATGGGAGTAATGTCTTAAACTGTTTACGCTTTGGTCGTACACTGGAAGACTAGTAGTACTTTCCGAAGCTCATCTGGATGCATTCTGTAATCTGTGGACCTTCAGAGTGTTGATGAAACACAGAAATGCATCGGCATTGAACACAATAAGCCCCATGCCGACTTTTCTCCATGGGAGTAATGTTTTAAACTTTGTACGCTTTGATCGTCCCCTGGAAGTATAGTAGTAGTTTCCGAAGCACATCTGGATGCATTCTGTAATCTGTGGACCTTCAGAGTGTTGATGAAACACAAAAAATTCATCGGCATAGACCACAAAAATCACCATGCCGACTTTTCTCCATGGGAGAAATGTCTTGAACCGTCTACGCTTTGATCGTACACTGGAAGATTAGTAGTAGTTTCCGAAGCACATCTGGAGGCATTCTGTAATCTGTGGACCTTCAGAGTGTTGATGAAACACAAAAATTGCATCGGCATTGAACACAATAAGCAACATGCAGACTTTTATCCTTGTCAGTAATGTCATAAACTGTCTACGCATTGATCGTACACTGGAAGACTAGTAGTAGTTTCAGAAGCACATCTGGAGGCATTCAGTAATCTGTGGACCTTCAGAGTGTTGATGAAACACAGAAATTGCATCGGCATTGAACACGATAAGCACCATGCGGACTTTTCTCCATGGGAGTAATGTCTTAAACTGTCTACGCTTTGATCGTCCCCTGGGAGTCTAGTAGTAGTTTCCGAAGCACATCTGGATGCATTCTGTAACGCGTGGACCATCAGAGTGTTGATGAAACACAAAAATTTCATCGGCATTAAACACAATAAGCACCATGCGGACTATTCTCCATGAGAGTAATGTCTCAAACTGTCTATGCATTGATCGTTCCCTGGAAGACTAGTAGTAGTTTCCGAAGGACATCTGCAGGCATTCCGTAATCTGTGGACCTTTGGAGTGTTGATGAAACACAAAAATTATATCGGCATTGAACACAATAAGCACCATGCCGACTTTCCTCCATGGGAGTAATGTCTTAAACTGTCGACACTTTGATCGTACACTGGAAGACTAGCAGTAGTTTCCGAAGCACAGCTGGAAGCATTCTGTAATCTGAGGACTTTCAGTGTGTTGATGAAACACAGAAATTGAACCGGCATTGAACACAATAAGAACCATGTCTACTTTTCTCCATGGGAGTAATGTCTTAAACTGTCTACGCTTTGATCGTACACTGGAAGACTAGTAGTAGTTTCCGAAACACATCTGGAGGCATTCTGCAATCTGTGGACTTTCAGAGTGTTGATGAAACACAAAAATTGCATCGGCAAATAACACAATAAGCACCATGCGGACTTTTCTCCATGGGAGTAATGTCTTAATCTGTCTACGCTTTGATGGTACACTGGAAGACTAGTAGTAGTTTCGGAAGCACATCTGGACGCATTCTGTAATCTATGGATCTTTAGAGTGTTGATGAAACACAAAAATTGCATCGGCATTGAACACAATATGCACCATGCCGACTTTTCTCCATGGGAGTAATGTCTTGAACTGTCTACGCTTTGATCGTACACTGGAAGACTAGTAGTATTTCCGAAGCACATCTGGTGGCATTCTGTAATCTGTGGACCTTCAGAGTGTTGATGAAACACAAAATATGCATCGGCATTGAACACAATAAGCACCATGCGGACTTTTCTCAATGGGAGTAAAGTCTCCAACCGTCTACGCTTTGATCGTACACTGGAAGACTAGTAGTAGTTTCCGAAGCACATCTGGAGGCATTCAGTAATCTGTGGACCTTCAGAGTGTTGATGAAACACAGATATTGCATCGGCATTGAACACGATAAACACCATGCGTACTTTTCTCCATGGGAGTAATATCTTAAACTGTCTACGCTTTGATCGTCCCCTGGAAGTCTAGTAGTAGTTTCCGAAGCACATCTGGATGCATTCTGTAACGTGTGGATCTTCAGAGTGTTGATGAAACACAAAATTTTGCATCGGCATTGAACACAATAAGCACCATGCGGACTTTTCTCCATGGGAGTAATGTCTTAAACTGTTTACGCTTTGGTCGTACACTGGAAGACTAGTAGTACTTTCCAAAGCTCATCTGGATGCATTCTGTAATCTGTGGACCTTCAGAGTGTTGATGAAACACAGAAATTGAATCGGCATTGAACACAATAAGCACCATGCGGACTTTTCTCCATGGGAGTACTGTCTTGAACTGTCTACGCTTTGATCGTTCACTGGAAGACTAGTAGTATTTCCGACGCACATCTGGTGGCATTCTGTAATCTGTGGACCTTCAGAGTGTTGATGAAACACAGAAATGCATCGGCATTGAACACAATAAGCCCCATGCCGACTTTTCTCCATGGGAGTAATGTTTTAAACTTTCTACGCTTTGATCGTCCCCTGGAAGTATAGTAGTAGTTTCCGAAGCACATCTGGATGCATTCTGTAATCTGTGGACCTTCAGAGTGTTGATGAAACACAAAAAATTCATCGGGATAGAACACAATAATCACCATGCCGACTTTTCTCCATGGGAGAAATGTCTTGAACCGTCTACGCTTTGATCGTACACTGGAAGATTAGTAGTAGTTTCCGAAGCACATCTGGAGGCATTCTGTAATCTGTGGACCTTCAGAGTGTTGATGAAACACAAAAATTGCATCGGCATTGAACACAATAAGCAACATGCAGACTTTTCTCCTTGTCAGTAATGTCTTAAACTGTCTACGCATTGATCGTACACTGGAAGGCCGGTAGTAGTTTCCGCAGCACATCTGGAGGCATTCTGTAATCTGTGGACCTTCAGAGTGTTGATGAAACACAAAAATTGCATCCGCAAGGAACACAATAAGCACAATGCGGACTTTCCTCCATGGGAGTAATGTCTTAAACTGTCTACGCTTCGATCGTACAGTGGAAGACTAGTAGTAGTTTCCAAAGCACATCTGGATGCATTCTGTAGTCTGTGGACCTTCAGAGTGTTGATGAAACACAGAAATTGCATCGGCATTGAACACAATAGGCACCTTCCGGACTTTTCTCCATGGGAGTAATGTCTTAAACTGTGTACGCTTTGTTCGTACACTTTAAGACTAGCAGTAGCTTACGAAGCACATCTGGAAGCATTCTATAATCTGTGGACGTTCAGAGTGTTGATGAAACACTAAAATTGCATCCTCATTGAACACAATAAGGACCAGGCGGACTTTCCTCCATTGGAGTAATGTCTTAAACTGTCTACGCTTTGGTCGTACACTGGAAGACTAGTTGTAGTTTCTGAAGCACATCTGGAGGCATTCTGAAATCTGTAGACCTTCAGAGTGTTGATGAAACACAAAAATTGCATCGGCATTGAACACAATAAGCACCATGCGGACTTTTTACCATGGGAGTAATGTCTTAAACTCTCTACGCCTTGATCATACATTATAAGACTAGTAGTAGTTTCCAAAGCACATCTGGAGGCATTCTGTAATCTGTGGACCTTCAGAGTGTTGATGAAACACAAAAAATGCATCGGCATTGAACACAATAAGCACCATGCGGACTTTTCTCCATGGGAGTACTGTCTTGAACTGTCTACGCTTTGATCGTTCACTGGAAGACTAGTAGTATTTCCGACGGACATCTGGAAGCATTCTATAATCTGTGGACGTTCAGAGTGTTGATGAAACACTAAAATTGCATCCTCATTGAACACAATAAGGACCAGGCGGACTTTCCTCCATTGGAGTAATGTCTTAAACTGTCTACGCTTTGGTCGTACACTGGAAGACTAGTTGTAGTTTCTGAAGCACATCTGGAGGCATTCTGAAATCTGTAGACCTTCAGAGTGTTGATGAAACACAAAAATTGCATCGGCATTGAACACAATAAGCACCATGCGGACTTTTTACCATGGGAGTAATGTCTTAAACTGTCTACGCCTTGATCATACATTATAAGACTAGTAGTAGTTTCCAAAGCACATCTGGAGGCATTCTGTAATCTGTGGACCTTCAGAGTGTTGATGAAACACCAAAATTGCATCGGCATTGAACACAATAAGCACCATGTGGATTTTTCTCCATGGGAGTAATATCTTAAACTGTCTACGCTTTGATCGACCCCTGGAAGTCTAGTAGTAGTTTCCGAAGCACATCTGGATGCATTCTGTAACGTGTGGATCTTCAGAGTGTTGATGAAACACAAAATTTTGCATCGGCATTGAACACAATAAGCACCATGCGGACTTTTCTCCATGGGAGTAATGTCTTAAACTGTTTACGCTTTGGTCGTAGACTGGAAGACTAGTAGTACTTTCCGAAGCTCATCTGGATGCATTCTGTAATCTGTGGACCTTCAGAGTGTTGATGAAACACAGAAATTGAATCGGCATTGAACACAATAAGCACCATGCGGACTTTTCTCCATGGGAGTACTGTCTTGAACTGTCTACGCTTTGATCGTTCACTGGAAGACTAGTAGTATTTCCGAAGCACATCTGGTGGCATTCTGTAATCTGTGGACCTTCAGAGTGTTGATGAAACACAGAAATGCATCGGCATTGAACACAATAAGCCCCATGCCGACTTTTCTCCATGGGAGTAATGTTTTAAACTTTGTACGCTTTGATCGTCCCCTGGAAGTATAGTAGTAGTTTCCGAAGCACATATGTGGATGCATTCTGTAATCTGTGGACCTTCAGAGTGTTGATGAAACACAAAAAATTCATCGGCATAGAACACAATAATCACCATGCCGACTTTTCTCCATGGGAGAAATGTCTTGAACCGTCTACGCGTTGATCGTACACTGGAAGATTAGTAGTAGTTTCCGAAGCACATCTGGAGGCATTCTGTAATCTGTGGACCTTCAGAGTGTTGATGAAACACAAAAATTGCATCGGCATTGAACACAATAAGCAACATGCAGACTTTTATCCTTGTCAGTAATGTCATAAACTGTCTACTCATTGATCGTACACTGGAAGGCCGGTAGTAGTTTCCGCAGCACATCTGGAGGCATTCTGTAATCTGTGGACCTTCAGAGTGTTGATGAAACACAAAAATTGCATCCGCAATGAACACAATAAGCACCATGCGGACTTTCCTCCATGGGAGTAATGTCTTAAACTGTCTACGCTTTGATCGTACAGTGGAAGACTAGTAGTAGTTTCCAAAGCACATCTGGATGCATTCTGTAGTCTGTGGACCTTCAGAGTGTTGATGAAACACAAAAATTGCATCGGCATTGAACACAATAGGCACCTTCCGGACTTTTCTCCATGGGAGTAATGTCTTAAACTGTCTACGCTTTGTTCGTACACTTTAAGACTAGCAGTAGCTTACGAAGCACATCTGGAAGCATTCTATAATCTGTGGACGTTCAGAGTGTTGATGAAACACTAAAATTGCATCCTCATTGAACACAATAAGGACCAGGCGGACTTTCCTCCATTGGAGTAATGTCTTAAACTGTCTACGCTTTGGTCGTACACTGGAAGTAAAGTAGTAGTTTCTGAAGCACATCTGGAGGCATTCTGAAATCTTTAGACCTTCAGAGTGTTGATGAAACACAAAAATTGCATCGGCATTGAACACAATAAGCACCATGCGGACTTTTTACCATGGGAGTAATGTCTTAAACTGTCTACGCCTTGATCATACATTATAAGACTAGTAGTAGTTTCCAAAGCACATCTGGAGGCATTCTGTAATCTGTGGACCTTCAGAGTGTTGATGAAACACCAAAATTGCATCGGCATTGAACACAATAAGCACCATGTGGATTTTTCTCCATGGGAGTAATGTCTTAAACTGTCTACGCTTTGATCGTCCCCTGGAAGTCTAGTAGTAGTGTCCGAAGCACATCTGGATGCATTCTGTAATCTGTGGACCTTCAGAGTGTTGATGAAACACAAAAAATGCATCGGCATAGAACACAATAAGCACCATGCGGACTTTTCTCCATGGGAGTAAAGTCTCCAACCGTCTACGCTTTGATCGTACACTGGAAGACTAGTAGTAGTTTCCGAAGCACATCTGGAGGCATTCAGTAATCTGTGGACCTTCAGAGTGTTGATGAAACACAGAAATTGCATCGGTATTGAACACGATAAGCACCATGCGGACTTTTCTCCATGGGAGAAATGTCTTCAACCGTCTACGCTTTGATCGTACACTGGAAGATTAGTAGTAGTTTCCGAAGCACATCTGGAGGCATTCTGTAATCTGTGGACCTTCAGAGTGTTGATGAAACACAAAAATTGCATCGGCATTGAACACAATAAGCACCATGCAGACTTTTCTCCATGTCAGTAATGTCTTAAACTGTCTACGCATTGATCGTACACTGGAAGGCCGGTAGTAGTTTCCGCAGCACATCTGGAGGCATGCTGTAATCTGTGGACCTTCAGAGTGTTGATGAAACACAAAAATTGCATCCGCAATGAACACAATAAGCACCATGCGGACTTTCCTCCATGGGAGTAATGTCTTAAACTGTCTACGCTTTGATCGTACAGTGGAAGACTAGTAGTAGTTTCCAAAGCACATCTGGATGCATTCTGTAGTCTGTGGACCTTCAGAGTGTTGATGAAACTTAAAAATTGCATCGGCATTGAACACAATAGGCACCTTCCGGCCTTTTCTCCATGGGAGTAATGTCTTAAACTGTCTACGCTTTGTTCGTACACTTTAAGACTAGCAGTAGCTTACGAAGCACATCTGGAAGCATTCTATAATCTGTGGACGTTCAGAGTGTTGATGAAACACTAAAATTGCATCCTCATTGAACACAATAAGGACCAGGCGGACTTTCCTCCATTGGAGTAATGTCTTAAACTGTCTACGCTTTGGTCGTACACTGGAAGACTAGTAGTAGTTTCTGAAGCACATCTGGAGGCATTCTGAAATCTGTAGACCTTCAGAGTGTTGATGTAACACAAAAATTGCATCGGCATTGAACACAATAAGCACGATGCGGACTTTTTACCATGGGAGTAATGTCTTAAACTCTCTACGCCTTGATCATACATTATAAGACTAGTAGTAGTTTCCAAAGCACATCTGGAGGCATTCTGTAATCTGTGGACCTTCAGAGTGTTGATGAAACACAAAAAATGCATCGGCATTGAACACAATAAGCACCATACGGACTTTTCTCCATGGGAGTAAAGTCTCCAACCGTCTACGCTTTGATCGTACACTGGAAGACTAGTAGTAGTTTCCGAAGCACATCTGGAGGCATTCAGTAATCTGTGGACCTTCAGAGTGTTGATGAAACACAGAAATTGCATCGGCATTGAACACGATAAGCACCATGCGGACTTTTCTCCATGGGAGTAATGTCTTAAACTGTCTACGCTTTGATCGTCCCCTGGAAGTCTATTAGTAGTTTCCGAAGCACATCTGGATGCATTCTGTAACGTGTGGACCTTCAGAGTGTTGATGAAACACAAAAATTTCATCGGCATTAAACACAATAAGCACCATGCGGACTTTTCTCCATGAGAGTAATGTCTCAAACTGTCTATGCTTTGATCGTTCCCTGGAAGACTAGTAGTAGTTTCCGAAGCACATCTGGAGGCATTCTGTAATCTGTGGACCTTTGGAGTGTTGATGAAACACAAAAATTATATCGGCATTGAACACAATAAGCACCATGCCGACTTTCCTCCATGGGACTAATGTCTTAAACTGTCGACGCTTTGATCGTACACTGGAAGACTAGCAGTAGTTTCCGAAGCACAGCTGGAAGCATTCTGTAATCTGAGGACTTTCAGTGTGTTGATGAAACACAGAAATTGAATCGGCATTGAACACAATAAGAACCATGTCTACTTTTCTCCATGGGAGTAATGTCTTAAACTGTCTACGCTATGATCGTACACTGGAAGACCTGTAGTAGTTTCCGAAACACATCTGGAGGCATTCTGCAATCTGTGGACATCAGAGTGTTGATGAAACACAAAAATTGCATCGGCAAAGAACACAATAAGCACCATGCGGACTTTTCTCCATGGGAGTAATGTCTTAATCTGTCTACGCTTTGATGGTACACTGGAAGACTAGTAGTAGTTTCGGAAGCACATCTGGACGCATTCTGTAATCTATGGATCTTCAGAGTGTTGATGAAGCACAAAAATTGCATCGGCATTGAACACAATATGCACCATGCCGACTTTTCTCCATGGGAGTAATGTCTTGAACTGTCTACGCTTTGATCGTACACTGGAAGACTAGTAGTATTTCCGAAGCACATCTGATGGCATTCTGTAATCTGTGGACCTTCAGAGTGTTGATGAAACACAAAATTTTGCATCGGCATTGAACACAATAAGCACCATGCGGACTTTTCTCCATGGGAGTAATGTCTTAAACTGTTTACGCTTTGGTCGTACACTGGAAGACTAGTAGTAGTTTCCGAAGCACATTTGGATGCATTCTGTAATCTGTGGACCTTCAGAGTGTTGACGAAACACAGAAATTGGATCGGCATTGAACACAATAAGCACCATGCGGACTTTTCTCCATGAGAGTAATGTCTGAACTGTCTACGCTTTGATCGTTCACTGGAAGACTAGTAGTAGTTTCCGAAGCACATCTGAAGGCATTCTGTAATCTGTGGACCTTAAGAGTGTGTGTGAAACACAAAAATTGCATCGGCATTGAACACAATATGCACCATGTGGACCTTTCTCCATGGGAGTAATGTCTTAAACTGTCTACGCTTTGATCGTACACTGGAAGACTAGTAGTAGTTTCCGAAGCACATCTGGAGGCATTCTGTAATCTGTGGACCTTCAGAGTGTTGATGAAACACAAAAATTGCACCGGCATTGAACACAATAGGCATCTTCCGGACTTTTCACCATGGGAGTAATGTCTTAAACTGTCTACGCTTTGGCCGTACACAGGAAGACTAGCAGTAGCTTACGAAGCACATCTGGAAGCATTCTATAATCTGTGGACGTTCAGAGTGTTGATGAAACACTAAAATTGCATCGGCATTGTTCACAATAAGGACCATGCGGACTTTCCTCCATTGGAGTAATGTCTTAAACTGTCTACGCTTTGGTCGTACACTGGAAGACTAGTAGTAGTTTCTGAAGCACAACTGGAGGCATTCTGAAATCTGTGGACCTTCAGAGTGTTGATGAAACACAAATATTGCATCGGCATTGAACACAATAACGGCCATGCGGACTTCTCTCCATGGGAGTAATGTCTTAAACTATCTACGTTTTTGGTCGTACACTGGAAGACTATTAGTAGTTTACGAAGCACATCTGGATGCATTCTGTAATCTGTGGACCTTCAGAGTGTTGATGAAACACAAAAATTGCATCGGCATTGAACACAATAAGCACCATGCAGACTTTTTACCATGGGAGTAATGTCTTAAACAGTCTACGCTTTGATCGTACACTGGAAGACTAGTAGTAGTTACCGAAGCACATCTGGAGGCATTCTGTAATCTGTGGACCTTCAGAGTGTGTGTGAAACACAAAAATTGCATCGGCATTGAACACAATATGCACCATGTGGACTTTTCTCCATGGGAGTAATGTCTTAAACTGTCTAAGCTCTGATCGTACACTGGAAGACTAGTAGTAGTTTCCGAAGCACATCTGGATGCATTCTGTAATCTGTGGACCTTCAGAGTGTTGATGAAACACAAAAATTGCATCGGCATTGAACACAATAAGCACCATGCAGACTTTTCCTCATGTCAGTAATGTCTAAAACTGTCTACGCATTGATCGTACACTGGAAGACCGGTAGTAGTTTCCGAAGCACATCTGGATGCAACTGTAATCTGTGAACCTTCAGAGTGTTGATGAAAAACAAAAATTGCATCGGCATTGAACACAATAAGCACTATGCGGACTTTTCTCCATGGGAGTAATGTCTTAAACAGTCTACGCTTTGATCGTACACTGCAAGACTAGCAGTAGTTTCCGACGCACATCTGGAAGCATTCTGTAATCTTTGGACCTTCAGAGTGTTGATGAAACATCAAAATTACATCGGCATTGAACACAATAAGCACCATGTGGATTTTTCTCCATAGGAGTAATGTCTTAAACTGTCTACGCTTTGGTCGTACACTGGAAGACTAGTAGTAATTTCCGAAGAACATCTGGAGGCATTCTGTAATCTGTGCACCTTCAGAGTGTTGATGAGACACAAACATTGCATCGGCATTGAACACAATAAGCACCATGCGGACTTTTCTCCATGGGAGTAATGTCTTAAACTGTCTACGCTTTGATTGTACACTGGAAGCTAGTAGTAGTTTCCGCAGCACATCTGGAGGCATTCTGTAATCTGTGGACCTTCAGAGTGTTGATGAAACACAAAAATTGCATCCGCAATGAACACAATAAGCCCCATGCGGACTTTTCTCCATGGGAATAATGTCTTAAACTGTCTACGCTTTGTTCGTACACTGGAAGACTAGTAGTAGTTTCTGAAGCACATCTGGATGCATTATGTAGTCTGTGGACCTTCAGAGTGTTGATGAAACACAAAAATTGCATCGGCATTGAACACAATAACCACCTTCCGGTCTTTTCTCCATGGGAGTAATGTCTTAAACTGTCTATGCTTTGGTCGTACACTGGAAGACTAGCAGTAGCTTACGAAGCACATCTGTAAGCATTCTATAATCTGTGGACCTTCAGAATGTTGATGAAACACTAAAATTGCATCGCCATTGAACACAAAAAGGACCATGCGGACTTCTCTCCATGGGAGTAATGTCTTAAACTATCTACGTTTTTGGTCGTACACTGGAAGACTATTATTAGTTTCCGAAGCACATCTGGAGGCATTCTGTAATCTGTGGACCTTCAGAGTGTTAATGAGACACAAACATTGCATCGGCATTGAACACGATAAGCACCATGCGGAATTTTACCCATGGGAGTAATGTCTTAAACTGTCTACGCTTTGATCGTACACTGGAAGACTAGTAGTAGTTTCTGAAGACCATATGGAGGCATTCTGTAATCTGTGGACCTGCAGAGTTTTGATGAAACACAAAAATTGCATCCGCATTGAACACAATAAGGACCATGCAGACTTTTCTCCATGGGAGTAATGTCTTAAACTGTCTACGCTTTGATCGTACACTGGAAGACTAGTAGTAGTTTCCGAAGCACATCTGCATGCATTCTGAAATCTTTGTACCTTCAGAGTGTTGATGAAACACAGAAATTGCATCGGCATTGAACACAATAAGCACCTTGTGGACTTTTCTCCATGGGAGAAATGTCTCAAACTGTCTGCACTTTGATCATACACTGGAAGAGTAGCAGTAGCTTCCGAAGCACATCTGGAACCATTCTGTAATCTGTGGACCTTCAGAGTGTTGATGAAACCCAAAAATTGCATCTGCATTGTACACAATAAGCACCATGTGGACTTTTCTCCATGTGAGTAATGTCTTAAACTGTCTACGCTTTCATCGTACACCGGAAGACTAGTAGTAGTTTCCGAAACACATCTGGAGGCATTCTGCAATCTGTGGACCTTCAGAGTGTTGATGAAACACAAATATTGCATCGGCATAGAACACAATAAGCACCATGCCGATTTTTCTGCATGGGAGTAATGTCTTAAACTGTCTACGCTTTGATCGTACACTGGAAGACTAGTAGTAGTTTCCGAAGCACATCTGGAAGCATTCTGTAATCTGTGGACCTTCAGAGTGTGTGTGAAACACAAAAATTGCATCGGCATTGAACACGATATGCACCATGTGGACTTTTTTCCATGGGAGTAATGTCTTAAATTGTCTAAGCTTTGATCGTACACTGGAAGACTAGTAGTAGTTTCCGAAGCACATCTGGATGCATTCTGTAATCTGTGGACCTTCAGAGTGTTGATGAAACACAAAAATTGCATCGGCATTGAACACAATAAGCACCATGCAGACTTTTCTCCATGTCAGTAATGTCTTAAACTGTCTACGCATTGATCGTACTCTGGAAGACCGGTAGTAGTTTCCGAAGCACATCTGGATGCAACTGTAATCTGTGAACCTTCAGAGTGTTGATGAAACACAAAAATTGCATCGGCATTGAACACAATAAGCACCATGCGGACTTATCTCCATGGGAGTAATGTCTTAAACAGTCAACGCTTTGATCGTACACTGCAAGACAAGCAGTAGTTTCCGAAGCACATCTGGAAGCATTGTGTAATCTGTGGACCTTCAGAGTGTTGATGAAACATCAAAATTACATCGGTATTGAACACAATAAGCACCATGTGGATTTTTCTCCATGGGAGTAATGTCTTAAACTGTCTACGCTTTGGTCGTACACTGGAAGTCTAGTAGTAGTTTCCGAAGAACATCTGAAGGCATTCTCTAATCTGTGCACCTTCAGAGTGTTGATGAGACACAAACATTGCATCGGCATTGAACACAATAAGCACCATGCGGACTTTTCTCCATGGGAGTAATGTCTTAAACTGTCTACGCTTTGATTGTACACTGGAAGCTAGTAGTACTTTTCCGCAGCACATCTGGAGGCATTCTGCAACCTGTGGACCTTCAGAGTGTTGATGAAACACAAAAATTGCATCCGCAATGAACACAATAAGCACCATGCGGACTTTTCTCCATGGGAATAATGTCTTAAACTGTCTACGCTTTGTTCGTACACTGGAAGACTAGTAGTAGTTTCTAAAGCATATCTGGATGCATTCTGTAGTCTGTGGACCTTCAGAGTGTTGATGAAACACAAAAATTGCATCGGCATTGAACACAATAAGCACCTTCCGGACTTTTCTAAATGGGAGTAATGTCTTAAACTGTCTATGCTTTGGTCGTACACTGGAAGACTAGCAGTAGCTTACGAAGCACATCTGGAAGCATTCTATAATCTGTGGACCTTCAGAGTGTTGATGAAACACTAAAATTGCATCGCCATTGAACACAATAGGGACCATGCGGACTTCTCTCCATGGGAGTAATGTCTTAAACTATCTACGTTTTTGGTCGTACACTGGAAGACTATTAGTAGTTTCCGAAGCACATCTGGAGGCATTCTGTAATCTGTGGACCTTCAGAGTGTTAATGAGACACAAACATTGCATCGGCATTGAACACAATAAGCACCATGCGGACTTTTACCCATGGGAGTAATGTCTTAAACTGTCTACGCTTTGATCGTACACTGTAAGACTAGTAGTAGTTTGTGAAGATGATCTGGAGGCATTCTGTAATCTGTGGTCCTGCAGAGTGTTGATGAAACACAAAAATTGCATCCGCATTGAACACAATAAGGACCATGCAGACTTCTCTCCATGGGAGTAATGTCTTAAACTGTCTACGCTTTGATCGTACACTGGAAGACTAGTAGTAGTTTCCGAAGCACATCTGGATGCATTCTGAAATCTTTGTACCTTCAGAGTGTTGATGAAACACAGAAATTGCATCGGCATTGAACACAATAAGCACCTTGTGGACTTTTCTCCATGGGAGTAATGTCTCAAACTGTCTGCACTTTGATCATACACTGGAAGAGTAGCAGTAGTTTCCGAAGCACATCTGGAGGCATTCTGTAATCTCTGGACCCTCAGAGTGTTGATAAAAAACAAAAATTGCATCGGTATTGAACACAAAAAGCACCAAACGGACTTTTCTCCATGGGAGTAATGTCTTAAACTGTCTATGCATTGACCGTACACTGGAAGACTAGTAGTAGTTTCTAAAGCACATCTGGAGGCATACTGTAATCTGTGGACCTTCAGAGTGTTGATAAAACACAGAAATTGCATCGGCATTGAACACAATAAGCACCATGCAGACTCTTCACCATGGGAGTAATGTCTTAAACAGTCTACGCTTTGATCGTACACTGGAAGACTAGTAGTAGTTTCCGAAACACATCTGGAGGCATTCTGCAATCTGTGGACTTTCAGAGTGTTGATGAAACACAAAAATTGCATCGGCAATGAACACAATAAGCACCATGCGGACTTTTCTCCATGGGAGTAATGTCTTATACTGTCTACGCTTTGGTCGTACACTGGAAGACTAGTAGTAGTTTCCGAAGCACATCTGGAGGCATTCTGTAATCTGTGGACCTTCAGAGTGTTGATGAAACAGAAAACATGCATCGGCATTGAAAACAATGAGCACCGTGCGGACTTTTCTCAATGAGAGTAATGTCTCAAACTTTCTATGCTTTGATCGTTCCCTTGAAGCCTAGTAGTAGTATCCGAAGCACATCTGGAGGCATTCTGTAATCTGTGGACCTTTAGAGTGTTGATGAAACACAAAAATTGCATCGGCATTGAACACAATAAGCACCATGCGGACTTCTCTCCATGGGAGTAATGTCTAAAACTGTCTACGCTTTGATCGTACACTGGAAGACTAGTAGTAGTTTCTGAAGCACATCTGGAGGCATTCTGTAATCTGTGGACCTTCAGAGTGTTGATGAAACGCAAAAATTGCATCGGCATTGAACACAATAAGCACCATGCGGACTTTTTACCATGGGAGTAATGTCTTAAACTGTCTACGCCTTAATCGTACATTGGAATACTAGTAGTAGTTTCCAAAGCCCATCTGGAGGCATTCTGTAATCTGTGGACCTTCAGAGTGTTGGTGAAATACCAAAATTGCATCGGCATTGAACACAATAAGCACCATGTGGACTTTCTCCATGTGAGTAATGTCTTAAACTGTCTACGCTTTCATCGTACACCGGAAGATTAGTAGTAGTTTCCGAAGCACATCTGGAGGCATTCTGTAATCTGTGGACCTGCAGAGTGTGTGTGAAACACAAAAATTGCATCGGGATTGAACACAATATGCACCATGTGGACTTTTCTCCATGGGAGTAATGTCTTAAACTGTCTACGCTTTGATCGTACACTGGAAGACTAGTCGTAGTTTCCGAAGCACATCTGGATGCAACTGTAATTTGTGAACCTTCAGAGTGTTGATGAAACACAAAAATTGCATCGGCATTGAACACAATAAGCACCATGCGGACTTTTCTCCATGGGAGTAATGTCTTAATCTGTCTACGCTTTAATTGTACACTGGAAACTAGTAGTAGTTTCCGAAGAACATCTGGAGGCATTCTGCAATCTGTGGACCTTCAGAGTGTTGATGAAACACAAAAATTGCATCCGCAATGAACACAATAAGCACCATGCGGACTTTTCTCCATGGGAGTAATGTCCTAAACTGTCTACGCTTTGGTCGTACACTGGAAGACTAGTAGTAGCTTCCAAAGCACATCTGGATGCATTCTGTAGTCTGTGGACCTTCATAGTGTTGATGAAACACAACAATTGCATCGGTATTGAACACAATAAGCACCAAGTGGACTTTTCTCCATGGGTGAAATGTATTAAACTGTCTACGCTTTGATCGTACAATGGAAGACTAGTAGTAGTTTCCGAATCACATTTGGAGGCATTCTGTAATCTTTGCACTTTCAGAGTGATGATGAGACACAAACATTGCATCGGCATTGAACACAATAAGCACCATGCGGACATTTCTCCATGGGAGTAATGTCTTAATCTGTCTACGCTTTGATTGTACACTGGAAGACTAGTAGTAGTTTCTGAAGCACATCTGGAAGCATTCTGTAATCAGTGAACCTTCAGAGTGTTAATGAAACACAAATATTGCATCGGCATTGAACACAATATTGGCCATGCGGACTTCTCCCCATTTGAGGAATGTCTTAAACTGTCTACGCCTTGATCATACTCTGGAAGAGTAGCAGTAGCTTCCGAAGCACATCTGGAACCATTCTGTAATCTGTGGACCATCAGAGTGTTGATGAAACACAAAAATTGTATCGGCATTGAACACAATATGGACCATGCGGACTTTTCTCCATGGGAGTAAAGTCTTAAACTGTCTACGCTTTGATCGTACACTGGAAGACTAGTAGTAGTTTCCGAAGCACATCTGGAGGCATTCTGTAATCTGTGGACCCTCAGAGTGTTGATGAAACGCAAAAATTGCATCGGCATTGAACACAATAAGCACCATGCGGACTTTTTACAATGGGAGTAATGTCTTAAACTGTCTACGACTTGATCGTACATTGGAAGACTAGTAGTAGTTTCCAAAGCACATCTGGAGGCATTCTGTAATCTGTGGATATTCAGAGTGATGATGAAACACAAAAATTGCATCGGCATTTGACACAATAAGCACCATGCGGACTTTTCACCATGGGAGTAGTGTCTTACACTGTGTTCGCTTTGATAGTATAGTGGAAGACTAGTAGTAGTTTCCGAAGCACATCTGGATGCATTCTGTAGTCTGTGGACCTTCAGAGTGTTGATGAAACACAAAAATTGCATCGGCATTTGACACAGTAAGCACCATGCGGACTTTTCACCATGGGAGTAGTGTCTTAAACTGTGTACGCTTTGATCGTATAGTGGAAGACTAGTAGTAGTTTCCGAAGCACATCTGGATGCATTCTGTAATCTGTGGACATTCAGAGTGATGATGAAACACAAAAATTGCATCGGCATTGAACACAATAAGCACCATGCGGACTTTTCATCATGTAAATAGTGTCTTAAACTGTGTACGCCTTGATTGTACACTGGAAACTAGTAGTAGTTTCCGAAGTACATCTGGAGGCATTCTGCAATCTGTGGACCTTCAGAGTGTTGATGAAACACAAATATTGCATCCGCAATGAACACAATAAGCACCATGCGGACTTTTCTCCATGGGAGTAATGTCTTAAACTGTCTACGCTTTGGTCGTACACTGGAAGACTAGTAGTAGTTTCCAAAGCACATCTGGATGCATTCTGTAGACTGTTGACCTTCATAGTGTTGATGAAACACAACAATTGACTCGGCATTGAACACAATAAGCACCATGCGGACTTTTTACCATGGGAGTAATGTATTAAACTGTCTACGCTTTGATCGTACACTGGAAGACTAGTAGTAGTTTACGAAGCACATCTGGATGCATTCTGTAATCTGTGGACATTCAGAGTGATGATGAAACACAAAAATTGCATCGGCATTGAACACAATAAGCACCATGCGGACTTTTCATCATGTAAATAGTGTCTTAAACTGTGTACGCCTTGATTGTACACAGGAAACTAGTAGTAGTTTCCGAAGTACATCTGGAGGCATTCTGCAATCTGTGGACCTTCAGAGTGTTGATGAAACACAAAAATTGCATCGGCAATGAACACAATAAGCACCATGCGGACTTTTCTCCATGGGAGTAATGTCTTATACTGTCTACGCTTTGGTCGTACACTGGAGGACTAGTAGTAGTTTCCGAAGCACATCTGGAGGCATTCTGTAATCTGTGGACCTTCAGAGTGTTGATGAAACAGAAAACATGCATCGGCATTGAACACAATGAGCACCATGCGGACTTTTCTCAATGAGAGTAATGTCTCAAACTGTCTATGCTTTGATCGTTCCCTTGAAGCCTAGTAGTAGTATCCGAAGCACATCTGGAGGCATTCTGTAATCTGTGGACCTTTAGAGTGTTGATGAAACACAAAAATTGCATCGGCATTGAACACAATCAGCACCATGCGGACTTCTCTCCATGGGAGTAATGTCTAAAACTGTCTACGCTTTGATCGTACACTGGAAGACTAGTAGTAGTTTCCGATGCACATCTGGAGGCATTCTGTAATCTGTGGACTTTCAGAGTGTTGATGAAACGCAAAAATTGCATCGGCATTGAACACAATAAGCACCATGCGGACTTTTTAACATGGGAGTAATGTCTTAAACTGTCTACGCCTTGATCGTACATTGGAAGACTAGTAGTAGTTTCCAAAGCACATCTGGAGGCATTCTGTAATCTGTGGACCTTCAGAGTGTTGGTGAAACACCAAAATTGCATCGGCATTGAACACAATAAGCACCATGTGGATTTTTCTCCATGGGAGTAATGTCTTAAACTGGCTACGCTTTGATCGTACACTGGAAGACTAGTAGTAGTTTTAGAAGCACATCTGGATGCATTCTGTAATCTGTGGACCTTCAGAGTGTTGATGAAACACAAAAATTGCATCGGCATTGAACATAATAAGCACCATGCGGACTTTTCTCCATTGGAGTAATGTCTTAAACTGTCTACGCTTTGATCGTACACTGGAAGACTAGTAGTAGTTTCCGAAGCACATCTGGAGACCTTCTGTAATCTGTGTACCTTCGGAGTGTTGATGAAACTCAAAAATTGCAAGGGCATTTAACACAATAAGCACCATGTGGACTTTTCTCCATGTGAGTAATGTCTTAAACTGTCTACGCTTTCATCGTACACCGGAAGACTAGTAGTAGTTTCCGAAGCACATCTGGAGGCATTCTGTAATCTGTGGACCTGCAGAGTGTGTGTGAAACAAAAAAATTGCATCGGCATTGAACACAATATGCACCATGTGACTTTTCTCCATTCGAGTAATGTCTTAAACTGTCTACGCTTTGATCGTACACTGGAAGACTAGTCGTAGTTTCCGAAGCACATCTGGATGCAAGTGTAATCTGTGAACCTTCAGAGTGTTGATGAAACACAAAAATTGCATCGGCATTGAACACAATAAGCACCATGCGGACTTTTCTCCATGGGAGTAATGTCTTAAACTGTCAACGCTTTGATTGTACACTGGAAACTAGTAGTAGTTTCCGAAGCACATCTGGAGGCATTCTGCAATCTGTGGACCTTCAGAGTGTTGATGAAACACAAAAATTGCATTCGCAATGAACACAATAAGCACCATGCGGACTTTTCTCCATGGGAGTAATGTCTTAAACTTTCTACGCTTTGGTCGTACACTGGAAGACTAGTAGTAGTTTCCAAAGCACATCTGGATGCATTCTGTAGGCTGTGGACCTTCATAGTGTTGATGAAACACATATGCATTGAACACAATAAGCACCATGTGGACTTTTCTCCATGGGTGAAATGTATTAAACTGTCTACGCTTTGATCGTACACTGGAAGACTAGTAGTAGTTTCCGAAGCACATCTGGATGCATTCTGTAATCTGTGGACATTCAGAGTGATGATGAAACACAAAAATTGCATCGGCATTGAACACAATAAGCTCCATGCGGACTTTTCATCATGTGAGTAGTGTCTTAAACTGTGTGCGCTTTGATTGTACACTGGAAACTAGTAGTAGTTTCCGAAGCACATCTGGAGGCATTCTGCAATCTGTGGACCTTCAGAGTGTTGATGAAACACAAAAATTGCATCGGCAATGAACACAATAAGCACCATGCGGACTTTTCTCCATGGGAGTAATGTCTTATACTGTCTACGCTTTGGTCGTACACTTGAGGACTAGTAGTAGTTTCCGAAGCACATCTGGAGGCATTCTGTAATCTGTGAACCTTCAGAGTGTTAATGAAACACAAATATTGCATCGGCAATGAACACAATATTTGCCATGCGGACTTCTCCCCATGGGAGGAATGTCTTAAACTGTGTACGCTTTGATCGTACACTGGAAGACTAGTAGTAGTTTCTGAAGAACATCTGGAGGCATTCTGTAATCTGTGGACCTTCAGAGTGTTGATGAAACACAAAAATTGCATCCGCATTGAACACAATAAGGACCATGCAGACTTTTCCGCATGGGAGTAATGTCTTAAACTGTCTACGCTTTGATCGTACACTGGGAGACTAGTAGTAGTTTCCGATGCACATCTGGATGCATTCTGAAATCTGTGGACCTTCAGAGTGTTGATGAAACACAAAAATTGCATCGCCATTGAACACAATAAGCACCTTGTGGACTTTTCTCCATGGGAGTAATGTCTTAAACTGTCTACGCTTTGATCATACTCTGGAAGAGTAGCAGTAGCTTCCGAAGCACATCTGGAACCATTCTGTAATCTGTGGACCATCAGAGTGTTGATGAAACACAAAAATTGCATCGGCATTGAACACAATATGGACCATGCGGACTTTTCTCCATTGGAGTAAAGTCTTAAACTGTCTACGCTTTGATCGTACACTGGAAGACTAGTAGTAGTTTCCGAAGCACATCTGGAGGCATTCTGTAATCTGTGGACCCTCAGAGTGTTGATGAAACGCAAAAATTGCATCGGCATTGAACACAATAAGCACCATGCGGACTTTTTACAATGGGAGTAATGTCTTAAACTGTCTACGACTTGATCGTACATTGGAAGACTAGTAGTAGTTTCCAAAGCACATCTGGAGGCATTCTGTAATCTGTGGATATTCAGAGTGATGATGAAACACAAAAATTGCATCGGCATTTGACACAATAAGCACCATGCGGACTTTTCACCATGGGAGTAGTGTCTTACACTGTGTTCGCTTTGATAGTATAGTGGAAGACTAGTAGTAGTTTCCGAAGCACATCTGGATGCATTCTGTAGTCTGTGGACCTTCAGAGTGTTGATGAAACACAAAAATTGCATCGGCATTTGACACAGTAAGCACCATGCGGACTTTTCACCATGGGAGTAGTGTCTTAAACTGTGTACGCTTTGATCGTATAGTGGAAGACTAGTAGTAGTTTCCGAAGCACATCTGGATGCATTCTGTAATCTGTGGACATTCAGAGTGATGATGAAACACAAAAATTGCATCGGCATTGAACACAATAAGCACCATGCGGACTTTTCATCATGCGAATAGTGTCTTAAACTGTGTACGCTTTGATTGTACACTGGAAACTAGTAGTAGTTTCCGAAGCACATCTGGAGGCATTCTGCAATCTGTGGACCTTCAGAGTGTTGATGAAACACAAATATTGCATCCGCAATGAACACAATAAGCACCATGCGGACTTTTCTCCATGGGAGTAATGTCTTAAACTGTCTACGCTTTGGTCGTACACTGGAAGACTAGTAGTAGTTTCCAAAGCACATCTGGATGCATTCTGTAGACTGTGGACCTTCATAGTGTTGATGAAACACAACAATTGACTCGGCATTGAACACAATAAGCACCATGCGGACTTTTTACCATGGGAGTAATGTATTAAACTGTCTACGCTTTGATCGTACACTGGAAGACTAGTAGTAGTTTACGAAGCACATCTGGATGCATTCTGTAATCTGTGGACATTCAGAGTGATGATGAAACACAAAAATTGCATCGGCATTGAACACAATAAGCACCATGCGGACTTTTCATCATGTAAATAGTGTCTTAAACTGTGTACGCCTTGATTGTACACTGGAAACTAGTAGTAGTTTCCGAAGTACATCTGGAGGCATTCTGCAATCTGTGGACCTTCAGAGTGTTGATGAAACACAAAAATTGCATCGGCAATGAACACAATAAGCACCATGCGGACTTTTCTCCATGGGAGTAATGTCTTATACTGTCTACGCTTTGGTCGTACACTGGAGGACTAGTAGTAGTTTCCGAAGCACATCTGGAGGCATTCTGTAATCTGTGGACCTTCAGAGTGTTGATGAAACAGAAAACATGCATCGGCATTGAACACAATGAGCACCATGCGGACTTTTCTCAATGAGAGTAATGTCTCAAACTGTCTATGCTTTGATCGTTCCCTTGAAGCCTAGTAGTAGTATCCGAAGCACATCTGGAGGCATTCTGTAATCTGTGGACCTTTAGAGTGTTGATGAAACACAAAAATTGCATCGGCATTGAACACAATCAGCACCATGCGGACTTCTCTCCATGGGAGTAATGTCTAAAACTGTCTACGCTTTGATCGTACACTGGAAGACTAGTAGTAGTTTCCGATGCACATCTGGAGGCATTCTGTAATCTGTGGACCTTCAGAGTGTTGATGAAACGCAAAAATTGCATCGGCATTGAACACAATAAGCACCATGCGGACTTTTTAACATGGGAGTAATGTCTTAAACTGTCTACGCCTTGATCGTACATTGGAAGACTAGTAGTAGTTTCCAAAGCACATCTGGAGGCATTCTGTAATTTGTGGACCTTCAGAGTGTTGGTGAAACACCAAAATTGCATCGGCATTGAACACAATAAGCACCATGTGGATTTTTCTCCATGGGAGTAATGTCTTAAACTGGCTACGCTTTGATCGTACACTGGAAGACTAGTAGTAGTTTTAGAAGCACATCTGGATGCATTCTGTAATCTGTGGACCTTCAGAGTGTTGATGAAACACAAAAATTGCATCGGCATTGAACATAATAAGCACCATGCGGACTTTCTCCATTGGAGTAATGTCTTAAACTGTCTACGCTTTGATCGTACACTGGAAGACTAGTAGTAGTTTCCGAAGCACATCTGGAGACCTTCTGTAATCTGTGTACCTTCGGAGTGTTGATGAAACTCAAAAATTGCAAGGGCATTTAACACAATAAGCACCATGTGGACTTTTCTCCATGTGAGTAATGTCTTAAACTGTCTACGCTTTCATCGTATACCGGAAGACTAGTAGTAGTTTCCGAAGCACATCTGGAGGCATTCTGTAATCTGTGGACCTGCAGAGTGTGTGTGAAACAAAAAAATTGCATCGGCATTGAACACAATATGCACCATGTGGACTTTTCTCCATTCGAGTAATGTCTTAAACTGTCTACGCTTTGATCGTACACTGGAAGACTAGTCGTAGTTTCCGAAGCACATCTGGATGCAACTGTAATCTGTGAACCTTCAGAGTGTTGATGAAACACAAAAATTGCATCGGCATTGAACACAATAAGCACCATGCGGACTTTTCTCCATGGGAGTAATGTCTTAAACTGTCAACGCTTTGATTGTACACTGGAAACTAGTAATAGTTTCCGAAGCACATCTGGAGGCATTCTGCAATCTGTGGACCTTCAGAGTGTTGATGAAACACAAAAATTGCATTCGCAATGAACACAATAAGCACCATGCGGACTTTTCTCCATGGGAGTAATGTCTTAAACTTTCTACGCTTTGGTCGTACACTGGAAGACTAGTAGTAGTTTCCAAAGCACATCTGGATGCATTCTGTAGGCTGTGGACCTTCATAGTGTTGATGAAACACATATGCATTGAACACAATAAGCACCATGTGGACTTTTCTCCATGGGTGAAATGTATTAAACTGTCTACGCTTTGATCGTACACTGGAAGACTAGTAGTAGTTTCCGAAGCACATCTGGATGCATTCTGTAATCTGTGGACATTCAGAGTGATGATGAAACACAAAAATTGCATCGGCATTGAACACAATAAGCTCCATGCGGACTTTTCATCATGTGAATAGTGTCTTAAACTGTGTGCGCTTTGATTGTACACTGGAAACTAGTAGTAGTTTCCGAAGCACATCTGGAGGCATTCTGCAATCTGTGGACCTTCAGAGTGTTGATGAAACACAAAAATTGCATCGGCAATGAACACAATAAGCACCATGCGGACTTTTCTCCATGGGAGTAATGTCTTATACTGTCTACGCTTTGGTCGTACACTTGAGGACTAGTAGTAGTTTCCGAAGCACATCTGGAGGCATTCTGTAATCTGTGAACCTTCAGAGTGTTAATGAAACACAAATATTGCATCGGCAATGAACACAATATTTGCCATGCGGACTTCTCCCCATGGGAGGAATGTCTTAAACTGTGTACGCTTTGATCGTACACTGGAAGACTAGTAGTAGTTTCTGAAGAACATCTGGAGGCATTCTGTAATCTGTGGACCTTCAGAGTGTTGATGAAACACAAAAATTGCATCCGCATTGAACACAATAAGGACCATGCAGACTTTTCCGCATGGGAGTAATGTCTTAAACTGTCTACGCTTTGATCGTACACTGGGAGACTAGTAGTAGTTTCCGATGCACATCTGGATGCATTCTGAAATCTGTGGACCTTCAGAGTGTTGATGAAACACAAAAATTGCATCGCCATTGAACACAATAAGCACCTTGTGGACTTTTCTCCATGGGAGTAATGTCTTAAACTGTCTACGCTTTGATCATACTCTGGAAGAGTAGCAGTAGCTTCCGAAGCACATCTGGAACCATTCTGTAATCTGTGGACCATCAGAGTGTTGATGAAACACAAAAATTGCATCGGCATTGAACACAATATGGACCATGCGGACTTTTCTCCATTGGAGTAAAGTCTTAAACTGTCTACGCTTTGATCGTACACTGGAAGACTAGTAGTAGTTTCCGAAGCACATCTGGAGGCATTCTGTAATCTGTGGACCTTCAGAGTGTTGATGAAACGCAAAAATTGCATCGGCATTGAACACAATAAGCACCATGCGGACTTTTTACCATGGGAGTAATGTCTTAAACTGTCTACGCCTTGATCGTACATTGGTAGACTAGTAGTAGTTTCCAAAGCACATCAGGAGGCATTCTGTAATCTGTGGACATTCAGAGTGATGATGAAACACAAAAATTGCATCGGCTTTTGACACAATAAGCACCATGCGGACTTTTCACCATGGGAGTAGTGTCTTAAACTGTGTACGCTTTGATCGTATAGTGGAAGACTAGTAGTAGTTTCCGAAGCACATCTGGATGCAGTCTGTAGTCTGTGGACCTTCAGAGTGTTAATGAAACACAAAAATTGCATCGGCATTTAACACAATAAGCACCATGCGGACTTTTTACCATGGGAGTAATGTATTAAACTGTCTACGCTTTGATCGTACACTGGAAGACTAGTAGTAGTTTCCGAAGCACATCTGGATGCATTCTGTAATCTGTGGACATTCAGAGTGTTGATGAAACAGAAAACATGCATCGGCATTGAACACAATGAGCACCATGCGGACTTTTCTCAATGAGAGTAATGTCTCTAACTGTCTCTGCTTTGATCGTTCCCTTGAAGCCTAGTAGTAGTATCCGAAGCACATCTGGAGGCATTCTGTAACCTGTGGACCTTTAGAGTGTTGATGAAACACAAAAATTGCATCGGCATTGAACACAATCAGCACCATGCGGACTTCTCTCCATGGGAGTAATGTCTAAAACTGTCTACGCTTTGATCGTACACTGGAAGACTAGTACTAGTTTCCGATGCACATCTGGAGGCATTCTGTAATCTGTGGACCTTCAGAGTGTTGATGAAACGCAAAAATTGCATCGGCATTGAACACAATAAGCACCATGCGGACTTTTTACCATGGGAGTAATGTCTTAAACTGTCTAAGCTTTGATCGTACATTGGAAGACTAGTAGTAGTTTCCAAAGCACATCTGGAGGCATTCTGTAATCTGTGGACCTTCAGAGTGTTGGTGAAACACCAAAATTGCATCGGCATTGAACACAATAAGCACCATGTTGATTTTTCTCCATGGGAGTAATGTCTTAAACTGGCTACGCTTTGATCGTACACTGGAAGACTAGTAGTAGTTTTTGAAGCACATCTGGATGCATTCTGTAATCTGTGGACCTTCAGAGTGTTGATGAAACACAAAAATTGCATCGGCATTGAACATAATAAGCACCATGCAGACTTTTCTCCATTGGAGTAAAGTCTTAAACTGTCTACGTTTTCATCGTACACCGGAAGACTAGTAGTAGTTTCCAAAGCACATCTGGAGGCATTCTGTAATCTGTGGACCTGCAGAGTGTGTGTGAAACACAAAAATTGCATCGGCATTGAACACAATATGCACCATGTGGACTTTTCTCCATTTGAGTAATGTCTTAAACTGTCTACGCTTTGATCGTACACTGGAAGACTAGTCGTAGTTTCCGAAGCACATCTGGATGCAACTGTAATCTGTGAACCTTCAGAGTGTTGATGAAACACAAAATTTGCATCGGCATTGAACACAATAAGCACCATGCGGACTTTTCTCCATGGGAGTAATGTCTTAAACTATCTACGCTTTGATTGTACACTGGAAACTAGTAGTAGTTTCCGAAGCACATCTGGAGGCATTCTGCAATCTGTGGACCTTCAGAGTGTTGATGAAACACAAAAATTGCATCCGCAATGAACACAATAAGCACCATGCGGACTTTCCTCCATGGGAGTAATGTCTTAAACTGTCTACGCTTTGGTCGTACACTGGAAGACTAGTAGTAGTTTCCAAAGCACATCTGGATGCATTCTGTAGGCTGTGGACCTTCATAGTGTTGATGAAACACAACAATTGCATCGGCATTGAACTCAATAAGCACCATGTGGACTTTTCTCCATGGGTGAAATGTATTAAACTGTCTACGCTTTGATCGTACACTGGAAGACTAGTAGTAGTTTCCGAATCACATTTGGAGGCATTCTGTAATCTTTGCACTTTCAGAGTGATGATGAAACACAAACATTGCATCGGCATTGAACACAATAAGCACCTTGCGGACTTTTCTCCATGGGAGTAATGTCTTAATCTGTCTACGCTTTGATTGTACACTGGAAGACTAGTAGTAGTTTCTGAAGCACATCTGGATGCATTCTGTAATCTGTGGACCTTCAGAGTGTTGATGAAACACAAAAATTGCATCGGCATAGAACACAATAAGCTCCAATTCGGACTCTTCTCCATGGGAGTAATGTCTTACACTGTTTACGCTTTGATCGTACACTGGAAGACTAGTAGTAGTTTCCGAAGCACATCTGGAGGCATTCTGTAATCTATGGACCTTCAGAGTGTTGATGAAACACAAATATTGCATCGGCATTGAACACAATAGGGGCCATGCGGACTTCTCTCCATGGGAGTAATGTCTTAAACTGTCTACGTTTTTGGTCGTACACTGGAAGACTGTTAGTAGTTTCCGAAGCACATCAGGAAGCATTCTGTAATCTGTGAACCTTCAGAGTGTTAATGAAACACAAATATTGAATCGGCATTGAACACAATATTGGCCATGAGGACTTCTCCCCATGGGAGGATTGTCTTAAACTGTCTACGTTTTGATCGTAGACTGGAAGACTAGTAGTAGTTTCTGAAGAACATCTGGAGGCATTCTGTAATCTGTGGACCTTCAGAGTGTTGATGAAACACAAAAATTGCATCCGCATTAAACACAATAAGGACCATGCAGACTTTTCCTCATGGGAGTAATGTCTTAAACTGTCTACGCTTTGATCGTACACTGGAAGACTAGTAGTAGTTTCCGATTCACATCTGAATGCATTCTGAAATATGTGGACCTTCAGAGTGTTGATGAAACACAAAAATTGCATCAGCATTGAACACAATAAGCACCTTGTAGACTTTTCTCCATGGGAGTAATGTCTTAAACTGTCTACGCTTTGATCATACTCTGGAAGAGTAGCAGTAGCTTCCGAAGCACATCTGGAACCATTCTGTAATCTGTGGACCATCAGAGTGTTGATGAAACACAAAAATTGCATCCGCATTGAACACAATATGGACCATGCGGACTTTTCTCCATGGGAGTAAAGTCTTAAACTGTCTACGCTTTGGTCGTACACTGGAAGACTAGTAGTAGTTTCCGAAGCACATCTGGAGGCATACTGTAATCTGTGGACCTTCAAAGTGTTGATGAAACACAAAAATTGCATCGGCATTGAACACAATAAGCACCATGCGGATTTCTCTATATGGGAGCAATGTCTTAAACTGTCTACGCTTCGATCGTACACTGGAAAACTGGTAGTAGTTTCCGAAGCACATCTGGAGGCATTTTGTAATCTGTGGACCTTCCGAGTGTTGATGAAACACAAAAATTGCATCGGCATTGGACACAATAAGCACCATGCGGACTTTTCACCATGGGAGTAGTGTCTTAAACTGTGTACGCTTTGATCGTACAGTGGAAGACTAGTAGTAGTTTCCGAAGCACATCTGGATGCATTCTGTAATCTGTTTACATTCAGAGTGATGATGAAACACAAAAATTGCATCGGCATTGAGCACATTAAGCACCATGTGGACTTTTCTCCATGGGTGTATTGTCTTAAACAGTCTACGCTTTGATCGTACACCGGAAGACTAGCAGTAGTTTCCGAAACACATCTGGAGGCATTCTGCAATCTGTGGAACTTCAGAGTGTTGATGAAACACAAAAATTGCATCGGCATTGAACACATTAAGCACCATGCGGACTTTTCTCTTTGGGAGTAATGTCTTAAACTGTCTACGCTTTGATCGTACACTGCAAGATTAGCAGTAATTTCCGAAGCATATTTGGAAGCATTCTGTAATCTGTGGACCTTCAGAGTGTTGATGAAACACAAAAATTGCATCGGCATTGAACACAATAAGCACCATGTGGACTTTTCTCCATGGGAGTAATGTCTTAAATCGTCTACGCTTTGGTCGTACACTGGAAGACTAGTAGTAGTTGCCAAAGCACATTTGGAGGCATTCTGTAATCTTTGCACCTTCAGAGTGATGATGAGACACAAACATTGCATCGGCATTGAACACAATAAGCACCATGCGGACTTTTCTCCATGGGAGTAATGTCTTAAAATGTCTACGCTTTGATTGTAAACTGGAAGTCTAGTAGTAGTTTCTGAAGCACATCTGGATGCATTCTGTAATCTGTGGACATTCAGAGTGATGATGAAACACAAAAATTGCATCGGCATTGAACACAATAAGCACCATGCGGACTTTTCATCATGTGAATAGTGTCTTAAACTGTGTACGCTTTGATTGTACACTGGAATCTAGTAGTAGTTTCCGAAGCACATCTGGAGGCATTCTGCAATCTATGGACCTTCAGAGTGTTGATGAAACACAAAAATTGCATCGACAATGAACACAATAAGCACCATGCGGACTTTTCTCCATGGGAGTAATGTCTTATACTGTCTACGCTTTGGTCGTACACTGGAGGACTAGTAGTAGTTTCCGAAGCACATCTGGAGGCATTCTGTAATCTGTGGACCTACAGAGTGTTGATGAAACAGAAAACATGCATCGGCATTGAACACAATGAGCACCATGCGGACTTTTCTCAATGAGAGTAATGTCTCAAACTGTCTATGCTTTGATCGTTCCCTTGAAGCCTAGTAGTAGTATCCGAAGCACCTCTGGAGGCATTCTGTAATCTGTGGACCTTTAGAGTGTTGATGAAACACAAAAATTGCATCGGCATTGAACACAATCAGCACCATGCGGACTTCTCTCCATGGGAGTAATGTCTAAAACTGTCTACGCTTTGATCGTACACTGGAAGACTAGTAGTAGTTTCCGATGCACATCTGGAGGCATACTGTAATCTGTGGACCTTCAGAGTGTTGATGAAACGCAAAAATTGCATCGGCATTGAACACAATAAGCACCATGCGGACTTTTTACCATGGGAGTAATGTCTTAAACTGTCTAAGCTTTGATCGTACATTGGAAGACTAGTAGTAGTTTCCAAAGCACATCTGGAGGCATTCTGTAATCTGTGGACCTTCAGAGTGTTGGTGAAACACCAAAATTGCATCGGCATTGAACACAATAAGCACCATGTGGATATTTCTCCATGGGAGTAATGTCTTAAATTGGCTACGCTTTGATCGTACACTGGAAGACTAGTAGTAGTTTTTGAAGCACATCTGGATGCATTCTGTAATCTGTGGACCTTCAGAGTGTTGATGAAACAAAAAAATTGCATCGGCATTGAACATAATAAGCACCATGCGGACTTGTCTCCATTGGAGTAATGTCTTAAACTGTCTACGCTTTGATCGTACACTGGAAGACTAGTAGTAGTTTCCGAAGCACATCTGGAGACCTTCTGTAATCTGTGGACCTTCTGAGTGTTGATGAAACCCAAAAATTGCATCGGCATTTAACACAATAAGCACCATGTGGACTTTTCTCCATGTGAGTAATGTTTTAAACTGTCTACGCTTTCATCGTACACCGGAAGACTAGTAGTAGTTTCCAAAGCACATCTGGAGGCATTCTGTAATCTGTGGACCTGCAGAGTGTGTGTGAAACACAAAAATTGCATCGGCATTGAACACAATATGCACCATGTGGACTTTTCTCCATTCGAGTAATGTCTTAAACTGTCTACGCTTTGATCGTACACTGGAAGACCAGTCGTAGTTTCCGAAGCACATCTGGATGCAACTGTAATCTGTGAACCTTCAGAGTGTTGATGAAACACAAAATTTGCATCGGCATTGAACACAATAAGCACCATGCGGACTTGTCTCCATGGGAGTAATGTCTTAAACTATCCACGCTTTGATAGTACACTGGAAACTAGTAGTAGTTTCCGAAGCACATCTGGAGGCATTCTGCAATATGTGGACCTTCAGAGTGTTGATGAAACACAAAAATTGCATCCGCAATGAACACAATAAGCACCATGCGGACTTTCCTCCATGGGAGTAATGTCTTAAACTGTCTACGCTTTGGTCGTACACTGGAAGACTAGTAGTAGTTTCCAAAGCACATCTGGATGCATTCTGTAGGCTATGGACCTTCATAGTGTTGATGAAACACAACAATTGCATCGGCATTGAACACAATAAGCACCATGTGGACTTTACTCCATGGGTGAAATGTATTAAACTGTCTACGCTTTGATCGTACACTGGAAGACTAGTAGTAGTTTCCGAATCACATTTGGAGGCATTCTGTAATCTTTGCACTTTCAGAGTGATGATGAAACACAAACATTGCATCGGCATTGAACACAATAAGCACCATGCGGACTTTTCTCCATGGGAGTAATGTCTTAATCTGTCTACGCTTTGATTGTACACTGGAAGACTAGTAGTAGTTTCTGAAGCACATCTGGATGGATTCTGTAATCTGTGGACATCAGAGTGTTGATGAAACACAAAAATTGCATCGGCATAGAACACAATAAGCTCCAATTCGGACTCTTCTCCATGGGAGTAATGTCTTAAACTGTTTACGCTTTGATCGTATACTGGAAGACTAGTAGTAGTTTCCGAAGCACATCTGGAGGCATTCTGTAATCTATGGACCTTCAGAGTGTTGATGAAACACAAATATTGCATCGGCATTGAACACAATAAGGGCCATGCGGACTTCTCTCCATGGGAGTAATGTCTTAAACTGTCTACGTTTTTGGTCGTACAGTGGAAGACTAGTAGTAGTTTCCGAAGAACATCTGGATGCATTCTGTAAACTGTTTACATTCAGAGTGATAATGAAACACAAAAATTGCATCGGCATTGAACACATTAAGCACCATGTGGACTTTTCTCCATGGGAGTAATGTCTTAAACTGTCTACGCTTTGATCGTACACCGGAAAACTAGCAGTAGTTTCCGAAACACATCTGGAGGCATTCTGCAATCTGTGGAACTTCAGAGTGTTGATGAAACACAAAAATTGCATCGGCATTGAACACATTAAGCACCATGCGGACTTTTCTCTTTGGGAGTAATGTCTTAAACTGTCTACGCTTTGATCGTACACTGCAAGATTAGCAGTAATTTCCGAAGCATATTTGGAAGCATTCTGTAATCTGTGGACCTTCAGAGTGTTGATGAAACACAAAAATTGCATCGGCATTGAACACAATAAGCACCATGCGGACTTTTCTCCATGGGAGTAATGTCTTAAACTGTCTACGCTTTGGTCGTACACTGGAAGACTAGTAGTAGTTTCCAAAGCACATTTGGAGGCATTCTGTAATCTTTGCACCTTCAGAGTGATGATGAGACACAAACATTGCATCGGCATTGAACACAATAAGCACCATGCGGACTTTTCTCCATGGGAGTAATGTCTTAAAATGTCTACGCTTTGATTGTACACTGGAAGTCTAGTAGTAGTTTCTGAAGCACATCTGGATGCATTCTGTAATCTGTGGACCTTCAGAGTGTTGATGAAACACAAATATTGCATCGGCATTGAACCCAATAAGCACCATGCGGACTTTTCTCCATGGGAGTAATGTCTTAAACTGTCTACGCTTTGATCGTTCCCTGGAAGACTAGTAGTAGTTTCCGAAGCACATCTGGAGGCAATCTGTATTCTGTGGACCTTCAGAGTGTTGATGAAACACAAAAATTGCATCGGCATAGAACACAATAAGCTTCATGCGGACTCTTCTCCATGGGAGTAATGTCTTAAACATTCTACGATTTGATCGTACACTGTAAGACTAGTAGTAGTTTCCGAAGCACATCTGGAAGCATTCTGTTATCTGTGGACCTTCAGAGTGTTGATGAAACACAAAAATTGCATCCGCATTGAACACAATAAGCACCATGCGGACTTTTCTCCATGGGAGTAATGTCTTAATCTGTCTACGCTTTGATTGTACACTGGAAGACTAGTAGTAGTTTCTGAAGCACATCAGGATGCATTCTGTAATCTGTGGACCTTCAGAGTGTTGATGAAACACAAAAATTGCATCGGCATAGAACACAATAAGCTCCAATTCGGACTCTTCTCCATGGGAGTAATGTCTTAAACTGTTTACGCTTTGATCGTACACTGGAAGACTAGTAGTAGTTTCCGAAGCACATCTGGAGGCATTCTGTAATCTATGGACCTTCAGAGTGTTGATGATACACAAATATTGCATCGGCATTGAACACAATAAGGGCCATGCGGACTTCTCTCCATGGGAGTAATGTCTTAAACTGTCTACGTTTTTGGTCGTACACTGGAAGACTGTTAGTAGTTTCCGAAGCACATCTGGAAGCATTCTGTAATCTGTGAACCTTCAGAGTGTTAATGAAACACAAATATTGAATCGGCATTGAACACAATATTGGCCATGCGGACTTCACCCCATGGGAGGAATGTCTTAAACTGTCTACGTTTTGATTGTAGACTGGAAGACTAGTAGCAGTTTCTGAAGAACATCTGGAGGCATTCTGTAATCTGTGGACCTTCAGAGTGTTGATGAAACACAAAAATTGCATCCGCATTAAACACAATAAGGTCCATGCAGACTTTTCCTCATGGGAGTAATGTCTTAAACTGTCTACGCTTTGATCGTACACTGGAAGACTAGTAGTAGTTTCCGATTCACATCTGGATGCATTCTGAAATATGTGGACCTTCAGAGTGTTGATGAAACACAAAAATTGCATCGGCATTGAACACAATAAGCACCTTGAGGACTTTTCTCCATGGGAGTAATGTCTTAAACTGTCTCCGCTTTGATCGTACCCTGGAAGATAGTATTAGTTTCCGAAGCACATCTGGATGCATTCTGTAATCTGTGGACCTTCAGAGTGTTGATGAAATACAAAAATTGCATCGGAATTGAACACAAAATGCACCATGCGGACTTTTCTCCATGGGAGTCGTGTCTTAATCTGTCTACGCATTGATCGTACACTGGAAGACTGGTAGTAGTTTCTGAAGCACATCTGGATGCAACTGTAATCTGCGGACCTTCAGAGTGTTGATGAAACACAAAAATTGCATCGGCATTGAACACAATAAGCACCATGCGGACTTTTCTCTTTGGGAGTAATGTCTTAAACTGTCTACGCTTTGATCGTACACTGCAAGACTAGCAGTAGTTTCCAAAGCACAGTTGGAAGCATTCTGTAATCTGTGGACCTTCAGAGTGTTGATGAAACACAAAAATTGCATCGGCATAGAACACAATAAGCTCCAATTCGGACTCTTCTCCATGGGAGTAATGTCTTAAACTGTTTACGCTTTGATCGTACACTGGAAGACTAGTAGTAGTTTCCGAAGCACATCTGGAGGCATTCTGTAATCTATGGACCTTTAGAGTGTTGATGAAACACAAATATTGCATCGGCATTGAACACAATAAGGGCCATGCGGACTTCTCTCCATGGGAGTAATGTCTTAAACTGTCTACGTTTTTGGTCGTACACTGGAAGACTGTTAGTAGTTTCCGAAGCACATCTGGAAGCATTCTGTAATCTGTGAACCTTCAGAGTGTTAATGAAACACAGATATTGCATCGGCAATGAACACAATATTGGCCATGCGGACTTCTCCCCATGGGAGGAATGTCTTAAACTGTCTACGCTTTGATCGTACACTGGAAGACTAGTAGTAGTTTCTGAAGAACATCTGGAGGCATTCTGTAATCTGTGGACCTTCAGAGTGTTGATGAAACACAAAAATTGCATCCGCATTAAACACAATAAGGACCATGCAGACTTTTCCTCATGGGAGTAATGTCTTAAACTGTCTACGCTTTGATCGTACACTGGAAGACTAGTAGTAGTTTCCGATTCACATCTGGATGCATTCTGAAATATGTGGACCTTCAGAGTGTTGATGAAACACAAAAATTGCATCAGCATTGAACACAATAAGCACCTTGTGGACTTTTATCCATGGGAGTAATGTCTTAAACTGTCTACGCTTTGATCATACTCTGGAAGAGTAGCAGTAGCTTCCGAAGCACATCTGGAACCATTCTGTAATCTGTGGACCATCAGAGTGTTGATGAAACACAAAAATTGCATCGGCATTGAACACAATATGGACCATGCGGACTTTTCTCCATGGGAGTAAAGTCTTAAACTGTCTACGCTTTGGTCGTACACTGGAAGACTAGTAGTAGTTTCCGAAGCACATCTGGAGGCATACTGTAATCTGTGGACCTTCATAGTGTTGATGAAACACAAAAATTGCATCGGCATTGAACACAATAAGCACCATGCGGATTTCTCTATATGGGAGTAATGTCTTAAACTGTCTACGCTTCGATCGTACACTGGAAAACTAGTAGTAGTTTCCGAAGCACATCTGGAGGCATTTTGTAATCTGTGGACCTTCAGAGTGTTGATGAAACACAAAAATTGCATCGGCATTGGACACAATAAGCACCATGCGGACTTTTCAACATGGGAGTAGTGTCTTAAACTGTGTACGCTTTGATCGTACAGTGGAAGACTAGTAGTAGTTTCCGAAGCACATCTGGATGCATTCTGTAATCTGTTTACATTCAGAGTGATGATGAAACACAAAAATTGCACCGGCATTGAACACATTAAGCACCATGTGGACTTTTCTCCATGGGAGTAACGTCTTAAACTGTCTACGCTTTGATCGTACACCGGAAGACTAGCAGTAGTTTCCGAAACACATCTGGAGGCATTCTGCAATCTGTGGAACTTCAGAGTGTTGATGAAACACAAAAATTGCATCGGCATTGAACACATTAAGCACCATGCGGACTTTTCTCTTTGGGAGTAATGTCTTAAACTGTCTACGCTTTGATCGTACACTGCAAGATTAGCAGTAATTTCCGAAGCATATTTGGAAGCATTCTGTAATCTGTGGACCTTCAGAGTGTTGATGAAACACAAAAATTGCATCGGCATTGAACACAATAAGCACCATGCGGACTTTTCTCCATGGGAGTAATGTCTTAAACTGTCTACGCTTTGGTCGTACACTGGAAGACTAGTAGTAGTTTCCAAAGCAAATTTGGAGGCATTCTGTAATCTTTGCACCTTCAGAGTGATGATGAGACACAAACATTGAATCGGCATTGAACACAATAAGCACCATGCGGACTTTTCTCCATGGGAGTAATGTCTTAAAATGTCTACGCTTTGATTGTACACTGGAAGTCTAGTAGTAGTTTCTGAAGCACATCTGGATGCATTCTGTAATCTGTGGACCTTCAGAGTGTTGATGAAACACAAATATTGCATCGGCATTGAACCCAATAAGCACCATGCGGACTTTTCTCCATGGGAGTAATGTCTTAAACTGTCTACGCTTTGATCGTTCCCTGGAAGACTAGTAGTAGTTTCCGAAGCACATCTGGAGGCAATCTGTATTCTGTGGACCTTCAGAGTGTTGATGAAACACAAAAATTGCATCGGCATAGAACACAATAAGCTTCATGCGGACTCTTCTCTATGGGAGTAATGTCTTAAACATTCTACGATTTGATCGTACACTGTAAGACTAGTAGTAGTTTCCGAAGCACATCTGGAAGCATTCTGTTATCTGTGGACCTTCAGAGTGTTGATGAAACACAAAAATTGCATCCGCATTGAACACAATAAGCACCATGCGGACTTTTCTCCATGGGAGTAATGTCTTAATCTGTCTACGCTTTGATTGTACACTGGAAGACTAGTAGTAGTTTCTGAAGCACATCTGGATGCATTCTGTAATCTGTGGACCTTCAGAGTGTTGATGAAACACAAAAATTGCATCGGCATAGAACACAATAAGCTCCAATTCGGACTCTTCTCCATGGGAGTAATGTCTTAAACTGTTTACGCTTTGATCGTACACTGGAAGACTAGTAGTAGTTTCCGAAGCACATCTGGAGGCATTCTGTAATCTATGGACCTTCAGAGTGTTGATGATACACAAATATTGCATCGGCATTGAACACAATAAGGGCCATGCGGACTTCTCTCCATGGGAGTAATGTCTTAAACTGTCTACGTTTATGGTCGTACACTGGAAGACTGTTAGTAGTTTCCGAAGCACATCTGGAAGCATTCTGTATTCTGTGAACCTTCAGAGTGTTAATGAAACACAAATATTGAGTCGGCATTGAACACAATATTGGCCATGCGGACTTCTCCCCATGGGAGAAATGTCTTAAACTGTCTACGTTTTGATTGTAGACTGGAAGACTAGTAGCAGTTTCTGAAGAACATCTGGAGGCATTCTGTAATCTGTGGACCTTCAGAGTGTTGATGAAACACAAAAATTGCATCCGCATTAAACACAATAAGGTCCATGCAGACTTTTCCTCATGGGAGTAATGTCTTAAACTGTCTACGCTTTGATCGTTCACTGGAAGACTAGTAGTAGTTTCCGATTCACATCTGGATGCATTCTGAAATATGTGGACCTTCAGAGTGTTGATGAAACACAAAAATTGCATCAGCATTGAACACAATAAGCACCTTGTGGACTTTTCTCCATGGGAGTAATGTCTTAAACTGTCTACGCTTTGATCATACTCTGGAAGAGTAGCGGTAGCTTCCGAAGCACATCTGGAACCATTCTGTAATCTGTGGACCATCAGAGTGTCGATGAAACACAAAAATTGCATCGGCATTGAACACAATATGGACCATGCGGACTTTTCTCCATGGGAGTAAAGTCTTAAACTGTCTACGCTTTGGTCGTACACTGGAAGACTAGTAGTAATTTCCGAAGCACATCTGGAGGCATACTGTAATCTGTGGACCTTCATAGTGTTGATGAAACACAAAAATTGCATCGGCATTGAACACAATAAGCACCATGCGGATTTCTCTATATGGGAGTAATGTCTTAAACTGTCTACGCTTCGATCGTACACTGGAAAACTAGTAGTAGTTTCCGAAGCACATCTGGAGGCATTTTGTAATCTGTGGACGTTCTGAGTGTTGATGAAACACAAAAATTGCATCGGCATTGGACACAATAAGCACCATGCGGACTTTTCACCATGGGAGTAGTGTCTTAAACTGTGTACGCTTTGATCGTATAGTGGAAGACTAGTAGTAGTTTCCGAAGCACATCTGGATGCATTCTGTAATCTGTTTACATTCAGAGTGATGATGAAACACAAAAATTGCATCGGCATTGAACACATTAAGCACCATGTGGACTTTTCTTCATGGGAGTAATGTCTTAAACTGTCTACGCTTTGATCGTACACCGGAAGACTAGCAGTAGTTTCCGAAACACATCTGGAGGCATTCTGCAATCTGTGGAACTTCAGAGTGTTGATGAAACACAAAAATTGCATTGGCATTGAACACATTAAGCACCATGCGGACTTTTCTCTTTGGGAGTAATGTCTTAAACTGTCTACGCTTTGTTCGTACACTGCAAGATTAGCAGTAATTTCCGAAGCATATTTGGAAGCATTCTGTAATCTGTGGACCTTCAGAGTGTTGATGAAACACAAAAATTGCATCGGCATTGAACACAATAAGCACCATGCGGACTTTTCTCCATGGGAGTAATGTCTTAAACTGTCTACGCTTTGGTCGTACACTGGAAGACTAGTAGTAGTTTCCAAAGCACATTTGGAGGCATTCTGTAATCTTTGCACCTTCAGAGTGATGATGAGACACAAACATTGCATCGGCATTGAACACAATAAGCACCATGCGGACTTTTCTCCATGGGAGTAATGTCTTAAAATGTCTACGCTTTGATTGTACACTGGAAGTCTAGTAGTAGTTTCTGAAGCACATCTGGATGCATTCTGTAATCTGTGGACCTTCAGAGTGTTGATGAAACACAAATATTGCATCGGCATTGAACCCAATAAGCACCATGCGGACTTTTCTCCATGGGAGTAATGTCTTAAACTGTCTACGCTTTGATCGTTCCCTGGAAGACTAGTAGTAGTTTCCGAAGCACATCTGGAGGCAATCTGTATTCTGTGGACCTTCAGAGTGTTGATGAAACACAAAAATTGCATCGGCATAGAACACAATAAGCTTCATGCGGACTCTTCTCCATGGGAGTAATGTCTTAAACATTCTACGATTTGATCGTACACTGTAAGACTAGTAGTAGTTTCCGAAGCACATCTGGAGGCATTCTGTTATCTGTGGACCTTCAGAGTGTTGATGAAACACAAAAATTGCATCCGCATTGAACACAATAAGCACCATGCGGACTTTTCTTCATGGGAGTAATGTCTTCAACTGTCTCCGCTTTGATCGTACACTGGAAGATAGTAGTAGTTTCCGAAGCACATCTGGATGCATTCTATAATCTGTGGACCTTCAGAGTGTTGATGAAACACAAAAATTGCATCGGCATTGAACACAATAAGCACCTTGAGGACTTTTCTCCATGGGAGTAATGTCTTAAACTGTCTCCGCTTTGATCGTACCCTGGAAGATAGTACTAGTTTCCGAAGCACATCTGGATGCATTCTGTAATCTGTGGACCTTCAGAGTGTTGATGAAATACAAAAATTGCATCGGAATTGAACACAAAATGCACCATGCGGACTTTTCTCCATGGGAGTCGTGTCTTAATCTGTCTACGCATTGATCGTACACTGGAAGACTGGTAGTAGTTTCTGAAGCACATCTGGATGCAACTGTAATCTGCGGACCTTCAGAGTGTTGATGAAACACAAAAATTGCATCGGCATTGAACACAATAAGCACCATGCGGACTTTTCTCTTTGGGAGTAATGTCTTAAACTGTCTACGCTTTGATCGTACACTGCAAGACTAGCAGTAGTTTCCAAAGCACAGTTGGAAGCATTCTGTAATCTGTGGACCTTCAGAGTGTTGATGAAACACAAAAATTGCATCGGCATAGAACACAATAAGCACCATGCGGACATTTCTCCATGGGAGTAATGTCTTAAACTGTTTACGCTTTGATCGTACACTGGAAGACTAGTAGTAGTTTCCGAAGCATATCTGGAGGCATTCTGTAATCTGTGGACCTTCAGAGTGTTGATGAAACACAAATATTGCATCGGCATTGAACACAATAAGGGCCATGCGGACTTCTCTCCATGGGAGTAATGTCTTAAACTGTCTACGTTTTTGGTCGTACACTGGAAGACTGTTAGTAGTTTCTGAAGCACATCTGGAAGCATTCTGTAATCTGTGAACCTTCAGAGTGTTAATGAAACACAAATATTGCATCGGCATTGAACACAATATTGGCCATGCGGACTTCTCCCCATGGGAGGAATGTCTTAAACTGTCTACGCTTTGATCGTACACTGGAAGACTAGTAGTAGTTTCTGAAGAACATCTGGAGGCATTTTGTAATCTGTGGACCTTCAGAGTGTTGATGAAACACAAAAATTGCATCCGCATTAAACACAATAAGGACCATGCAGACTTTTCCTCATGGGAGTAATGTCTTAAACTGTCTACGCTTTGATCGTACACTGGAAGACTAGTAGTAGTTTCCGATTCACATCTGGATGCATTCTGAAGTATGTGGACCTTCCGAGTGTTGATGAAACACAAAAACTGCATCAGCATTGAACACAATAAGCACCTTGTGGACTTTTATCCATGGGAGTAATGTCTTAAACTGTCTACGCTTTGATCATACTCTGGAAGAGTAGCAGTAGCTTCCGAAGCACATCTGGAACCATTCTGTAGTCTGTGGACCATCAGAGTGTTGATGAAACACAAAAATTACATCGGCATTGAACACAATATGGACCATGCGGACTTTTCTCCATGGGAGTAAAGTCTTAAACTGTCTACGCTTTGGTCGTACACTGGAAGACTAGTAGTAGTTTCCGAAGCACATCTGGATGCATTCTGTAATCTGTGGACCTTCAGAGTGTTGATGAAATACAAAAATTGCATCGGAATTGAACACAAAATGCACCATGCGGACTTTTCTCCATGGGAGTCGTGTCTTAATCTGTCTACGCATTGATCGTACACTGGAAGACTGGTAGTAGTTTCTGAAGCACATCTGGATGCAACTGTAATCTGCGGACCTTCAGAGTGTTGATGAAACACAAAAATTGCATCGGCATTGAACACAATAAGCACCATGCGGACTTTTCTCTTTGGGAGTAATGTCTTAAACTGTCTACGCTTTGATCGTACACTGCAAGACTAGCAGTAGTTTCCAAAGCACAGTTGGAAGCATTCTGTAATCTGTGGACCTTCAGAGTGTTGATGAAACACAAAAATTGCATCGGCATAGAACACAATAAGCACCATGCGGACATTTCTCCATGGGAGTAATGTCTTAAACTGTTTACGCTTTGATCGTACACTGGAAGACTAGTAGTAGTTTCCGAAGCATATCTGGAGGCATTCTGTAATCTGTGGACCTTCAGAGTGTTGATGAAACACAAATATTGCATCGGCATTGAACACAATAAGGGCCATGCGGACTTCTCTCCATGGGAGTAATGTCTTAAACTGTCTACGTTTTTGGTCGTACACTGGAAGACTGTTAGTAGTTTCTGAAGCACATCTGGAAGCATTCTGTAATCTGTGAACCTTCAGAGTGTTAATGAAACACAAATATTGCATCGGCATTGAACACAATATTGGCCATGCGGACTTCTCCCCATGGGAGGAATGTCCTAAACTGTCTACGCTTTGATCGTACAGTGGAAGACTAGTAGTAGTTTCTGAAGAACATCTGGAGGCATTTTGTAATCTGTGGACCTTCAGAGTGTTGATGAAACACAAAAATTGCATCCGCATTAAACACAATAAGGACCATGCAGACTTTTCCTCATGGGAGTAATGTCTTAAACTGTCTACGCTTTGATCGTACACTGGAAGACTAGTAGTAGTTTCCGATTCACATCTGGATGCATTCTGAAGTATGTGGACCTTCCGAGTGTTGATGAAACACAAAAACTGCATCAGCATTGAACACAATAAGCACCTTGTGGACTTTTATCCATGGGAGTAATGTCTTAAACTGTCTACGCTTTGATCATACTCTGGAAGAGTAGCAGTAGCTTCCGAAGCACATCTGGAACCATTCTGTAGTCTGTGGACTATCAGAGTGTTGATGAAACACAAAAATTACATCGGCATTGAACACAATATGGACCATGCGGACTTTTCTCCATGGGAGTAAAGTCTTAAACTGTCTACGCTTTGGTCGTACACTGGAAGACTAGTAGTAGTTTCCGAAGCACATCTGGAGGCATACTGTAATCTGTGGACCTTCATAGTGTTGATGAAACACAAAAATTGCATCGGCATTGAACACAATAAGCACCATGCGGATTTCTCTATATGGGAGTAATGTCTTAAACTGTCTACGCTTCGATCGTACACTGGAAAACTAGTAGTAGTTTCCGAAGCACATCTGGAGGCATTTTGTAATCTGTGGACCTTCAGAGTGTTGATGAAACACAAAAATTGCATCGGCATTGGACACAATAAGCACCATGCGGACTTTTCACCATGGGAGTAGTGTCTTAAACTGTGTACGCTTTGATCGTACAGTGGAAGACTAGTAGTAGTTTCCGAAGCACATCTGGATGCATTCTGTAATCTGTTTACATTCAGAGTGATGATGAAACACAAAAATTGCATCGGCATTGAACACATTAAGCACCATGTGGACTTTTCTCCATGGGAGTAATGTCTTAAACTGTCTACGCTTTGATCGTACACCGGAAGACTAGCAGTAGTTTCCGAAACACATCTGGAGGCATTCTGCAATCTGTGGAACTTCAGAGTGTCGATGAAACACAAAAATTGCATCCGCATTGAACACAATAAGCACCATGCGGACTTTTCTTCATGGGAGTAATGTCTTCAACTGTCTCCGCTTTGATCGTACACTGGAAGATAGTAGTAGTTTCCGAAGCACATCTGGATGCATTCTATAATCTGTGGACCTTCAGTGTGTTGATGAAACACAAAAATTGCATCGGCATTGAACACAATAAGCACCTTGCGGACTTTTCTCCATGGGAGTAATGTCTTAATCTGTCTCCGCTTTGATCGTACCCTGGAAGATAGTACTAGTTTCCGAAGCACATCTGGATGCATTCTGTAATCTGTGGACCTTCAGAGTGTTGATGAAATACAAAAATTGCATCGGAATTGAACACAATATGCACCATGCGGACTTTTCTCCATGGGAGTCGTGTCTTAATCTGTCTACGCATTGATCGTACACTGGAAGACTGGTAGTAGTTTCTGAAGCACATATGGATGCAACTGTAATCTGCGGACCTTCAGAGTGTTGATGAAACACAAAAATTGCATCGGCATTGAACACAATAAGCACCATGCGGACTTTTCTCTTTGGGAGTAATGTCTTAAACTGTCTACGCTTTGATCGTACACTGCAAGACTAGCAGTAGTTTCCAAAGCACAGTTGGAAGCATTCTGTAATCTGTGGACCTTCAGAGTGTTGATGAAACACAAAAATTGCATCGGCATAGAACACAATAAGCACCATGCGGACATTTCTCCATGGGAGTAATGTCTTAAACTGTCTACGTTTTGGTCGTACACTCGAAGACTAGTAGTAGTTTCTGAAGCATATCTGGAGGAATTCTGTAATCTGTGGACCTTCAGAGTGTTGATGAAACACAAATATTGCATCGGCATTGAACACAATAAGGGCCATGCGGACTTCTCTCCATGGGAGTAATGTCTTAAACTGTCTACGACTTTGGTCGTACACTGGAAGACTATTAGTAGTTTCCGAAGCACATCTGGAGGCATTCTGTAATCTGTGGACCTTCAGAGTGTTAATGAAAAACAAATATTGCATCGGCATTGAACATAATAATGGCCATGCGGACTTCTCCCCATGGGAGTAATGTCTTAAACTGTCTACGCTTTGATCGTACACTGGAAGACTAGTAGTAGTTTCCGAAGCACATCTGGACCATTCTGTAATCTGTGAACCTTCAAAGTGTTGATGAAACACAAAAATTGCATCGGCATTGAACACAATATGGACCATGCTGACTTTTCTCCGTGGGAGTAAAGTCTTAAACTGTCTACGCTTTGGTCGTACACTGGAAGACTAGTAGTAGTTTCCGAAGCACATCTGGAGGCATACTGTAATCTGTGGACCTTCATAGTGTTGAAGAAACACAAAAATTGCATCGGCATTGAACACAATAAGTACCATGCAGATTTCTCTACATGGGACTAATATCTTAAACTGTCTACGCTTTGATCGGACACTGGAAGGCTAGTAGTAGTTTCCGAAGCACATCTGGATGCATTCTGTAATCTGAGGACATTCAGAGTGTTGATGAAACACATATATTGCATCGGCATTGAACACAATAAGGACCATGCGGACTTTTCTCTTTGGGAGTAATGTCTTAAACTGTCTACGTCTTTGGTCGTACACTGGAAGACTAGTAGTAGTTTCCCAAGCACATCTGAAGGCATTCTGTAATCTGTGGACATTCAGAGTGTTGATGAAACACAAAAAATTGCATTGGCATTGAACACAATAAGCACCATGCGGGCTTTTCACCATGGGAGTAATGTCTTAAACTGTCTACGCCTTGATCGGACACTGTAAGGCTAGTAGTAGTTTCCGAAGCACATCTGGATGCATTCTGAAATCTGTAGACATTCAGAGTGTTGATGAAACACAAAAATTGCATCCAAATTGAACACAATAAGCACCATGCGGACTTTTCTCCATGGGAGTAATGTCTTAAACTGTCCACGCTTTGATCGTACACTGTAAGATTAGCAGTAATTTCCGAAGCATATTTGGAAGCATTCTGTAGTCTGTGGACCTTCAGAGTGTTGATGAAACACAAAAATTGCATCGGCATTGAACACAATAAGCACCATATGGACTTTTCTCCATGGGAGTAATGTCTTAAAATGTCCACGCTTTGATCGTACACTGCAAGATTAGCAGTAATTTCCGAAGCATATTTGGAAGCATTCTGTAGTCTGTGGACCTTCAGAGTGTTGATGAAACACAAAAATTGCATCGGCATTGAACACAATAAGCACCATATGGACTTTTCTCCATGGGAGTAATGTCTTAAACTGTCTACGTCTTTGGTCGTACACTGGAAGACTAGTAGTAGTTTCCCAAGCACATCTGGAGGCATTCTGTAATCTGTGGACATTCAGAGTGTTGATGAAACACAAAAATTGCATTGGCATTGAACACAATAAGCACCATGCGGGCTTTTCACCATGGGAGTAATGTCTTAAACTGTCTACGCTTTGATCGTACACTGGAAGACTAGTAGTAGTTTCCGAAGCACATCTGGAGGCATTCTGTAATCTGTGGACCTTCAGAGTGTTGATGAAACAGAAAACATGCATCGGCATTGAACACAATGAGCACCATGCGGACTTTTCTCAATGAGAGTAATGTCTCAAACTGTCTATGCTCTGATAGTTCCCTTGAAGCCTAGTAGTAGTATCCGAAGCACATCTGGAGGCGTTCTGTAATCTGTGGACCTTTAGAGTGTTGATGAAACACAAAAATTGCATCGGCATTGAACACAATAAGCACCATGCGGACTTCTCTCCATGGGAGTAATGTCTAAAACTGTCTACGCTAGTATCATACACTGGAAGACTAGTAGTAGTTTCCGAAGCACATCTGGAGGCATTCTGTAATCTGTGGACCTTCAGAGTGTTGATGAAACGCAAAAATTGCATCGGCATTGAACACAATAAGCACCATGCGGACTTTTCTCCATTGGAGTAATGTCTTAAACTGTCTACGCTTTGATCGTACACTGGAAGACTAGTAGTAGTTTCCGAAGCACATCTGGAGACCTTCTGTAATCTGTGGACCATCAGAGTGTTGATGAAACCCAAAAATTGCATCGGCATTGAACACAATAAGCACCATGTGGACTTTTCTCCATGTGAGTAATGTCTTAAACTGTCTACGCTTTCATCGTACACCGGAAGACTAGTAGTAGTTTCCGAAGCACATCTGGAGGCATTCTGTAATCTGTGGACCTGCAGAGTGTGTGTGAAACACAAAAATTGCATCGGCATTGAACACAATATGCACCATGTGGACTTTTCTCCATGGGAGTAATGTCTTAAACTGTCTACGCATTGATCGTACACTGGAAGACTAGTCGTAGTTTCCGAAGCACATCTGGATGCAACTGTAATCTGTGAACCTTCAGAGTGTTGATGAAACACAAAAATTGCATCGACATTGAACACAATATGGACCATGCGGACTTTTCTCCATGGGAGTAAAGTCTTAAAGTGTCTACGCTTTGGTCGTACACTGGAAGACTAGTAGTAGTTTCCGAAGCACATCTGGAGGCATACTGTAATCTGTGGCCCTTCATAGTGTTGATGAAACACAATAATTGCATCGGCATTGAACACAATAAGCACCATGCGGATTTCTCTACATGGGACTATTGTCTTAAACTGTCTACGCTTTGATCGGACACTGGAAGGCTAGTAGTAGTTTCCGAAGCACATCTGGATGCATTCTGTAATCTGTGGACATTCAGAGTGTTGATGAAACACAAATATTGCATCGGCATTGAACACAATAAGGGCCATGCGGACTTTTCTCTTTGGGAGTAATGTCTTAAACTGTCTACGTCTTTGGTCGTACACTGGAAGACTATTAGTAGTTTCCGAAGCACATCTGGAGGCATTCCGTAATCTGTGGACCTTTAGAGTGTTAATGAAACACAAATATTGCATCGGCATTGAACACAATAATCGCCATGTGGACTTCTCCCCATGGGAGTAATGTCTTAAACTGTCTACGCTTTGATCGTACACTGGAAGACTAGTAGTAGTTTCCGAAGCACATCTGGACCATTCTGTAATCTGTGAACCTTCAAAGTGTTGATGAAACACAAAATTGCATCGGCATTGAACACAATAAGCACCAAGCGGATTTCTCTCCATGTGACTAATGTCTTAAACTGTCTACGCTTCGATCGAACACTGGAAGACTAGTAGTAGTTTCCCAAGCACATCTGGAGGCATTCTGTAATCTGTGGACCTTCAGAGTGTTGATGAAACACAAAAATTGCATTGGTATTGAACACAATAAGCACCAAGCGGACTTTTCACCATGGGAGTAATGTCTTAAACTGTCCACGCCTTGATCGGACACTGTCAGACTAGTAGTAGTTTCCGAAGCACATCTGGATGCATTCTGAAATCTGTGGACATTCAGAGTGTTGATGAAACACAAAAATTGCATCCGAATTGAACACAATAAGCACCATGCGGACTTCTCTCCATGGGAGTAATGTCTTAAACTGTCCACGCTTTGATCGTACACAGGAAGACTAGTAGTAGTCTCCGTAGCACATCTGGAGGCATTCTGTAATCTTTGGACCTTCAGAGTGTTGATGAAACCCAAAAATTGCATCGGCATTGAACACAATAAGCACCATGTGGACTTTTCTCCATGGGAGTAATGTCATAAACTGTCTACGCTTTGATCGTACACCGGAAGACTAGCAGTAGTTTCCGAAACACATCTGGAAGCATCCTGCAATCTGTGGAACTTCAGAGTGTTGATGAAACACAAAAATTGCATCGGCATTGTACACATTAAGCACCATGCGGACTTTTCTCCATGGGAGTAATGTCTTAAAATGTCCACGCTTTGATTGTACACTGGAAGACTATTGGTAGTTTCTAAAGCACATCTGGATGCATTCTGTAATCTGTGGACCTTCAGAGTGTTGATGAAACACAAATATTGCATCGGCATTGAACACAATAAGCACCATGCGGACTTCTCTCCATGGGAGTAATGTCTAAAACTGTCTACGCTTTGATCGTACACTGGAAGACTAGTAGTAGTTTCCGAAGCACATCTGGAGGCATTCTGTAATCTGTGGACCTTCAGAGTGTTGATGAAACAGAAAACATGCATCGGCATTGAACACAATGAGCACCATGCGGACTTTTCTCCATGGGTGAAATGTATTAAACTGTCTACGCTTTGATCGTACACTGGAAGACTAGTAGTAGTTTCCTAATCACATTTGGAGGCATTCTGTAAACTTTGCACTTTCAGAGTGATGATGAGACACAAACATTGCATCGGCATTGAACACAATAAGCACCATGCGGACTTTTCTGCATGGGATTAATGTCTTAATCTGTCTACGCTCTGATTGTACACTGGAAGACTAGTAGTAGTTTCTGAAGCACATCTGGATGCATTCTGTAATCTGTGGACCTTCAGAGTGTTGATGAAACACAAATGTCTTAAACTGTCTACGTTTTTGGTCGTACACTGGAAGACTGTTAGTAGTTTCCGAAGCACATCTGGAAGCATTCTGTAATCTGTGAACCTTCAGAGTGTTGATGAAACACAAATATTGCATCTTCATTGAACACAATATTGGCCATGCGGACTTCTCCCCATGGGAGGAATGTCTTAACCTGTCTACGCTTTGATCGTACACTGGAAGACTAGTAGTAGTTTCTGAAGAACATCTGGAGGCATTCTGTAATCTGTGGACCTTCAGAGTGTTGATGAAACACAAAAATTGCATCCGCATTGAACACAATAAGGACCATGCAGACTTTTCCTCATGGGAGTAATGTCTTAAACTGTCTACGCTTTGATCGTACACTGGAAGACTAGTAGTAGTTTCCAATGCACATCTGGATGCATTCTGAAATCTGTGGACCTTCAGAGTGTTGATGAAACACAAAAATTGCATCGGCATTGAACACAATAAGCACCTTGTGGACTTTTCTCCATGGGAGTAATGTCTTAAACTGTCTACGCTTTGATCATACTCTGGAAGAGTAGCAGTAGCTTCCGAAGCACATCTGGAACCATTCTGTAATCTGTGGACCATCGGAGTGTTGGTGAAAGACAAAAATTGCATCGGCATTGAACACAATATGGACCATGCGGACTTTTCTCCATGGGAGTAAAGTCTTAAACTGTCTACGCTTTGGTCGTACACTGGAAGACTAGTAGTAGTTTCCGAAGCACATCTGGAGGCATACTGTATTCTGTGGACATTCAGAGTGATGATGAAACACAAAAATTGCATCGGCATTGAACACAATAAGCACCATGCGGATTTCTCTATATGGGAGTAATATCTTAAACTGTCTACGCTTCGATCCCACACTGGAATTCTAGTAGTAGTTTCCGAAGCACATCTGGAGGCATTTTGTAATCTGTGGACCTTCAGAGTGTTGATGAAACAGAAAAATTGCATCGGCATTTGACACAATAAGCACCATGCGGACTTTTCACCATGGGAGTAGTGTCTTAAACTGTGTACGCTTTGATCGTACAGTGGAAGACTAGTAGTAGTTTCCGAAGCACATCTGGATGCATTCTGTAATCTGTGGACATTCAGAGTGATGATGAAACACAAAAATTGCATCGGCATTGAACACAATAAGCACCATGCGGACTTTTCATCATGCGAATAGTGTCTTAAACTGTGTACGCTTTGATTGTACACTGGAAACTAGTAGTAGTTTCCGAAGCACATCTGGAGGCATTCTGCAATCTGTGGACCTTCAGAGTGTTGATGAAACACAAAAATTGCATCCGCAATGAACACAATAAACACCATGCGGACTTTTCTCCATGGGAGTAATGTCTTAAACTGTCTACGCTTTGGTCGTACACTGGAAGACTAGTAGTAGTTTCCAAAGCACATCTGGATGCATTCTGTAGTCTGTGGACCTTCATAGTGTTGATGAAACACAACAATTGCATCGGCATTGAACACAATAACCACCATGCGGACTTTTTCCCATGGGAGTAATGTATTAAACTCTCTACGCTTTGATCGTACACTGGAAGACTAGTAGTAGTCTCCGAAGCACATCTGGATGCATTCTGTAATCTGTGGACATTCAGAGTGATGATGAAACACAAAAATTGCATCGGCATTGAACACAATAAGCACCATGCGGACTTTTCATCATGTGAATAGTGTCTTAAACTGTGTACGCTTTGATTGTACACTGGAAACTAGTAGTAGTTTCCGAAGCACATCTGGAGGCATTCTGCAATCTGTGGACCTTCAGAGTGTTGATGAAACACAAAAATTGCATCGGCAATGAACACCATAAGCACCATGCGGACTTTTCTCCATGGGAGTAATGTCTTATACTGTCTACGCTTTGGTCGTACACTGGAGGACTAGTAGTAGTTTCCGAAGCACATCTGGAGGCATTCTGTAATATGTGGACCTTCAGAGTGTTGATGAAACAGAAAACATGCATCGGCATTGAACACAATGTGCACCATGCGGACTTTTCTCAATGAGAGTAATGTCTCAAACTGTCTATGCTTTGATCGTTCCCTTGAAGCCTAGTAGTAGTATCCGAAGCACATCTGGAGGCATTTTGTAATCTGTGGACCTTTAGAGTGTTGATGAAACACAAAAATTGCATCGGCATTGAACACAATCAGCACCATGCGGACTTGTCTCCATGGGAGTAATGTCTAAAACTGTCTACGCTTTGATCGTACACTGGAAGACTAGTAGTAGTTTCCGAAGCACATCTGGAGGCATTCTGTAATCTGTGGACCTTCAGAGTGTTGATGAAATTCAAAAATTGCATCGGCATTGAACACAATAAGCACCATGCGGACTTTTTACCATGGGAGTAATGTCTTAAACTGTCTACGCCTTGATCGTACATTGGAAGACTAGTAGTAGTTTCCAAAGCACATCTGGAGGCATTCTGTAATCTGTGGACCTTAAGAGTGTTGGTGAAACACCAAAATTGCATCGGCATTGAACACAATAAGCACCATGTGGATTTTTCTCCATGGGAGTAATGTCTTAAACTGGCTACGCTTTGATCGTACACTGGAAGACTAGTAGTAGTTTTTGAAGCACATCTGGATGCAGTCTGTAATCTGTGGACCTTCAGAATGTTGACAAAACAAAAAAATTGCATCGGCATTGAACATAATAAGCACCATGCGGACTTTTCTCCATTTGAGTAATTTCTTAAACTGTCTACGCTTTGATCGTACACTGGAAGACTAGTAGTAGTTTCCGAAGCACATCTGGATGCATTCTGTAGTCTGTGGACCTTCATAGTGTTGATGAAACACAACAATTGCATCGGCATTGAACACAATAAGCACCATGTGGACTCTTCTCCATGGGTGAAATGTATTAAACTGTCTACGCTTTGATCGTACACTGGAAGACTAGTAGTAGTTTCCGAATCACATTTGGAGGCATTCTGTAATCTTTGCACTTTCAGAGTGATGATGAGACACAAACATTGCATCGGCATTGAACACAATAAGCACCATGCGGACTTTTCTCCATGGGAGTAATGTCTTAATCTGTCTACGCTTTGATCGTACACTTTAAGACTAGTCGTAGTTTCCGAAGCACATCTGGATGCAACTGTAATCTGTGAACCCTCAGAGTGTTGATGTAACACATAAATTGCATCGGCATTGAACACAATAAACACCATGCGGACTTTTCTCCATGGGAGTAATGTCTTAAACTGTCTACGCTTTGATTGTACACTGGAAACTAGTAGTAGTTTCCGAAGCACATCTGAAGGCATTCTGCAATCTGTGGACCTTCATAGTGTTGATGAAACACAACAATTGCATCGGCATTTACCCTTTTCTCCATGGGTGAAATGTATTAAACTGTCTACGCTTTGATCGTACACTGGAAGACTAGTAGTAGTTTCTGAAGCACATCTGGATGCATTCTGTAATCTGTGGACATTCAGAGTGATGATGAAACACAAAAATTGCATCGGCATTGAACACAATAAGCACCATGCGGACTTTTCATCATGCGAATAGTGTCTTAAACTGTGTACGCTTTGATTGTACACTGGAAACTAGTAGTAGTTTCCGAAGCACATCTGGAGGCATTCTGCAATCTGTGGACCTTCAGAGTGTTGATGAAACACAAAAATTGCATCCGCAATGAACACAATAAACACCATGCGGACTTTTCTCCATGGGAGTAATGTCTTAAACTGTCTACGCTTTGGTCGTACACTGGAAGACTAGTAGTAGTTTCCAAAGCACATCTGGATGCATTCTGTAGTCTGTGGACCTTCATAGTGTTGATGAAACACAACAATTGCATCGGCATTGAACACAATAACCACCATGCGGACTTTTTCCCATGGGAGTAATGTATTAAACTTTCTACGCTTTGATCGTACACTGGAAGACTAGTAGTAGTCTCCGAAGCACATCTGGATGCATTCTGTAATCTGTGGACATTCAGAGTGATGATGAAACACAAAAATTGCATCGGCATTGAACACAATAAGCACCATGCGGACTTTTCATCATGTGAATAGTGTCTTAAACTGTGTACGCTTTGATTGTACACTGGAAACTAGTAGTAGTTTCCGAAGCACATCTGGAGGCATTCTGCAATCTGTGGACCTTCAGAGTGTTGATGAAACACAAAAATTGCATCGGCAATGAACACCATAAGCACCATGCGGACTTTTCTCCATGGGAGTAATGTCTTATACTGTCTACGCTTTGGTCGTACACTGGAGGACTAGTAGTAGTTTCCGAAGCACATCTGGAGGCATTCTGTAATATGTGGACCTTCAGAGTGTTGATGAAACAGAAAACATGCATCGGCATTGAACACAATGTGCACCATGCGGACTTTTCTCAATGAGAGTAATGTCTCAAACTGTCTATGCTTTGATCGTTCCCTTGAAGCCTAGTAGTAGTATCCGAAGCACATCTGGAGGCATTTTGTAATCTGTGGACCTTTAGAGTGTTGATGAAACACAAAAATTGCATCGGCATTGAACACAATCAGCACCATGCGGACTTCTCTCCATGGGAGTAATGTCTAAAACTGTCTACGCTTTGATCGTACACTGGAAGACTAGTAGTAGTTTCCGAAGCACATCTGGAGGCATTCTGTAATCTGTGGACCTTCAGAGTGTTGATGAAATTCAAAAATTGCATCGGCATTGAACACAATAAGCACCATGCGGACTTTTTACCATGGGAGTAATGTCTTAAACTGTCTACGCCTTGATCGTACATTGGAAGACTAGTAGTAGTTTCCAAAGCACATCTGGAGGCATTCTGTAATCTGTGGACCTTAAGAGTGTTGGTGAAACACCAAAATTGCATCGGCATTGAACACAATAAGCACCATGTGGATTTTTCTCCATGGGAGTAATGTCTTAAACTGGCTACGGTTTGATCGTACACTGGAAGACTAGTAGTAGTTTTTGAAGCACATCTGGATGCAGTCTGTAATCTGTGGACCTTCAGATTGTTGACAAAACAAAAAAATTGCATCGGCATTGAACATAATAAGCACCATGCGGACTTTTCTCCATTTGAGTAATTTCTTAAACTGTCTACGCTTTGATCGTACACTGGAAGACTAGTAGTAGTTTCCGAAGCACATCTGGATGCATTCTGTAGTCTGTGGACCTTCATAGTGTTGATGAAACACAACAATTGCATCGGCATTGAACACAATAAGCACCATGTGGACTTTTCTCCATGGGTGAAATGTATTAAACTGTCTACGCTTTGATCGTACACTGGAAGACTAGTAGTAGTTTCCGAATCACATTTGGAGGCATTCTGTAATCTTTGCACTTTCAGAGTGATGATGAGACACAAACATTGCATCGGCATTGAACACAATAAGCACCATGCGGACTTTTCTCCATGGGAGTAATGTCTTAATCTGTCTACGCTTTGATCGTACACTGGAAGACTAGTCGTAGTTTCCGAAGCACATCTGGATGCAACTGTAATCTGTGAACCCTCAGAGTGTTGATGTAACACATAAATTGCATCGGCATTGAACACAATAAACACCATGCGGACTTTTCTCCATGGGAGTAATGTCTTAAACTGTCTACGCTTTGATTGTACACTGGAAACTAGTAGTAGTTTCCGAAGCACATCTGAAGGCATTCTGCAATCTGTGGACCTTCATAGTGTTGATGAAACACAACAATTGCATCGGCATTTACCCTTTTCTCCATGGGTGAAATGTATTAAACTGTCTACGCTTTGATCGTACACTGGAAGACTAGTAGTAGTTTCTGAAGCACATCTGGATGCATTCTGTAATCTGTGGACATTCAGAGTGATGATGAAACACAAAAATTGCATCGGCATTGAACACAATAAGCACCATGCGGACTTTTCATCATGCGAATAGTGTCTTAAACTGTGTACGCTTTGATTGTACACTGGAAACTAGTAGTAGTTTCCGAAGCACATCTGGAGGCATTCTGCAATCTGTGGACCTTCAGAGTGTTGATGAAACACAAAAATTGCATCCGCAATGAACACAATAAGCACCATGCGGACTTTTCTCCATGGGAGTAATGTCTTAAACTGTCTACGCTTTGGTCGTACACTGGAAGACTAGTAGTAGTTTCCAAAGCACATCTGGATGCATTCTGTAGTCTGTGGACCTTCATAGTGTTGATGAAACACAACAATTGCATCGGCATTGAACACAATAACCACCATGCGGACTTTTTCCCATGGGAGTAATGTATTAAACTCTCTACGCTTTGATCGTACACTGGAAGACTAGTAGTAGTCTCCGAAGCACACCTGGATGCATTCTGTAATCTGTGGACATTCAGAGTGATGATGAAACACAAAAATTGCATCGGCATTGAACACAATAAGCACCATGCGGACTTTTCATCATGTGAATAGTGTTTTAAACTGTGTACGCTTTGATTGTACACTGGAAACTAGTAGTAGTTTCCGAAGCACATCTGGAGGCATTCTGCAATCTGTGGACCTTCAGAGTGTTGATGAAACACAAAAATTGCATCGGCAATGAACACCATAAGCACCATGCGGACTTTTCTCCATGGGAGTAATGTCTTATACTGTCTACGCTTTGGTCGTACACTGGAGGACTAGTAGTAGTTTCCGAAGCACATCTGGAGGCATTCTGTAATCTGTGGACCTTCAGAGTGTTGATGAAACAGAAAACATGCATCGGCATTGAACACAATGAGCACCATGCGGACTTTTCTCAATGAGAGTAATGTCTCAAACTGTCTATGCTTTGATCGTTCCCTTGAAGCCTAGTAGTAGTATCCGAAGCACATCTGGAGGCATTTTGTAATCTGTGGACCTTTAGAGTGTTGATGAAACACAAAAATTGCATCGGCATTGAACACAATCAGCACCATGCGGACTTCTCTCCATGGGAGTAATGTCTAAAACTGTCTACGCTTTGATCGTACACTGGAAGACTAGTAGTAGTTTCCGAAGCACATCTGGAGGCATTCTGTAATCTGTGGACCTTCAGAGTGTTGATGAAATTCAAAAATTGCATCGGCATTGAACACAATAAGCACCATGCGGACTTTTTACCATGGGAGTAATGTCTTAAACTGTCTACGCCTTGATCGTACATTGGAAGACTAGTAGTAGTTTCCAAAGCACATCTGGAGGCATTCTGTAATCTGTGGACCTTAAGAGTGTTGGTGAAACACCAAAATTGCATCGGCATTGAACACAATAAGCACCATGTGGATTTTTCTCCATGGGAGTAATGTCTTAAACTGGCTACGCTTTGATCGTACACTGGAAGACTAGTAGTAGTTTTTGAAGCACATCTGGATGCAGTCTGTAATCTGTGGACCTTCAGATTGTTGACAAAACAAAAAAATTGCATCGGCATTGAACATAATAAGCACCATGCGGACTTTTCTCCATTTGAGTAATTTCTTAAACTGTCTACGCTTTGATCGTACACTGGAAGACTAGTAGTAGTTTCCGAAGCTCATCTGGATGCATTTTGTAGTCTGTGGACCTTCATAGTGTTGATGAAACACAACAATTGCATCGGCATTGAACACAATAAGCATCATGTGGACTTTTCTCCATGGGTGAAATGTATTAAACTGTCTACGCTTTGATCGTACACTGGAAGACTAGTAGTAGTTTCTGAAGCACATCTGGATGCATTCTGTAATCTGTGGACCTTCAGAGTGTTGATGAAACACAAATATTGCATCGGCATTGAAACCCAATAAGCACCATGCGGACTTTTCTCAATGGGAGTAATGTCTTAAACTGTCTACGCTTTGATCGTTCCCTGGAAGACTAGTAGTAGTTTCCGAAGCACATCTTGAGGCAGTCTGTATTCTGTGGACATTCAGAGTGTTGATGAAACACAAAAATTGCATCGGCATAGAACACAATAAGCTCCAATTCGGACTCTTCTCCATGGGAGTAATGTCTTAAACTTTTTACGCTTTGATCGTACACTGGAAGACTAGTAGTAGTTTCCGAAGCACATCTGGAGGCATTCTGTAATCTATGGACCTTCAGAGTGTTGATGAAACACAAATATTGCATCGGCATTGAACACAATAAGGGCCATGCGGACTTCTCTCCATGGGAGTAATGTCTTAAACTGTCTACGTTTTTGGTCGTACACTGGAAGACTGTTAGTAGTTCCCGAAGCACATCTGGAAGCATTCTGTAATCTGTGAACCTTCAGAGTGTTAATGAAACACAAATATTGCATCGGCATTGAACAGAATATTGGCCATGCGGACTTCTCCCCATGGGAGGAATGTCTTAAACTGTCTACGCTTTGATCGTACACTGGAAGACTAGTAGTAGTTTCTGAAGAACATCTGGAGGCATTCTGTAATCTGTGGACCTTCAGAGTGTTGATGAAACACAAAAATTGCATCCGCATTGAACACAATAAGGACCATGCAGACTTTTCCTCATGGGAGTAATGTCAAACTGTCTACGCTTTAATCGTACACTGGAAACTAGTAGTAGTTTCCGAAGCACATCTGGAGGCATTCTGCAATCTGTGGACCTTCAGAGTGTTGATGAAACACAAAAATTGCATCCGCAACGGACACAATAAGCACCATGCGGACTTTTCTCCATGGGAGTAATGTCTTAAATTCTCTACGCTTTGGTCGAACACTGGAAGACTAGTAATAGTTTCCAAAGCACATCAGGATGCATTCGGTAATCTGTGAACCTTCAGAGTGTTAATGAAACACTAATATTGCATCGGCATTGAACACAAAATTGGCCATGCGGACTTCTCCCCATGGGAGGAATGTCTTAAACTGGCTACGCTTTGGTCGTACACTGGAAGACTAGTAGTAGTTTATGAAGGACATCTGGAGGCATTCTGTAATCTGTGGACCTTCAGAGTGTTGATGAAACACAAAAATTGCATCCGCATTGAACACAATAAGGACCATGCAGACTTTTCCTCATGGGAGTAATGTCTTGAACTGTCTACGCTTTGATCGTACACTGGAAGACTAGTAGTAGTTTCCGATGAACATCTGGATGCATTCTGAAATCTGCGGACCTTCAGAGTGTTGATGAAACACAAAAATTGCATCGGCATTGAACACAATAAGCACCTTGTGGACTTTTCTCCATGGGAGTAATGTCTTAAACTGTCTACGCTTTGATCATACTCTGGAAGAGTAGCGTGTAGCTTCCGAAGCACATATGGAACCATTCTGTAATCTGTGGACCATCAGAGTGTTGATGAAAAACAGAAATTGCATCGGCATTGAACACAATAAGCACCATGCGTACTTTTCTCCATGGGAGTAATGTCTTAAACTGTCTACGCTTTGATCGTTCACTGGAAGACTAGTAGTAGTTTCCGAAGCACATCTGGATGCATTCTGTAATCTGTGGACATTCAGAGTGATGATGAAACACAAAAATTGCATCGGCATTGAACACAATAAGCACCATGCGGACTTCTCATCATGTGAATAGTGTCATAAACTGTGTACGCTTTGATTGGACACTGGAAACTAGTAGTAGTTTCCGAAACACATCTGGAGGCATTCTGCAATCTGTGGACCTTTAGAGTGTTGATGAAACACAAAAATTGCATCGGCAATGAACACAATAAGCACCATGCGGACTTTTCTCCATGGGATTAATGTCTTATACTGTCTACGCTTTGGTCGTACACTGGAGGACTAGTAGTGGTTTCCGAAGCACATCTGGAGGCATTCTGTAATCTGTGGACCTTCCGAGTGTTGATGAAACAGAAAACATGCATCGGCATTGAACACAATGAGCACCATGCGGACTTTTCTCAATGAGAGTAATGTCTCAAACTGTCTATGCTTTGATCGTTCCCTTGAAGCCTAGTAGTAGTATCCGAAGCACATCTGGAGGCATTCTGTAATCTGTGGACCTTTAGAGTGTTGATGAAACACAAAAATTGCATCGGCATTGAACACAATCAGCACCATGCGGACTTCTCTCCATGGGAGTAATGTCTAAAACAGTCTACGCCTTGATCGTACATTGGAAGACTAGTAGTAGTTTCCAAAGCACATCTGGAGGCATTCTGTAATCTGTGGACCTTCAGAGTGTTGGTGAAACACCAAAATTGCATCGGCATTGAACACAATAAGCACCATGCGGACTTTTCTCCATGGGAGTAATGTCTTAAACAGTCTACGCCTTGATCGTACATTGGAAGACTAGTAGTAGTTTCCAAAGCACATCTGGAGGCATTCTGTAATCTGTGGACCTTCAGAGTGTTGGTGAAACACCAAAATTGCATCGGCATTGAACACAATAAGCACCATGTGGATTTTTCTCCATGGGAGTAATGTCTTAAACTGGCTACGCTTTTATCGTACACTGGAAGACTAGTAGTAGTTTTTGAAGCACATCTGGATGCATTCTGTAATCTGTGGACCTTCAGAGTGTTGATGAAACAAAAAAATTGCATCGGCATTGAACATAATAAGCACCATGCGGACTTTTCTCCATGGGAGTAATGTCTTAAACTGGCTACGCTTTTATCGTACACTGGAAGACTAGTAGTAGTTTTTGAAGCACATCTGGATGCATTCTGAAATCTGTGGACCTTCAGAGTGTTGATGAAACAAAAAAATTGCATCGGCATTGAACATAATAAGCACCATGCGGACTTTTCTCCATTGGAGTAATGTCTTAAACTTTCTACGATTTGATCGTACACTGGAAGACTAGTAGTAGTTTCCGAAGCACATCTGGAGACCTTCTGTAATCTGTGGACCTGCAGAGTGTGTGTGAAACACAAAAATTGCATCGGCATTGAACACAATATGCACCATGTGGACTTTTCTCCATGGGAGTAATGTCTTAAACTGTCTACGCTTTGATCGTACACTGGTAGACTAGTCGTAGTTTCTGAAGCACATCTGGATGCAACTGTAATCTGTGAACCTTCAGAGTGTTGATGAAACACAAAAATTGCATCGGCATTGAACACAATAAGCACCATGCGGACTTTTCTCCATGGGAGTAATGTCTTAAACTGTCTACGCTTTCATTGTACACTGGAAACTAGTAGTAGTTTCCGAAGCACATCCGGAGGCAGTCTGCAATCTGTGGACCTTCAGAGTGTTGATGAAACACAAAAATTGCATCCGCAATGAACTCAATAAGCACCATGCGGGCTTTTCTCCATGGGAGTAATGTCTTAAACTGTCTACTCCTTGGTCGTACACTGGAAGACTAGTAGTAGTTTCCAAAGCACATCTGGATGCATTCTGTAGGCTGTGGACCTTCATAGTGTTGATGAAACACAACAATTGCATCATCATTGAACACAATAAGCACCATGTGGTCTTTTCTCTATGGGTGAAATGTATTAAACTGTCTACGCTTTGATCGTACACTGGAAGACTAGTAGTAGGTTCCGAATCACATTTGGAGGCATTCTGTAATCTTTGCACTTTCAGAGTGATGATGAAACACAAACATTGCATCGGCATTGAACACAATAAGCACCATGCGGACTCTTCTCCATGGGAGTAATGTCTTAATCTGTCTACGCTTTGATTGTACACTGGAAGACTAGTAGTAGTTTCTGAAGCACATCTGGATGCATTCTGTAATCTGTGGACCTTCAGAGTGTTGATGAAACACAACAATTGCATCGGCATTGAACCCAATAAGCACCATGCGGACTTTTCTCCATGGGAGTAATGTCTTAAACTGTCTACGCTTTGATCGTACACTGGATGACTAGTAGTAGTTTACGAAGCACATCTGGAGGCATGCTGTGATCTATGGACCTTCAGAGTGTTGATGAAACACAAATATTGCATCGGCATTGAACACAATAAGGGCCATGCGGACTTCTCTCCATGGGAGTAATGTCTTAAACTGTCTACGTTTTTGGTCGTACACTGGAAGACTGTTAGTAGTTTCCGAAGCACATCTGGAAGCATTCTGTAATCTGTGAACCTTCAGAGTGTTATTGAAACACAAATATTGCATCGGCATTGAACACAATATTGGCCATGCGGACTTCTCCCCATGGGAGGAATGTCTTAAACTGTCTACGCTTTGATCGTACACTGGAAGACTAGTAGTAGTTTCTGAGGAACATCTGGAGGCATTCTGTAATCTGTGGACCTTCAGAGTGTTGATGAAACACAAAAATTGCATCCGCATTGAACACAATAAGGACCATGCAGACTTTTCCTCATGGGAGTAATGTCTTAAACTGTCTACGCTTTGATCGTACACTGGAAGACTAGTAATAGTTTCCGATGCACATCTGGATGCATTCTGAAATCTGTGGACCTTCCGAGTGTTGATGAAACACAAATATTGCATCGGCATTGAGCACAATATGGACCATGCGGACTTTTCTCCATAGGAGTAAAGTCTTAAACTGTCTACGCTTTGGTCGTACACTGGAAGACTAGTAGTAGTTTCCGAAGCACATCTGGAGGCATACTGTAATCTGTGGACCTTCATAGTGTTGATGAAACACAAAAACTGCATCGGCATTGAACACAATATGGACCATGCGGACTTTTCTCCATGGGAGTAAAGTCTTAAACTGTCTACGCTTTGGTCGTACACTGGAAGACTAGTAGTAGTTTCCGAAGCACATCTGGAGGCATACTGTAATCTGTGGACCTTCATAGTGTTGATGAAACACAAAAATTGCATCGGCATTGAACACAATAAGCACCATGCGGATTTCTCTATATGGGAGTAATGTCTTAAACTGTCTACGCTTCGATCGTACACTGAAAGACTAGTAGTAGTTTCCGAAGCACATCTGGAGGCATTTTGTAATCTGTGGACCTTCAGAGTGTTGAAGAAACACAAAAATTGCATCGGCATTGGACACAATAAGCACCATGCGGACTTTTCACCATGGGAGTAGTGTCATAAACTGTGTACGCTTTGATCGTACAGTGGAAGACTAGTAGTAGTTTCCGAAGCACATCTGGATGCATTCTGTAATCTGTTTACATTCACAGTGATGATGAAACACAAAAATTGCATCGGCATTGAACACATTAAGCACCATGTGGACTTTTCTCCATGCGAGAAATGTCTTCAACTGTCTACGCTCTCATCGTACACCGGAAGACTAGCAGTAGTTTCCGAAACACATCTGGAGGCATTCTGCAATCTGTGGAACTTCAGAGTGTTGATGAAACACAAAATTGCATCGGCATTGAACACAATAAGCACCAAGCGGATTTCTCTCCATGTGACTAATGTCTTAAACTGTCTACGCTTCGATCGTACACTGGAAGACTAGTAGTAGTTTCCCAAGCACATCTGGAGGCATTCTGTAATCTGTGGACCTTCAGAGTGTTGATGAAACACAAAAATTGCATTGGTATTGAACACAATAAGCACCATGCGGACTTTTCACCATGGGAGTAATGTCTTAAACTGTCCACGCCTTGATCGGACACTGTCAGACTAGTAGTAGTTTCCGAAGCACATCTGGATGCATTCTGAAATCTGTGGACATTCAGAGTGTTGATGAAACACAAAAATTGCATCCGAATTGAACACAATAAGCACCATGCGGACTTCTCTCCATGGGAGTAATGTCTTAAACTGTCCACGCTTTGATCGTACACAGGAAGACTAGTAGTAGTCTCCGTAGCACATCTGGAGGCATTCTGTAATCTTTGGACCTTCAGTGTGTTGATGAAACCCAAAAATTGCATCGGCATTGAACACAATAAGCACCATGTGGACTTTTCTCCATGGGAGTAATGTCATAAACTGTCTACGCTTTGATCGTACACCGGAAGACTAGCAGTAGTTTCCGAAACACATCTGGAAGCATCCTGCAATCTGTGGAACTTCAGAGTGTTGATGAAACACAAAAATTGCATCGGCATTGTACACATTAAGCACCATGCGGACTTTTCTCCATGGGAGTAATGTCTTAAAATGTCCACGATTTGATTGTACACTGGAAGACTATTGGTAGTTTCTAAAGCACATCTGGATGCATTCTGTAATCTGTGGACCTTCAGAGGTTGATGAAACACAAATATTGCATCGGCATTGAACACAATAAGCACCATGCGGACTTCTCTCCATGGGAGTAATGTCTAAAACTGTCTACGCTTTGATCGTACACTGGAAGACTAGTAGTAGTTTCCGAAGCACATCTGGAGGCATTCTGTAATCTGTGGACCTTCAGAGTGTTGATGAAACAGAAAACATGCATCGGCATTGAACACAATGAGCACCATGCGGACTTTTCTCCATGGGAGTAATGTCTTAAACTGTCTACGCTTTGATTGTACACTGGAAACTAGTAGTAGTTTCCGAAGCACATCTGGATGCATTCTGTAGTCTGTGGACCTTCATAGTGTTAATGAAACACAACAATTGCCTCGGCATTGAACACAATAAGCACCTTGTGGACTTTTATCCATGGGAGTAATGTCTTAAACTGTCTACGCTTTGATCGTACACTGGAAGACTAGTAGTAGTTTCCTAATCACATTTGGAGGCATTCTGTAAACTTTGCACTTTCAGAGTGATGATGAGACACAAACATTGCATCGGCATTGAACACAATAAGCACCATGCGGACTTTTCTGCATGGGATTAATGTCTTAATCTGTCTACGCTCTGATTGTACACTGGAAGACTAGTAGTAGTTTCTGAAGCACATCTGGATGCATTCTGTAATCTGTGGACCTTCAGAGTGTTGATGAAACACAAATGTCTTAAACTGTCTACGTTTTTGGTCGTACACTGGAAGACTGTTAGTAGTTTCCGAAGCACATCTGGAAGCATTCTGTAATCTGTGAACCTTCAGAGTGTTGATGAAACACAAATATTGCATCTTCATTGAACACAATATTGGCCATGCGGACTTCTCCCCATGGGAGGAATGTCTTAACCTGTCTACGCTTTGATCGTACACTGGAAGACTAGTAGTAGTTTCTGAAGAACATCTGGAGGCATTCTGTAATCTGTGGACCTTCAGAGTGTTGATGAAACACAAAAATTGCATCCGGTTTGAACACAATAAGGACCATGCAGACTTTTCCTCATGGGAGTAATGTCTTAAACTGTCTACGCTTTGATCGTACACTGGAAGACTAGTAGTAGTTTCCAATGCACATCTGGATGCATTCTGAAATCTGTGGACCTTCAGAGTGTTGATGAAACACAAAAATTGCATCGGCATTGAACACAATAAGCACCTTGTGGACTTTTATCCATGGGAGTAATGTCTTAAACTGTCTACGCTTTGATCATACTCTGGAAGAGTAGCAGTAGCTTCCGAAGCACATCTGGAACCATTCTGTAATCTGTGGACCATCGGAGTGTTGGTGAAAGACAAAAATTGCATCGGCATTGAACACAATATGGACCATGCGGACTTTTCTCCATGGGAGTAAAGTCTTAAACTGTCTACGCTTTGGTCGTACACTGGAAGACTAGTAGTAGTTTCCGAAGCACATCTGGAGGCATACTGTATTCTGTGGACATTCAGAGTGATGATGAAACACAAAAATTGCATCGGCATTGAACACAATAAGCACCATGCGGATTTCTCTATATGGGAGTAATGTCTTAAACTGTCTACGCTTCGATCCCACACTGGAATTCTAGTAGTAGTTTCCGAAGCACATCTGGAGGCATTTTGTAATCTGTGGACCTTCAGAGTGTTGATGAAACAGAAAAATTGCATCGGCATTTGACACAATAAGCACCATGCGGACTTTTCACCATGGGAGTAGTGTCTTAAACTGTGTACGCTTTGATCGTACAGTGGAAGACTAGTAGTAGTTTCCGAAGCACATCTGGATGCATTCTGTAATCTGTGGACATTCAGAGTGATGATGAAACACAAAAATTGCATCGGCATTGAACACAATAAGCACCATGCGGACTTTTCATCATGCGAATAGTGTCTTAAACTGTGTACGCTTTGATTGTACACTGGAAACTAGTAGTAGTTTCCGAAGCACATCTGGAGGCATTCTGCAATCTGTGGACCTTCAGAGTGTTGATGAAACACAAAAATTGCATCCGCAATGAACACAATAAGCACCATGCGGACTTTTCTCCATGGGAGTAATGTCTTAAACTGTCTACGCTTTGGTCGTACACTGGAAGACTAGTAGTAGTTTCCAAAGCACATCTGGATGCATTCTGTAGTCTGTGGACCTTCATAGTGTTGATGAAACACAACAATTGCATCGGCATTGAACACAATAACCACCATGCGGACTTTTTCCCATGGGAGTAATGTATTAAACTCTCTACGCTTTGATCGTACACTGGAAGACTAGTAGTAGTCTCCGAAGCACATCTGGATGCATTCTGTAATCTGTGGACATTCAGAGTGATGATGAAACACAAAAATTGCATCGGCATTGAACACAATAAGCACCATGCGGACTTTTCATCATGTGAATAGTGTCTTAAACTGTGTACGCTTTGATTGTACACTGGAAACTAGTAGTAGTTTCCGAAGCACATCTGGAGGCATTCTGCAATCTGTGGACCTTCAGAGTGTTGATGAAACACAAAAATTGCATCGGCAATGAACACCATAAGCACCATGCGGACTTTTCTCCATGGGAGTAATGTCTTATACTGTCTACGCTTTGGTCGTACACTGGAGGACTAGTAGTAGTTTCCGAAGCACATCTGGAGGCATTCTGTAATATGTGGACCTTCAGAGTGTTGATGAAACAGAAAACATGCATCGGCATTGAACACAATGTGCACCATGCGGACTTTTCTCAATGAGAGTAATGTCTCAAACTGTCTATGCTTTGATCGTTCCCTTGAAGCCTAGTAGTAGTATCCGAAGCACATCTGGAGGCATTTTGTAATCTGTGGACCTTTAGAGTGTTGATGAAACACAAAAATTGCATCGGCATTGAACACAATCAGCACCATGCGGACTTCTCTCCATGGGAGTAATGTCTAAAACTGTCTACGCTTTGATCGTACACTGGAAGACTAGTAGTAGTTTCCGAAGCACATCTGGAGGCATTCTGTAATCTGTGGACCTTCAGAGTGTTGATGAAATTCAAAAATTGCATCGGCATTGAACACAATAAGCACCATGCGGACTTTTTACCATGGGAGTAATGTCTTAAACTGTCTACGCCTTGATCGTACATTGGAAGACTAGTAGTAGTTTCCAAAGCACATCTGGAGGCATTCTGTAATCTGTGGACCTTAAGAGTGTTGGTGAAACACCAAAATTGCATCGGCATTGAACACAATAAGCACCATGTGGATTTTTCTCCATGGGAGTAATGTCTTAAACTGGCTACGCTTTGATCGTACACTAGAAGACTAGTAGTAGTTTTTGAAGCACATCTGGATGCAGTCTGTAATCTGTGGACCTTCAGATTGTTGACAAAACAAAAAAATTGCATCGGCATTGAACATAATAAGCACCATGCGGACTTTTCTCCATTTGAGTAATTTCTTAAACTGTCTACGCTTTGATCGTACACTGGAAGACTAGTAGTAGTTTCCGAAGCACATCTGGATGCATTCTGTAGTCTGTGGACCTTCATAGTGTTGATGAAACACAACAATTGCATCGGCATTGAACACAATAAGCACCATGTGGACTTTTCTCCATGGGTGAAATGTATTAAACTGTCTACGATTTGATCGTACACTGGAAGACTAGTAGTAGTTTCCGAATCACATTTGGAGGCATTCTGTAATCTTTGCACTTTCAGAGTGATGATGAGACACAAACATTGCATCGGCATTGAACACAATAAGCACCATGCGGACTTTTCTCCATGGGAGTAATGTCTTAATCTGTCTACGCTTTGATCGTACACTGGAAGACTAGTCGTAGTTTCCGATGCACATCTGGATGCAACTGTAATCTGTGAACCCTCAGAGTGTTGATGTAACACATAAATTGCATCGGCATTGAACACAATAAACACCATGCGGACTTTTCTCCATGGGAGTAATGTCTTAAACTGTCTACGCTTTGATTGTACACTGGAAACTAGTAGTAGTTTCCGAAGCACATCTGAAGGCATTCTGCAATCTGTGGACCTTCATAGTGTTGATGAAACACAACAATTGCATCGGCATTTACCCTTTTCTCCATGGGTGAAATGTATTAAACTGTCTACGCTTTGATCGTACACTGGAAGACTAGTAGTAGTTTCTGAAGCACATCTGGATGCATTCTGTAATCTGTGGACATTCAGAGTGATGATGAAACACAAAAATTGCATCGGCATTGAACACAATAAGCACCATGCGGACTTTTCATCATGCGAATAGTGTCTTAAACTGTGTACGCTTTGATTGTACACTGGAAACTAGTAGTAGTTTCCGAAGCACATCTGGAGGCATTCTGCAATCTGTGGACCTTCAGAGTGTTGATGAAACACAAAAATTGCATCCGCAATGAACACAATAAGCACCATGCGGACTTTTCTCCATGGGAGTAATGTCTTAAACTGTCTACGCTTTGGTCGTACACTGGAAGACTAGTAGTAGTTTCCAAAGCACATCTGGATGCATTCTGTAGTCTGTGGACCTTCATAGTGTTGATGAAACACAACAATTGCATCGGCATTGAACACAATAACCACCATGCGGACTTTTTCCCATGGGAGTAATGTATTAAACTCTCTACGCTTTGATCGTACACTGGAAGACTAGTAGTAGTCTCCGAAGCACACCTGGATGCATTCTGTAATCTGTGGACATTCAGAGTGATGATGAAACACAAAAATTGCATCGGCATTGAACACAATAAGCACCATGCGGACTTTTCATCATGTGAATAGTGTCTTAAACTGTGTACGCTTTGATTGTACACTGGAAACTAGTAGTAGTTTCCGAAGCACATCTGGAGGCATTCTGCAAACTGTGGACCTTCAGAGTGTTGATGAAACACAAAAATTGCATCGGCAATGAACACCATAAGCACCATGCGGACTTTTCTCCATGGGAGTAATGTCTTATACTGTCTACGCTTTGGTCGTACACTGGAGGACTAGTAGTAGTTTCCGAAGCACATCTGGAGGCATTCTGTAATCTGTGGACCTTCAGAGTGTTGATGAAACAGAAAACATGCATCGGCATTGAACACAATGAGCACCATGCGGACTTTTCTCAATGAGAGTAATGTCTCAAACTGTCTATGCTTTGATCGTTCCCTTGAAGCCTAGTAGTAGTATCCGAAGCACATCTGGAGGCATTTTGTAATCTGTGGACCTTTAGAGTGTTGATGAAACACAAAAATTGCATCGGCATTGAACACAATCAGCACCATGCGGACTTCTCTCCATGGGAGTAATGTCTAAAACTGTCTACGCTTTGATCGTACACTGGAAGACTAGTAGTAGTTTCCGAAGCACATCTGGAGGCATTCTGTAATCTGTGGACCTTCAGAGTGTTGATGAAATTCAAAAATTGCATCGGCATTGAACACAATAAGCACCATGCGGACTTTTTACCATGGGAGTAATGTCTTAAACTGTCTACGCCTTGATCGTACATTGGAAGACTAGTAGTAGTTTCCAAAGCACATCTGGAGGCATTCTGTAATCTGTGGACCTTAAGAGTGTTGGTGAAACACCAAAATTGCATCGGCATTGAACACAATAAGCACCATGTGGATTTTTCTCCATGGGAGTAATGTCTTAAACTGGCTACGCTTTGATCGTACACTGGAAGACTAGTAGTAGTTTTTGAAGCACATCTGGATGCAGTCTGTAATCTGTGGACCTTCAGATTGTTGACAAAACAAAAAAATTGCATCGGCATTGAACATAATAAGCACCATGCGGACTTTTCTCCATTTGAGTAATTTCTTAAACTGTCTACGCTTTGATCGTACACTGGAAGACTAGTAGTAGTTTCCGAAGCACATCTGGATGCATTCTGTAGTCTGTGGACCTTCATAGTGTTGATGAAACACAACAATTGCATCGGCATTGAACACAATAAGCATCATGTGGACTTTTCTCCATGGGTGAAATGTATTAAACTGTCTACGCTTTGATCGTACACTGGAAGACTAGTAGTAGTTTCTGAAGCACATCTGGATGCATTCTGTAATCTGTGGACCTTCAGAGTGTTGATGAAACACAAATATTGCATCGGCATTGAACCCAATAAGCACCATGCGGACTTTTCTCCATGGGAGTAATGTCTTAAACTGTCTACGCTTTGATCGTTCCCTGGAAGACTAGTAGTAGTTTCCGAAGCACATCTTGAGGCAGTCTGTATTCTGTGGACCTTCAGAGTGTTGATGAAACACAAAAATTGCATCGGCATAGAACACAATAAGCTCCAATTCGGACTCTTCTCCATGGGAGTAATGTCTTAAACTTTTTACGCTTTGATCGTACACTGGAAGACTAGTAGTAGTTTCCGAAGCACATCTGGAGGCATTCTGTAATCTATGGACCTTCAGAGTGTTGATGAAACACAAATATTGCATCGGCATTGAACACAATAAGGGCCATGCGGACTTCTCTCCATGGGAGTAATGTCTTAAACTGTCTACGTTTTTGGTCGTACACTGGAAGACTGTTAGTAGTTCCCGAAGCACATCTGGAAGCATTCTGTAATCTGTGAACCTTCAGAGTGTTAATGAAACACAAATATTGCATCGGCATTGAACAGAATATTGGCCATGCGGACTTCTCCCCATGGGAGGAATGTCTTAAACTGTCTACGCTTTGATCGTACACTGGAAGACTAGTAGTAGTTTCTGAAGAACATCTGGAGGCATTCTGTAATCTGTGGACCTTCAGAGTGTTGATGAAACACAAAAATTGCATCCGCATTGAACACAATAAGGACCATGCAGACTTTTCCTCATGGGAGTAATGTCAAACTGTCTACGCTTTAATCGTACACTGGAAACTAGTAGTAGTTTCCGAAGCACATCTGGAGGCATTCTGCAATCTGTGGACCTTCAGAGTGTTGATGAAACACAAAAATTGCATCCGCAACGAACACAATAAGCACCATGCGGACTTTTCTCCATGGGAGTAATGTCTTAAACTCTCTACGCTTTGGTCGAACACTGGAAGACTAGTAATAGTTTCCAAAGCACATCAGGATGCATTCGGTAATCTGTGAACCTTCAGAGTGTTAATGAAACACTAATATTGCATCGGCATTGAACACAAAATTGGCCATGCGGACTTCTCCCCATGGGAGGAATGTCTTAAACTGTCTACGCTTTGGTCGTACACTGGAAGACTAGTAGTAGTTTATGAAGGACATCTGGAGGCATTCTGTAATCTGTGGACCTTCAGAGTGTTGATGAAACACAAAAATTGCATCCGCATTGAACACAATAAGGACCATGCAGACTTTTCCTCATGGGAGTAATGTCTTGAACTGTCTACGCTTTGATCGTACACTGGAAGACTAGTAGTAGTTTCCGATGCACATCTGGATGCATTCTGAAATCTGCGGACCTTCAGAGTGTTGATGAAACACAAAAATTGCATCGGCATTGAACACAATAAGCACCTTGTGGACTTTTCTCCATGGGAGTAATGTCTTAAACTGTCTACGCTTTGATCGTACTCTGGAAGAGTAGCGTGTAGCTTCCGAAGCACATATGGAACCATTCTGTAATCTGTGGACCATCAGAGTGTTGATGAAAAACACAAAAATTGCATCGGCATTGAACACAATAAGCACCATGCGGACTTTTTATCATGCGAATAGTGTCTTAAACTGTGTACTCTTTGATTGTACACTGGAAACTAGTAGTAGTTTCCGATGCACATCTGGAGGCATTCTGCAATCTGTGGACCTTCAGAGTGTTGATGAAACACAAAAATTGCATCCGCAATGAACACAAAAAGCACCATGCGGACTTTTCTCCATGGGAGTAATGTCTTATACTGTCTACGCTTTGGTCGTACACTGGAAGACTAGTAGTAGATTCCAAAGCACATCTGGATGCATTCTGTAGTCTGTGGACCTTCATAGTGTTGATGAAACACAACAATTGCATCGGCATTGAACACAATAAGCACCATGCGGACTTTTTACCATGTTAGTAATGTATTAAACTCTCTACGCTTTGATCGTACACTGGAAGACTAGTAGTAGTTTCCGAAGCACATCTGGATGCATTCTGTAATCTGTGAACATTCAGAGTGATGATGAAACACAAAAATTGCATCGGCATTGAACACAATAAGCACCATGCGGACTTCTCATCATGTGAATAGTGTCATAAACTGTGTACGCTTTGATTGGACACTGGAAACTAGTAGTAGTTTCCGAAGCACATCTGGAGGCATTCTGCAATCTGTGGACCTTCAGAGTGTTGGTGAAACACCAAAATTGCATCGGCATTGAACACAATAAGCACCATGTGGATTTTTCTCCATGGGAGTAATGTCTTAAACTGGCTACGCTTTGATCGTACACTGGAAGACTAGTAGTAGTTTTTGAAGCACATCTGGATGCAGTCTGTAATCTGTGGACCTTCAGATTGTTGACAAAACAAAAAAATTGCATCGGCATTGAACATAATAAGCACCATGCGGACTTTTCTCCATTTGAGTAATTTCTTAAACTGTCTACGCTTTGATCGTACACTGGAAGACTAGTAGTAGTTTCCGAAGCACATCTGGATGCATTCTGTAGTCTGTGGACCTTCATAGTGTTGATGAAACACAACAATTGCATCGGCATTGAACACAATAAGCACCATGTGGACTTTTCTCCATGGGTGAAATGTATTAAACTGTCTAAGCTTTGATCGTACACTGGAAGACTAGTAGTAGTTTCCGAATCACATTTGGAGGCATTCTGTAATCTTTGCACTTTCAGAGTGATGATGAGACACAAACATTGCATCGGCATTGAACACAATAAGCACCATGCGGACTTTTCTCCATGGGAGTAATGTCTTAATCTGTCTACGCTTTGATCGTACACTGGAAGACTAGTCGTAGTTTCCGAAGCACATCTGGATGCAACTGTAATCTGTGAACCCTCAGAGTGTTGATGTAACACATAAATTGCATCGGCATTGAACACAATAAACACCATGCGGACTTTTCTCCATGGGAGTAATGTCTTAAACTGTCTACGCTTTGATTGTACACTGGAAACTAGTAGTAGTTTCCGAAGCACATCTGAAGGCATTCTGCAATCTGTGGACCTTCATAGTGTTGATGAAACACAACAATTGCATCGGCATTTACCCTTTTCTCCATGGGTGAAATGTATTAAACTGTCTACGCTTTGATCGTACACTGGAAGACTAGTAGTAGTTTCTGAAGCACATCTGGATGCATTCTGTAATCTGTGGACATTCAGAGTGATGATGAAACACAAAAATTGCATCGGCATTGAACACAATAAGCACCATGCGGACTTTTCATCATGCGAATAGTGTCTTAAACTGTGTACGCTTTGATTGTACACTGGAAACTAGTAGTAGTTTCCGAAGCACATCTGGAGGCATTCTGCAATCTGTGGACCTTCAGAGTGTTGATGAAACACAAAAATTGCATCCGCAATGAACACAATAAGCACCATGCGGACTTTTCTCCATGGGAGTAATGTCTTAAACTGTCTACGCTTTGGTCGTACACTGGAAGACTAGTAGTAGTTTCCAAAGCACATCTGGATGCATTCTGTAGTCTGTGGACCTTCATAGTGTTGATGAAACACAACAATTGCATCGGCATTGAACACAATAACCACCATGCGGACTTTTTCCCATGGGAGTAATGTATTAAACTCTCTACGCTTTGATCGTACACTGGAAGACTAGTAGTAGTCTCCGAAGCACACCTGGATGCATTCTGTAATCTGTGGACATTCAGAGTGATGATGAAACACAAAAATTGCATCGGCATTGAACACAATAAGCACCATGCGGACTTTTTATCATGTGAATAGTGTCTTAAACTGTGTACGCTTTGATTGTACACTGGAAACTAGTAGTAGTTTCCGAAGCACATCTGGAGGCATTCTGCAATCTGTGGACCTTCAGAGTGTTGATGAAACACAAAAATTGCATCGGCAATGAACACCATAAGCACCATGCGGACTTTTCTCCATGGGAGTAATGTCTTATACTGTCTACGCTTTGGTCGTACACTGGAGGACTAGTAGTAGTTTCCGAAGCACATCTGGAGGCATTCTGTAATCTGTGGACCTTCAGAGTGTTGATGAAACAGAAAACATGCATCGGCATTGAACACAATGAGCACCATGCGGACTTTTCTCAATGAGAGTAATGTCTCAAACTGTCTATGCTTTGATCGTTCCCTTGAAGCCTAGTAGTAGTATCCGAAGCACATCTGGAGGCATTTTGTAATCTGTGGACCTTTAGAGTGTTGATGAAACACAAAAATTGCATCGGCATTGAACACAATCAGCACCATGCGGACTTCTCTCCATGGGAGTAATGTCTAAAACTGTCTACGCTTTGATCGTACACTGGAAGACTAGTAGTAGTTTCCGAAGCACATCTGGAGGCATTCTGTAATCTGTGGACCTTCAGAGTGTTGATGAAATTCAAAAATTGCATCGGCATTGAACACAATAAGCACCATGCGGACTTTTTACCATGGGAGTAATGTCTTAAACTGTCTACGCCTTGATCGTACATTGGAAGACTAGTAGTAGTTTCCAAAGCACATCTGGAGGCATTCTGTAATCTGTGGACCTTAAGAGTGTTGGTGAAACACCAAAATTGCATCGGCATTGAACACAATAAGCACCATGTGGATTTTTCTCCATGGGAGTAATGTCTTAAACTGGCTACGCTTTGATCGTACACTGGAAGACTAGTAGTAGTTTTTGAAGCACATCTGGATGCAGTCTGTAATCTGTGGACCTTCAGATTGTTGACAAAACAAAAAAATTGCATCGGCATTGAACATAATAAGCACCATGCGGACTTTTCTCCATTTGAGTAATTTCTTAAACTGTCTACGCTTTGATCGTACACTGGAAGACTAGTAGTAGTTTCCGAAGCACATCTGGATGCATTGTGTAGTCTGTGGACCTTCATAGTGTTGATGAAACACAACAATTGCATCGGCATTGAACACAATAAGCATCATGTGGACTTTTCTCCATGGGTGAAATGTATTAAACTGTCTACGCTTTGATCGTACACTGGAAGACTAGTAGTAGTTTCTGAAGCACATCTGGATGCATTCTGTAATCTGTGGACCTTCAGAGTGTTGATGAAACACAAATATTGCATCGGCATTGAACCCAATAAGCACCATGCGGACTTTTCTCAATGGGAGTAATGTCTTAAACTGTCTACGCTTTGATCGTTCCCTGGAAGACTAGTAGTAGTTTCCGAAGCACATCTTGAGGCAGTCTGTATTCTGTGGACCTTCAGAGTGTTGATGAAACACAAAAATTGCATCGGCATAGAACACAATAAGCTCCAATTCGGACTCTTCTCCATGGGAGTAATGTCTTAAACTTTTTACGCTTTGATCGTACACTGGAAGACTAGTAGTAGTTTCCGAAGCACATCTGGAGGCATTCTGTAATCTATGGACCTTCAGAGTGTTGATGAAACACAAATATTGCATCGGCATTGAACACAATAAGGGCCATGCGGACTTCTCTCCATGGGAGTAATGTCTTAAACTGTCTACGTTTTTGGTCGTACACTGGAAGACTGTTAGTAGTTCCCGAAGCACATCTGGAAGCATTCTGTAATCTGTGAACCTTCAGAGTGTTAATGAAACACAAATATTGCATCGGCATTGAACAGAATATTGGCCATGCCGACTTCTCCCCATGGGAGGAATGTCTTAAACTGTCTACGCTTTGATCGTACACTGGAAGACTAGTAGTAGTTTCTGAAGAACATCTGGAGGCATTCTGTAATCTGTGGACCTTCAGAGTGTTGATGAAACACAAAAATTGCATCCGCATTGAACACAATAAGGACCATGCAGACTTTTCCTCATGGGAGTAATGTCAAACTGTCTACGCTTTAATCGTACACTGGAAACTAGTAGTAGTTTCCGAAGCACATCTGGAGGCATTCTGCAATCTGTGGACCTTCAGAGTGTTGATGAAACACAAAAATTGCATCCGCAACGAACACAATAAGCACCATGCGGACTTTTCTCCATGGGAGTAATGTCTTAAACTCTCTACGCTTTGGTCGAACACTGGAAGACTAGTAACAGTTTCCAAAGCACATCAGGATGCATTCGGTAATCTGTGAACCTTCAGAGTGTTAATGAAACACTAATATTGCATCGGCATTGAACACAAAATTGGCCATGCGGACTTCTCCCCATGGGAGGAATGTCTTAAACTGTCTACGCTTTGGTCGTACACTGGAAGACTAGTAGTAGTTTATGAAGGACATCTGGAGGCATTCTGTAATCTGTGGACCTTCAGAGTGTTGATGAAACACAAAAATTGCATCCGCATTGAACACAATAAGGACCATGCAGACTTTTCCTCATGGGAGTAATGTCTTGAACTGTCTACGCTTTGATCGTACACTGGAAGACTAGTAGTAGTTTCCGATGCACATCTGGATGCATTCTGAAATCTGCGGACCTTCAGAGTGTTGATGAAACACAAAAATTGCATCGGCATTGAACACAATAAGCACCTTGTGGACTTTTCTCCATGGGAGTAATGTCTTAAACTGTCTACGCTTTGATCATACTCTGGAAGAGTAGCGTGTAGCTTCCGAAGCACATATGGAACCATTCTGTAATCTGTGGAAAATCAGAGTGTTGATGAAACACAAAAATTGCATCGGCATTGAACACAATAAGCACCATGCGGATTTCTCTATATGGGAGTAATGTCTTAAACTGTCTACGCTTCGATCGTACACTGGAAGACTAGTAGTAGTTTCCGAAGCACATCTGGAGGCATTTTGTAATCTGTGGACCTTCAGAGTGTTGATGAAACACAAAAATTGCATCGGCATTTGACACAATAAGCACCATGCGGACTTTTCACCATGGGAGTAGTGTCTTAAACTGTGTACGCTTTGATCGTACAGTGGAAGACTAGTAGTAGTTTCCGAAGCACATCTTGATGCATTCTGTAATCTGTGGACATTCTGAGTGATGATGAAACACAAAAATTGCATCGGCATTGAACACAATAAGCACCATGCGGACTTTTTATCATGCGAATAGTGTCTTAAACTGTGTACTCTTTGATTGTACACTGGAAACTAGTAGTAGTTTCCGAAGCACATCTGGAGGCATTCTGCAATCTGTGGACCTTCAGAGTGTTGATGAAACACAAAAATTGCATCCGCAATGAACACAAAAAGCACCATGCGGACTTTTCTCCATGGGAGTAATGTCTTATACTGTCTACGCTTTGGTCGTACACTGGAAGACTAGTAGTAGATTCCAAAGCACATCTGGATGCATTCTGTAGTCTGTGGACCTTCATAGTGTTGATGAAACACAACAATTGCATCGGCATTGAACACAATAAGCACCATGCGGACTTTTTACCATGTTAGTAATGTATTAAACTCTCTACGCTTTGATCGTACACTGGAAGACTAGTAGTAGTTTCCGAAGCACATCTGGATGCATTCTGTAATCTGTGAACATTCAGAGTGATGATGAAACACAAAAATTGCATCGGCATTGAACACAATAAGCACCATGCGGACTTCTCATCATGTGAATAGTGTCATAAACTGTGTACGCTTTGATTGGACACTGGAAACTAGTAGTAGTTTCCGAAACACATCTGGAGGCATTCTGCAATCTGTGGACCTTCAGAGTGTTGATGAAACACAAAAATTGCATCGGCAATGAACACAATAAGCACCATGCGGACTTTTCTCCATGGGATTAATGTCTTATACTGTCTACGCTTTGGTCGTACACTGGAGGACTAGTAGTGGTTTCCGAAGCACATCTGGAGGCATTCTGTAATCTGTGGACCTTCAGAGTGTTGATGAAACAGAAAACATGCATCGGCATTGAACACAATGAGCACCATGCGGACTTTTCTCAATGAGAGTAATGTCTCAAACTGTCTATGCTTTGATCGTTCCCTTGAAGCCTAGTAGTAGTATCCGAAGCACATCTGGAGGCATTCTGTAATCTGTGGACCTTTAGAGTGTTGATGAAACACAAAAATTGCATCGGCATTGAACACAATCAGCACCATGCGGACTTCTCTCCATGGGAGTAATGTCTAAAACAGTCTACGCCTTGATCGTACATTGGAAGACTAGTAGTAGTTTCCAAAGCACATCTGGAGGCATTCTGTAATCTGTGGACCTTCAGAGTGTTGGTGAAACACCAAAATTGCATCGGCATTGAACACAATAAGCACCATGCGGACTTTTCTCCATGGGAGTAATGTCTTAAACAGTCTACGCCTTGATCGTACATTGGAAGACTAGTAGTAGTTTCCAAAGCACATCTGGAGGCATTCTGTAATCTGTGGACCTTCAGAGTGTTGGTGAAACACCAAAATTGCATCGGCATTGAACACAATAAGCACCATGTGGATTTTTCTCCATGGGAGTAATGTCTTAAACTGGCTACGCTTTTATCGTACACTGGAAGACTAGTAGTAGTTTTTGAAGCACATCTGGATGCATTCTGTAATCTGTGGACCTTCAGAGTGTTGATGAAACAAAAAAATTGCATCGGCATTGAACATAATAAGCACCATGCGGACTTTTCTCCATGGGAGTAATGTCTTAAACTGGCTACGCTTTTATCGTACACTGGAAGACTAGTAGTAGTTTTTGAAGCACATCTGGATGCATTCTGAAATCTGTGGACCTTCAGAGTGTTGATGAAACAAAAAAATTGCATCGGCATTGAACATAATAAGCACCATGCGGACTTTTCTCCATTGGAGTAATGTCTTAAACTTTCTACGATTTGATCGTACACTGGAAGACTAGTAGTAGTTTCCGAAGCACATCTGGAGACCTTCTGTAATCTGTGGACCTGCAGAGTGTGTGTGAAACACAAAAATTGCATCGGCATTGAACACAATATGCACCATGTGGACTTTTCTCCATGGGAGTAATGTCTTAAACTGTCTACGCTTTGATCGTACACTGGTAGACTAGTCGTAGTTTCTGAAGCACATCTGGATGCAACAGTAATCTGTGAACCTTCAGAGTGTTGATGAAACACAAAAATTGCATCGGCATTGAACACAATAAGCACCATGCGGACTTTTCTCCATGGGAGTAATGTCTTAAACTGTCTACGCTTTCATTGTACACTGGAAACTAGTAGTAGTTTCCGAAGCACATCCGGAGGCAGTCTGCAATCTGTGGACCTTCAGAGTGTTGATGAAACACAAAAATTGCATCCGCAATGAACTCAATAAGCACCATGCGGACTTTTCTCCATGGGAGTAATGTCTTAAACTGTCTACTCTTTGGTCGTACACTGGAAGACTAGTAGTAGTTTCCAAAGCACATCTGGATGCATTCTGTAGGCTGTGGACCTTCATAGTGTTGATGAAACACAACAATTGCATCATCATTGAACACAATAAGCACCATGTGGTCTTTTCTCTATGGGTGAAATGTATTAAACTGTCTACGCTTTGATCGTACACTGGAAGACTAGTAGTAGGTTCCGAATCACATTTGGAGGCATTCTGTAATCTTTGCACTTTCAGAGTGATGATGAAACACAAACATTGCATCGGCATTGAACACAATAAGCACCATGCGGACTCTTCTCCATGGGAGTAATGTCTTAATCTGTCTACGCTTTGATTGTACACTGGAAGACTAGTAGTAGTTTCTGAAGCACATCTGGATGCATTCTGTAATCTGTGGACCTTCAGAGTGTTGATGAAACACAACAATTGCATCGGCATTGAACCCAATAAGCACAATGCGGACTTTTCTCCATGGGAGTAATGTCTTAAACTGTCTACGCTTTGATCGTACACTGGATGACTAGTAGTAGTTTACGAAGCACATCTGGAGGCATGCTGTGATCTATGGACCTTCAGAGTGTTGATGAAACACAAATATTGCATCGGCATTGAACACAATAAGGGCCATGCGGACTTCTCTCCATGGGAGTAATGTCTTAAACTGTCTACGTTTTTGGTCGTACACTGGAAGACTGTTAGTAGTTTCCGAAGCACATCTGGAAGCATTCTGTAATCTGTGAACCTTCAGAGTGTTATTGAAACACAAATATTGCATCGGCATTGAACACAATATTGGCCATGCGGACTTCTCCCCATGGGAGGAATGTCTTAAACTGTCTACGCTTTGATCGTACACTGGAAGACTAGTAGTAGTTTCTGAGGAACATCTGGAGGCATTCTGTAATCTGTGGACCTTCAGAGTGTTGATGAAACACAAAAATTGCATCCGCATTGAACACAATAAGGACCATGCAGACTTTTCCTCATGGGAGTAATGTCTTAAACTGTCTACGCTTTGGTCGTACACTGGAAGACTAGTAGTAGTTTCCGAAGCACATCTGGAGGCATACTGTAATCTGTGGGCCTTCATAGTGTTGATGAAACACAAAAACTGCATCGGCATTGAACACAATATGGACCATGCGGACTTTTCTCCATGGGAGTAAAGTCTTAAACTGTCTACGCTTTGGTCGTACACTGGAAGACTAGTAGTAGTTTCCGAAGCACATCTGGAGGCATACTGTAATCTGTGGACCTTCATAGTGTTGATGAAACACAAAAATTGCATCGGCATTGAACACAATAAGCACCATGCGGATTTCTCTATATGGGAGTAATGTCTTAAACTGTCTACGCTTCGATCGTACACTGAAAGACTAGTAGTAGTTTCCGAAGCACATCTGGAGGCATTTTGTAATCTGTGGACCTTCAGAGTGTTGAAGAAACACAAAAATTGCATCGGCATTGGACACAATAAGCACCATGCGGACTTTTCACCATGGGAGTAGTGTCATAAACTGTGTACGCTTTGATCGTACAGTGGAAGACTAGTAGTAGTTTCCGAAGCACATCTGGATGCATTCTGTAATCTGTTTACATTCAGAGTGATGATGAAACACAAAAATTGCATCGGCATTGAACACATTAAGCACCATGTGGACTTTTCTCCATGCGAGAAATGTCTTCAACTGTCTACGCTCTGATCGTACACCGGAAGACTAGCAGTAGTTTCCGAAACACATCTGGAGGCATTCTGCAATCTGTGGAACTTCAGAGTGTTGATGAAACACAAAAATTGCATCGGCATTGAACACATTAAGCACCATGCGGCCTTTTCTTTTTGGGAGTAATGTCTTAAACTGTCTACGCTTTGATCGTACACTGCAAGATTAGCAGTAATTTCCGAAGCATATTTGGAAGCATTCTGTAATCTGTGGACCTTCAGAGTGTTGATGAAACAAAAAAATTGCATCGGCATTGAACACAATAAGCACCATGCGGACCTTTCTCCATGGGAGTAATGTCTTAAACTGTCTACGCTTTGGTCGTACACTGGAAGACTAGCAGTAGTTTCCAAAGCACATTTGGAGTCATTCTGTAATCTTTGCACCTTCGGAGTGATGATGAGACACAAACATTGCATCGGCATTGAACACAATAAGCACCATGCGGACTTTTCTCCATGGGATTAATGTCTTATACTGTCTACGCTTTGGTCGTACACTGGAGGACTAGTAGTGGTTTCCGAAGCACATCTGGAGGCATTCTGTAATCTGTGGACCTTCAGAGTGTTGATGAAACAGAAAACATGCATCGGCATTGAACACAATGAGCACCATGCGGACTTTTCTCAATGAGAGTAATGTCTCAAACTGTCTATGCTTTGATCGTTCCCTTGAAGCCTAGTAGTAGTATCCGAAGCACATCTGGAGGCATTCTGTAATCTGTGGACCTTTAGAGTGTTGATGAAACACAAAAATTGCATCGGCATTGAACACAATCAGCACCATGTGGACTTCTCTCCATGGGAGTAATGTCTAAAACAGTCTACGCCTTGATCGTACATTGGAAGACTAGTAGTAGTTTCCAAAGCACATCTGGAGGCATTCTGTAATCTGTGGACCTTCAGAGTGTTGGTGAAACACCAAAATTGCATCGGCATTGAACACAATAAGCACCATGCGGACTTTTCTCCATGGGAGTAATGTCTTAAACAGTCTACGCCTTGATCGTACATTGGAAGACTAGTAGTAGTTTCCAAAGCACATCTGGAGGCATTCTGTAATCTGTGGACCTTCAGAGTGTTGGTGAAACACCAAAATTGCATCGGCATTGAACACAATAAGCACCATGTGGATTTTTCTCCATGGGAGTAATGTCTTAAACTGGCTACGCTTTTATCGTACACTGGAAGACTAGTAGTAGTTTTTGAAGCACATCTGGATGCATTCTGTAATCTGTGGACCTTCAGAGTGTTGATGAAACAAAAAAATTGCATCGGCATTGAACATAATAAGCACCATGCGGACTTTTCTCCATGGGAGTAATGTCTTAAACTGGCTACGCTTTTATCGTACACTGGAAGACTAGTAGTAGTTTTTGAAGCACATCTGGATGCATTCTGAAATCTGTGGACCTTCAGAGTGTTGATGAAACAAAAAAATTGCATCGGCATTGAACATAATAAGCACCATGCGGACTTTTCTCCATTGGAGTAATGTCTTAAACTTTCTACGATTTGATCGTACACTGGAAGACTAGTAGTAGTTTCCGAAGCACATCTGGAGACCTTCTGTAATCTGTGGACCTGCAGAGTGTGTGTGAAACACAAAAATTGCATCGGCATTGAACACAATATGCACCATGTGGACTTTTCTCCATGGGAGTAATGTCTTAAACTGTCTACGCTTTGATCGTACACTGGTAGACTAGTCGTAGTTTCTGAAGCACATCTGGATGCAACTGTAATCTGTGAACCTTCAGAGTGTTGATGAAACACAAAAATTGCATCGGCATTGAACACAATAAGCACCATGCGGACTTTTCTCCATGGGAGTAATGTCTTAAACTGTCTACGCTTTCATTGTACACTGGAAACTAGTAGTAGTTTCCGAAGCACATCCGGAGGCAGTCTGCAATCTGTGGACCTTCAGAGTGTTGATGAAACACAAAAATTGCATCCGCAATGAACTCAATAAGCACCATGCGGACTTTTCTCCATGGGAGTAATGTCTTAAACTGTCTACTCTTTGGTCGTACACTGGAAGACTAGTAGTAGTTTCCAAAGCACATCTGGATGCATTCTGTAGGTTGTGGACCTTCATAGTGTTGATGAAACACAACAATTGCATCATCATTGAACACAATAAGCACCATGTGGTCTTTTCTCTATGGGTGAAATGTATTAAACTGTCTACGCTTTGATCGTACACTGGAAGACTAGTAGTAGGTTCCGAATCACATTTGGAGGCATTCTGTAATCTTTGCACTTTCAGAGTGATGATGAAACACAAACATTGCATCGGCATTGAACACAATAAGCACCATGCGGACTCTTCTCCATGGGAGTAATGTCTTAATCTGTCTACGCTTTGATTGTACACTGGAAGACTAGTAGTAGTTTCTGAAGCACATCTGGATGCATTCTGTAATCTGTGGACCTTCAGAGTGTTGATGAAACACAACAATTGCATCGGCATTGAACCCAATAAGCACAATGCGGACTTTTCTCCATGGGAGTAATGTCTTAAACTGTCTACGCTTTGATCGTACACTGGATGACTAGTAGTAGTTTACGAAGCACATCTGGAGGCATGCTGTGATCTATGGACCTTCAGAGTGTTGATGAAACACAAATATTGCATCGGCATTGAACACAATAAGGGCCATGCGGACTTCTCTCCATGGGAGTAATGTCTTAAACTGTCTACGTTTTTGGTCGTACACTGGAAGACTGTTAGTAGTTTCCGAAGCACATCTGGAAGCATTCTGTAATCTGTGAACCTTCAGAGTGTTATTGAAACACAAATATTGCATCGGCATTGAACACAATATTGGCCATGCGGACTTCTCCCCATGGGAGGAATGTCTTAAACTGTCTACGCTTTGATCGTACACTGGAAGACTAGTAGTAGTTTCTGAGGAACATCTGGAGGCATTCTGTAATCTGTGGACCTTCAGAGTGTTGATGAAACACAAAAATTGCATCCGCATTGAACACAATAAGGACCATGCAGACTTTTCCTCATGGGAGTAATGTCTTAAACTGTCTACGCTTTGGTCGTACACTGGAAGACTAGTAGTAGTTTCCGAAGCACATCTGGAGGCATACTGTAATCTGTGGGCCTTCATAGTGTTGATGAAACACAAAAACTGCATCGGCATTGAACACAATATGGACCATGCGGACTTTTCTCCATGGGAGTAAAGTCTTAAACTGTCTACGCTTTGGTCGTACACTGGAAGACTAGTAGTAGTTTCCGAAGCACATCTGGAGGCATACTGTAATCTGTGGACCTTCATAGTGTTGATGAAACACAAAAATTGCATCGGCATTGAACACAATAAGCACCATGCGGATTTCTCTATATGGGAGTAATGTCTTAAACTGTCTACGCTTCGATCGTACACTGAAAGACTAGTAGTAGTTTCCGAAGCACATCTGGAGGCATTTTGTAATCTGTGGACCTTCAGAGTGTTGAAGAAACACAAAAATTGCATCGGCATTGGACACAATAAGCACCATGCGGACTTTTCACCATGGGAGTAGTGTCATAAACTGTGTACGCTTTGATCGTACAGTGGAAGACTAGTAGTAGTTTCCGAAGCACATCTGGATGCATTCTGTAATCTGTTTACATTCAGAGTGATGATGAAACACAAAAATTGCATCGGCATTGAACACATTAAGCACCATGTGGACTTTTCTCCATGCGAGAAATGTCTTCAACTGTCTACGCTCTGATCGTACACCGGAAGACTAGCAGTAGTTTCCGAAACACATCTGGAGGCATTCTGCAATCTGTGGAACTTCAGAGTGTTGATGAAACACAAAAATTGCATCGGCATTGAACACATTAAGCACCATGCGGCCTTTTCTTTTTGGGAGTAATGTCTTAAACTGTCTACGCTTTGATCGTACACTGCAAGATTAGCAGTAATTTCCGAAGCATATTTGGAAGCATTCTGTAATCTGTGGACCTTCAGAGTGTTGATGAAACAAAAAAATTGCATCGGCATTGAACACAATAAGCACCATGCGGACCTTTCTCCATGGGAGTAATGTCTTAAACTGTCTACGCTTTGGTCGTACACTGGAAGACTAGTAGTAGTTTCCAAAGCACATTTGGAGTCATTCTGTAATCTTTGCACCTTCGGAGTGATGATGAGACACAAACATTGCATCGGCATTGAACACAATAAGCACCATGCGGACTTTTCTCCATGGGAGTAATGTCTTAAAATGTCTACGCTTTGATTGTACACTGGAAGTCTAGTAGTAGATTCTGAAGCACATCTGGATGCATTCTGTAATCTGTGGACCTTCAGAGTGTTGATGAAACACAGATATTGCATCGGCATTGAACCCAATAAGCACCATGCGGACTTTTCTCCATGGGAGTAATGTCTTAAACATTCTACGATTTTATCGTACACTGTAGGACTAGTAGTAGTTTCCGAAGCATATCTGGAGGCATTCTGTTATCTGTGGACCTTCAGAGTGTTGGTGAAACACAAAAATTGCATCCGCATTGTACACAATAAACACCATGCGGACTTTTCTCCATGGGAGTAATGTCTTCAACTGTCTCCGCTTTGATCGTACACTGGAAGATAGTAGTAGTTTCCGAAGCACATCTGGATGCATTCTGTAATCTGTGGACCTTCAGAGTTTTGATGAAACACAAAAATTGCATCGGCATTGAACACAATAAGCACCTTGCGGACTTTTCTCCATTGGAGTAATGTCTTAAACTGTCTCCGCTTTGATCGTACCCTGGAAGATAGTACTAGTTTCCGAAGCACATCTGGATGCATTCTGTAATCTGTGGACCATCAGAGTGTTGATGAAACACAAAAATTGCATCGGCATTGAACACAATATGGACCATGCGGACTTTTCTCCATGGGAGTAAAGTCTTAAACTGTCTGCGCTTTGATCGTACACTGGAGGACTAGTAGTAGTTTCTGAAGAACATCTGGAGGCATTCTGTAATCTGTGGACCTTCAGAGTGTTGATGAAACACAAAAATTGCATCCGCATTGAACACAATAAGCACCTTGTGGACTTTTCTCCATGGGGGTAATGTCTTAAACTGTCTACGCTTTGATCATACTCTGGAAGAGTAGCAGTAGCTTCCGAAGCACATCTGGAACCATTCTGTAATCTGTGGACCATCAGAGTGTTGATGAAACACAAAAATTGCATCGGCATTGAACACAATATGGACCATGCGGACTTTTCTCCATGGGAGTAAAGTCTTAAACTGTCTACGCTTTGGTCGTACACTGGAAGACTAGTAGTAGTTTCCGAAGCACATCTGGAGGCATACTGTAATCTGTGGACATTCAGAGTGATGATGAAACACAAAAATTGCATCGGCATTGAACACAATAAGCACCATGCGGATTTCTCTATATGGGAGTAATGTCTTAAACTGTCTACGCTTCGATCGTACACTGGAAGACTAGTAGTAGTTTCCGAAGCACATCTGGAGGCATTTTGTAATCTGTGGACCTTCAGAGTGTTGATGAAACACAAAAATTGCATCGGCATTTGACACAATAAGCACCATGCGGACTTTTAATCATGCGAATAGTGTCTTAAACTGTGTACGCTTTGATTGTACACTGGAAACTAGTAGTAGTTTCCGAAGCACATCTGGAGGCATTCTGCAATCTGTGGACCTTCAGAGTGTTGATGAAACACAAAGATTGCATCCGCAATGAACACAATAAGCACCATGCGGACTTTTCTCCATGGGAGTAATGTCTTAAACTGTCTACGCTTTGGACGTACACTGGAAGACTAGTAGTAGATTCCAAAGCACATCTGGATGCATTCTGTAGTCTGTGGACCTTCATAGTGTTGATGAAACACAACAATTGCATCGGCATTGAACACAATAAGCACCATGCGGACTTTTTACCATGGGAGTAATGTATTAAACTCTCTACGCTTTGATCGTACACTGGAAGACTAGTAGTAGTTTCCGAAGCACATCTGGATGCATTCTGTAATCTGTGGACATTCAGAGTGATGATGAAACACAAAAATTGCATCGGCAATGAACACAATAAGCACCATGCGGACTTTTCTCCATGGGAGTAATGTCTTATACTGTCTACGCTTTGGTCGTACACTGGAGGACTAGTAGTAGTTTCAGAAGCACATCTGGAGTCATTCTGTAATCTGTGGACCTTCAGAGTGTTGATGAAACAGAAAACATGCATCGGCATTGAACACAATGAGCACCATGCGGACTTTTCTCAATGAGAGTAATGTCTCAAACTGGCTACGCTTTTATCGTACACTGGAAGACTAGTAGTAGTTTCCGAAGCACATCTGGAGGCATTCTGTAATCTGTGGACCTTCAGAGTGTTGATGAAACGCAAAAATTGCATCGGCATTGAACACAATAAGCACCATGCGGACTTTTTACCATGGGAGTAATGTCTTAAACTGTCTACGCCTTGATCGTACATTGGAAGACTAGTAGTAGTTTCCAAAGCACATCTGGAGGCATTCTGTAATCTGTGGACCTTCAGAGTGTTGGTGAAACACCAAAATTGCATCGGCATTGAACACAATAAGCACCATGTGGATTTTTCTCCATGGGAGTAATGTCTTAAACTGGCTTCGATTTTATCGTACACTGGAAGACTAGTAGTAGTTTTTGAAGCACATCTGGATGCATTCTGTAATCTGTGGACCTTCAGAGTGTTGATGAAACAAAAAAATTGCATCGGCATTGAACACAATATTGGCCATGCGGACTTCTCCCCATGGGAGGAATGTCTTAAACTGTCTACGCTTTGATCGTACACTGGAAGACTAGTAGTAGTTTCTGAAGAACATCTGGAGGCATTCTGTAATCTGTGGACCTTCAGAGTGTTGATGAAACACAAAAATTGCATCGGCATTGAACTCAATATGGACCATGCGGACTTTTCTCCATGGGAGTAAAGTCTTACACTGTCTACGCTTTGGTCGTACACTGGAAGACTAGTAGTAGTTTCCGAAGCACATCTGGAGGCATACTGTAATCTGTGGACCTTCATAGTGTTGATGAAACACAAAAATTGCATCGGCATTGAACACAATAAGCACCATGCGGATTTCTCTATATGGGAGTAATGTCTTAAACTGTCTACGCTTTGATCGTACACTGGAAGACTAGTAGTAGTTTCCGATGCACATCTGGATGCATTCTGAAATCTGTGGACCTTCAGAGTGTTGAAGAAACACAAAAATTGCATCGGCATTGGACACAATAAGCACCATGCGGACTTTTCACCATGGGAGTAGTGTCATTAACTGTGTACGCTTTGATCGTACAGTGGAAGACTAGTAGTAGTTTCCGAAGCACATCTGGATGCATTCTGTAATCTGTTTACATTCAGAGTGATGATGAAACACAAAAATTGCATCGGCATTGAACACATTAAGCACCATGTGGACTTTTCTCCATGCGAGAAATGTCTTCAACTGTCTACGCTCTGATCGTACACCGGAAGACTAGCAGTAGTTTCCGAAACACATCTGGAGGCATTCTGCAATCTGTGGAACTTCAGAGTGTTGATGAAACACAAAAATTGCATCGGCATTGAACACATTAAGCACCATGCGGACTTTTCTTTTTGGGAGTAATGTCTTAAACTGTCTACGCTTTGATCGTACACTGGAAGACTAGTAGTAGTTTCCAAAGCACATTTGGAGTCATTCTGTAATCTGTGGACCTTCAGAGTTTTGATGAAACACAAAAATTGCATCGGCATTGAACACAATAAGCACCTTGCGGACTTTTCTCCATTGGAGTAATGTCTTAAACTGTCTCCGCTTTGATCGTACCCTGGAAGATAGTACTAGTTTCCGAAGCACATCTGGATGCATTCTGTAATCTGTGGACCATCAGAGTGTTGATGAAACACAAAAATTGCATCGGCATTGAACACAATATGGACCATGCGGACTTTTCTCCATGGGAGTAAAGTCTTAAACTGTCTACGCTTTGATCGTACACTGGAGGACTAGTAGTAGTTTCTGAAGAACATCTGGAGGCATTCTGTAATCTGTGGACCTTCAGAGTGTTGATGAAACACAAAAATTGCATCCGCATTGAACACAATAAGCACCTTGTGGACTTTTCTCCATGGGGGTAATGTCTTAAACTGTCTACGCTTTGATCATACTCTGGAAGAGTAGCAGTAGCTTCCGAAGCACATCTGGAACCATTCTGTAATCTGTGGACCATCAGAGTGTTGATGAAACACAAAAATTGCATCGGCATTGAACACAATATGGACCATGCGGACTTTTCTCCATGGGAGTAAAGTCTTAAACTGTCTACGCTTTGGTCGTACACTGGAAGACTAGTAGTAGTTTCCGAAGCACATCTGGAGGCATACTGTAATCTGTGGACATTCAGAGTGATGATGAAACACAAAAATTGCATCGGCATTGAACACAATAAGCACCATGCGGATTTCTCTATATGGGAGTAATGTCTTAAACTGTCTACGCTTCGATCGTACACTGGAAGACTAGTAGTAGTTTCCGAAGCACATCTGGAGGCATTTTGTAATCTGTGGACCTTCAGAGTGTTGATGAAACACAAAAATTGCATCGGCATTTGACACAATAAGCACCATGCGGACTTTTAATCATGCGAATAGTGTCTTAAACTGTGTACGCTTTGATTGTACACTGGAAACTAGTAGTAGTTTCCGAAGCACATCTGGAGGCATTCTGCAATCTGTGGACCTTCAGAGTGTTGATGAAACACAAAGATTGCATCCGCAATGAACACAATAAGCACCATGCGGACTTTTCTCCATGGGAGTAATGTCTTAAACTGTCTACGCTTTGGACGTACACTGGAAGACTAGTAGTAGATTCCAAAGCACATCTGGATGCATTCTGTAGTCTGTGGACCTTCATAGTGTTGATGAAACACAACAATTGCATCGGCATTGAACACAATAAGCACCATGCGGACTTTTTACCATGGGAGTAATGTATTAAACTCTCTACGCTTTGATCGTACACTGGAAGACTAGTAGTAGTTTCCGAAGCACATTTGGATGCATTCTGTAATCTGTGGACATTCAGAGTGATGATGAAACACAAAAATTGCATCGGCAATGAACACAATAAGCACCATGCGGACTTTTCTCCATGGGAGTAATGTCTTATACTGTCTACGCTTTGGTCGTACACTGGAGGACTAGTAGTAGTTTCCGAAGCACATCTGGAGTCATTCTGTAATCTGTGGACCTTCAGAGTGTTGATGAAACAGAAAACATGCATCGGCATTGAACACAATGAGCACCATGCGGACTTTTCTCAATGAGAGTAATGTCTCAAACTGGCTACGCTTTTATCGTACACTGGAAGACTAGTAGTAGTTTCCGAAGCACATCTGGACGCATTCTGTAATCTGTGGACCTTCAGAGTGTTGATGAAACGCAAAAATTGCATCGGCATTGAACACAATAAGCACCATGCGGACTTTTTACCATGGGAGTAATGTCTTAAACTGTCTACGCCTTGATCGTACATTGGAAGACTAGTAGTAGTTTCCAAAGCACATCTGGAGGCATTCTGTAATCTGTGGACCTTCAGAGTGTTGGTGAAACACCAAAATTGCATCGGCATTGAACACAATAAGCACCATGTGGATTTTTCTCCATGGGAGTAATGTCTTAAACTGGCTTCGATTTTATCGTACACTGGAAGACTAGTAGTAGTTTTTGAAGCACATCTGGATGCATTCTGTAATCTGTGGACCTTCAGAGTGTTGATGAAACAAAAAAATTGCATCGGCATTGAACACAATATTGGCCATGCGGACTTCTCCCCTTGGGAGGAATGTCTTAAACTGTCTACGCGTTGATCGTACACTGGAAGACTAGTAGTAGTTTCTGAAGAACATCTGGAGGCATTCTGTAATCTGTGGACCTTCAGAGTGTTGATGAAACACAAAAATTGCATCGGCATTGAACTCAATATGGACCATGCGGACTTTTCTCCATGGGAGTAAAGTCTTACACTGTCTACGCTTTGGTCGTACACTGGAAGACTAGTAGTAGTTTCCGAAGCACATCTGGAGGCATACTGTAATCAGTGGACCTTCATAGTGTTGATGAAACACAAAAATTGCATCGGCATTGAACACAATAAGCACCATGCGGATTTCTCTATATGGGAGTAATGTCTTAAACTGTCTACGCTTTGATCGTACACTGGAAGACTAGTAGTAGTTTCCGATGCACATCTGGATGCATTCTGAAATCTGTGGACCTTCAGAGTGTTGAAGAAACACAAAAATTGCATCGGCATTGGACACAATAAGCACCATGCGGACTTTTCACCATGGGAGTAGTGTCATTAACTGTGTACGCTTTGATCGTACAGTGGAAGACTAGTAGTAGTTTCCGAAGCACATCTGGATGCATTCTGTAATCTGTTTACATTCAGAGTGATGATGAAACACAAAAATTGCATCGGCATTGAACACATTAAGCACCATGTGGACTTTTCTCCATGCGAGAAATGTCTTCAACTGTCTACGCTCTGATCGTACACCGGAAGACTAGCAGTAGTTTCCGAAACACATCTGGAGGCATTCTGCAATCTGTGGAACTTCAGAGTGTTGATGAAACACAAAAATTGCATCGGCATTGAACACATTAAGCACCATGCGGACTTTTCTTTTTGGGAGTAATGTCTTAAACTGTCTACGCTTTGATCGTACACTGGAAGACTAGTAGTAGTTTCCAAAGCACATTTGGAGTCATTCTGTAATCTTTGCACCTTCGGAGTGATGATGAGACACAAACATTGCATCGGCATTGAACACAATAAGCACCATGCGGACTTTTCTCCATGGGAGTAATGTCTTAAAATGTCTACGCTTTGATTGTACACTGGAAGTCTAGTAGTAGATTCTGAAGCACATCTGGATGCATTCTGTAATCTGTGGACCTTCAGAGTGTTGATGAAACACAAATATTGCATCGGCATTGAACCCAATAAGCACCATGCGGACTTTTCTCCATGGGAGTAATGTCTTAAACATTCTACGATTTTATCGTACACTGTAAGACTAGTAGTAGTTTCCGAAGCATATCTGGAGGCATTCTGTTATCTGTGGACCTTCAGAGTGTTAGTGAAACACAAAAATTGCATCCGCATTGTACACAATAAACACCATGCGGACTTTTCTCTATGGGAGTAATGTCTTCAACTGTCTCCGCTTTGATCGTACACTGGAAGATAGTAGTAGTTTCCGAAGCACATCTGGATGCATTCTGTAATCTGTGGACCTTCAGAGTTTTGATGAAACACAAAAATTGCATCGGCATTGAACACAATAAGCACCTTGCGGACTTTTCTCCATTGGAGTAATGTCTTAAACTGTCTCCGCTTTGATCGTACCCTGGAAGATAGTACTAGTTTCCGAAGCACATCTGGATGCATTCTGTAATCAGTGGACCTTCAGAGTGTTGATGAAATACAAAAATTGCATCGGAATTGAACACAATATGCACCATGCGGACTTTTCTCCATGGGAGTCGTGTCTTAAACTGTTTACGCATTGATCGTACACTGGAAGACTGGTAGTAGTTTCTGAAGCACATCTGGATGCAACTGTAATCTGCGGACCTTCAGAGTGTTAATGAAACACAAATATTGCATCGGCATTGAACACAATAAGCACCTTGTGGACTTTTCTCCATGGGGGTAATGTCTTAAACTGTCTACGCTTTGATCATCCTCTGGAAGAGTAGCAGTAGCTTCCGAAGCACATCTGGAACCATTCTGTAATCTGTGGACCTTCAGAGTGTTGGTGAAACACAAAAATTGCATCCGCATTGTACACAATAAACACCATGCGGACTTTTCTCTATGGGAGTAATGTCTTCAACTGTCTACGCTTTGGTCGTACACTGGAAGACTAGTAGTAGTTTCCGAAGCACATCTGGAGGCATACTGTAATCTGTGGACATTCAGAGTGATGATGAAACACAAAAATTGCATCGGCATTGAACACAATAAGCACCATGCGGATTTCTCTATATGGGAGTAATGTCTTAAACTGTCTACGCTTCGATCGTACACTGGAAGACTAGTAGTAGTTTCCGAAGCACATCTGGAGGCATTTTGTAATCTGTGGACCTTCAGAGTGTTGATGAAACACAAAAATTGCATCGGCATTTGACACAATAAGCACCATGCGGACTTTTAATCATGCGAATAGTGTCTTAAACTGTGTACGCTTTGATTGTACACTGGAAACTAGTAGTAGTTTCCGAAGCACATCTGGAGGCATTCTGCAATCTGTGGACCTTCAGAGTGTTGATGAAACACAAAAATTGCATCCGCAATGAACACAATAAGCACCATGCGGACTTTTCTCCATGGGAGTAATGTCTTAAACTGTCTACGCTTTGGACGTACACTGGAAGACTAGTAGTAGATTCCAAAGCACATCTGGATGCATTCTGTAGTCTGTGGACCTTCATAGTGTTGATGAAACACAACAATTGCATCGGCATTGAACACAATAAGCACCATGTGGACTTTTCTCCATGTGAGTAATGTCTTAAACTGTCTACGCTTTCATCGTACACCGGAAGACTAGTAGTAGTTTCCGAAGCACATCTGGAGGCATTCTGTAATCTGTGGACCTGCAGAGTGTGTGTGAAACACAAAAATTGCATCGGCATTGAACACAATATGCACCATGTGGACTTTTCTCCATGGGAGTAACGTCTTAAACTGTCTACGCTTTGATCGTACACTGGAATACTAGTCGTAGTTTCCAAAGCACATCTGGATGCAACTGTAATCTGTGAACCTTCAGAGTGTTGATGAAACACAAAATTTGCTTCGGCATTGAACACAATAAGCACCATGCGGACTTTTCTCCATGGGAGTAATGTCTTAAACTGTCTACGCTTTGATTGTACACTGGAAACTAGTAGTAGTTTCCGAAGCACATCTGGAGGCAGTCTGCAATCTGTGGACCTTCAGAGTGTTAATGAAACACAAAAATTGCATCCGCAATGAACTCAATAAGCACCATGTGGACTTTTCTCCATGGGTGAAAAGTATTAAACTGTCTACGCTTTGATCGTACACTGGAAGACTAGTAGTAGTTTCCGAATCACATTTGGAGGCATTCTGTAATCTTTGCACTTTCAGAGTGATGATGAAACACAAACATTGCATCGGCATTGAACACAATAAGCACCATGCGGACTTTTCTTGATGGGAGTAATGTCTTAATCTGTCTACGCTTTGATTGTACACTGGAAGACTAGTAGTAGTTTCTGAAGCACATCTTGAGGCATTCTGTAATCTGTGGACCTTCAGAGTGTTGATGAAACACAAAAATTGCATCCGCATTGAACACAATAAGCACCTTGTGGACTTTTCTCCATGGGGGTAATGTCTTAAACTGTCTACGCTTTGATCATACTCTGGAAGAGTAGCAGTAGCTTCCGAAGCACATCTGGAACCATTCTGTAATCTGTGGACCATCAGAGTGTTGATGAAACACAAAAATTGCATCGGCATTGAACACAATATGGACCATGCGGACTTTTCTCCATGGGAGTAATGTCTTAAACTGTCTACGCTTTGATCGTACACTGGAAGACTAGTAGTAGTTTCCGATGCACATCTGGATGCATTCTGAAATCTGTGGACCTTCAGAGTGTTGAAGAAACACAAAAATTGCATCGGCATTGGACACAATAAGCACCATGCGGACTTTTCACCATGGGAGTAGTGTCATTAACTGTGTACGCTTTGATCGTACAGTGGAAGACTAGTAGTAGTTTCCGAAGCACATCTGGATGCATTCTGTAATCTGTTTACATTCAGAGTGATGATGAAACACAAAAATTGCATCGGCATTGAACACATTAAGCACCATGTGGACTTTTCTCCATGCGAGAAATGTCTTCAACTGTCTACGCTCTGATCGTACACCGGAAGACTAGCAGTAGTTTCCGAAACACATCTGGAGGCATTCTGCAATCTGTGGAACTTCAGAGTGTTGATGAAACACAAAAATTGCATCGGCATTGAACACATTAAGCACCATGCGGACTTTTCTTTTTGGGAGTAATGTCTTAAACTGTCTACGCTTTGATCGTACACTGGAAGACTAGTAGTAGTTTCCAAAGCACATTTGGAGTCATTCTGTAATCTGTGGACCTTCAGAGTTTTGATGAAACACAAAAATTGCATCGGCATTGAACACAATAAGCACCTTGCGGACTTTTCTCCATTGGAGTAATGTCTTAAACTGTCTCCGCTTTGATCGTACCCTGGAAGATAGTACTAGTTTCCGAAGCACATCTGCATGCATTCTGTAATCTGTGGACCATCAGAGTGTTGATGAAACACAAAAATTGCATCGGCATTGAACACAATATGGACCATGCGGACTTTTCTCCATGGGAGTAAAGTCTTAAACTGTCTACGCTTTGATCGTACACTGGAGGACTAGTAGTAGTTTCTGAAGAACATCTGGAGGCATTCTGTAATCTGTGGACCTTCAGAGTGTTGATGAAACACAAAAATTGCATCCGCATTGAACACAATAAGCACCTTGTGGACTTTTCTCCATGGGGGTAATGTCTTAAACTGTCTACGCTTTGATCATACTCTGGAAGAGTAGCAGTAGCTTCCGAAGCACATCTGGAACCATTCTGTAATCTGTGGACCATCAGAGTGTTGATGAAACACAAAAATTGCATCGGCATTGAACACAATATGGACCATGCGGACTTTTCTCCATGGGAGTAAAGTCTTAAACTGTCTACGCTTTGGTCGTACACTGGAAGACTAGTAGTAGTTTCCGAAGCACATCTGGAGGCATACTGTAATCTGTGGACATTCAGAGTGATGATGAAACACAAAAATTGCATCGGCATTGAACACAATAAGCACCATGCGGATTTCTCTATATGGGAGTAATGTCTTAAACTGTCTACGCTTCGATCGTACACTGGAAGACTAGTAGTAGTTTCCGAAGCACATCTGGAGGCATTTTGTAATCTGTGGACCTTCAGAGTGTTGATGAAACACAAAAATTGCATCGGCATTTGACACAATAAGCACCATGCGGACTTTTAATCATGCGAATAGTGTCTTAAACTGTGTACGCTTTGATTGTACACTGGAAACTAGTAGTAGTTTCCGAAGCACATCTGGAGGCATTCTGCAATCTGTGGACCTTCAGAGTGTTGATGAAACACAAAGATTGCATCCGCAATGAACACAATAAGCACCATGCGGACTTTTCTCCATGGGAGTAATGTCTTAAACTGTCTACGCTTTGGACGTACACTGGAAGACTAGTAGTAGATTCCAAAGCACATCTGGATGCATTCTGTAGTCTGTGGACCTTCATAGTGTTGATGAAACACAACAATTGCATCGGCATTGAACACAATAAGCACCATGCGGACATTTTACCATGGGAGTAATGTATTAAACTCTCTACGCTTTGATCGTACACTGGAAGACTAGTAGTAGTTTCCGAAGCACATCTGGATGCATTCTGTAATCTGTGGACATTCAGAGTGATGATGAAACACAAAAATTGCATCGGCAATGAACACAATAAGCACCATGCGGACTTTTCTCCATGGGAGTAATGTCTTATACTGTCTACGCTTTGGTCGTACACTGGAGGACTAGTAGTAGTTTCCGAAGCACATCTGGAGTCATTCTGTAATCTGTGGACCTTCAGAGTGTTGATGAAACAGAAAACATGCATCGGCATTGAACACAATGAGCACCATGCGGACTTTTCTCAATGAGAGTAATGTCTCAAACTGGCTACGCTTTTATCGTACACTGGAAGACTAGTAGTAGTTTCCGAAGCACATCTGGAGGCATTCTGTAATCTGTGGACCTTCAGAGTGTTGATGAAACGCAAAAATTGCATCGGCATTGAACACAATAAGCACCATGCGGACTTTTTACCATGGGAGTAATGTCTTAAACTGTCTACGCCTTGATCGTACATTGGAAGACTAGTAGTAGTTTCCAAAGCACATCTGGAGGCATTCTGTAATCTGTGGACCTTCAGAGTGTTGGTGAAACACCAAAATTGCATCGGCATTGAACACAATAAGCACCATGTGGATTTTTCTCCATGGGAGTAATGTCTTAAACTGGCTTCGATTTTATCGTACACTGGAAGACTAGTAGTAGTTTTTGAAGCACATCTGGATGCATTCTGTAATCTGTGGACCTTCAGAGTGTTGATGAAACAAAAAAATTGCATCGGCATTGAACACAATATTGGCCATGCGGACTTCTCCCCATGGGAGGAATGTCTTAAACTGTCTACGCTTTGATCGTACACTGGAAGACTAGTAGTAGTTTCTGAAGAACATCTGGAGGCATTCTGTAATCTGTGGACCTTCAGAGTGTTGATGAAACACAAAAATTGCATCGGCATTGAACTCAATATGGACCATGCGGACTTTTCTCCATGGGAGTAAAGTCTTACACTGTCTACGCTTTGGTCGTACACTGGAAGACTAGTAGTAGTTTCCGAAGCACATCTGGAGGCATACTGTAATCTGTGGACCTTCATAGTGTTGATGAAACACAAAAATTGCATCGGCATTGAACACAATAAGCACCATGCGGATTTCTCTATATGGGAGTAATGTCTTAAACTGTCTACGCTTTGATCGTACACTGGAAGACTAGTAGTAGTTTCCGATGCACATCTGGATGCATTCTGAAATCTGTGGACCTTCAGAGTGTTGAAGAAACACAAAAATTGCATCGGCATTGGACACAATAAGCACCATGCGGACTTTTCACCATGGGAGTAGTGTCATTAACTGTGTACGCTTTGATCGTACAGTGGAAGACTAGTAGTAGTTTCCGAAGCACATCTGGATGCATTCTGTAATCTGTTTACATTCAGAGTGATGATGAAACACAAAAATTGCATCGGCATTGAACACATTAAGCACCATGTGGACTTTTCTCCATGCGAGAAATGTCTTCAACTGTCTACGCTCTGATCGTACACCGGAAGACTAGCAGTAGTTTCCGAAACACATCTGGAGGCATTCTGCAATCTGTGGAACTTCAGAGTGTTGATGAAACACAAAAATTGCATCGGCATTGAACACATTAAGCACCATGCGGACTTTTCTTTTTGGGAGTAATGTCTTAAACTGTCTACGCTTTGATCGTACACTGGAAGACTAGTAGTAGTTTCCAAAGCACATTTGGAGTCATTCTGTAATCTTTGCACCTTCGGAGTGATGATGAGACACAAACATTGCATCGGCATTGAACACAATAAGCATCATGCGGACTTTTCTCCATGGGAGTAATGTCTTAAAATGTCTACGCTTTGATTGTACACTGGAAGTCTAGTAGTAGATTCTGAAGCACATCTGGATGCATTCTGTAATCTGTGGACCTTCAGAGTGTTGATGAAACACAAATATTGCATCGGCATTGAACCCAATAAGCACCATGCGGACTTTTCTCCATGGGAGTAATGTCTTAAACATTCTACGATTTTATCGTACACTGTAAGACTAGTAGTAGTTTCCGAAGCATATCTGGAGGCATTCTGTTATCTGTGGACCTTCAGAGTGTTGGTGAAACACAAAAATTGCATCCGCATTGTACACAATAAACACCATGCGGACTTTTCTCTATGGGAGTAATGTCTTCAACTGTCTCCGCTTTGATCGTACACTGGAAGATAGTAGTAGTTTCCGAAGCACATCTGGATGCATTCTGTAATCTGTGGACCTTCAGAGTTTTGATGAAACACAAAAATTGCATCGGCATTGAACACAATAAGCACCTTGCGGACTTTTCTCCATTGGAGTAATGTCTTAAACTGTCTCCGCTTTGATCGTACCCTGGAAGATAGTACTAGTTTCCGAAGCACATCTGGATGCATTCTGTAATCAGTGGACCTTCAGAGTGTTGATGAAATACAAAAATTGCATCGGAATTGAACACAATATGCACCATGCGGACTTTTCTCCATGGGAGTCGTGTCTTAAACTGTTTACGCATTGATCGTACACTGGAAGACTGGTAGTAGTTTCTGAAGCACATCTGGATGCAACTGTAATCTGCGGACCTTCAGAGTGTTAATGAAACACAAATATTGCATCGGCATTGAACACAATAAGCACCTTGTGGACTTTTCTCCATGGGGGTAATGTCTTAAACTGTCTACGCTTTGATCATACTCTGGAAGAGTAGCAGTAGCTTCCGAAGCACATCTGGAACCATTCTGTAATCTGTGGACCTTCAGAGTGTTGGTGAAACACAAAAATTGCATCCGCATTGTACACAATAAACACCATGCGGACTTTTCTCTATGGGAGTAATGTCTTCAACTGTCTACGCTTTGGTCGTACACTGGAAGACTAGTAGTAGTTTCCGAAGCACATCTGGAGGCATACTGTAATCTGTGGACATTCAGAGTGATGATGAAACACAAAAATTGCATCGGCATTGAACACAATAAGCACCATGCGGATTTCTCTATATGGGAGTAATGTCTTAAACTGTCTACGCTTCGATCGTACACTGGAAGACTAGTAGTAGTTTCCGAAGCACATCTGGAGGCATTTTGTAATCTGTGGACCTTCAGAGTGTTGATGAAACACAAAAATTGCATCGGCATTTGACACAATAAGCACCATGCGGACTTTTAATCATGCGAATAGTGTCTTAAACTGTGTACGCTTTGATTGTACACTGGAAACTAGTAGTAGTTTCCGAAGCACATCTGGAGGCATTCTGCAATCTGTGGACCTTCAGAGTGTTGATGAAACACAAAAATTGCATCCGCAATGAACACAATAAGCACCATGCGGACTTTTCTCCATGGGAGTAATGTCTTAAACTGTCTACGCTTTGGACGTACACTGGAAGACTAGTAGTAGATTCCAAAGCACATCTGGATGCATTCTGTAGTCTGTGGACCTTCATAGTGTTGATGAAACACAACAATTGCATCGGCATTGAACACAATAAGCACCATGCGGACTTTTTACCATGGGAGTAATGTATTAAACTCTCTACGCTTTGATCGTACACTGGAAGACTAGTAGTAGTTTCCGAAGCACATCTGGATGCATTCTGTAATCTGTGGACATTCAGAGTGATGATGAAACACAAAAATTGCATCGGCAATGAACACAATAAGCACCATGCGGACTTTTCTCCATGGGAGTAATATCTTATACTGTCTACGCTTTGGTCGTACACTGGAGGACTAGTAGTAGTTTCCGAAGCACATCTGGAGTCATTCTGTAATCTGTGGACCTTCAGGGTGTTGATGAAACAGAAAACATGCATCGGCATTGAACACAATTAGCACCATGCGGACTTTTCTCAATGAGAGTAATGTCTCAAACTGGCTACGCTTTTATCGTACACTGGAAGACTAGTAGTAGTTTCCGAAGCACATCTGGAGGCATTCTGTAATCTGTGGACCTTCAGAGTGTTGATGAAACGCAAAAATTGCATCGGCATTGAACACAATAAGCACCATGCGGACTTTTTACCATGGGAGTAATGTCTTAAACTGTCTACGCCTTGATCGTACATTGGAAGACTAGTAGTAGTTTCCAAAGCACATCTGGAGGCATTCTGTAATCTGTGGACCTTCAGAGTGTTGATGAAACACCAAAATTGCATCGGCATTGAACACAATAAGCACCATGTGGATTTTTCTCCATGGGAGTAATGTCTTAAACTGGCTTCGATTTTATCGTACACTGGAAGACTAGTAGTAGTTTTTGAAGCACATCTTTATGCATTCTGTAATCTGTGGACCTTCAGAGTGTTGATGAAACAAAAAAATTGCATCGGCATTGAACATAATAAGCACCATGCGGACTTTTCTCCATTGGAGTAATGTCTTAAACTTTCTACGCTTTGATCGTACACTGGAAGACTAGTAGTAGTTTCCGAAGCACATCTGGAGACCTTCTGTAATCTGTGGACCTTCAGAGTGTTGATGAAACCCAAAAATTGCATCGGCATTTAACACAATAAGCACCATGTGGACTTTTCTCCATGTGAGTAATGTCTTAAACTGTCTACGCTTTCATCGTACACCGGAAGACTAGTAGTAGTTTCCGAAGCACATCTGGAGGCATTCTGTAATCTGTGGACCTGCAGAGTGTGTGTGAAACACAAAAATTGCATCGGCATTGAACACAATATGCACCATGTGGACTTTTCTCCATGGGAGTAACGTCTTAAACTGTCTACGCTTTGATCGTACACTGGAATACTAGTCGTAGTTTCCAAAGCACATCTGGATGCAACTGTAATCTGTGAACCTTCAGAGTGTTGATGAAACACAAAATTTGCTTCGGCATTGAACACAATAAGCACCATGCGGACTTTTCTCCATGGGAGTAATGTCTTAATCTGTCTACGCTATGATTGTACACTGGAAGACTAGTAGTAGTTTCTGAAGCACATCTTGAGGCAGTCTGTATTCTGTGGACCTTCAGAGTGTTGATGAAACAAAAAAATTGCATCGGCATAGAACACAATAAGCTCCAATTCGGACTCATCTCAATGGGAGTAATGTCTTAAACTGTTTACGCTTTGATCGTACACTGGAAGACTAGTAGTAGTTTCCGAAGCACATCTGGAGGCATTCTGTAATCTATGTACCTTCAGAGTGTTGATGAAACACAAATATTGCATCGGCATTGAAAACAATAAGGGCCATGCGGACTTCTCTCCATGGGGGTAATGTCTTAAACTGTCTACGTTTTTGGTCGTACACTGGAAGACTGTTAGTAGTTTCCGAAGCACATCTGGAAGCATTCTGTAATCTGTGAACCTTCAGAGTGTTAATGAAACACAAATATTGAATCGGCATTGAACACAATATTGGCCATGCGGACTTCTCCCCATGGGAGGAATGTCTTAAACTGTCTACGCTTTGATCGTACACTGGAAGACTAGTAGTAGTTTCTGAAGAACATCTGGAGGCATTCTGTAATCTGTGGACCTTCAGAGTGTTGATGAAACACAAAAATTGCATCCGCATTGAACACAATAAGGACCATGCAGACTTTTCCTCATGGGAGTAATGTCTTAAACTGTCTACGCTTTGATCGTACACTGGAAGACTAGTAGTAGTTTCCGATGCACATCTGGATGCATTCTGAAATCTGTGGACCTTCAGAGTGTTGATGAGACACAAAAATTGCATCGGCATTGAACACAATATGGACCATGCGGACTTTTCTCCATGGGAGTAAAGTCTTAAACTGTCTACGCTTTGGTCGTACACTGGAAGACTAGTAGTAGTTTCCGAAGCACATTTGGAGGCATACTGTAATCTGTGGACCTTCATAGTGTTGATGAAACACAAAAATTGCATCGGCATTGAACTCAATATGGACCATGCGGACTTTTCTCCATGGGAGTAAAGTCTTAAACTGTCTACGCTTTGGTCGTACACTGGAAGACTAGTAGTAGTTTCCGAAGCACATCTGGAGGCATACTGTAATCTGTGGACCTTCATAGTGTTGATGAAACACAAAAATTGCATCGGCATTGAACACAATAAGCACCATGCGGATTTCTCTATATGGGAGTAATGTCTTAAACTGTCTACGCTTCGATCGTACACTGGAAGACTAGTAGTAGTTTCCGAAGCACATCTGGAGGCATTTTGTAATCTGTGGACCTTCAGAGTGTTGATGAAACACAAATATTGCATCGGCATTGGACACAATAAGCACCATGCGGACTTTTCACCATGGGAGTAATGTCTTACACTGTGTACGCTTTGATCGTACAGTGGAAGACTAGTAGTAGTTTCCGAAGCACATCTGGATGCATATTTTAATCTGTTTACATTCAGAGTGATGATGAAACACAAAAATTGCATCGGCATTGAACACATTAAGCACCATGTGGACTTTTCTCCATGCGAGTAATTTCTTCAACTGTCTACGCTTTGATCGTACACCGGAAGACTAGCAGTAGTTTCCGAAACACATCTGGAGGCATTCTGCAATCTGTGGAACTTCAGAGTGTTGATGAAACACAAAAATTGCATCGGCATTGAACACATTAAGCACCATGCGGACTTTTCTTTTTGGGAGTAATGTCTTAAACTGTCTACGCTTTGATCGTACACTGCAAGATTAGCAGTACTTTCCGAAGCATATTTGGAAGCATTCTGTAATCTGTGGACCTTCAGAGTGTTGATGAAACACAAAAATTGCATCGGCATTGAACACAATAAGCACCATGCGGACTTTTCTCCATGGGAGTAATGTCTTAAACTGTCTACGCTTTGGTCGTACACTGGAAGACTAGTAGTAGTTTCCAAAGCACATTTGGAGGCATTCTGTAATCTTTGCACCTTCGGAGTGATGATGAGACACAAACATTGCATTGGCATTGAACACAATAAGCACCATGCGGAATTTTTCTCCATGGGAGTAATGTCTTAAAATGTCTACGCTTTGATTGTACACTGGAAGTCTAGTAGTAGATTCTGCAGCACATCTGGATGCATTCTGTAATCTGTGGACCTTCAGAGTGTTGATGAAACACAAATATTGCATCGGCATTGAACAAATAAGCACCATGCAGACTTTTCTCCATGGGAGTAATGTCTTAAACATTCTACGATTTGATCGTACACTGTAAGACTAGTAGTAAATTCCGGAGCACATGTGGAGGCATTCTGTTATCTGTGTACCTTCAGAGTGTTGATGAAACACAAAAATTGCATCCGCATTGTACACAATAAGCACCATGCGGACTTTTCTCCATGGGAGTAATGTCTTCAACTGTCTCCGCTTTGATCGTACACTGGAAGATAGTAGTAGTTTCCGAAGCACATCTGGATGCATTCTGTAATCTGTGGACCTTCAGAGTGTTGATGAAACACAAAAATTGCATCGGCATTGAACACAATAAGCTCCTTGCGGACTTTTCTCCATTGGAGTAATGTCTTAAACTGTCTCCGCTTTGATCGTACCCTGGAAGATAGTACTAGTTTCCGAAGCACATCTGGATGCATTCTGTAATCAGTGGACCTTCAGAGTGTTGATGAAATACAAAAATTGCATCGGAATTGAACACAATATGCACCATGCGGACTTTTCTCCATGGGAGTCGTGTCTTAAACTGTCTACGCATTGAACGTACACTGGAAGACTGGTAGTAGTTTCTGAAGCACATCTGGATGCAACTGTAATCTGCGGACCTTCAGAGAGTTGTTGAAACACAAAAATTGCATCGGCATTGAACACAATAAGCACCATGCGGATTTCTCTACATGGGACTAATGTCTTAAACTGTCTACGACTTTGGTCATACACTGGAAGACTATTAGTAGTTTCCGAAGCCCATCTGGAGGCATTCTGTAATCTGTGGACCTTCAGAGTGTTAATGAAACACAAGTATTGCATCGGCATTGAACACAATAATGGCCATGCGGACTTCTCCCCATGGGAGTAATGTCTTAAACTGTCTACGCTTTGATCGTACACTGGAAGACTAGTAGTAGTTTCCGAAGCACATCTGGACCATTCTGTAATCTGTGAACCTTCAAGGTGTTGATGAAACACAAAAATTGCATCGGCATTGAACACAATATGGACCATGCGGACTTTTCTCCATGGGAGTAAAGTCTTAAACTGTCTACGCTTTGGTCGTATACTGGAAGACTAGTAGTAGTTTCCGAAGCACATCTGGAGGCATTCTGTAATCTGTGGACCTTCATAGTGTTGATGAAACACAAAAATTGCATCGGCATTGAACACAATAAGCACCATGCGGATTTCTCTACATGGGACTAATGTCTTAAACTGTCTACGCTTTGATCGGACACTGGAAGGCTAGTAGTAGTTTCCGAAGCACATCTTGATGCATTCTGTAATCTGTGGACATTCAGAGTGTTGATGAAACACAAATATTGCGTCGGCATTGAACACAATAAGGGCCATGCGGACTTTTCTCTTTGGGAATAATGTCTTAAACTGTCTACGTCTTTGGTCGTACACTGGAAGACTATTAGTAGTTTCCGAAGCACATCTGGAGGCATTCTGTAAACTGTGGACCTTCAGAGTGTTAATGAAACACAAATATTGCATCGGCATTGAACACAATAATGGCCATGCGGACTTCTCCCCATGGGAGTAATGTCTTAAACTGTCTACGCTTTGATCGTACACTGGAAGACTAGTAGTAGTTTCCGATGCACATCTGGATGCATTCTGAAATCTGTGGACCTTCCGAATGTTGATGAAACACAAAAATTGCATTGGCATTGAACACAATAAGCACCATGCGGACTTTTACCTTTTTTTGAGTAATGGCTTAAACTGTCTACGCTTTGATCGTACACTGAAAGATTAGCAGTAATTTCCGAAGCATATTTGGAAGCATTCTGTAGTCTGTGGACCTTCAGAGTGTTGATGAAACACAAAAATTGCATCCGCATTGAACACAATAAGCACCATGTGGACTTTTCTCCATGGGAGTAATGTCTTAAAATGTCTAGGCTTTGATTGTACACTGGGAGACTATTGGTAGTTTCTGAAGCACATCTGGATGCATTCTGTAATCTGTGGACCTTCAGAGAGTTGGTGAAACACAAAAATTGCATCGGCCTTGAACACAATAAGAACCATGCGGACTTTTCTCCATGGGAGTAATGGCTTAAACTTTCTACGCTTTGATCGTACACTGTAAGACTAGTAGTAGTTTCCGAAGCACATCTGGAGGCATTCTGTTATCTGTGGACCTTCAGAGTGTTGATGAAACACAAAAATTGCATCCGCATTGAACACAATAAGCACTTGCAGACTTTTCTCCACGGGAGTAATGTCTTCAACTGTCTCCGCTTTGATCGTACACTGGAAGATAGTAGTAGTTTCCGAAGCACATCTGGATGCATTCTGTAATCTGTGGACCTTCAGAGTGTTGATGAAACACAAAAATTGCATCGGCATTGAACACAATAAGCACCTTGCGGACTTTTCTCCATGGGAGTAATGTCTTAAACTGTCTCCGCTTTGATCGTACCCTGGAAGATAGTACTAGTTTCCGAAGCACATCTGGGGCATTCTGTAATCTGTGGACCATCAGAGTGTTGATGAGACACAAAAATTGCATCGGCATTGAACACAATATGGACCATGCGGACTTTTCTCCATGGGAGTAAAGTCTTAAACTGTCTACGCTTTGGTCGTACACTGGAAGACTAGTAGTAGTTTCCGAAGCACATTTGGAGGCATACTGTAATCTGTGGACCTTCATAGTGTTGATGAAACACAAAAATTGCATCGGCATTGAACTCAATATGGACCATGCGGACTTTTCTCCATGGGAGTAAAGTCTTAAACTGTCTACGCTTTGGTCGTACACTGGAAGACTAGTAGTAGTTTCCGAAGCACATCTGGAGGCATACTGTAATCTGTGGACCTTCATAGTGTTGATGAAACACAAAAATTGCATCGGCATTGAACACAATAAGCACCATGCGGATTTCTCTATATGGGAGTAATGTCTTAAACTGTCTACGCTTCGATCGTACACTGGAAGACTAGTAGTAGTTTCCGAAGCACATCTGGAGGCATTTTGTAATCTGTGGACCTTCAGAGTGTTGATGAAACACAAATATTGCATCGGCATTGGACACAATAAGCACCATGCGGACTTTTCACCATGGGAGTAATGTCTTACACTGTGTACGCTTTGATCGTACAGTGGAAGACTAGTAGTAGTTTCCGAAGCACATCTGGATGCATATTTTAATCTGTTTACATTCAGAGTGATGATGAAACACAAAAATTGCATCGGCATTGAACACATTAAGCACCATGTGGACTTTTCTCCATGCGAGTAATTTCTTCAACTGTCTACGCTTTGATCGTACACCGGAAGACTAGCAGTAGTTTCCGAAACACATCTGGAGGCATTCTGCAATCTGTGGAACTTCAGAGTGTTGATGAAACACAAAAATTGCATCGGCATTGAACACATTAAGCACCATGCGGACTTTTCTTTTTGGGAGTAATGTCTTAAACTGTCTACGCTTTGATCGTACACTGCAAGATTAGCAGTACTTTCCGAAGCATATTTGGAAGCATTCTGTAATCTGTGGACCTTCAGAGTGTTGATGAAACACAAAAATTGCATCGGCATTGAACACAATAAGCACCATGCGGACTTTTCTCCATGGGAGTAATGTCTTAAACTGTCTACGCTTTGGTCGTACACTGGAAGACTAGTAGTAGTTTCCAAAGCACATTTGGAGGCATTCTGTAATCTTTGCACCTTCGGAGTGATGATGAGACACAAACATTGCATTGGCATTGAACACAATAAGCACCATGCGGAATTTTTCTCCATGGGAGTAATGTCTTAAAATGTCTACGCTTTGATTGTACACTGGAAGTCTAGTAGTAGATTCTGCAGCACATCTGGATGCATTCTGTAATCTGTGGACCTTCAGAGTGTTGATGAAACACAAATATTGCATCGGCATTGAACAAATAAGCACCATGCAGACTTTTCTCCATGGGAGTAATGTCTTAAACATTCTACGATTTGATCGTACACTGTAAGACTAGTAGTAAATTCCGGAGCACATGTGGAGGCATTCTGTTATCTGTGGACCTTCAGAGTGTTGATGAAACACAAAAATTGCATCCGCATTGTACACAATAAGCACCATGCGGACTTTTCTCCATGGGAGTAATGTCTTCAACTGTCTCCGCTTTGATCGTACACTGGAAGATAGTAGTAGTTTCCGAAGCACATCTGGATGCATTCTGTAATCTGTGGACCTTCAGAGTGTTGATGAAACACAAAAATTGCATCGGCATTGAACACAATAAGCTCCTTGCGGACTTTTCTCCATTGGAGTAATGTCTTAAACTGTCTCCGCTTTGATCGTACCCTGGAAGATAGTACTAGTTTCCGAAGCACATCTGGATGCATTCTGTAATCAGTGGACCTTCAGAGTGTTGATGAAATACAAAAATTGCATCGGAATTGAACACAATATGCACCATGCGGACTTTTCTCCATGGGAGTCGTGTCTTAAACTGTCTACGCATTGAACGTACACTGGAAGACTGGTAGTAGTTTCTGAAGCACATCTGGATGCAACTGTAATCTGCGGACCTTCAGAGAGTTGTTGAAACACAAAAATTGCATCGGCATTGAACACAATAAGCACCATGCGGATTTCTCTACATGGGACTAATGTCTTAAACTGTCTACGACTTTGGTCATACACTGGAAGACTATTAGTAGTTTCCGAAGCCCATCTGGAGGCATTCTGTAATCTGTGGACCTTCAGAGTGTTAATGAAACACAAGTATTGCATCGGCATTGAACACAATAATGGCCATGCGGACTTCTCCCCATGGGAGTAATGTCTTAAACTGTCTACGCTTTGATCGTACACTGGAAGACTAGTAGTAGTTTCCGAAGCACATCTGGACCATTCTGTAATCTGTGAACCTTCAAGGTGTTGATGAAACACAAAAATTGCATCGGCATTGAACACAATATGGACCATGCGGACTTTTCTCCATGGGAGTAAAGTCTTAAACTGTCTACGCTTTGGTCGTATACTGGAAGACTAGTAGTAGTTTCCGAAGCACATCTGGAGGCATTCTGTAATCTGTGGACCTTCATAGTGTTGATGAAACACAAAAATTGCATCGGCATTGAACACAATAAGCACCATGCGGATTTCTCTACATGGGACTAATGTCTTAAACTGTCTACGCTTTGATCGGACACTGGAAGGCTAGTAGTAGTTTCCGAAGCACATCTTGATGCATTCTGTAATCTGTGGACATTCAGAGTGTTGATGAAACACAAATATTGCGTCGGCATTGAACACAATAAGGGCCATGCGGACTTTTCTCTTTGGGAATAATGTCTTAAACTGTCTACGTCTTTGGTCGTACACTGGAAGACTATTAGTAGTTTCCGAAGCACATCTGGAGGCATTCTGTAAACTGTGGACCTTCAGAGTGTTAATGAAACACAAATATTGCATCGGCATTGAACACAATAATGGCCATGCGGACTTCTCCCCATGGGAGTAATGTCTTAAACTGTCTACGCTTTGATCGTACACTGGAAGACTAGTAGTAGTTTCCGATGCACATCTGGATGCATTCTGAAATCTGTGGACCTTCCGAATGTTGATGAAACACAAAAATTGCATTGGCATTGAACACAATAAGCACCATGCGGACTTTTACCTTTTTTTGAGTAATGGCTTAAACTGTCTACGCTTTGATCGTACACTGAAAGATTAGCAGTAATTTCCGAAGCATATTTGGAAGCATTCTGTAGTCTGTGGACCTTCAGAGTGTTGATGAAACACAAAAATTGCATCCGCATTGAACACAATAAGCACCATGTGGACTTTTCTCCATGGGAGTAATGTCTTAAAATGTCTAGGCTTTGATTGTACACTGGGAGACTATTGGTAGTTTCTGAAGCACATCTGGATGCATTCTGTAATCTGTGGACCTTCAGAGAGTTGGTGAAACACAAAAATTGCATCGGCCTTGAACACAATAAGAACCATGCGGACTTTTCTCCATGGGAGTAATGGCTTAAACTTTCTACGCTTTGATCGTACACTGTAAGACTAGTAGTAGTTTCCGAAGCACATCTGGAGGCATTCTGTTATCTGTGGACCTTCAGAGTGTTGATGAAACACAAAAATTGCATCCGCATTGAACACAATAAGCACTTGCGGACTTTTCTCCACGGGAGTAATGTCTTCAACTGTCTCCGCTTTGATCGTACACTGGAAGATAGTAGTAGTTTCCGAAGCACATCTGGATGCATTCTGTAATCTGTGGACCTTCAGAGTGTTGATGAAACACAAAAATTGCATCGGCATTGAACACAATAAGCACCTTGCGGACTTTTCTCCATGGGAGTAATGTCTTAAACTGTCTCCGCTTTGATCGTACCCTGGAAGATAGTACTAGTTTCCGAAGCACATCTGGGGCATTCTGTAATCTGTGGACCTTCAGAGAGTTGATGAAACACAAAAATTGCATCGGCATTGAACACAATAAGCACCATGCGGACGTTTCTCCATGGGAGTAATGTCTCAAACTGTCTACGTTTTGATCGTTCCCTGGAAGACTAGTAGTAGTTTCCGAAAATCATCTGGAGGCATTCTGTAATCTGCGGACCTTCACAGTGTTGATGAAACACAAAAATTGCATCGGCATTGAACCCAATAATCACCATGCGGACTTTTCTCCATGGGAGTAATGTCTTAAACTGTCTACGCTTTGATCGTTTCCTGGAAGACTAGTAGTAGTTTCCGAAGCACATCTGGAGGCAGTCTGTAATCTGTGGACCTTCAGAGTGTTGATAAACCACAAAAATTGCATCGGCATAGAACACAATAAGCTCCATGCGGACTTTCCTCCATGGGAGTAATGTCTTAAACTGTCTACGCTTTGATCGTACACTGGAAGACTAGTAGTAGTTTCCGAAGCACATTTGGAGGCATTCTGTAATCTTTGCACCTTCAGAGTGTTGATGAAACACAAAAGTTGCATCGGCATTGAACAAAATAAGCACCATGCGGACTTTGCTCACTGGGAGTAATGTCTTAAACTGTCTACGGTTTGATCGTACACTGGAAGACTAGTAGTAGTTTCTGAAGCACATTTGGAGGCATTCTGTAATCTTTGCACCTTCAGAGTGTTGATGAAACACAAAAGTTGCATCGGCATTGAACAAAATAAGCACCATGCGGACTTTTCTCATTGGGAGTAATGTCTTAAACTGTCTACGGTTTGATCGTACTCTGGAAGACTAGCAGTAGTTTCCGAAGCACATCTGGAAGCATTCCGTAATCTGTGGACCTAAAGAGTGATGATGAAACACAAAATTTGGCATCGACATTGAACACAATAAGCTCCATGCGGACATTTCTCCATGGCAGTAATGTCTTAAACTGTCTACTCTTTGGTCGTACACTCGAAGACTAGTAGTAGTTTCCGAAGCACATCTGGATGCAATCTGTATTCTGTTTACCTACAGAGTGTTGATGAAACACAAAAATTGCATCGGCATAGAACACAATAAGCTCCATGCGGACTCTTCTCCATGGGAGTAATGTCTTAAACTTTCTACGATTTGATCTTACACTGTAAGACTAGTAGTAGTTTCCGAAGCACATGTGGAGGCATTCTGTTATCTGTGGACCTTCAGAGTGTTGATGATACACAAAAATTGCATCCGCATTGAACACAATAAGCACCATGCGGACTTTTCTCCATGGGAGTAATGTCTTCAACTGTCGCCGCTTTGATCGTACACTGGAAGATAGTAGTGGTTTCCGAAGCACATCTCGATGCATTCTGTAATCTGTGGACCTTGAGAGTGTTGATGAAACACAAAAATTGCATCGGCATTGAACACAATAAGCATCTTGCGGACTTTTCTCCATGGGAGTAATGTCTTAAACTGTCTCCGCTTTGATCGTACCATGGGAGATAGTACTAGTTTCCGAAGCACATCTGGATGCATTCTGTAATCTGTGGCTCTTTAGAGTGTTGATGAAATACAAAAATTGCATCGGAATTGAACAAAATATGCACCATGTGGACTTTTCTCCATGGGAGTCGTGTCATAAACTGTCTACGCATTGATCGTACACTGGAAGACTGGTAGTAGTTTCTGAAGCACATCTGGATGCAACTGTAATCTGCGGACCTTCAGAGTGTTGATGAAACACAAAAATTGCATCGGCATTGAACACAATAAGCACGATGCGGACTTTTCTCTTTGGGAGTAATGTCTTAAACTGTCTACGCTTTGATCGTACACTTCAAGACTAGCAGTAGTTTCCAAAGCACAGTTGGATGCATTCTGTAATCTGTGGACCTTCAGACCGTTGATGAAACACAAAAATTGCATCGGCATAGAACACAATAAGCAACATGCGGACATTTCTCCATGGGAGTAATGTCTTAAACTGTCTACCTTTTGGTCGTACACTCGAAGACTAGTAGTAGTTTCCGAAGCATATCTGGAGGCATTCTGTAATCTGTGGACCTTCAGAGTGTTGATGAAACACAAATATTGCATCGGCATTGAACACAATAAGCGTCATGCGGACTTCTCTCCATGGGAGTAATGTCTTAAACTGTCTACGACTTTGGTCGTACACTGGAAGACTATTAGTAGTTTCCGAAGCACATCTGGAGGCATTCTGTAATCTGTGGACCTTCAGAGTGTTAATGAAACACAAATATTGCATCGGCATTGAACACAATAATGGCCATGCGGGCTTCTCCCCATGGGAGTAATGTCTTAAACTGTCTACGCTTTTATCGTACACTGGAAGACTAGTAGTAGTTTCCGAAGCACATCTGGACCATTCTGTAATCTGTGAACCTTCAAAGTGTTGATGAAACACAAAAATTGCATCGGCATTGAACACAATAAGCACCAAGCGGATTTCTCTCCATGTGACTAATGTCTTAAACTGTCTACGCTTCGATCGTACACTGGAAGACTAGTAGTAGTTTCCGAAGCACATCTGGAAGCATTCTGTAATCTGTGGACCTTCAGAGTGTTGATGAAACACAAAAATTGCATTGGCATTGAACACAATAAGCACCATGCGGACTTTTCACCATGGGAGTAATGTCTTAAACTGTCTACGCCTTGATCGGACACTGTAAGGCTAGTAGCAGTTTCCGAAGCACATCTGGATGCATTCTGAAATCTGTGGACATTCAGAGTGTTGATGAAACACAAAAATTGCATCCGAATTGAACACAATAAGCACCATGCGGACTTTTCTCCATGGGAGTAATGTCTTAAACTGTCCACGCTTTGATCGTACACAGGAAGACTAGTAGTAGTCTCCGTAGCACATCTGGAGGCATTCTGTAATCTGTGGACCTTCAGAGTGTTGATGAAACCCAAAAATTGCATCGGCATTGAACACAATAAGCACCATGTGGACTTTTCTCCATGGGAGTAATGTCTTAAACTGTCTACGCTTTGATCGTACACCGGAAGACTAGCAGTAGTTTCCGAAACACATCTGGAAGCATTCTGCAATCTGTGGAACTTCAGAGTGTTGATGAAACACAAAAATTGCATCGGCATTGAACACATTAAGCACCATGCGGACTTTTCCCTTTTTTTGAGTAATGGCTTAAACTGTCTACGCTTTGATCGTACACTGCAAGATTAGCAGTAAATTCCGAAGCATATTTGGAAGCATTCTGTAGTCTGTGGACCTTCAGAGTGTTGATGAAACACAAAAATTGCATCGGCATTGAACACAATAAGCACCATGCGGACTTTTCTCCATGGGAGTAATGTCTTAAAATGTCTACGCTTTGATTGTACACTGGAAGACTATTGGTAGTTTCTGAAGCACATCTGGATGCATTCTGTAATCTGTGGACCTTCAGAGTGTTGATGAAACACAAATTTTGCATCGGCATTAAACCCAATAAGCACCATGCGGACTTCTCTCCATGGGAGTAATGTCTTAAACTGTCTACGCTTTGATCGTTCCCTGGAAGACTAGCAGTAAATTCCGAAGCACATCTGGAAGAATTCTGTAATCTGTGGAGCTTCAGAGAGTTGGTGAAACACAAAAATTGCATCGGCCTTGAACACAATAAGAACCATGCGGACTTTTCTCCATGGGAGTAATGTCTTAAACTTTCTACGCTTTGATCGTACACTGTAAGACTAGTAGTAGTTTCCGAAGCACATCTGGAGGCATTTTGTTATCTGTGGACCTTCAGAGTGTTGATGAAACACAAAAATTGCATCGGCATTGAACACAATAAGCACCTTGCGGACTTTTCTCCATGGGAGTAATGTCTTAAACTGTCTTCGCTTTGATCGTACCCTCGAAGATAGTACTAGTTTCCGAAGCACATCTGGAGGCATTTTGTTATCTGTGGACCTTCAGAGTGTTGATGAAACACAAAAATTGCATCGGCATTGAACACAATAAGCACCATGCGGACTTTTCTCATTGGGAGTAATGTCTTAAACTGTCTATGGTTTGATCGTACACTGGAAGACTAGTAGTAGTTTCCGAAGCACATTTGGAGGCATTCTGTAATCTTTGCACCTTCAGAGTGTTGATGAAACACAAAAGTTGCATCGGCATTGAACAAAATAAGCACCATGCGGACTTTTCTCATTGGGAGTAATGTCTTAAACTGTCTACGGTTTGATCGTACACTGGAAGACTAGCAGTAGTTTCCGAAGCACATCTGGAAGCATTCTGTAATCTGTGGACCTACAGGGTGATGATGAAACACAAAATTTGGCATCGACATTGAACACAATAAGCACCATGCGGACATTTCTCCATGGGAGTAATGTCTTAAAATGTCTACGCTTTGGTCGTACACTCGAAGACTAGTAGTAGTTTCCGAAGCACATCTGGATGCAATCTGTATTCTGTGGACCTACAGAGTGTTGATGAAACACAAAAATTGCATCGGCATAGAACACAATAAGCTCCATGCGGACATTTCTCCATGGGAGTAATGTCTTAAACTGTCTACGTTTTGGTCGTACACTCGAAGACTAGTAGTAGTTTCCGAAGCACATCTGGAGGCATTCTGTAATCTGTGGACCTTCAGAGTGTTAATGAAACACAAATATTGCATCGGCATTGAACACAATAATGGCCATTCGGACTTCTCCCCATGGGAGTAATGTCCTAAACTGTCTACGCTTTGATCGTACACTGGAAGACTAGTAGTAGTTTCCGAAGCACATCTGGACCATTCTGTAATCTGTGAACCTTCAAAGTGTTGATGAAACACAAAAATTGCATCGGCATTGAACACTATATGGACCATGCGGACTTTTCTCCATGGGAGTAAAGTCTTAAACTGTCTACGCTTTGGTCGTACACTGGAATACTAGTAGTAGTTTCCGAAGCACATCTGGAGGCATACTGTAATCTGTGGACCTTCATAGTGTTGATGAAACACAAAAATTGCATCGGCATTGAACACAATAAGCACCATGCGGATTACTCTCCATGGGACTAATGTCTTAAACTGTCTACGCTTTGATCGGACACTGGAAGGCTAGTAGTAGTTTCCGAAGCACATCTGGATGCAATCTGTAATCTGTGGTCATTCAGAGTGTTGATGAAACACAAATATTGCATCGGCAATGAACACAATAAGGGCCATGCGGACTTTTCTCTTTGGGAGTTATGTCTTAAAGTGTCTACGCTTTGATCATACACTGGAAGACTAGTAGTATTTTCCGAAGCACATCTGGACCATTCTGTAATCTGTGAACCTTCAAAGTGTTGATGAAACACAAAAATTGCATCGGCATTGAACACAATAAGCACCATGCGGATTTCTCTCCATGGGACTAATGTCTTAAACTGTCTACGCTTCGATCGTACACTGGAAGACTAGTAGTAGTTTCCCAAGCACATCTGGAGGCATTCTGTAATCTGTGGACCTTCAGAGTGTTGATGAAACACAAAAATTGGATTGGCATTGAACACAATAAGCACCATGCGGACTTTTCACCATGGGAGTAATGTCTTAAACTGTCTACGCCTTTATCGGACACTGTAAGGCTAGTAGTAGTTTCCGAAGCACATCTGGATGCATTCTGAAATCTGTGGACATTCAGAGTGTTGATGAAACACAAAAATTGCATCCGAATTGAACACAATAAGCACCATGCGGACTTTTCTCCATGGGAGTAATGTCTTAAACTGTCTACGCTTTGATCGTACACCGGAAGACTAGCAGTAGTTTCCGAAACATATCTGGAAACATTCTGCAATCTGTGGAACTTCAGAGTGTTGATGAAACACAAAAATTGCATCGGCATTGAACACATTAAGCACCATGCGGACTTTTCTCTTTGGGAGTAATGTCTTAAACTGTCTACGCTTTGATCGTACACTGCAAGATTAGCAGTAATTTCCGAAGCATATTTGGAAGCATTCTGTAGTCTGTGGACCTTCAGAGTGTTGATGAAACACAAAAATTGCATCGGCATTGAACACAATAAGCACCATGTGGACTTTTCTCCATGTGAGTAATGTCTTAAAATGTCTACGCTTTGATTGTACACTGGAAGACTATTAGTAGTTTCTAAAGCACATCTGGATGCATTCTGTAATCTGTGGACCTTCAGAGTGTTGATGAAACACAAATATTGCATCGGCATTAAACCCAATAAGCACCATGCGGACTTTTCTCCATGGGAGTAATGTCTTAAACTGTCTACGCTTTGATCGTTTCCTGGAAGACTAGCAGTAAATTCCGAAGCACATCTGGAAGAATTCTGTAATCTGTGGACCTCCAGAGAGTTGGTGAAACACAAAAATTGCATCGGTATTGAACACAATAAGAACCATGCGGACTTTTCTCCATGGGAGTAATGTCTTAAAGTTTCTACGTTTTGATCGTACACTGTAAGACTAGTCGTAGTTTCCGAAGCACATCTGGAGGCATTCTGTAATCTGCGGACCTTCACTGTGTTGATGAAACACAAAAATTGCATCGGCATTGAACCCAATAATCACCATGTGGACTTTTCTCCATGGGAGTAATGTCTTAAACTGTCTACGCTTTGATCGTTTCCTGGAAGACTAGTAGTAGTTTCCGAAGCACATCTGGAGGCAGTCTGTAATCTGTGGACCTTCAGAGAGTTGATGAAACACATAAATTGCATCGGCATTGAACACAATAAGCACCATGCGGACGTCTCTCCATGGGAGTAATGTCTCAAACTGTCTACGTTTTGATCGTTCCCTGGAAGACTAGTAGTAGTTTCCGAAAACCATCTGGAGGCATTCTGTAATCTGCGGACCTTCACAGTGTTGATGAAACACAAAAATTGCATCGGCATTGAACCCAATAATCACCATGTGGACTTTTCTCCATGGGAGTAATGTCTTAAACTGTCTACGCTTTGATCGTTTCCTGGAAGACTAGTAGTAGTTTCCGAAGCACATCTGGAGGCAGTCTGTAATCTGTGGACCTTCAGAGTGTTCATAAAACACAAAAATTGCATCGGCATAGAACACAATAAGCTCCATGCGGACTTTTCTCCATTTGAGTAATGTCTTAAACTGTCTACGCTTCGATCGTACACTGGAAGACTAGTAGTAGTTTCCGAAGCACATTTGGAGGCATCCTGTAATCTTTGCACCTTCAGACTGTTGATGAAACTCAAAAGTTGCATCGCATTGAACAAAATAAGCACCATGCGGACTTTTCTCATTGGGAGTAATGTCTTAAACTGTCTACGGTTTGATCGTACACTGGAAGACTAGTAGTAGTTTCCGAAACACTTTTGGAGGCATTCTGCAATCTGTGGAACTTAAGAGTGTTGATGAAACACAAAAATTGCATCGGCATTGAACACATTAAGCACCATGCGGACTTTTCTCTTTGAGAGTAATGTCTTAAACTGTCTACACTTTGATCGTACACTGCAAGATTAGCAGTAATTTTCGAAGCATATTTGGAAGCATTCTGTAATCTGTGGACCTTCAGAGTGTTGATGAAACACAAATATTGCATCGGCATTAAACCCAATAAGCACCATGCGGACTTTTCTCCATGGGAGTAATGTCTTAAACTGTCTACGCTTTGATCGTTCCCTGGAAGACTAGCAGTAAATTCCGAAGCACATCTGGAAGAATTCTGTAATCTGTGGACCTTCAGAGAGTTGGTGAAACACATAAATTGCATCGGCATTGAACACAATAAGGACCATGCGGACTTTTCTCCATGGGAGTAATGTCTTAAACTGTCTACGCTTTGGACGTACACTGGAAGACTAGTAGTAGTTTCCGAAGCACATCTGGATGCATTCTGTAATCTGAGGACATTCAGAGTTTTGATGAAACACGAAAATTGCATCCGCATTGAACACAATAAGCACCATGCGGACTTTTCTCCATGGGTGTAATGTCTTCAACTGTCTCCGCTTTGATCGTACACTGGAAGATAGTAGTAGTTTTCGAAGCACATCTGGATGCATTCTGTAATCTGTGGACCTTCAGAGTGTTGATGAAACACAAAAATTGCAACGGCATTGAACACAATAAGCACCTTGCGGACTTTTCTCCATGGTAGTAATGTCTTAAACTGTCTACGTTTTGATCGTACACTGGAAGACTAGCAGTAGCTTCCGAAGCACATCTGGAAGCATTCTGTAATCTGTGGATCTTCAGAGTGTTGGTGAAACGCAAAAATTGCATCGGCATTGAACACAATAAAGACCATGCGGACTTTTCTCCATGGGAGTAATGTCTTAAAGTGTCTACGTTTGGACGTACACTGGAAGACTAGTAGTAGTTTCCGAAGCACATCTGGATGCATTCTGTAATCTGAGGACCTTCAGTGTGTTGATGAAACACAAAAATTGCATCAGCATTGAACACAAAAAGCACCATGCGGACTTTTCTCCATGGGAGTAATGTCTTAAACTGTCTCCGCTTCGATCATACCCTGGAAGATAGTACTAGTTTCCGAAGCACATCTGGAGGCATTCTGTAATCTGTGGACCTTCAGAGTGTTGATGAAACACAAAAATTGCATCGGCATTGAACACAATAAGCACCATGCGGACTTTTCTCCTTGGGAGTAATGTCTCAAACTGTCTACGCTTTGATCGTTCCCTGGAAGACTAGTAGTAGTTTCCGAAGCACATCTGGAGGCAGTCTGTAATCTGTGGACCTTCAGAATGTTGATGAAACACAAAAATTGCATCGGCATAGAACACAATAAGCTCCATGCGGAGTTTTCTCCATGGGAGTAATGTGTTAAACTGTCTACGCTTTGATCGTACACTGGAAGACTAATAGTAGTTTCCGAAGCACATTTGGAGGCATTCTGTAATCTTTGCACCTTCTGAGTGTTGATGAGACACAAACATTGCGTCGGCATTAAACCCAATAAGCACCATGCGGACTTTTCTCCATGGGAGTAATGTCTTATAGTGTCTACGCCTTGATCGTTCCCTGGAAGACTAATAGTAGTTTCCGAAGCACATCTGGAGGCAGTCTGTATTCTGTGGACCTTCAGAGTGTTGATGAAACACAAAAATTGCATCGGCATTGAACACAATAAGCACCATTCGGACATATCTCCATGGCAGTAATGTCATAAACAGTCTGCGCTTTGATCGTACATTGGAAGACTAGTAGTAGTTTCCGAAGCACATCTGCATGCATTCTGTAACCTGTGGACCTTCAGAGTGTTGATGAAATACAAAAATTGCATCGGCATTGAACGAAATAAGCACCATGCGGACTTTTCTCCATGGGAGTAATGTCTTAATCTGTCTACGCTTTGGTCGTACACTCGAAGACTAGTAGTAGTTCCCGAAGCACGTCTGGATGCATTCGGTAAGCTGTGGACCTTCAGAGTGTTGATGAAATACAAAAATTGCATCGGAATTGAACACAATAAGCACCATTCGGACATTTCTCTATGGCAGTAATGTCTTAAACTGCCTGCGCTTTGATTGTACATTGGAAGACTAGTAGTAGTTTCCGAAGCACATCTGCATGCATTCTGTAACCTGTGGACCTTCAGAGTGTTGATGAAACACAAAAATTGCATCGGCATTGAACAAAATAAGCACCATGCGGACGTTTCTCCATGGGAGTCGTGTCTTAAACTCTCTACGCATTGATCGTACACTGGAAGACTGGTAGTAGTTTCTGAAGCACATCTGGATGCAACTGTAATCTGTGGACCTTCAGAGTGATGATGAAACACAAAAATTGCATCGGCATTGAACACAATAAGCACCATTCGGACATTTCTCCATGGCAGTAATGTCTTAAACTGCCTGCGCTTTGATCGTACATTGGAAGACTAGTAGTAGTTTCCGAAGCATATCTGCATGCATTCTGTAACCTGTGGACCTTCAGAGTGTTGATGAAACACAAAAATTGCATCGGCATTGAACAAAATAAGCACCATGCGGACTTTTCTCCATGGGAGTAATGTCTTAATCTGTCTACGCTTTGGTCGTACACTCGAAGACTAGTAGTAGTTTCCGAAACACATCTGGAGGCAGTCTGTATTCTGTGGACCTTCAGAGTGTTGATGAAACACAAAAATTGAGTCGGCATAGAACACAATAAGCTCCATGCGGACTTTTCTCCATGGGAGTAATGTCTTAAACTGTCTACGCTTTGATCGTATACTGGAAGACCAGTTGTAGTTTCCGAAGCGCATCTGGAGGCATTCTGTAATCTGTTGATTTTCAGAGTGTTGACGAAACACAGAAATTGCATCCGGATTGAATTCAACAGGCACCTTGCGCACTTACCTCCATGGGAGTAAGGTCTCAAACAGTCTACGCTTCGATCGTACCCTGGAAGACCAGTTGTAGTTTCCGAAGCCCATCTGGAGGCATTCTGTAATGTGTTGACTTTCAGAGTGTTGACGAAACACAGAAATTGCATCCGGATTGAATACAACAGGCACCATGCGCACTTTCCCCTATGGGAGTAATGTCTCAAACTTTCTACGCTTTCAGTGTTCCCTGGAAGACCAGTAGTAGTTTAGGATGCACGTCTGGAGGCAACCTTCAAAGTGTTGATGAAACACAGAAATTGCTTCGGGATTGAATACAGCACTCACCATGCGCACTTTCCTCCACGTGAGAAATGTCTCAAAAAGTCTACGCTTTGATCGTTCCCTGGAAGACCAATAGTAGTTTCCGATGCACATTTGGAGGCATTCTGTAATCTGTGGACTATCAGAGTGTTGATGAAACACAGAAATTGCATCGGGATTGAATACAACAGTCACCATGCACACTTTCCTCCATGGGAGCAATGTCTCAAACAGTCTACGCTTTGATCGTTCCCTGGAAGACCAGTAGTAGTTTGCGATGCTGATCTGGAGGCATTCTGTAAGCTGTGGACCATCAGAGTGTTGATGAAAGACAGAAATTGCATCGGCATTGAATGCAGCAGTCACCATGCGCACTTTCCAACATGGGCATAAGGTCTCAAACAGTCTACGCTTTGACCGTTCCCTGGAAGATCAGTAAGAGTTTCCGATGAACATCTGGAGGAATTCTGTAATCTGTGGACCTTCCATGTGTTTATGAAACACAGTAAATGCATCTGGATTGAATACAACAGTCACCATGCGCACTTTCCTACGTGGGAGTAATGTCTCAAACAGTCTACGCTTTGATCGTTCCCTGGAAGACCAGTAGTAGTTTCCGATGCACATCTGGAGGCATTCTGTAAGCTGTGGACCTTCAAACTGTTGATAAAAGACAGAAGTTGCATCGGGATTGAATACAACAGTCGCCATGCGCACTTTCCTCCATGAGAGTAAAGTCTCAAACAGTCTACGCTTTGATCGTTCCCTGGAAGACCAGTATTAGTTTCCAATGCACATCTGGAGGAATTCTGTAATCTGTGGACTATCAGAGTGTTGATGAAACACAGAAATTGTATCGTGAGTGAATACAACAGTCACCATGCGCACTTTCCTCCATGGGAGTAATGTCTCAAACAGTCTACGCTTTGATCGTTCCCTGGAAGACCAGTAGTAGTGTCCGATGCACATCTGAAGGCACTCTGTAATCTGTGGAAAATCAGAATGTTGATGAAAGACAGAAATTGCATCGGGATTGAATACAACAGTCACCATGCACATTTTCCGACATGGGAGTAATGTCTCAAACAGTCTACGCTTTGATCGTTCCCTGGAAGACCGGTAGTAGTTTCCGATGTACATCTGGAGGCATTCTGTAAGCTGTGGACCTTCAAAGATTTGATAACAGACAGAAGTTGCATCGTGATTGAATACAACAGTCACCATGCGCACTTTCCTCCATGAGAGTAATAATCTCAAACAGTCTACGCTTTGATCGTTCCCTGGAAGACCAGTATTAGTTTTTGATGCACATCTGGAGGCATTCTGTAATCTGTAAACTATCAGAGTTTTGTTGAAACACAGAAATTGGATCGGGAGTGAATACAACAGTCACCATGCGCACTTTCCTCCATGGGAGTAATGTCTCAAACAATCTACGCTTTGATCGTTCCCTGGAAGACCAGTAGCAGTGTCCGATGCACATCTGAAGGCACTCTGTAATCTGTGGACTTTCAAAGTGTTGATGAAACACAAAAATTGCATCGGGATTGTATACAACAGTCACCATGCAGGCTTTTCTCCATGGGAGTAATGTCTCAAACTGTCTACGCTTTGATCGTTCCCTGGAAGACCAATAGTAGTTTCCGATGTACATCTGGAGGCATTCTGTAACCTGTGGACCTTCAAAGTGTTGATAAAACACAGAAGTTGCATAGGGATGGAATACAACAGTCACCATGCGCACTTTCCTAAATGATAGTAATGTCCCAAACAGTCTACGCTTTGATCGTTCCCTGGAAGACCAGTAGAAGTTTCCGATGCACATCTGGAAGCATTCGGTAATCTGTTTACTACCAGAGTGTTGAAGAAACTCAGAAATTGCATCGGGATTGAATACAACAGTCACCATGCGCACTTTCCTCCACGGGAGTAGTGTCGCAAACTGTCTACTCTTTGATCGTTCCCTGGAAGACCAGTAGTAGTTTCAGATGCACATCTGGAGGCATTCTATAATCTGTGGAGTACCAGAGTGTTGATGAAACACAGAAATTGCATCTGGATTAAATACAACAGTCACCATGCACATTTTCCAACATGGGAGTAATGTCTCAAACAGTCTACGCCTTGATCGTTCCGTGGAAGACCAGTAGTAGTTTCCGATGTACATCTGGAGGCATTCTGTAAGAAGTGGACCTTCAAAGTGTTGACGAAACACAGAAATTGCATCGGGATGGAATACAACAGTCACCATGCGCACTTTTCTCCATGGGAGTAATGTCTCAATTAGTCTACACTTTGGTCGTTTCCTAGAAGACCAGTAGTAGTTTCCGATGCACATCTGGAAGCATTCTGAAATCTGTGGACCTTCAAAGTGTTGACGAAACACAGAAATTGCGTCGGGATGGAATACAACAGTCACCATGCGCACTTTCCTCCATGGGAGTAATGTCTCAAAGAGTCTACGCCTTGATCGTTCACTGGAAGACCAGTAGTAGTTTAGGATGCACATCTGGAGGCATTCTGTAATTTGTGGACTATCAGAGTGTTGATGAAACACAGCAATTGCATCGGGATTGAATACAACAGTCACTATGCGCACATTCCTAAATGGGAGTAATGTCTCAAACAGTCAACGCTTTGATCGATCCCTGGAAGACCAGTAGTAGTTTCCGATGCACATCTGGAGGCATTCTGTAATCTGTGGACCTTCAAAGTGTTGACGCAACACAGAAATTGCATCGGGATTGAATACAACAGTCACTATGCACATTTTCCAACATGGGAGTAATGTCTCAAACAGTCTACGCTTTGATCGTTCCCTGGAAGACCAGTAGTAGTTTCCGATGTACATCTGGAGGCATTCTGTAAGCTGTGGACCTTCAAAATGTTGATAAAAGACAGAAGTTGCATCGGGATTGAATACAACAGTCACCATGCGCACTTTCCTCCATGAGAGTAAAGTCATAAACAGTCTACGCTTTGATCGTTCCCTGGAAGACCAGTAGAAGTTTCCGATGCACTTCTGGAAGCATTCTGTAATCTGTGGACATTAATAGTGTTGATGAAACACAGAAATTGCATCGGGATTGATTACAACAGTCACCATTCGCACTTTCCTCCATGTGAGTAATGTATAAAAAAGTCTACGCTTTGATCGTTCCCTGGAAGACCAGTAGTAGTTTCCGATGCCCATCTGGAGTCATTCTGTAATCTGTGGACAATCAGAGTGTTGATTAAACACAGAAATAGCATCGGGAATGAATACAACAGGCACCATGCGGGCTTTTCTCCACGGGAGTAATGTCTCAAACTCTCTACGCTTTGATCGTTCCCTGGAAGACCAGTAGTAGTTTCCGATGCACATTTGGAGGCATTCTGTATGCTGTGGAATATCAGTGTGTTTATAAAACACAGAAATTGCATCGGGATTGAATACAAGAGGCACCATGCGCACATTCCTCCATGGGGGTAATGTCTCAAACAGTCTACGCTTTGATCGATCCCTGGAAGACCAGTAGTAGTTTCCGATGCACATCTGGAGGCATTCGGTAATCTGTGGACTATCAGAATGTTGATGAAAGACAGAAATTGCGTCGGGATTGAATACAACAGTCACCATGCACATTTTCCAACATGAGAGTAATGTCTCAAACAGTCTACGCTTAGATCGTTCCCTGGTAGACCAGTATTAGTTTCCGATGCACATCTCGTGGCATTCTGTAATCTGTTTACTATCGGAGTTTTGAAGAATCTCAGAAATTGCATCGGGATTGAATACAACAGTCACCATGCGCACTTTCCTCCACGGGAGTAGTGTCTCAAACTGTCTACTCTTTGATCGTTAACTGGAAGACCAGTAGTAGTTTCAGATGCACATCTGGAGGCATTCTATAATCTGTGGAGTACCAGAGTGTTGATGAAACAAAGAAATTGCATCACGATTGAATACAACAGTCACCATGCGCACTTTCTTCCATGGGAGTAATGTCTCAAACAGTCTACGCCTTGATCGTTCCCTGGAAGACCAGTAGTAGTTTAGGATGCACATCGGGAGGCATTCTGTAATCTGTGGACAATCAGAGTGTTGATGAAACACAGAAATTGCATCGGGATTGAATACAACAGTCACTATGCGCACATTCCTCCATGGGAGTAATGTCTCAAACAGTCAACGCTTTGATTGTTCCCTGGAAGACCAGTAGTAGTTTCCGATGCACATCTGGTGGCATTCTGTAATCTGTTTACTCTCAGAGTGTTGAAGAAACTCAGAAATTGCATCGGGATTGAATACAACAGTCACCATGCACATTTTCCGACATGGGAGTAATGTCTCAAACAGTCTACGCTTTGATCGTTCCCTGGAAGACCAGTTTTAGTTTCCGATGCACATCTGGAGGCATTCTGTAATCTGTGGACTATCAGAGTGTTGATGAAACACAGAAATTGCGTCGGGATGGAATGCAACAGTCACCATGCGTACTTTCCTCCATGGGAGTAATGTCTCAAAGAGTCTACGCCTTGATCGTGCCCTGGAAGACCAGTAGTAGTTTAGGATGCACATCTGGAGGCATTCTGTAATCTGTGGACTTTCAAAGTGTTGATGAAACACAAAAATTGCATCGGGATTGTATACAACAGTCACCATGCAGGCTTTTCTCCATGGGAGTAATGTCTCAAACTGTCTACCCCTTGATCGTTCCCTGGAAGACCAATAGTTGTTTCCGATGTACATCTGGAGGCATTCAGTAATCTGTGGACTATCAGAGTCTTGATGAAACACAGAAATTGCATCGAGATTGTATACAACAGGCACCATGCAGGCTTTTCTCCCTGTGAGTAATGTCTCAAACTGTCTACGCTTTGATCGTTCCCTGGAAGACCAGTTGTAGTTTCCGATGCCCATCTGGAGTCATTCTGTAATCTGTGGACAATCAGAGTGTTGATTAAACACAGAAATAGCATCGGGAATGAATACAACAGGCACCATGCGGGCTTTTCTCCACGGGAGTAATGTCTCAAACTGTCTACGCTTTGATCGTTCCCTGGAAGACCAGTAGTAGTTTCCAATGCACATTTGGAGGCATTCTGTATTCTGTGGATTATCAGAGTGTTTATAAAACACAGATATTGCATCGGGATTGAATACAACAGTCACCATGCGCACATTCCTCCATGGGAGTAATGTCTCAAACAGTCTACGCTTTGATCGTTCCCTGGAAGACCAGTAGTAGTTTCCGATGCACATCTGGAGGCATTCTGTAATATGTGGACCTTCAAAGCGTGGATGAAACACAGAAATTGCATCGGGATGGAATACAACAGTCACCATGCGCACTTTTCTCCATGGGAGTAATCTCTCAAACAGTCTACACTTTGATCGTTTCCTGGAAGACCAGTAGTAGTTTCTGATACAGATCTGGAGGCATTCTGTAATCTGTGGATTTTCAAAGTGTTGATGAAACACAGAAATTGCATCGGGATTGTATACAACTGGCACCATGCAGGCTTTTCTCCATGGGAGTAATGTCTCAAACTGTCTACGCTTTGATCGTTCCCTGGAAGACCAGTAGTAGTTTCCGATGCACATTTGGAGGCTTTCTGTATTCTGTGGATTATCAGAGTGTTTATAAAACACAGAAATTGCATCGGGATTGAATACAACAGTCACCATGCGCACATTCCTCCATGGGAGTAATGTCTCAAACTGTCTACGATTTGATCGTTCCCTGGAAGACCAGTAGAAGTTTCCGATGCACATTTGGTGGCATTCTGTATTCTGTGGATTATCAGAGTGTTTATAAAACACAGAAATTGCATCGGGATTGAATACAACAGTCACCATGCGCACATTCCTCCATGGGAGTAATGTCTCAAACTGTCTACGATTTGATCGTTCCCTGGAATACCAGTAGTAGTTTCCGATGCACATTTGGAGGCATTCTGTATTCTGTGGATTATCAGAGTGTTTATAAAACACAGAAGTTGCATCGGGATTGAATACAACAGTCTCCATGCACATTTTCCAACATGAGAGTAATGTCTCAAACAGTCTACGCTTTGATCGTTCCCTGGTAGACCAGCAGTAGTTTCCGATGCACATCTCGTGTCATTCTGTAATCTGTTTACTATCAGAGTGTTGAAGAATCTCAGAAATTGCATCGGGATTGAATACAACAGTCACCATGCGCACTTTCCACCACGGGAGTAGTGTCTCAAACTGTCTACTCTTTGATCGTTCCCTGGAAGACCATTAGTAGTTTCAGATGCACATCTGGAGGCATTCTATAATCTGTGGCGTACCAGAGTGTTGATGAAACACAGAAATTGCATCGGGATTGAATACAACAGTCACCATGCGCACTTTCTTCCACGGGAGTAATGTCTCAAACAGTCTACGCCTTGATCGTTCCCTGGAAGACCAATAGTAGTTTAGGATGCACATCTAGAGGCATTCTGTAATCTGTGGACAATCAGAGTGTTGATGAAACACAGAAATTGCATCGGGATTGAATACAACAGTCACTATACGCACATTCCTCCATGGGAGTAATGTCTCAAACAGTCAACGCTTTGATTGTTCCCTGGAAGACCAGTAGTAGTTTCCGATGCACATCTGGAGGCATTCTATAGTCTGTGGAGTACCAGAGTGTTGATGAAACACAGAAATTGCATCTGGATTGAATACAACAGTCACCATGCACATTTTCCAACATGGGAGTAATGTCTCAAACAGTCTACGCCTTGATCGTTCCCTGGAAGACCAGTAGTAGTTTCCGATGTACATCAGGAGGCAATCTGTGAGCTGTGGACCTTAAAATGTTGACGAAACACAGAAATTGCATCGGGATGGAATACAACAGTCACCATGCGCACTTTTCTCCATGGGACTAATGTCCCAAACAGTCTACACTTTGGTCGTTTCCTAGAAGACCAGTAGTAGTTTCCGATGCACATCTGGAAGCATTCTGTAATCTGTGGACCTTCAAAGTGTTGACGAAACACAGAAATTGCGTCGGGATGGAATACAACAGTCACCATGCGCACTTTCCTCTATGGGAGTAATGTCTCAAAGAGTCTACGCCTTGATCGTTCCATGGAAGACCAGTAGTAGTTTAGGATGCACATCTGGAGGCATTCTGTAATCTGTGGACTATCAGAGTGTTGATGAAACACAGCAATTGCATCGGGATTGAATACAACAGTGACTATGCGCACATTCCTAAATGGGAGTAATGTCTCAAACAGTCAACGCTTTGATCGATCCCTGGAAGACCAGTAGTAGTTTCCGATGTACATCTGGAGGCATTCTGTAAGCTGTGGACCATCAAAGTGTTGATAAAAGACAGAAGTTGCATCGGGATTGAATACAACTGTCACCATTTGCACTTTCCTCCATGAGAGTAAAGTCTCAAACAGTCTACGCTTTGATCGTTCCCTGGAAGACCAGTATTAGTTTCCAATGCACATCTGGAGGCATTCTGTAATCTGTGGACTATCAGAGTGTTGATGAAACACAGAAATTGTATCGTGAGTGAATACAACAGTCACCATGCGCACTTTCCTCCATGGGAGTAATGTCTCAAACAGTCTACGCTTTGATCGTTCCCTGGAAGACCAGTAGTAGTGTCCGATGCACATCTGGAGGCATTCTGTAATCTGTGGACTATCAGAGTGTTGATGAAACACAGAAATTGTATCGGGAGTGAATACAACAGTCACCATGCGCACTTTCCTCCATGGGAGTAATGTCTCAAACAGTCTACGCTTTGATCGTTCCCTGGAAGACCAGTAGTAGTGTCCAATGCACATCTGAAGGCACTCTGTAATCTGTGGACTTTGAAAGTGTTGATGAAACACAAAAATTGCATCGGGATTGTATACAACAGTCACCAAGCAGGCTTTTCTATATGGGAGTAATGTCTCAAACTGTCTACGCTTTGATCGTTCCCTGGAAGACCAATAGTAGTTTCCGATGTACATCTGGAGGCATTCTGTAAGCTGTGGACCTTCAAAGTGTTGATAAAACACAGAAGTTGCATAGGGATGGAATACAACAGTCACCATGCGCACTTTCCTAAATGATAGTAATGTCCCAAACAGTCTACGCTTTGATCGTTCCCTGGAAGACCAGTAGAAGTTTCCGATGCACATCTGGAAGCATTCTGTAATCTGTGGACATTAATAGTGTTGATGAAACACAAAAATTGCATCGGGATTGTATACAACAGTCACCAAGCAGGCTTTTCTATATGGGAGTAATGTCTCAAACTGTCTACGCTTTGATCGTTCCCTGGAAGACCAATAGTAGTTTCCGATGTACATCTGGAGGCATTCTGTAAGCTGTGGACCTTCAAAGTGTTGATAAAACACAGAAGTTGCATAGGGATGGAATACAACAGTCACCATGCGCACTTTCCTAAATGATAGTAATGTCCCAAACAGTCTACGCTTTGATCGTTCCCTGGAAGACCAGTAGAAGTTTCCGATGCACATCTGGAAGCATTCTGTAATCTGTGGACATTAATAGTGTTGATGAAACACAAAAATTGCATCGGGATTGAATACAACAGTCACCATTCGCACTTTCCTCCATGTGAGTAATGTATAAAACAGTCTACGCTTTGATCGTTCCCTGGAAGACCTGCAGTAGTTTCCGATGCACATCTGGAGGCATTCTGTAATCTGTGGACTGTCAGAGTCTTCATGAAACACAGAAATTGCATCGAGATTGTATACAACAGGCACCATGCAGGCTTTTCTCCCTATGAGTAATGTCTCAAACTGTCTACGCTTTGATCGTTCCCTGGAAGACCAGTTGTAGTTTCCGATGCCCATCTGGAGTCATTCTGTAATCTGTGGACAATCAGAGTGTTGATTAAACACAGAAATAGCATCTTGAATGAATACAACAGGCACCATGCGGGCTTTTCTCCACGGGAGTAATGTCTCAAACTGTCTACGCTTTGATCGTTCCCTGGAAGACCAGTAGTAGTTTCCGATGCACATTTGGGGGCATTCTGTATTCTGTGGATTATCAGAGTGTTTATAAAACACAGAAATTGCATCGGGATTGAATACAACTGGCACCATGCAGGCTTTTCTCCATGGGAGTTATGTCTCAAACTGTCTACGCTTTGATCGTTCCCTGGAAGACCAGTAGTAGTTTCCGAAGCCCATCTGCAGTCATTCTGTAATCTGTGGACAATCAGAGTGATGAATAAACACAGTAATTGCATCTTGATAGAATACAACAGGCACCATGCAGGCTTTTCTCCACAGGAGTAATGTCTCAAACTGTCTATGATTTGATCGTTCCCTGGAAGACCAGTAGTAGTTTCCTATGCACATTTGGAGGCATTCTGTAATCTGTGGACTTTCAAAGTGTTGATGAAACACAGAAACTGCATCGGTATTGCATACAACAGGCACCATGCAGGCTTTTCTCCATGGGAGTAATGTCTCAAACTGTCTACGCTTTGATCGTTCCCTGGAAGACCAGTAGTAGTTTCCGATGCACATTTAGAGGCATTCTGTATTCTGTGGATTATCAGAGTGTTTATAAAACACAGAAATTGCATCGGGATTGAATACAACAGTCACCATGCGCACATTCCTCCATGGGAGTAATGTCTCAAACTGTCTACGCTTTGATCGTTCCCTGGAAGACCAGTAGTAGTTTCCGATGCACATTTGCAGGCATTCTGTATTCTGTGGATTATCAGAGTGTTTATAAAACACAGAAATTGCATCGGGATTGAATACAACAGTCACCATGCGCACATTCCTCCATGGGAGTAATGTCTCAAACAGTCTACGCTTTGATCGATCCCTGGAAGACCAGTAGTAGTTTCCGATGCACATCGGGATTCATTCGGTAATCTGTGGACTCTCAGAATGTTTATGAAAGACAGAAATTGCGTCGGGATTGAATACAACAGTCACCATGCACATTTTCCAACATGAGAGTAATGTCTCAAACAGTCTACGCTTTGATCGTTCCGTGGTAGACCAGTAGTAGTTTCCGATGCACATCTCGTGGCATTCTGTAATCTGTATACTATCAGAGTGTTGAAGAATCTCAGAAATTGCATCGGGATTGAATACAACAGTCACCATGCGCACCTTCCTCCACGGGAGTAGTGTCTCAAACTGTCTACTCTTTGATCGTTCCCTTGAAGACCAGTAGTAGTTTCAGCTGCACATCTGGAGGCATTCTATAATCTGTGGAGTACCAGAGTGTTGATGAAACACAGAAATTGCATCTGGATTGAATACAACAGTCACCATGCACATTTTCCAACATGGGAGTAATGTCTCAAACAGTCTACGCCTTGATCGTTCCCTGGAAGACCAGTAGTAGTTTCCGATGTACATCAGGAGGCATTCTGTAAGCTGTGGACCTTTAAGTGTTGACGAAACACAAAAATTGCATCGGGATGGAATACAACAGTCACCATGCGCACTTTTCTCCATGGGAGTAATGTCTCAAACAGTCTACACTTTGGTCGTTTCCTAGAAGACCAGTAGTAGTTTCCGATGCACATCTGGAAGCATTCTGTAATCTGTTGACCTTCAAAGTGTTGACGAAACACAGAAATTGCGTCGGGATGGAATACAACAGTCTCCATGCGCACTTTCCTCCATGGGAATAATGTCTCAAAGAGTCTACGCCTTGATCGTTCCCTGGAAGACCAGTAGTAGTTTAGGATGCACATCTGGAGGCATTCTGTAAGCTGTGGACCTTCAAAGTGTTGATAAAACACAGAAGTTGCATAGGGATGGAATACAACAGTCACCATGCGCACTTTCCTAAATGATAGTAATGTCCCAAACAGTCTACGCTTTGATCGTTCCCTGGAAGACCAGTTGTAGTTTCCGATGCCCATCTGGAGTCATTCTGTAATCTGTGGACAATCAGAGTGTTGATTAAACACAGAAATAGCATCGGGAATGAATACAACAGGCACCATGCGGGCTTTTCTCCACGGGAGTAATGTCTCAAACTGTCTACGCTTTGATCGTTCCCTGGAAGACCAGTAGTAGTTTCCGATGCACATTTGGGGGCATTCTGTATTCTGTGGATTATCAGAGTGTTTATAAAACACAGAAATTGCATCGGGATTGAATACAACTGGCACCATGCTGGCTTTTCTCCATGGGAGTAATGTCTCAAACTGTCTACGCTTTGATCGTTCCCTGGAAGACCAGTAGTAGTTTCCGAAGCCCATCTGCAGTCATTCTGTAATCTGTGGACAATCAGAGTGATGAATAAACACAGTAATTGCATCTTGATTGAATACAACAGGCACCATGCAGGCTTTTCTCCACAGGAGTAATGTCTCAAACAGTCTACGCTTTGATCGTTCCCTGGAAGACCAGTAGTAGTGTCCAATGCACATCTGAAGGCACTCTGTAATCTGTGGACTTTGAAAGTGTTGATGAAACACAAAAATTGCATCGGGATTGTATACAACAGTCACCAAGCAGGCTTTTCTCCATGGGAGTAATGTCTCAAACTGTCTACGCTTTGATCGTTCCCTGGAAGACCAATAGTAGTTTCCGATGTACATCTGGAGGCATTCTGTAAGCTGTGGACCTTCAAAGTGTTGATAAAACACAGAAGTTGCATAGGGATGGAATACAACAGTCACCATGCGCACTTTCCTAAATGATAGTAATGTCCCAAACAGTCTACGCTTTGATCGTTCCCTGGAAGACCAGTAGAAGTTTCCGATGCACATCTGGAAGCATTCTGTAATCTGTGGACATTAATAGTGTTGATGAAACACAAAAATTGCATCGGGATTGAATACAACAGTCACCATTCGCACTTTCCTCCATGTGAGTAATGTATAAAACAGTCTACGCTTTGATCGTTCCCTGGAAGACCTGCAGTAGTTTCCGATGCACATCTGGAGGCATTCTGTAATCTGTGGACTGTCAGAGTCTTGATGAAACACAGAAATTGCATCGAGATTGTATACAACAGGCACCATGCAGGCTTTTCTCCCTATGAGTAATGTCTCAAACTGTCTACGCTTTGATCGTTCCCTGGAAGACCAGTTGTAGTTTCCGATGCCCATCTGGAGTCATTCTGTAATCTGTGGACAATCAGAGTGTTGATTAAACACAGAAATAGCATCGGGAATGAATACAACAGGCACCATGCGGGCTTTTCTCCACGGGAGTAATGTCTCAAACTGTCTACGCTTTGATCGTTCCCTGGAAGACCAGTAGTAGTTTCCGATGCACATTTGGGGGCATTCTGTATTCTGTGGATTATCAGAGTGTTTATAAAACACAGAAATTGCATCGGGATTGAATACAACTGGCACCATGCAGGCTTTTCTCCATGGGAGTTATGTCTCAAACTGTCTACGCTTTGATCGTTCCCTGGAAGACCAGTAGTAGTTTCCGAAGCCCATCTGCAGTCATTCTGTAATCTGTGGACAATCAGAGTGATGAATAAACACAGTAATTGCATCTTGATAGAATACAACAGGCACCATGCAGGCTTTTCTCCACAGGAGTAATGTCTCAAACTGTCTATGATTTGATCGTTCCCTGGAAGACCAGTAGTAGTTTCCTATGCACATTTGGAGGCATTCTGTAATCTGTGGACTTTCAAAGTGTTGATGAAACACAGAAACTGCATCGGTATTGCATACAACAGGCACCATGCAGGCTTTTCTCCATGGGAGTAATGTCTCAAACTGTCTACGCTTTGATCGTTCCCTGGAAGACCAGTAGTAGTTTCCGATGCACATTTAGAGGCATTCTGTATTCTGTGGATTATCAGAGTGTTTATAAAACACAGAAATTGCATCGGGATTGAATACAACAGTCACCATGCGCACATTCCTCCATGGGAGTAATGTCTCAAACTGTCTACGCTTTGATCGTTCCCTGGAAGACCAGTAGTAGTTTCCGATGCACATTTGCAGGCATTCTGTATTCTGTGGATTATCAGAGTGTTTATAAAACACAGAAATTGCATCGGGATTGAATACAACAGTCACCATGCGCACATTCCTCCATGGGAGTAATGTCTCAAACAGTCTACGCTTTGATCGATCCCTGGAAGACCAGTAGTAGTTTCCGATGCACATCGGGATTCATTCGGTAATCTGTGGACTCTCAGAATGTTTATGAAAGACAGAAATTGCGTCGGGATTGAATACAACAGTCACCATGCACATTTTCCAACATGAGAGTAATGTCTCAAACAGTCTACGCTTTGATCGTTCCGTGGTAGACCAGTAGTAGTTTCCGATGCACATCTCGTGGCATTCTGTAATCTGTATACTATCAGAGTGTTGAAGAATCTCAGAAATTGCATCGGGATTGAATACAACAGTCACCATGCGCACCTTCCTCCACGGGAGTAGTGTCTCAAACTGTCTACTCTTTGATCGTTCCCTTGAAGACCAGTAGTAGTTTCAGCTGCACATCTGGAGGCATTCTATAATCTGTGGAGTACCAGAGTGTTGATGAAACACAGAAATTGCATCTGGATTGAATACAACAGTCACCATGCACATTTTCCAACATGGGAGTAATGTCTCAAACAGTCTACGCCTTGATCGTTCCCTGGAAGACCAGTAGTAGTTTCCGATGTACATCAGGAGGCATTCTGTAAGCTGTGGACCTTTAAGTGTTGACGAAACACAAAAATTGCATCGGGATGGAATACAACAGTCACCATGCGCACTTTTCTCCATGGGAGTAATGTCTCAAACAGTCTACACTTTGGTCGTTTCCTAGAAGACCAGTAGTAGTTTCCGATGCACATCTGGAAGCATTCTGTAATCTGTTGACCTTCAAAGTGTTGACGAAACACAGAAATTGCGTCGGGATGGAATACAACAGTCTCCATGCGCACTTTCCTCCATGGGAATAATGTCTCAAAGAGTCTACGCCTTGATCGTTCCCTGGAAGACCAGTAGTAGTTTAGGATGCACATCTGGAGGCATTCTGTAAGCTGTGGACCTTCAAAGTGTTGATAAAACACAGAAGTTGCATAGGGATGGAATACAACAGTCACCATGCGCACTTTCCTAAATGATAGTAATGTCCCAAACAGTCTACGCTTTGATCGTTCCCTGGAAGACCAGTTGTAGTTTCCGATGCCCATCTGGAGTCATTCTGTAATCTGTGGACAATCAGAGTGTTGATTAAACACAGAAATAGCATCGGGAATGAATACAACAGGCACCATGCGGGCTTTTCTCCACGGGAGTAATGTCTCAAACTGTCTACGCTTTGATCGTTCCCTGGAAGACCAGTAGTAGTTTCCGATGCACATTTGGGGGCATTCTGTATTCTGTGGATTATCAGAGTGTTTATAAAACACAGAAATTGCATCGGGATTATATACAACTGGCACCATGCTGGCTTTTCTCCATGGGAGTAATGTCTCAAACTGTCTACGCTTTGATCGTTCCCTGGAAGACCAGTAGTAGTTTCCGAAGCCCATCTGCAGTCATTCTGTAATCTGTGGACAATCAGAGTGATGAATAAACACAGTAATTGCATCTTGATTGAATACAACAGGCACCATGCAGGCTTTTCTCCACAGGAGTAATGTCTCAAACAGTCTACGCTTTGATCGTTCCCTGGAAGACCAGTAGTAGTGTCCAATGCACATCTGAAGGCACTCTGTAATCTGTGGACTTTGAAAGTGTTGATGAAACACAAAAATTGCATCGGGATTGTATACAACAGTCACCAAGCAGGCTTTTCTCCATGGGAGTAATGTCTCAAACTGTCTACGCTTTGATCGTTCCCTGGAAGACCAATAGTAGTTTCCGATGTACATCTGGAGGCATTCTGTAAGCTGTGGACCTTCAAAGTGTTGATAAAACACAGAAGTTGCATAGGGATGGAATACAACAGTCACCATGCGAACTTTCCTAAATGATAGTAATGTCCCAAACAGTCTACGCTTTGATCGTTCCCTGGAAGACCAGTAGAAGTTTCCGATGCACATCTGGAAGCATTCTGTAATCTGTGGACATTAATAGTGTTGATGAAACACAAAAATTGCATCGGGATTGAATACAACAGTCACCATTCGCACTTTCCTCCATGTGAGTAATGTATAAAACAGTCTACGCTTTGATCGTTCCCTGGAAGACCTGCAGTAGTTTCCGATGCACATCTGGAGGCATTCTGTAATCTGTGGACTGTCAGAGTCTTGATGAAACACAGAAATTGCATCGAGATTGTATACAACAGGCACCATGCAGGCTTTTCTCCCTATGAGTAATGTCTCAAACTGTCTACGCTTTGATCGTTCCCTGGAAGACCAGTTGTAGTTTCCGATGCCCATCTGGAGTCATTCTATAAATCTGTGGACAATCAGAGTGTTGATTAAACACAGAAATAGCATCGGGAATGAATACAACAGGCACCATGCGGGCTTTTCTCCACGGGAGTAATGTCTCAAACTGTCTACGCTTTGATCGTTCCCTGGAAGACCAGTAGTAGTTTCCGATGCACATTTGGGGGCATTCTGTATTCTGTGGATTATCAGAGTGTTTATAAAACACAGAAATTGCATCGGGATTGAATACAACTGGCACCATGCAGGCTTTTCTCCATGGGAGTTATGTCTCAAACTGTCTACGCTTTGATCGTTCCCTGGAAGACCAGTAGTAGTTTCCGAAGCCCATCTGCAGTCATTCTGTAATCTGTGGACAATCAGAGTGATGAATAAACACAGTAATTGCATCTTGATAGAATACAACAGGCACCATGCAGGCTTTTCTCCACAGGAGTAATGTCTCAAACTGTCTATGATTTGATCGTTCCCTGGAAGACCAGTAGTAGTTTCCTATGCACATTTGGAGGCATTCTGTAATCTGTGGACTTTCAAAGTGTTGATGAAACACAGAAACTGCATCGGTATTGCATACAACAGGCACCATGCAGGCTTTTCTCCATGGGAGTAATGTCTCAAACTGTCTACGCTTTGATCGTTCCCTGGAAGACCAGTAGTAGTTTCCGATGCACATTTAGAGGCATTCTGTATTCTGTGGATTATCAGAGTGTTTATAAAACACAGAAATTGCATCGGGATTGAATACAACAGTCACCATGCGCACATTCCTCCATGGGAGTAATGTCTCAAACTGTCTACGCTTTGATCGTTCCCTGGAAGACCAGTAGTAGTTTCCGATGCACATTTGCAGGCATTCTGTATTCTGTGGATTATCAGAGTGTTTATAAAACACAGAAATTGCATCGGGATTGAATACAACAGTCACCATGCGCACATTCCTCCATGGGAGTAATGTCTCAAACAGTCTACGCTTTGATCGATCCCTGGAAGACCAGTAGTAGTTTCCGATGCACATCGGGATTCATTCGGTAATCTGTGGACTCTCAGAATGTTTATGAAAGACAGAAATTGCGTCGGGATTGAATACAACAGTCACCATTCACATTTTCCAACATGAGAGTAATGTCTCAAACAGTCTACGCTTTGATCGTTCCGTGGTAGACCAGTAGTAGTTTCCGATGCACATCTCGTGGCATTCTGTAATCTGTATACTATCAGAGTGTTGAAGAATCTCAGAAATTGCATCGGGATTGAATACAACAGTCACCATGCGCACCTTCCTCCACGGGAGTAGTGTCTCAAACTGTCTACTCTTTGATCGTTCCCTTGAAGACCAGTAGTAGTTTCAGCTGCACATCTGGAGGCATTCTATAATCTGTGGAGTACCAGAGTGTTGATGAAACACAGAAATTGCATCTGGATTGAATACAACAGTCACCATGCACATTTTCCAACATGGGAGTAATGTCTCAAACAGTCTACGCCTTGATCGTTCCCTGAAAGACCAGTAGTAGTTTCCGATGTACATCAGGAGGCATTCTGTAAGCTGTGGACCTTAAAGTGTTGACGAAACACAAAAATTGCATCGGGATGGAATACAACAGTCACCATGCGCACTTTTCTCCATGGGAGTAATGTCTCAAACAGTCTACACTTTGGTCGTTTCCTAGAAGACCAGTAGTAGTTTCCGATGCACATCTGGAAGCATTCTGTAATCTGTTGACCTTCAAAGTGTTGACGAAACACAGAAATTGCGTCGGGATGGAATACAACAGTCTCCATGCGCACTTTCCTCCATGGGAATAATGTCTCAAAGAGTCTACGCCTTGATCGTTCCCTGGAAGACCAGTAGTAGTTTAGGATGCACATCTGGAGGCATTCTGTGAGCTGTGGACCTTCAAAGTGTTGATAAAACACAGAAGTTGCATAGGGATGGAATACAACAGTCACCATGCGCACTTTCCTAAATGATAGTAATGTCCCAAACAGTCTACGCTTTGATCGTTCCCTGGAAGACCAGTTGTAGTTTCCGATGCCCATCTGGAGTCATTCTGTAATCTGTGGACAATCAGAGTGTTGATTAAACACAGAAATAGCATCGGGAATGAATACAACAGGCACCATGCGGGCTTTTCTCCACGGGAGTAATGTCTCAAACTGTCTACGCTTTGATCGTTCCCTGGAAGACCAGTAGTAGTTTCCGATGCACATTTGGGGGCATTCTGTATTCTGTGGATTATCAGAGTGTTTATAAAACACAGAAATTGCATCGGGATTGAATACAACTGGCACCATGCTGGCTTTTCTCCATGGGAGTAATGTCTCAAACTGTCTACGCTTTGATCGTTCCCTGGAAGACCAGTAGTAGTTTCCGAAGCCCATCTGCAGTCATTCTGTAATCTGTGGACAATCAGAGTGATGAATAAACACAGTAATTGCATCTTGATTGAATACAACAGGCACCATGCAGGCTTTTCTCCACAGGAGTAATGTCTCAAACTGTCTATGCTTTGATCGTTACCTGGAAGACCAGTAGTAGTTTCCTATGCACATTTGGAGGCATTCTGTAATCTGTGGACTTTCAAAGTGTTGATGAAACACAGAAACTGCATCGGTATTGCATTCAACAGGCACCATGCAGGGTTTTCTCCATGGGAGTAATGTCTCAAACTGTCTACGCTTTGATCGTTCCCTGGAAGACCAGTAGTAGTTTCCGATGCACATTTAGAGGCATTCTGTATTCTGTGGAATATCAGAGTGTTTATAAAACACAGAAATTGCATCGGGATTGAATACAACAGTCACCATGCGCACATTCCTCCATGGGAGTAATGTCTCAAACTGTCTACGCTTTGATCGTTCCCTGGAAGACCAGTAGTAGTTTCCGATGCACATTTGCAGGCATTCTGTATTCTGTGGATTATCAGAGTGTTTATAAAACACAGAAATTGCATCGGGATTGAATACAACAGTCACCATTCGCACATTCCTTCATGGGAGTAATGTCTCAAACAGTCTACGCTTTGATCGATCCCTGGAAGACCAGTAGTAGTTTCCGATGGACATCGGGATTCATTCGGTAATCTGTGGACTCTCAGAATGTTTATGAAAGACAGAAATTGCGTCGGGATTGAATACAACAGTCACCATGCACATTTTCCAACATGAGAGTAATGTCTCAAACAGTCTACGCTTTGATCGTTCCGTGGTAGACCAGTAGTAGTTTCCGATGCACATCTCGTGGCATTCTGTAATCTGTTTACTATCAGAGTGTTGAAGAATCTCAGAAATTGCATCGGGATTGAATACAACAGTCACCATGCGCACTTTCCTCCACGGGAGTAGTGTCTCAAACTGTCTACTCTTTGATCGTTCCCTTGAAGACCAGTAGTAGTTTCAGCTGCACATCTGGAGGCATTCTATAATCTGTGGAGTACCAGAGTGTTGATGAAACACAGAAATTGCATCTGGATTGAATACAACAGTCACCATGCACATTTTCCAACATGGGAGTAATGTCTCAAACAGTCTACGCCTTGATCGTTCCCTGGAAGACCAGTAGTAGTTTCCGATGTACATCAGGAGGCATTCTGTAAGCTGTGGACCTTAAAGTGTTGACGAAACACAAAAATTGCATCGGGATGGAATACAACAGTCACCATGCGCACTTTTCTCCATGGGAGTAATGTCTCAAACAGTCTACACTTTGGTCGTTTCCTAGAAGACCAGTAGTAGTTTAGGATGCACATCTGGAGGCATTCTGTAATCTGTGGACTATCAGAGTGTTGATGAAACACAGCAATTGCATCGGGATTGAATACAACAGTCACTATGCGCACATTCCTAAATGGGAGTAATGTCTCAAACAGTCAACGCTTTGATCGATCCCTGGAAGACCAGTAGTAGTTTCCGATGCACATCTGGAGGCAGTCTTTAATCTGTGGACTATCAGAGTGTTGATGGAAGACAGAAATTGCATCGGGATTGAATACAACAGTCACCATGCACATTTTCCAACATGGGAGTAATGTCTCAAACAGTCTACGCTTTGATCGTTCCCTGGAAGACCAGTAGTAGTCTCCGATGTACATCTGGAGGCATTCTGTAAGCTGTGGACCTTCAAAGTGTTGATAAAAGACAGAAGTTGCATCGGGATTGAATACAACAGTCACCATGCGCACTTTCCTCCATGAGAGTAAAGTCTCAAACAGTCTACGCTTTGATCGTTCCCTGGAAGACCAGTATTAGTTTCCAATGCACATCTGGAGGCATTCTGTAATCTGTGGACTATCAGAGTGTTGATGAAACACAGAAATTGTATCGTTAGTGAATACAACAGTCACCATGCGCACTTTCCTCCATGGGAGTAATGTCTCAAACAGTCTACGCTTTGATCGTTCCCTGGAAGTCCAGTAGTAGTGTCCGATGCACATCTGAAGGCACTCTGTAATCTGTGGACTATCAGAATGTTGATGAAAGACAGAAATTGCATCGGGATTGAATACAACAGTCACCATGCACATTTTCCGACATGGGAGTAATGTCTCAAACAGTCTACGGTTTGATCGTTCCCTGGAAGACCAGTAGTAGTTTCCGATGTACATCTGGAAGCATTCTGTAATCTGTGGACTTTCAAAGTGTTGATGAAACACAAAAATTGCATCGGGATTGTATACTACAGTCACCATGCAGGGTCTTCTCCATGGGAGTAATGTCTCAAACTGTCTACGCTTTGATCGTTCCCTGGAAGACCAACAGTAGTTTCCGATGTACATCTGGAGGCATTCTGTATGCTGTGGACCTTCAAAGTGTTGATAAAACACAGAAGTTGCATTGAGATGGAATACAACAGTCACCATGGGCACTTTCCTAAATGATAGTTATGTCCCAAACAGTCTACGCTTTCATCGTTCCCTGGAAGACCAGTAGAAGTTTCCGATGCACATCTGGAAGCATTCTGTAATCTGTGGGCATTAATAGTGTTGATGAAACACAGAAATAGCATCGGGATTAAATACAACAGTCACCATACGCACATTCCTCCATGTGAGTAGTGTATAAAACAGTCTACGCTTTGATCGTTCCCTGGAAGACCAGTTGTAGTTTCCGATGCCCATCTGGCGTCATTCTGTAATCTGTGGACAATCACAGTGTTGATTAAACACAGAAATAGCATCGGGAATGAATACAACAGGCACCATGCGGGCTTTTCTAAACGGGAGTAATGTCTCAAACTGTCTACGCTTTGATCGTTCCCTGGAAGACCAGTAGTAGTTTCCGATGAACATTTGGAGGCATTCTGTATTCTGTGGATTATCAGAGTGTTTATAAAACACAGAAATTGCATCGGGATTGAATACAACAGTCACCATGCGCACATTCCTCCATGGGAGTAATGTCTCAAACAGTCTACGCTTTGATCGTTCCCTGGAAGACCAGTAGTAGTTTCCGAAGCCCATCTGCAGTCATTCTGTAATCTGTGGACAATCAGAGTGTTGAATAAACACAGTAATTGCATCGGGATAGAATACAACAGGCACCATGCGGGCTTTTCTCCACAGGAGTAATGTCTCAAACTGTCTATGTTTTGATCGTTCCCTGGAAGACCAGTAGTAGTTTCCTATGCACATTTGGAGGCATTCTGTAATCTGTGGACTTACAAAGTGTTGATGAAACACAGAAACGGCATCGGTATTGTATACAACAGGCACCATGCAGGCTTTTCTCCATGGGAGTAATGTCTCAAACTGTCTACGCTTTGATCGTTCCCTGGAAGACCAGTAGTAGTTTCCGATGCACATTTGGAGGCATTCTGTATTCTGTGGATTATCAGAGTGTTTATAAAACACAGAAATTGCATCGGGATTGAATGCAACAGTCACCATGCGCACATTCCTCCATGGGAGTAATGTCTCAAACAGTCTACGCTTTGATCGTTCCCTGGAAGACCAGTAGTAGTTTCAGATGCACATCTGGAGGCATTCTATAATCTGTGGAGTACCAGAGTATTGATGAAACACAGAAAATGCATCGGGATTGAATACAACAGTCACCATGCACATTTTCCAACATGGGAGTAATGTCTCAAACAGTCTACGCCTTGATCGTTCCCTGGAAGACCAGTAGTAGTTTCCGATGTACATCAGGAGGCATTCTGTAAGCTGTGGACCTTAAAGTGTTGACGAAACACAGAAATTGCATCGGGATGGAATACTACAGTCACCATGCGCACTTTTCTCCGAGGGAGTAATGTCTCAAACAGTCTACACTTTGGTCGTTTCCTAGAAGACCAGTAGTAGTTTCCGATGTACATCTGGAAGTATTCTGTAATCTGTGGACCTTCAAAATGTTGACGAAACACAGAAATTGCGTCGGGATGGAATACAACAGTCACCATGCGCGCTTTCCTCCATGAGAGTAATGTCTCAAAGAGTCTACGCCTTGATCGTTCCCTGGAAGACCAGTAGTAGTTTAGGATGCACATCTGGAGGCATTCAGTAATCTGTGGACTATCAGAGTGTTGATGAAACACAGCAATTGCATCGGGATTGAATACAACAGTCTCTATGCGCACATTCCTAAATGGGAGTAATGTCTCAAACAGTCAACGCTTTGATCGATCCCTGGAAGACCAGTAGTAGTTTCCGATGCACATCAGGAGGCATTCTGTAATCTGTGGACTATCAGAGTGTTGATGAAACACAGAAATTGTATCGTGAGTGAATACAACAGTCACCATGCGCACTTTCCTCCATGGGAGTAATGTCTCAAACAGTCTACGCTTTGATCGTTCCCTGGAAGACCAGTATTAGTTTCCGATGCACATCTGGAGGCATTCTGTAATCTGTGGACTATCAGAGTGTTGATGAAACACAGAAATTGTATCGGGAGTGAATACAACAGTCACCATGCGCATTTTCCTCCATGGGAGTAATGTCTCAAACAGTCTACGCTTTGATCGTTCCCTGGAAGACCAGTAGTAGTGTCCGATGCACATCTGAAGGCACTCTGTAATCTGTGGACTTTTAAAGTGTTGATGAAACACAAAAATTGCATCGGGATTGTATACAACAGTCACCATGCAGGCTTTTATCCATAGGAGTAATGTCTCAAACTGTCTACGCTTTGATCGTTCCCTGGAAGACCAATAGTAGTTTCCGATGTACATCTGGAGCCATTCTGTAAGCTGTGGACCTTCAAAGTGTTGATAAAACACAGAAGTTGCATAGGGATGGAATTCAACAGTCACCATGCGCACTTTCCAAATGATAGTAATGTCCCAAACAGTCTACGCTTGGATCGTTCCCTGGAAGACCAGTAGAAGATTCCGATGCACATCTGGAAGCATTCTGTAATCTTTGGACATTAATAGGGTTGATGAAACACAGAAATTGCATCGGGATTGAATACAACAGTCACCATGCGCACTTTCCTCCATGTGAGTAATGTATAAAACAGTCTACGCTTTGATCGTTCCCTGGAAGACCAGTAGTAGTTTCCGATGCACATCTGCAGGCATTCTGTAATATGTGGACCTTCAAAGCGTGGATGAAACACAGAAATTGCATCGGGATGGAATACAACAGTCACCATGCGCACTTTTCTCCATGGGAGTAATCTCTTAAACAGTCTACACTTTGATCGTTTCCTGGAAGACCAGTAGTAGATTCTGATACAGATCTGGAGGCATTCTGTAATCTGTGGACTTTCAATGTGTTGATGAAACACAGAAATTGCATCGGGATTGTATACAACTGGCACCATGCAGGCTTTTCTCCATGGGAGTAATGTCTCAAACTGTCTATGCTTTGATCGTTCCCTGGAAGACCAGTAGTAGTTTCCGAAGCCCATCTGCAGTCATTCTGTAATCTGTGGACAATCAGAGTGTTGAATAAACACAGTAATTGCATCGGGATAGAATACAACAGGCACCATGCGGGCTTTTCTCCACAGGAGTAATGTCTTAAACTGTCTACGCTTTGATCGTTCCCTGGAAGACCAGTAGTAGTTTCCTATGCACATTTGGAGGCATTCTGTAATCTGTGGACTTTCAAAGTGTTGATGAAACACAGAAACTGCATCGGTATTGTATACAACAGGCACCATGCAGGCTTTTCTCCATGGGAGTAATGTCTCAAACTGTCTACGCTTTGATCGTTCCCTGGAAGACCAGTAGTAGTTTCCGAAGCCCATCTGCAGTCATTCTGTAATCTGTGGACAATCAGAGTGTTGAATAAACACAGTACTTGCATCGGAATAGAATACAAAAGGCACCATGCGTGCTTTTCTTCACGGGAGTAATGTCTCAAACTGTCTATGCTTTGATCGTTCCCTGGAAGACCAGTAATAGTTTCCTATGCACATTTGGAGGCATTCTGTAATCTGTGGACTATCAGAGTGTTGATAAAACACAGAAATTGCATCGGGATTAAATACAACAGTCACCATGCGCACATTTCTCAATGGGAGTAATGTCTCAAACAGTCTACGATTTGATCGATCCCTGGAAGACCAGTAGTAGTTTCCGATGCACATCTGGAGGCATTCTGTAATCTGTGGACCTTCAAAGTGTTGACGCAACACAGAAATTGCGTCGGGATGGAATACAACAGTCACCATGCGCACATTCCTCCATGGGAGTAATGTCCCAAACAATGTACGCTTTGATCGTTACTTGGAAGACCAGTAGTAGTTTCCGATGCAAATCTGGAGGCATTCTGTAATCTGTGGACCTTCAAAGTGTTGATGAAACACAGAAATTGCATCGGGATGGAATACAACAGTCACCATGCGTACTTCCCTCCATGGGAGTAATGTCCCAAACAGTCTACGATTTGATCTTTCCCTGGAAGACCAGTAGTAGTTTCCGATGCACATCTGGAAGCATTCTGTAATCTGTGGACCTTCAGAGTGTTGATGATACAAAGAAATCGCATCGGGATTGAATACAACAGTCACCATGCGCACTTTCCTCCATGTGAGTAATGTATAAAACAGTCTATGCTTTGATCGTTTCCTGGAAGACCAGTAGTAGGTTCTGATACACATTTGGAGGCATTCTGTAATCTGTGGACTATCAGATTGTTGATAAAACACAGAAGTTGCATCGGGATTGAATACAACAGTCACTATGCGCACATTCCTCCATGGGAGTAATGTCTCAAACAGTGTACGCTTTGATCGATAACTGGAAGACCAGTAGTAGTTTCCGATGCACATCTGGAGGCATTCTGAAATCTGTGGACCTTCAAAGTGTTGATGAAACACAGAAATTGCATCGGGATGGAATACAACAGTCACCATGGGCACTTTCCTCCATGGGAGTAATGTCTCAAACAGTCTACGCTTTGATCGTTCCCTGGAAGACCAGTAGTAGTTTCCGATGCACATCTGGAGACATTCTGTAATCTATGGACTCTCAGAGTGTTGATGAAATACAGAAATTGCATCGGGATTGTATACAACAAGCACCATGCAGGCTTTCCTCCATGGGAGTAATGTCTCAAACTGTGTACGCTTTGATCGTTCCCTGGAAGACCAGTAGTAGTTTCCGAAGCCCTTCTAAATTCATTCTGTAATCTGCGGACAAACCGAGTGTTGATTAAACACAGAAATATCATCGGCATTGAATACAACAGGCACCATGCCGTCTTTTCTCCACGGGAGTAATGTCTCAAACTGTCTACGCTTTGATTGTTCCCTGGAAGACCAGTAGTAGTTTCCGATGCACATTTGGAGATATTCTGTAATCTGTGGACTACCAGAGTGTTGATAAAACACAGAAATTGCATCGGGATTGAATACAACAGTCACCATGCGCACTTTCCTCCATGGGAGTAATGTCTCAAATTGTCTATGCTTTGATCGTTCCCTGGAAGACCAGTAGAAGTTTCCAATGCACATCTGGAAGCATTCTGTAATCTTTGGACATTAATAGTGTTGATGAAACACAGAAACTGCATCGGGATTGAATACAACAGTCACCATGCGAACTTTCCTCCATGTGAGTAATGTATAAAACAGTCTACGCTTTGATCGTTCCCTGGAAGACCAGTAGTATTTTCAGATGCACATCTGGAGGCAATCTGTAATCTTTGGACTATCAGAGTCTTGATGAAACACAGAAATTGCAACGAGATTGTATACAACAGGCACCATGCAGGCTTTTCTCCCTGTGAGTAATGTCTCAAACTGTCTACGCTTTGATCGTTCCCTGGAAGACCAGTTGTAGTTTCCGATGCCTATCTGGAGTCATTCTGTAATCTGTGGACTTTCAAAGTGTTGATGAAACACAGAAACTGTATCGGTATTGTATACAACAGGCACCATGCAGGCTTTTCTCCATGGGAGTAATGTCTCAAACTGTCTATGCTTTGATCGTTCCCTGGAAGACCAGTAGTAGTTTCCGAAGCCCATCTGCAGTCATTCTGTAATCTGTGGACTATCAGAGTGTTGAATAAACACAGTAATTGCATCGGATTAGAATACAAAAGGCACCATGCGTGCTTTTCTTCACGGGAGTAATGTCTCAAACTGTCTATGCTTTGATCGTTCCCTGGAAGACCAGTAATAGTTTCCTATGCACATTTGGAGGCATTCTGCAATCTGTGGACTATCAGAGTGTTGATAAAACACAGAAATTGCATCGGGATTGAATACAACAGTCACCATGCGCACATTTCTCAATGGGAGTAATGTCTCAAACAGTCTACGATTTGATCGATCCCTGGAAGACCAGTAGTAGTTTCCGATGCACATCTGGAGGCATTCTGTAATCTGTGGACCTTCAAAGTGTTGACGCAACATAGAAATTGCGTCGGGATGGAATACAACAGTCACCATGCGCACATTCCTCCATGGGAGTAAAGTCCCAAACAATCTACGCTTTGATCGTTACTTGGTAGACCAGTAGTAGTTTCCGATGCAAATCTGGAGGCATTCTGTAATCTGTGGACCTTCAAAGTGTTGATGAAACACAGAATTTGCATCGGGATGGAATACAACAGTCACCATGCGTACTTCCCTCCATGGGAGTAATGTCCCAAACAGTCTACGATTTGATCGTTCCCTGGAAGACCAGTAGTAGTTTCCGATGCACATCTGGAAGCATTCTGTAATCTGTAGACATTAATAGTGTTGATGAAACACAGAATTTGCATCGGGATTGAATACAACAGTCACCAAGCGCACTTTCCTCCATGTGACTAATTTCTCAAACAGTCTACGCTTTGATCGTTCCCTGGAAGACCAGTAGTAGTTTCCGATGCACATCCGGAGGCATTCTGTAATCTGTGGACTATCAGAGTGTTGATGAAACACAAAAATTGCAACCGGATTTAATAGAACAGTCACCATGCGCACTTCCCTCCATGTGACTAATTTCTCAAACAGTCTACGGTTTGATCGATCCCTGGAAGACCAGTAGTAGTTTCCGATGCACATCTGGAGACATTCTGTAATCTGTGGACTCTCAGAGTGTTGATGAAACACAGAAATTGCATCGGGATTGTATACAACAAGCACCATGCAGGCTTTCCTCCATGGGAGTAATGTCTCAAACTGTGTACGCTTTGATCGTTCCCTGGAAGACCAGTAGTAGTTTCCGAAGCCCTTCTAAATTCATTCTGTAATCTGTGGACAAACAGTGTGTTGATTAAACACAGAAATATCATCGGGATAGAATACAACAGGCACCATGCCGTCTTTTCTCCACGGGAGTAATGTCTCAAACTGTCTACGCTTTGATTGCTCCCTGGAAGACCAGTAGTAGTTTCCGATGCACATTTGGAGATATTCTGTAATCTGTGGACTATCAGAGTGTTGATAAAACACAGAAATTGCATCGGGATTGAATACAACAGTCACCATGCGCACTGTCCTCCATGGGAGTAATGTCTCAAACAGTCTATGCTTTGATCGTTTCCTGGAAAACCAGTAGTAGTTTCCGATGCACATTTGGAGATATTCTGTAATCTGTGGACTATCAGAGTGTTGATAAAACACAGAAATTGCATCGGGATTGAATACAACAGTCAAAATGCGCACTTTCCTCCATGGGAGTAATGTCTCAAACAGTCTATGCTTTGATCGTTTCCTGGAAAACCAGTAGTAGTTTCTGATACACATTTGGAGGCATTCTGTAATCTGTGGACTATCAGAGTGTTGATGAAACCAAAATTGCATCGGGATTGAATACAACAGTCACCATGCGCACTTTCCTCCATGGGAGTAATGTCTCAAACTGTCTACGCTTTGATCGTTCCCTGGAAGACCAGTAGTAGTTTCCGATGTACATCTGGAGGCATTCTGTAATCTGTGGACAAACAGAGTGTTGATTAAACACAGAAATATCATCGGGATTGAATACAACATGCACCATGCCGTCTTTTCTCCACGGGAGTAATGTCTCAAACAGTCTACGCTTTGATCGTTCCCTGGAAGACCAGTATTAGTTTCCGATGCACATCTAGAATCATTCTGTAATCTGTGAACCTTCAGAGTGTTGATGAAACAAAGAAATCGCATCGGGATTGAATACAACAGACACAATGCGCACTTTCCTCCATCGGAGTAATGTCTCAAACAGTCTATGCTTTGATCGTTTCCTGGAAGACCAGTAGTAGGTTCTGATACACATTTGGAGGCATTCTGTAATCTGTGGACTATCAGATTGTTGATAAAACACAGAAGTTGCATCGGGATTGAATACAACAGTCACTATGCGCACATTCCTCCATGGGAGTAATGTCTCAAACAGTGTACGCTTTGATAGATATCTGGAAGACCAGTAGTAGTTTCCGATGCACATCTGGAGGCATTCTGAAATCTGTGGACCTTCAAAGTGTTGATGAAACACAGAAATTGCATCGGGATGGAATACAACAGTCACCATAGGCACTTTCCTCCATGGGAGTAATGTCTCAAACAGTCTACGCTTTGATCGTTCCCTGGAAGACCAGTAGTAGTTTCCGATGCACATATGGAGGCATTCTGTAATCTGTGGACCTTCAAAGTGTTGATGAAACACATAAATTGCATCGGGATGGAATACAACAGTCACCATGCGCACTTTCCTCCATGTTAGTAACGTCTCAAACAGTCTACGATTTGATCGTTCCCTGGAAGACCAGTAGTAGTTTCCGATGCACATCTGGAGACATTCTGTAATCTGTGGACTCTCAGAGTGTTGATGAAACACAGAAATTGCATCGGGATTGTATACAACAAGCACCATGCAGGCTTTCCTCCATGGGAGTAATGTCTCAAACTGTGTACGCTTTGATCGTTCCCTGGAAGACCAGTAGTAGTTTCCGAAGCCCTTCTAAATTCATTCTGTAATCTGTGGACAAACAGAGTGTTGATTAAACACAGAAATATCATCGGGATTGAATACAACATGCACCATGCCGTCTTTTCTCCACGGGAGTAATGTCTCAAACTGTCTACGCTTTGATTGTTCCCTGGAAGAACAGTAGTAGTTTCCGATGCACATTTGGAGATATTCTGCGATCTGTGGACTACCAGAGTGTTGATAAAACACAGAAATTGCTTCGGGATTGAATACAACAGTCACCATGCGCACTTTCCTCCATGGGAGTAATGTCTCAAATCGTCTATGCTTTGATCGTTTCCTGGAAAACCAGTAGTTGTTTCTGATACACATTTGGAGGCATTCTGTAATCTGTGGACTATCAGAGTGTTGATGAAACCAAAATTGCATCGTGATTAAATACAACAGTCACCATGCGCACTTTCCTCCATGGGAGTAATGTCTCAAACAGTCTACGCTTTGATCGTTTCCTGGAAGGCCAGTAGCACTTTCCGATGCACAACTGGAGGCATTCTGAAATCTGTGGACCTTCAAATTGTTGATGAAACACAGAAATTGCATCGGGATGGAATACAACTGTCACCATGCGCACTTTCCTCCATGTTAGTAATGTCTCACACAGTCTACGATTTGATCGTTAACTGGAAGACCAGTAGTAGTTTTCGATCCATATCTGGAGGCATTCTGTAATCTGTGGACCTTCAAAGTGTTCATGAAACGCAGAAATTGCATCGTGATGGAATACAACAGTCACCATGCGCACTTTCCTCCATGTTAGTAATATCTCAAACAGTCTACGATTTGATCGTTCCCTGGATGACCTGTAGTAGTTTCCGATGCACATCTGGAGGCATTCAGTAATCTGTCGACTATCAGAGTGTTGGTGAAACACAGAAATTGCATCGGGATTGAATACAACAGTCACCATGCGCACTTTCCTCCATGGAAGTAATGTCTCAAACAGTCTACGATTTGATCGTTCACTGGAAGACCAGTAGTAGTTTCCGATGTACATCTGGAGGCATTCTGTAAGCAGTGGACCTTCAAAGTGTTGATAAAACACAGAAGTTTCATCGAGATAGAATACAACAGTCACCATGCGCACTTTAATCCATGGGAGTAATGTCTCAAACAGTCTATGCTTTGATCGTTTCCTGGAAGACCAGTAGTAGGTTCTGAAACACATTTGGAGGCATTCTGTAATCTGTGGACTATCAAATTTTTGATAAAACACAGAAGTTGCATCGGGATTGAATACAACAGTCACTATGCGCACATTCCTCCATGGGAGTAATGTCTCAAACAGTGTACGCTTGGATCGATAACTGGAAGACCAGTAGTAGTTTCCGATGCACATATGGAGGCATTCTGTAATCTGTGGACCTTCAAAGTGTTGATGAAACACAGAAATTGCATCGGGATGGAATACAACAGTCACCATGCGCACTTTCCTCCATGTTAGTAACGTCTCAAACAGTCTACGATTTGATCGTTCCCTGGAAGACCAGTAGTAGTTTCCGATGCACATCTGGAGGAATTCTGTAATCTGTGGACCTTCAAAGTGTTGATGAAACACAGAAATTGCATCGGCATGGAATACAACAGTCACCATGCGCACTTTCCTCCATGTTAGTAATGTCCCAAACAGTCTACGATTTGATCGTTCCCTGGAAGACCAGTTGTAGTTTCCGATGCACATCTGGAAGCAGTCTGTAATCTGTGGACATCAATAGTGTTGATGAAACACAGAAATTGCATCGGGATTGAATACAACAGTCACCAAGCGCACTTTCCTCCATGTGACTAATTTCTCAAACAGTCTACGCTTTGATCGTTCCCTGGAAGACCAGTAGTAGTTTCCGATGCACATCTGGAGGCATTCTGTAATCTGTGGACTATCAGAGTGTTGATGAAACACAGAAATTGCATCGGGATTTAATAGAACAGTCACCATGCTCACTTCCCTCCATGGGAGTAATGTCTCAAACAGTCTACGGTTTGATCGATCCCAGGAAGACCAGTAGTAGTTTCCGATGCACATCTGGAGACATTCTGTAATCTATGGTCTCTCAGAGTGTTGATGAAACACAGAAATTGAATCGGGATTGTATACAACAAGCACCATGCAGGCTTTCCTCCATGAGAGTAATGTCTCAAACTGTGTACGCTTTGATCGTTCCCTGGAAGACCAGTAGTAGTTTCCGAAGCCCTTCTAAATTCATTCTGTAATCTGTGGACAAACAGAGTGTTGATTAAACACAGAAATATCATCGGGATTGAATACAGCAGGCACCATGCCGTCTTTTCTCCACGGGAGTAATGTCTCAAACTGTCTACGCTTTGATTGTTCCCTGGAAGACCAGTAGTAGTTTCCGATGCACATTTGGAGATATTCTGTAATCTGTGGACTATCAGAGTGTTGATGAAACACAGATATTGCATCGGGATTGAATACAACAGTCACCATGCGCACTTTCCTCCATGGGAGTAATGTCTCAAATTGTCTATGCTTTGATCGTTTCCTGGAAAACCAGTAGTAGTTTCCGATGCACATTTGGAGATATTCTGTAATCTGTGGACTATCAGAGTGTTGATAAAACACAGAAATTGCATCGGGATTGAATACAACAGTCACCATGCGCACTTTCCTCCATGGGAGTAATGTCTCAAACAGTCTACGCTTTGATCGTTTCCTGGAAGGCCAGTAGCAGTTTACGATGCACATCTGGAGGCATTCTGTAATCTGTGGACAATCAGAGTGTTGATGAAACACCGAAATTGCATCGGGATTGAATACAACAGTCACCATGCGCACTTCCCTGCATGGGAGTAATGTCTCAAAGAGTTTACGATTTGATCGTTCCCTTGAAGACCAGTAGTAGTTTCCGATGCACATCTGGAGGCATTCTGTAATCTGTGGACCTTCAAATTGTTGATGAAACACAGAAATGGCATCGGGATGGAATACAACAGTCACCATGCGCACTTTCCTCCATGTTAGTAATGTCTCACACAGTCTACGATTTGATCGTTAACTGGAAGGCCAGTAGTAGTTTTCGATCCATATCTGGAGGCATTCTGTAATCTGTGGACCTTCAAAGTGTTCATGAAACGCAGAAATTGCATCGTGATGGAATACAACAGTCACCATGCGCACTTTCCTCCATGTTAGTAATATCTCAAACAGTCTACGATTTGATCGTTCCCTGGATGACCAGTAGTAGTTTCCGATGCACATCTGGAGGCATTCTGTAATCTGTCGACTATCAGAGTGTTGGTGAAACACAGAAATTGCATCGGGATTGAATACAACAGTCACCATGCGCACTTTCCTCCATGGAAGTAATGTCTCAAACAGTCTACGATTTGATCGTTCCCTGGAAGACCAGTAGTAGTTTCCGATGTACACCTGAGGCATTCTGTAAGCAGTGGACCTTCAAAGTGTTGATAAAACACAGACGTTTCATCGAGATTGAATACAACAGTCACCATGCGCACTTTCCTCCATGGGAGTATTGTCTCAAACAGTCTATGCTTTGATCGTTTCCTGGAAGACCAGTAGTAGGTTCTGAAACACATTTGGAGGCATTCTGTAATCTGTGGACTATCAAATTGTTGATAAAACACAGAAGTTGCATCGGGATTGAATACAACAGTCACTATGCGCACATTCCTCCATGGGAGTAATGTCTCAAACAGTGTACGCTTTGATCGATAACTGGAAGACCAGTAGTAGTTTCCGATGCACATATGGAGGCATTCTGTAATCTGTGGACCTTCAAAGTGTTGATGAAACACAGAAATTGCATCGGGATGGAATACAACAGTCACCATGCGCACTTTCCTCCATGTTAGTAATGTCCCAAACAGTCTACGATTTGATCGTTCCCTGGAAGACCAGTTGTAGTTTCCGATGCACATCTGGAAGCATTCTGTAATCTGTCTACATTAATAGTGTTGATGAAACACAGAAATTGCATCGGGATTGAATACAACAGTCACCAAGCGCACTTTCCTCCATGTGACTAATTTCTCAAACAGTCTACGCTTTGATCGTTCCCTGGAAGACCAGTAGTAGTTTCCGATGCACATCTGGAGGCATTCTGTAATATGTGGACTATCAGAGTGTTGATGAAACACAGAAATTGCATCGGGATTTAATAGAACAGTCACCATGCTCACTTCCCTCCATGGGAGTAATGTCTCAAACGGTCTACGGTTTGATCGATCCCAGGAAGACCAGTAGTAGTTTCCGATGCACATCTGGAGACATTCTGTAATCTATGGACTCTCAGAGTGTTGATGAAACACAGAAATTGCATCGGGATTGTATACAACAAGCACCATGCAGGCTTTCCTCCATAAGAGTAATGTCTCAAACTGTGTACGCTTTGATCGTTCCCTGGAAGACCAGTAGTAGTTTCCGAAGCCCTTCTAAATTCATTCTGTAATCTGTGGACAAACAGAGTGTTGATTAAACACAGAAATATCATCGGGATTGAATACAACAGGCACCATGCCGTCTTTTCTCCACGGGAGTAATGTCTCAAACTGTCTACGCTTTGATTGTTAGCTGGAAGACCAGTAGTAGTTTCCGATGCACATTTGGAGATATTCTGTAATCTGTGGACTATCAGAGTGTTGATGAAACACAGATATTGCATCGGGATTGAATACAACAGTCACCATGCGCACTTTCCTCCATGGGAGTAATGTCTCAAATTGTCTATGCTTTGATCGTTTCCTGGAAAACCAGTAGTAGTTTCCGATGCACATTTGGAGATATTCTGTAATCTGTGGACTATCAGAGTGTTGATAAAACACAGAAATTGCATCGGGATTGAATACAACAGTCACCATGCGCACTTTCCTCCATGGGAGTAATGTCTCAAACAGTCTACGCTTTGATCGTTTCCTGGAAGGCCAGTAGCAGTTTACGATGCACATCTGGAGGCATTCTGTAATCTGTGGACTATCAGAGTGTTGATGAAACACCGAAATTGCATCGGGATTGAATACAACAGTCACCATGCGCACTTAGCTGCATGGGAGTAATGTTTCAAAGAGTTTACGATTTGATCGTTCCCTTGAAGACCAGTAGTAGTTTCCGATGCACATCTGGAGGCATTCTGTAATCTGTGGACCTTCAAATTGTTGATGAAACACAGAAATGGCATCGGGATGGAATACAACAGTCACCATGCGCACTTTCCTCCATGTTAGTAATGTCTCACACAGTCTACGATTTGATCGTTAACTGGAAGACCAGTAGTAGTTTTCGATCCATATCTGGAGGCATTCTGTAATCTGTGGACCTTCAAAGTGTTCATGAAACGCAGAAATTGCATCGTGATGGAATACAACAGTCACCATGCGCACTTTCCTCCATGTTAGTAATATCTCAAACAGTCTACGATTTGATCGTTCCCTGGATGACCAGTAGTAGTTTCCGATGCACATCTGGAGGCATTCTGTAATCTGTCGACTATCAGAGTGTTGGTGAAACACAGAAATTGCATCGGGATTGAATACAACAGTCACCATGCGCACTTTCCTCCATGGAAGTAATGTCTCAAACAGTCTACGATTTGATCGTTCCCTGGAAGACCAGTAGTAGTTTCCGATGTACATCTGGAGGCATTCTGTAAGCAGCGGACCTTCAAAGTGTTGATAAAACACAGAAGTTTCATCGAGTTTGAATACAACGGGCACCATGCGCACTTTCCTCCATGGGAGTAATGTCTCAAACAGTCTATGCTTTGATCGTTTCCTGGAAGACCAGTAGTAGGTTCTGAAACACATTTGGAGGCATTCTGTAATCTGTGGACTATCAAATTGTTGATAAAACACAGGAGTTGCATCGGGATTGAATACAACAGTCGCAATGCGCACATTCCTCCATGGGTGTAATGTCTCAAACAGTGTACGCTTTGATCGATAACTGGAAGACCAGTAGTAGTTTCCGATGCACATCTGGAGGCATTCTGAAATCTGTGGACCTTCAAAGTGTTGATGAAACACAGAAATTGCATCGGGATGGAATACAACAGTCACCATGCGCACTTTCCGCCATGGGAGTAATGTCTCAAACAGTCTACGCTTTGATCGTTCCCTGGAAGACCAGTAGTAGTTTCCGATGCACATATGGAGGCATTCTGTAATCTGTGGACCTTCAAAGTGTTGATGAAACACAGAAATTGCATCGGGATGGAATACAACAGTCACCATGCGCACTTTCCTCCATGTTAGTAACGTCTCAAACAGTCTACGATTTGATCGTTCCCTGGAAGACCAGTAGTAGTTTCCGATGCACATCTGGAGGAATTCTGTAATCTGTGGACCTTCAAAGTGTTGATGAAACACAGAAATTGCATCGGCATGGAATACAACAGTCACCATGCGCACTTTCCTCCATGTTAGTAATGTCCCAAATAGTCTACGATTTGATCGTTCCCTGGAAGACCAGTTGTAGTTTCCGATGCACATCTGGAAGCATTCTGTAATCTGTGGACATTAATAGTGTTGATGAAACACAGAAATTGCATCGGGATTGACTACAACAGTCACCAAGCGCACTTTCCTCCATGTGACTAATTTCTCAAACAGTCTACGCTTTGATCGTTCCCTGGAAGACCAGTAGTAGTTTCCGATGCACATCTGGAGGCATTCTGTAATCTGTGGACTATCAGAGTGTTGATGAAACACAGAAATTGCATCGGGATTTAATAGAACAGTCACCATGCTCACTTCCCTCCATGGGAGTAATGTCTCAAACAGTCTACGGTTTGATCGATCCCAGGAAGACCAGTAGTAGTTTCCCATGCACATCTGGAGACATTCTGTAATCTATGGACTCTCAGAGTGTTGATGAAACACAGAAATTGCATCGGGATTGTATACAACAAGCACCATGCAGGCTTTCCTCCATGAGAGTAATGTCTCAAACTGTGTACGCTTTGATCGTTCCCTGGAAGACCAGTATTAGTTTCCGAAGCCCTTCTAAATTCATTCTGTAATCTGTGGACAAACAGAGTGTTGATTAAACACAGAAATATCATCGGGATTGAATACAACAGGCACCATGCCGTCTTTTCTCCACGGGAGTAATGTCTCAAATTGTCTACGCTTTGATTGTTCCCTGGAAGACCAGTAGTAGTTTCCGATGCACATTTTGAGATATTCTGTAATCTGTGGACTATCAGAGTGTTGATGAAACACAGATATTGCATCGGGATTGAATACAACAGTCACCATGCGCACTTTCCTCCATGGGAGTAATGTCTCAAATTGTCTATGCTTTGATCGTTTCCTGGAAAACCAGTAGTAGTTTCCGATGCACATTTGGAGATATTCTGTAATCTGTGGACTATCAGAGTGTTGATAAAACACAGAAACTGCATCGGGATTGAATACAACAGTCACCTTGCGCACTTTCCTCCATGGGAGTAATGTCTCAAACAGTCTATGCTTTGATCGTTTCCTGGAAGGACAGTAGCAGTTTCCGATCCACATCTGGAGGCATTCTGTAATCTGTGGACTATCTGAGTGTTGATGAAACACCGAAATTGCATCGGGATTGAATACAACAGTCACCATGCGCACTTCCCTGCATGGGAGTAATGTCTCAAAGAGTTTACGCTTTGATCGTTCCCTGGAAGACCAGTAGAAGTTTCCGATGCACATCTGGAGGCATTCTGTAATCTGTGGACCTTCAAATTGTTGATGAAACACAGAAATTGCATCGGGATGGAATACAACAGTCACCATGCGCACTTTCCTCCATGTTAGTAATGTCTCACACAGTCTACGATTTGATCGTTAACTGGAAGACCAGTAGTAGTTTTCGATCCATATCTGGAGGCATTCTGTAATCTGTGGACCTTCAAAGTGTTGATGAAACGCAGAAATTGCATCGTGATGGAATACAACAGTCACCATGCGCACTTTCCTCCATGTTAGTAATATCTCAAACAGTCTACGATTTGATCGTTCCCTGGATGACCAGTATTAGTTTCCGATGCACATCTGGAATCATTCTGTAATCTGTGGACCTTCAGAGTGTTGATGAAACAAAGAAATTGCATCGGGATTGAATACAACAGTCACCATGCGCACTTTCCTCCATGGGAGTAATGTCTCAAACAGTCTATGTTTTGATCGTTTCCTGGAGGACCAGTAGTAGGTTCTGAAACACATTTGGAGGCATTCTGTAATCTGATGACTATCAGATTGTTGATGAAACACAGAAATTGCATCGGGATTGTATACAACAGGCACCATGCAGGCTTGTCTCCACGGGAGTAATGTCTCAAACTGTCTACGCTTTGATCGTTCCCTGGAAGTCCAGTAGTAGTTTCCGATGCACATTAGGAGGCATTCTGTAATCTGTGGACTATCAGAATGTTGATAAAACACAGAAATTGCATCGGGATTGAATACAACTGTCACCATGCGCACATTCCTCCATGGGTGTAATGTCTCAAAGAGTCAACGCTTTGATCGTTCCCTGGAAGACCAGTAGTAGTTTCCGATGCACAATAGGAGGCATTCTGTAATCTGTGGGCCTTCAAAGTGTTGATGAAACACAGAATTTGCATCGGGATGGAATACAACAGTCACCATGCGCACTTTCCTCCATGGGAGTAATGTCTCAAACTGTCTACGCTTTGATCGTTCCCTGGAAGACCAGTAGTAGTTTCCGATGCACATCTGGAGGCATTCTGTAATCTGTGGACCTTCAAAGTGTTGATGAAACACAGAAATTGCATAAGGATTGAATACAACAGTCACCATGCGCACTTTCCTCCATGTGAGTATGGTCTCAAACAGTCGACCCTTTGATCGTTCCCTGGAAGACGAGTAGTAGTTTCCGATGCACATCTGGAGGCATTCTGTAATCTGTGGACTATCAGAGTGTTGATGAAAGACAGAAATTGCATCGGGATTGAATACAACAGTCACAATGCACACTTTCCAAAATGGGAGTAATGTCTCAAACAGTCTACGCTTTGATCGTTCCCTGGAAGACCAGTAGTAGTTTCTGATGCACATCTGGAATCATTCTGTAATCTGTGGACTATCAGTGTGTTGATGATACACAGAAATTGCATCGGGATTGAATACAACAGTCACCATGTGCACTTTCCTCCATGGGAGTAATGTCTCAAACAGTCTACGCTTTGATCGTTCCCTGGAAGACTAGTACTAGTTTCCGATGCACATCAGGAGGCATTCTGTAATCTGTGGACTTTCAAAGTGTTGATGAAACACAGAAATTACATCGGGATTTAATACAACAGTCACCATGCGCCCTTTCCTCCATGGGAGTAATGTCTCAAATTGTCTACGCTTTGATCGTTCCCTGGAAGACCAGTAGTAGTTTCTGATGCACATCTGGAGGCATTCTGTAATCTGTGGACCTTCAAAGTGTTGATGAAACACAGAAATTGTATCGGGATTGAATACAACAGTCACCATGCGCACTTTCCTCCATGTGAGTAATGTCTCAAAGAGTCGACGCTATGATCGTTCCCTGGAAGACGAGTAGTAGTTTCCGATGCACATCTGGAGGCATTCTGTAATCTGTGGACTATCAGAGTGTTGATGAAACACAGAAATTGCATCGGGATTGAATACAACAGTCACCATGCGCACTTTCCTCCATGGGAATAATGTTTCAAACAGTCTACGCTTTGATCGTTCCCTGGAAGACGAGTAGTAGTTTCCGATGCACATCTGGAGGCATTCTGTAATGTGTGGACCTTCAAAGTGTTGATGAAAGACAGAAATTGCGTCGGGATTGAATACAACAATCACAATGCACACTTTCCAAAATGGGAGTAATGTCTCAAACAGTCTACGCTTTGATCGTTCCCTCGAAGACCAGTTGTAGTTTCCGATGTACATCTGGAGGCATTCTGTAAGCTGTAGACCTTCAAAGTGTTGATAAAACACAGAAATTGCATCGGGATTGAATACAACAGTCACCATGCGCACTCACCTCCATGGGAGTAATGTCTCAAACAGTCTACGCTTCGATCGTTCCCTGGAAGACCAGCAGTAGTTTCTGATACACATCTGGAGGCATTCTGTAATCTGTGGACTATCAGTGTGTTGATGATACACATAAATTGCATCGGGATTGAATACAACACTCACCATGCGCACTTTCCTCCATGGGAGTAATGTCTCAAACAGTTTCCGCTTTGATGGTTCCCTGGAAGACCAGTATAAGTTTCCGATGCACATCTGAAGGCATTCTGAAACCTGTGGACTGTCAGAGTGTTGATGAAACACAGAAATTGCATCGGGATGGAATACAACAGTCACCATGCGCACTTTCCTCCATGGGAGTAATGTCTCAAACAGTTTACGCTTTGGTGGTTCCCTGGATGACCAGTATAAGTTTCCGATGCACATCTGAAGGCAATCTGCAACCGGTGTACTATCAGAGTGTTGATGAAACACAGAAATTGCATCGGGATGGAATACAACAGTCACCATGCGCACTTTCCTCCATGGTAGTAATGTCCCAAACAGTCTTTGCTTTGCTCGCTCCCTGGAAGACCAGTAGTAGTTTCCGATGCAAATCTGGAGGCATTCTGTTATCTGTGGACTCTCACAGTGTTGATGAAACACAGAAATTGCATCGGGATACTTACAACAGGCACCATGCAGGCTTTTCTCCATGGGAGTAATGTCTCAAAGTGTCTACGTTTTGATCGTTCCCTGGAAGACGAGTAGTAGTTTCCGATGCACATCTGGAGGCATTCTGTAATCTGTGGACCTTCAAAGTGTTGATGAAACACAGAAATTGCATCGGGATTGAATACAACAGTCACCATGCGCACTTTCCTCCATGTGAGTAATGTCTCAAAGAGTCGACGCTTTGATCGTTCCCTGGAAGACGAGTAGTAGTTTCCGATGCACATCTGGAGGCATTCTGTAATCTGTGGACTATCAGAGTGTTGATGAAACACAGAAATTGCATCGGGATTGAATACAACAGTCACCATGCGCACTTTCCTCCATGGGAATAATGTTTCAAACAGTCTACGCTATGATCGTTCCCTGGAAGACGAGTAGTAGTTTCCGATGCACATCTGGAGGCATTCTGTAATCTGTGGACCTTCAAAGTGTTGATGATAGACAGAAATTGCGTCGGGATTGAATACAACAATCACAATGCACACTTTCCAAAATGGGAGTAATGTCTCAAACAGTCTACGCTTTGATCGTTCCCTGGAAGACCAGTTGTAGTTTCCGATGTACATCTGGAGGCATTCTGTAAGCTGTAGACCTTCAAAGTGTTGATAAAACACAGAAATTGCATCGGGATTGAATACAACAGTCACCATGCGCACTCACCTCCATGGGAGTAATGTCTCAAACAGTGTACGCTTTGATCGATAACTGGAAGACCAGTAGTAGTTTCCGATGCACATCTGGAGGCATTCTGAAATCTGTGGACCTTCAAAGTGTTGATGAAACACAGAAATTGCATCGGGATGGAATACAACAGTCACCATGCGCACTTTCCGCCATGGGAGTAATGTCTCAAACAGTCTACTCTTTGATCGTTCCCTGGAAGACCAGTAGTAGTTTCCGATGCACATATGGAGGCATTCTGTAATCTGTGGACCTTCAAAGTGTTGATGAAACACAGAAATTGCATCGTGATGGAATACAACAGTCACCATGCGCACTTTCCTCCATGTTAGTAACGTCTCAAACAGTCTACGATTTGATCGTTCCCTGGAAGACCAGTAGTAGTTTCCGATGCACATCTGGAGGAATTCTGTAATCTGTGGACCTTCAAAGTGTTGATGAAACACAGAAATTGCATCGGGATGGAATACAACAGTCACCATGCGCACTTTCCTCCATGTTAGTAATGTCCCAAACAGTCTACGATTTGATCGTTCCCTGGAAGACCAGTTGTAGTTTCCGATGCACATCTGGAAGCATTCTGTAATCTGTGGACATTAATAGTGTTGATGAAACACAGAAATTGCATCGGGATTGAATACAACAGTCACCAAGCGCACTTTCCTCCATGTGACTAATTTCTCAAACCGTCTACGCTTTGATCGTTCCTTGGAAGACCAGTAGTAGTTTCCGATGCACATCTGGAGGCATTCTGTAATCTGTGGACTATCAGAGTGTTGATGAAACACAGAAATTGCATCGGGATTTAATAGAACAGTCACCATGCTCACTTCCCTCCATGGGAGTAATGTCTCAAACAGTCTACGGTTTGATCGTTTCCTGGAAGACCAGTAGTAGGTTCTGAAACACATTTGGAGGCATTCTGTAATCTGTGGACTATCAGAGTGTTGATGAAACACAGATATTGCATTGGGATTGAATACAACAGTCACCATGCGCACTTTCCTCCATGGTTGTAATGTCTCAAACAGTCTACGCTTTGATCGTTCCCTGGAAGACCAGTAGTAGTTTCCGAACCACATCTGGAGGCATTCTGTAAGCAGTGGACCTTCAAAGTGTTGATAAAACACAGAAGTTGCATCGAGATTGAATACAACACTCACCATGCGCACTTTCCTCCATGGCAGTAATGTCTCAAACAGTCTACGCTTTGTTCGTTACCTGGAACCCCAGTAGTAGTTTCCGATGCACATCTGGAGGAATTCTGCAATCTGTGGACTTTCAAAGTGTTGACGAAACACAGAAATTGCATCGGGATTGTATACAACAGGCACCATGCAGGCTTTTCTCCATGGGAGTAATGTCGCAAACTGTCTACGCATTGATCGTTCCCTGGAAGATCAGTAGTAGTTTCCGATGCACATCTGGAGTTATTCTGTAATCTGTGGACTATCAGAGTGTTGATTAAACACAGAAATAGCATCGTGATTGAATACAACAGGCACCATGCGGGCCTGTCTCCACGGGAGTAATGTCTCAAACTGTCTACGCTTTGATCGTTCCCTGGAAGTCCAGTAGTAGTTTCCGATGCACATTTGGAGGCGTTCTGTAATCTGTGGACTCTCACAGTGTTGATGAAAGACAGAAATTGCATCGGGATTGAATACAACAGTCACCATGCACATTTTCCAAAATGCTAGTAATGTCTCAAACAGTCTATGCCTTGAACGTTCCCTGGAAGACCAGTAGTAGTTTCCGATGTACATCTGGAGGCATTCTGTAAGCAGTGGAACTTCAAAGTGTTGATAAAACACAGAAGTTGCATCGAGATTGAATACAACAGTCACCATGCGCACTTTCCAACATGGGAGTAATGTCTCAAACAGTCTAGGCTTTGATCGTTCCCTGGAAGACCAGTAGTAGTTTCGATGTACATGTGGAGGCATTCTGTAAGCAGTGGACCTTCAAAGTGTTGATAAAATACAGAAGTTGCATCGAGATTGAATACAACACTCACCATGCGCACTTTCCTCCATGGCAGTAATGTCTCAAACAGTCTACGCTTTGTTCGTTACCTGGAACACCAGTAGTAGTTTCCGATGCACATCTGGAGGAATTCTGCAATCTGTGGACTTTCAAAGTGTTGACGAAACACAGAAATTGCATCGGGATTGTATACAACAGGCACCATGCAGGCTTTTCTCCATGGGAGTAATGTCTCAAACTGTCTACGCTTTGATCGTTCCCTGGAAGAACAGTAGTAGTTTCCGATGCACATCTGGAGTTATTCTGTAATCTGTGGACTATCAGAGTGTTGATTAAACACAGAAATAGCATCGCGATTGAATACAACAGGCACCATGCGGGCTTGTCTCCACGGGAGTAATGTCTCAAACTGTCTACGCTTTGATCGTTCCCTGGAAGTCCAATAGTAGTTTCCGATGCACATTTGGAGGCGTTCTGTAATCTGTGGACTATCAGAATGTTGATAAAACACAGAAATTGCATCGGGATTGAATACAACAGTCACCATGCGCACATTCCTCCATGGGTGTAATGTCTCAAACAGTCAACGCTTTGATCGTTCCTGGAAGACCAATAGTAGTTTCCGATGCACATCTGGAGGAATTCTGTAATCTGTGGGCCTTCAAAGTGTTGATGAAACACAGAATTTGCATCGGGATGGAATACAACAGTCACCATGCGCACTTTCCTCCATGTGAGTAATGTCTCAAACAGTCGACGCTTTGATCGTTCCCTGGAAGACGAGTAGTAGTTTCCGATGCACATCTGGAGGCATTCTGTAATCTGTGGACTATCAGAGTGTTGATGAAACACAGAAATTGCATCGCGATTGAATACAACAGTCACCATGCGCACTTTCCTCCATGGGAATAATGTTTCAAACAGTCTACGCTTTGATCGATCCCTGGCACACCAGTAGTAGTTTCCGATGCACGTCTGGAGGCATTCTGTAATCTGTGGACTATCAGAGTGTTGATGAAAGACAGAAATTGCATCGGGATTGAATACAACAGTCACAATGCACACTTTCCAAAATGGGAGTAATGTCTCAACCAGTCTACGCTTTGATCGTTCCCTGCAAGACCAGTTGTAGTTTCCGATGAACATCTGGAGGCATTCTGTAAGCTGTAGACCTTCAAAGAGTTGATAAATCACAGAAATTGCATCGGGATAGAATACAACAGTCACCATGCGCACTCTCCTTCATGGGAGTAATGTCTCAAACAGTCTACGCTTTGATCGTTCCCTGGAAGACCAGTAGTAGTTACTGATACACATCTGGAGGCATTCTGTAATCTGTGGACTATCAGTGTGTTGATGATACACAGAAATTGCATCGGGATTGAATACAACAGTCACCATGTACACTTTCCTCCATGGGAGTAAAGTCTCAAATAGTCTACGCTTTGATCGTTCCCTGGAAGACTAGTACTAGTTTCCGATGCACATCAGGAGGCATTCTGTAACCTGTGGACTTTAAAGTGTTGATGAAACACAGAAATTCCATCGGGATTTAATACAACAGTTAACATGCGCACTTTCCTCCATGGGAGTAATGTCTCAAACAGTTTACGCTTTGATGATTCCCTGGAAGACCAGTATAAGTTTCCGATGCACATCTGAAGGCATTCTGCAACCTGTGGACTATCAGAGTGTTGGTGAAACACAGATATTGCATCGGGATGTAATACAACAGTCACCATGCGCACTTTCCTCCATGGGAGTAGTGCCTCATACGGTCTACGCATTGATCGTTCCCTGGAAGACCAGTTGTAGTTCCTGATGCACATCTGGACTCATTCTGTAATCTGTGGACTATCAGAGTGTTGATGAAACACAGAAATTGCATCGTGATTTAATACAACAGTCACCATGCGCACTTTCCTCCATGGAAGTAATGTCCCAAACAGTCTTTGCTTTGCTCGTTCTCTACAAGACCAGTAATAGTTTCCGATACACATCTGGAGGCATTCTGTTATCTGTGGACTCTCACAGTGTTGATGAAAGACAGAAATTGCATCGGGATTGAATACAACAGTCACCGTGCACATTTTCCAAAATGCTAGTAATGTCTCAAACAGTCTATGCTTTGATCGTTCCCTGGAAGACCAGTAGTAGTTTCCGATGTACATCTGGAGGCATTCTGTAAGCAGTGGAACTTCAAAGTGTTGATAAAACACAGAAGTTGCATCGAGATTGAATACAACAGTCACCATGCGCACTTTCCTCCATGGGAGTAATGTCTCAAACAGTCTTCGTTTTGATCGTTCCCTGGAAGAACGGTAGTAGTTTCGGAAGCCCATCTCTAGTTATTCTGTAATCTGTGGACAATCACAGTGTAGATTAAACACAGAAATAGCATCGGGATTGAATACAACAGACACCATGCGGGCTTTTCTAGACGGGAGTAATGTTTCAAACCGTCTACGCTTTGATCGTTCCCTGGAAGACCAGTAGTAGTTTCCGATGCACATCTGGATTCATTCTGTAATCTGTGGACCTTCAAAGTGTTGATGAAAAACAGAAATTGCATCAGGATTGAATACAACAGTCAACATGCGCACTTTCCTCCATGTGAGTAATGTATCAAACAGTCTACGCTTTGATCGTTCCCTGGAAGAACAGTAGTAGTTTCCGATGCACATCTGGAGGCATTCCGTAATCTGTGGAAGATCACAGTGTTGATGAAACACAGAAATTGCATTGGGATTGAATACAACAGTCACTATGCACTTTGATCGTTCCCTGGAAGACCAGTATTAGTTTTCGATGTACATCTGGAGGCATTCTGCAATCTGTGGACTATCAGTGTGTTGATGAAACACAGAAATTGCATCGGGATTGAATACAACAGTCACCATGCGCACTTACGTCCATGGGAGTAATGCCTCATACGATCTACGATTTGATCGTTCCCTGGAAGACCAGTAGTAGTTTCTGATGCACATCTTGAGGCATTCTGTATACTGTGGACCTTCAAAGTGTTGATGAAACACAGAAATTGCATCGGGATTGTATACAACAGTCACCATGTGCATTTTCCTAATTGGGAGTAATGTCTCAAACAGTCTACGCTTTGATCGTTCGCTGGAAGACCAGTAGTAGTTTCCGATGTACATCTGGAGGCATTCTGTAAGCTGTGGACCTTCAAAGTGTTGATAAAACACAGAAGGTGCATCGGGATTGAATACAACAGTCACCATGCGCACTTTCTTCCATGAGAGTAATGTCTCAAACAGTCTACGCTTTGATCGTTCCCTGGAAGACCAGTATTAGTTTCACATTCACATCTGGAGGCATTTTTTAATCTGTGGACTAACACAGTGCTGATGAAACACAGAAATTGCATCGAAATTTAATACAACAGTCACCATGAACACTTTCCTCCATGGGAGTAATGTCTCAAACAGTTTATGCTTTGATGGTTCCCTGGAAGACCAGTATAAGTTTCCGATGCCATCTGAAGTCATTCTGCAACCTGTGGACTATCAGAGTGTTGTTGAAACACAGAACTTGCACCGGGATGGAATACAACAGTCACCATGCGCACTTTCCTCCATGGGAGTAATGCCTCATACGGTCTACGCATTGATCGTTCCCTGGAAGACCAGATGTAGTTTCTGATGCACATCTGCACTCATTCTGTAATCTGTGGACTATCAGAGTGTTGATGAGACACAGAAATTGCATCGTGATTGAATACAACAGTCACCATGCGCACTTTCCTCCATGGGAGTAATGTCCCAAATAGTCTTTGCTTTGCTCGTTCCCTGGAAGAGCAGTAGTAGTTCCCGATGCACATCTGGAGGCATTCTGTAATCTGTGGACTCTCACAGTGTTGATGAAAGACAGAAATTGCATCGGGATTGAATACAACAGTCACCATGCACATTTTCCACAATGCTAGTAATGTCTCAAACAGTCTATGCTTTGATCGTTCCATGGAAGACCAGTAGTAGTTTCCGATGTACATCTGGAGGCATTCTGTAAGCTGTGGACCTTCAAAGTGTTGATAAAACACAGAAGTTGCATCGGGATTCAATACAACACTCACCATACGCACTTTCCTAAATGAGAGTAATGTCTCAAGCAGTCTACGATTTGATCGTTCAATGGAAGACCAGTAGTAGTTTCCGATGCACATCTGGAGGCATTCTGTAATCTGTGGACTTTCAAAGTGTTGATGAAACACAGAAATTGCATCGGGATTGTATACAACAGGCACCATGCAGGCTTTTCTCCATGGGAGTAATGTCTCAAACTGTCTATGTTTTGATCATTCCCTGGAAGAACAGTAGTAGTTTCGGAAGCCCATCTCTAGTTATTCTGTAATCTGTGGACAATCACAGTGTAGATTAAACACAGAAATAGCATCGGGATTGAATACAACAGGCAGCATGCGGGCTTTTCTCCACGGGAGTTATGTGTCAAACCGTCTACGATTTGATCGTTCCCTGGAAGACCAGTAGTAGCTTCCGATGGACATCTGGATTCATTCTGTAATCTGTGGACCTTCAAAGTGTTGATGAAAAACAGAAATTGCATCGGGATTGAATACAACAGTCACTATGCGCACTTTACTCCATGGGAGTAATGTCTCAAACAGTCTACGATTTGATCGTTCCCTGGAAGACCAGTAGTAGTTTCCGATGCACATCTGGAGGTATTCTGTAATCTGTGGACTATCAGAGTGTTAATGAAAGACAGAAATTGCATCGGGATTGAATACAACAGTCACCATGCACATTTTCCAACATGGGAGTAATGTCTCAAACAGTCTAGGCTTTGATCGTTCCCTGGAAGACCAGTAGTAGTTTCCGATGTACATCTGGAGGCATTCTGTACGCAGTGGACCTTCAAAGTGTTGATAAAACACAGAAGTTGCATCGAGATTGAATACAACACTCACCATGCGCACTTTCCTCCATGGCAGTAATGTCTCAAACAGTCTACGCTTTGTTCGTTACCTGGAACACCAGTAGTAGTTTCCGATGCACATCTGGAGGAATTCTGCAATCTGTGGACTTTCAAAGTGTTGACGAAACACAGAAATTGCATTGGAATTGTATACAACAGGCACCATGCAGGCTTTTCTCCATGGGTGTAATGTCTCAAACTGTCTACGTTTTGATCATTCCCTGGAAGAACAGTAGTAGTTTCGGAACCCCATCTCTAGTTATTCTGTAATCTGTGGACAATCACAGTGTAGATTAAACACAGAAATAGCATCGCGATTGAATACAACAGGCACCATGCGGGCTTGTCTCCACGGGAGTAATGTCTCAAACTGTCTACGCTTTGATCGTTCCCTGGAAGTCCAGTAGTAGTTTCCGATGCACATTTGGAGGCGTTCTGTAATCTGTGGACTATCAGAATGTTGATAAAACACAGAAATTGCATCGGGATTGAATACAACAGTCACCATGCGCACATTCCTCCATGGGTGTAATGTCTGAAACAGTCAACGCTTTGATCGTTCCTGGAAGACCAGTAGTAGTTTCCGATGCACATCTGGAGGAATTCTGTAATCTGTGGGCCTTGAAAGTGTTGATGAAGCACAGAATTTGCATCGGGATGGAATACAACAGTCACCATGCGCACTTTCCTCCGTGTGAGTAATGTCTCAAACAGTCGACGCTTTGATCGTTCCCTGGAAGACGAGTAGTAGTTTCCGATGCACATCTGGAGGCATTCTGTAATCTGTGGACTATCAGAGTGTTGATGAAACACAGAAATTGCATCGGGATTGAATACAACAGTCACCATGCGCACTTTCCTCCATGGGAATAATTTTTCAAACAGTCTACGCTTTGATCGATCCCTGGCACACCAGTAGTAGTTTCCGATGCACATCTGGAGGCATTCTGTAATCTGTGGACTATCAGAGTGTTGATGAAAGACAGAAATTGCATCGGGATTGAATACAACAGTCACAATGCACACTTTCCAAAATGGGAGTTATGTCTCAAACAGTCTACGCTTTGATCGTTCCCTGCAAGACCAGTTGTAGTTTCCGATGTACATCGGGAGGCATTCTGTAAGCTGTAGACCTTCAAAGTGTTGATAAATCACAGAAATTGCATCGGGATAGAATACAACAGTCACCATGCGCACTTTCCTCCATGGGAGTAATGTCTCAAACAGTTTCCGCTTTGATGGTTCCCTGGAAGACCAGTATAAGTTTCCGATGCACATCTGAAGGCATTCTGAAACCTGTGGACTGTCAGAGTGTTGATGAAACACAGAAATTGCATCGGGATGGAATACAACAGTCACCATGCGCACTTTCCTCCATGGGAGTAATGTCTCAAACAGTTTACGCTTTGGTGGTTCCCTGGATGACCAGTATAAGTTTCCGATGCACATCTGAAGGCAATCTGCAACCGGTGTACTATCAGAGTGTTGATGAAACACAGAAATTGCATCGGGATGGAATACAACAGTCACCATGCGCACTTTCCTCCATGGTAGTAATGTCCCAAACAGTCTTTGCTTTGCTCGTTCCCTGGAAGACCAGTAGTAGTTTCCGATGCAAATCTGGAGGCATTCTGTTATCTGTGGACTCTCACAGTGTTGATGAAACACAGAAATTGCATCGGGATACTTACAACAGGCACCATGCAGGCTATTCTCCATGGGAGTAATGTCTCAAAGTGTCTACGTTTTGATCGTTCCCTGGAAGACGAGTAGTAGTTTCCGATGCACATCTGGAGGCATTCTGTAATCTGTGGACCTTCAAAGTGTTGATGAAACACAGAAATTGCATCGGGATTGAATACAACAGTCACCATGCGCACTTTCCTCCATGTGAGTAATGTCTCAAAGAGTCGACGCTTTGATCGTTCCCTGGAAGACGAGTAGTAGTTTCCGATGCACATCTGGAGGCATTCTGTAATCTGTGGACTATCAGAGTGTTGATGAAACACAGAAATTGCATCGGGATTGAATACAACAGTCACCATGCGCACTTTCCTCCATGGGAATAATGTTTCAAACAGTCTACGCTATGATCGTTCCCTGGAAGACGAGTAGTAGTTTCCGATGCACATCTGGAGGCATTCTGTAATTTGTGGACCTTCAAAGTGTTGATGATAGACAGAAATTGCGTCGGGATTGAATACAACAAACACAATGCACACTTTCCAAAATGGGAGTAATGTCTCAAACAGTCTACGCTTTGATCGTTCCCTGGAAGACCAGTTGTAGTTTCCGATGTACATCTGGAGGCATTCTGTAAGCTGTAGACCTTCAAAGTGTTGATAAAACACAGAAATTGCATCGGGATTGAATACAACAGTCACCATGCGCACTCACCTCCATGGGAGTAATGTCTCAAACAGTGTACGCTTTGATCGATAACTGGAAGACCTGTAGTAGTTTCCGATGCACATCTGGAGGCATTCTGAAATCTGTGGACCTTCAAAGTGTTGATGAAACACTGAAATTGCATCGGGATGGAATACAACAGTCACCATGCGCACTTTCCGCCATGGGAGTAATGTCTCAAACAGTCTACTCTTTGATCGTTCCCTGGAAGACCAGTAGTAGTTTCCGATGCACATATGGAGGCATTCTGTAATCTGTGGACCTTCAAAGTGTTGATGAAACACAGAAATTGCATCGTGATGGAATACAACAGTCACCATGCGCACTTTCCTCCATGTTAGTAACGTCTCAAACAGTCTACGATTTGATCGTTCCCTGGAAGACCAGTAGTAGTTTCCGATGCACATCTGGAGGAATTCTGTAATCTGTGGACCTTCAAAGTGTTGATGAAACACAGAAATTGCATCGGGATGGAATACAACAGTCACCATGCGCACTTTCCTCCATGTTAGTAATGTCCCAAACAGTCTACGATTTGATCGTTCCCTGGAAGACCAGTTGTAGTTTCCGATGCACATCTGGAAGCATTCTGTAATCTGTGGACATTAATAGTGTTGATGAAACACAGAAATAGCATCGTGATTGAATACAACAGGCACCTTGCGGGCTTGTCTCCACGGGAGTAATGTCTCAAACTGTCTACGCTTTGATCGTTCCCTGGAAGTCCAGTAGTAGTTTCCGATGCACATTTGGAGGCGTTCTGTAATCTGTGGACTCTCACAGTGTTGATGAAAGACAGAAATTACATCGGGATTGAATACAACAGTCACCATGCACATTTTCCAAAATGCTAGTAATGTCTCAAACAGTCTATGCCTTGAACGTTCCCTGGAAGACCAGTAGTAGTTTCCGATGTACATCTGGAGGCATTCTGTAAGCAGTGGAACTTCAAAGTGTTGATAAAACACAGAAGTTGCATCGAGATTGAATACAACTGTCACCATGCGCACTTTCCAACATGGGAGTAATGTCTCAAACAGTCTAGGCTTTGATCGTTCCCTGGAAGACCAGTAGTAGTTTCCGATGTACATGTGGAGGCATTCTGTAAGCAGTGGACCTTCAAAGAGTTGATAAAATACAGAAGTTGCATCGAGATTGAATACAACACTCACCATGCGCACTTTCCTCCATGGCAGTAATGTCTCAAACAGTCTACGCTTTGTTCGTTACCTGGAACACCAGTAGTAGTTTCCGATGCACATCTGGAGGAATTCTGCAATCTGTGGACTTTCAAAGTGTTGACGAAACACAGAAATTGCATCGGGATTGTATACAACAGGCACCATGCAGGCTTTTCTCCATGGGAGTAATGTCTCAAACTGTCTACGCTTTGATCGTTCCCTGGAAGAACAGTAGTAGTTTCCGATGCACATCTGGAGTTATTCTGTAATCTGTGGACTATCAGAGTGTTGATTAAACACAGAAATAGCATCGCGATTGAATACAACAGGCACCATGCGGGCTTGTCTCCACGGGAGTAATGTCTCAAACTGTCTACGTTTTGATCGTTCCCTGGAAGTCCAATAGTAGTTTCCGATGCACATTTGGAGGCGTTCTGTAATCTGTGGACTATCAGAATGTTGATAAAACACAGAAATTGCATCGGGATTGAATACAACAGTCACCATGCGCACATTCCTCCATGGGTGTAATGTCTCAAACAGTCAACGCTTTGATCGTTCCTGGAAGACCAATAGTAGTTTCCGATGCACATCTGGAGGAATTCTGTAATCTGTGGGCCTTCAAAGTGTTGATGAAACACAGAATTTGCATCGGGATAGAATACAACAGTCACCATGCGCACTTTCCTCCATGTGAGTAATGTCTCAAACAGTCGACGCTTTGATCGTTCCCTGGAAGACGAGTAGTAGTTTCCGATGCACATCTGGAGGCATTCTGTAATCTGTGGACTATCAGAGTGTTGATGAAACACAGAAATTGCATCGCGATTGAATACAACAGTCACCATGCGCACTTTCCTCCATGGGAATAATGTTTCAAACAGTCTACGCTTTGATCGATCCCTGGCACACCAGTAGTAGTTTCCGATGCACGTCTGGAGGCATTCTGTAATCTGTGGACTATCAGAGTGTTGATGAAAGACAGAAATTGCATCGGGATTGAATACAACAGTCACAATGCACACTTTCCAAAATGGGAGTAATGTCTCAAACAGTCTACGCTTTGATCGTTCCCTGCAAGACCAGTTGTAGTTTCCGATGTACATCTGGAGGCATTCTGTAAGCTGTAGACCTTCAAAGAGTTGATAAATCACAGAAATTGCATCGGGATAGAATACAACAGTCACCATGCGCACTCTCCTTCATGGGAGTAATGTCTCAAACAGTCTACGTTTTGATCGTTCCCTGGAAGACCAGTAGTAGTTACTGATACACATCTGGAGGCATTCTGTAATCTGTGGACTATCAGTGTGTTGATGATACACAGAAATTGCATCGGGATTGAATACAACAGTCACCATGTACACTTTCCTCCATGGGAGTAAAGTCTCAAATAGTCTACGCTTTGATCGTTCCCTGGAAGACTAGTACTAGTTTCCGATGCACATCAGGAGGCATTCTGTAACCTGTGGACTTTAAAGTGTTGATGAAACACAGAAATTCCATCGGGATTTAATACAACAGTTAACATGCGCACTTTCCTCCATGGGAGTAATGTCTCAAACAGTTTACGCTTTGATGATTCCCTGGAAGACCAGTATAAGTTTCCGATGCACATCTGAAGGCATTCTGCAACCTGTGGACTATCAGAGTGTTGGTGAAACACAGATATTGCATCGGGATGTAATACAACAGTCACCATGCGCACTTTCCTCCATGGGAGTAGTGCCTCATACGGTCTACGCATTGATCGTTCCCTGGAAGACCAGTTGTAGTTCCTGATGCACATCTGGACTCATTCTGTAATCTGTGGACTATCAGAGTGTTGATGAAACACAGAAATTGCATCGTGATTTAATACAACAGTCACCATGCGCACTTTCCTCCATGGAAGTAATGTCCCAAACAGTCTTTGCTTTGCTCGTTCTCTACAAGACCAGTAATAGTTTCCGATACACATCTGGAGGCATTCTGTTATCTGTGGACTCTCACAGTGTTGATGAAAGACAGAAATTGCATCGGGATTGAATACAACAGTCACCGTGCACATTTTCCAAAATGCTAGTAATGTCTCAAACAGTCTATGCTTTGATCGTTCCCTGGAAGACCAGTAGTAGTTTCCGATGTACATCTGGAGGCATTCTGTAAGCAGTGGAACTTCAAAGTGTTGATAAAACACAGAAGTTGCATCGAGATTGAATACAACAGTCACCATGCGCACTTTCCTCCATGGGAGTAATGTCTCAAACAGTCTTCGTTTTGATCGTTCCCTGGATGAACGGTAGTAGTTTCGGAAGCCCATCTCTAGTTATTCTGTAATCTGTGGACAATCACAGTGTAGATTAAACACAGAAATAGCATCGGGATTGAATACAACAGACACCATGCGGGCTTTTCTAGACGGGAGTAATGTTTCAAACCGTCTACGCTTTGATCGTTCCCTGGAAGACCAGTAGTAGTTTCCGATGCACATCTGGATTCATTCTGTAATCTGTGGACCTTCAAAGTGTTGATGAAAAACAGAAATTGCATCAGGATTGAATACAACAGTCAACATGCGCACTTTCCTCCATGTGAGTAATGTATCAAACAGTCTACGCTTTGATCGTTCCCTGGAAGAACAGTAGTAGTTTCCGATGCACATCTGGAGGCATTCCGTAATCTGTGGAAGATCACAGTGTTGATGAAACACAGAAATTGCATTGGGATTGAATACAACAGTCACTATGCACTTTGATCGTTCCCTGGAAGACCAGTATTAGTTTCCGATGTACATCTGGAGGCATTCTGCAATCTGTGGACTATCAGTGTGTTGATGAAACACAGAAATTGCATCGGGATTGAATACAACAGTCACCATGCGCACTTACGTCCATGGGAGTAATGCCTCATACGATCTACGATTTGATCGTTCCCTGGAAGACCAGTAGTAGTTTCTGATGCACATCTTGAGGCATTCTGTATACTGTGGACCTTCAAAGTGTTGATGAAACACAGAAATTGCATCGGGATTGTATACAACAGTCACCATGTGCATTTTCCTAATTGGGAGTAATGTCTCAAACAGTCTACGCTTTGATCGTTCGCTGGAAGACCAGTAGTAGTTTCCGATGTACATCTGGAGGCATTCTGTAAGCTGTGGACCTTCAAAGTGTTGATAAAACACAGAAGGTGCATCGGGATTGAATACAACAGTCACCATGCGCACTTTCTTCCATGAGAGTAATGTCTCAAACAGTCTAAGCTTTGATCGTTCCCTGGAAGACCAGTATTAGTTTCACATTCACATCTGGAGGCATTTTTTAATCTGTGGACTAACACAGTGCTGATGAAACACAGAAATTGCATCGAAATTTAATACAACAGTCACCATGAACACTTTCCTCCATGGGAGTAATGTCTCAAACAGTTTATGCTTTGATGGTTCCCTGGAAGACCAGTATAAGTTTCCGATGCCATCTGAAGTCATTCTGCAACCTGTGGACTATCAGAGTGTTGTTGAAACACAGAACTTGCACCGGGATGGAATACGACAGTCACCATGCGCACTTTCCTCCATGGGAGTAATGCCTCATACGGTCTACGCATTGATCGTTCCCTGGAAGACCAGATGTAGTTTCTGATGCACATCTGCACTCATTCTGTAATCTGTGGACTATCAGAGTGTTGATGAGACACAGAAATTGCATCGTGATTGAATACAACAGTCACCATGCGCACTTTCCTCCATGGGAGTAATGTCCCAAATAGTCTTTGCTTTGCTCGTTCCCTGGAAGAGCAGTAGTAGTTCCCGATGCACATCTGGAGGCATTCTGTAATCTGTGGACTCTCACAGTGTTGATGAAAGACAGAAATTGCATCGGGATTGAATACAACAGTCACCATGCACATTTTCCACAATGCTAGTAATGTCTCAAACAGTCTATGCTTTGATCGTTCCATGGAAGACCAGTAGTAGTTTCCGATGTACATCTGGAGGCATTCTGTAAGCTGTGGACCTTCAAAGTGTTGATAAAACACAGAAGTTGCATCGGGATTCAATACAACAGTCACCATACGCACTTTCCTAAATGAGAGTAATGTCTCAAGCAGTCTACGATTTGATCGTTCAATGGAAGACCAGTAGTAGTTTCCGATGCACATCTGGAGGCATTCTGTAATCTGTGGACTTTCAAAGTGTTGATGAAACACAGAAATTGCATCGGGATTGTATACAACAGGCACCATGCAGGCTTTTCTCCATGGGAGTAATGTCTCAAACTGTCTATGTTTTGATCATTCCTTGGAAGAACAGTAGTAGTTTCGGAAGCCCATCTCTAGTTATTCTGTAATCTGTGGACAATCACAGTGTAGATTAAACACAGAAATAGCATCGGGATTGAATACAACAGGCACCATGCGGGCTTTTCTCCACGGGAGTTATGTGTCAAACCGTCTACGATTTGATCGTTCCCTGGAAGACCAGTAGTAGCTTCCGATGGACATCTGGATTCATTCTGTAAACTGTGGACCTTCAAAGTGTTGATGAAAAACAGAAATTGCATCGGGATTGAATACAACAGTCACCATGCGCAATTTACTCCATGGGAGTAATGTCTCAAACAGTCTACGATTTGATCGTTCCCTGGAAGACCAGTAGTAGTTTCCGATGCACATCTGGAGGTATTCTGTAATCTGTGGACTATCAGAGTGTTAATTAAAGACAGAAATTGCATCGGGATTGAATACAACAGTCGCCATGCACATTTTCCAACATGGGAGTAATGTCTCAAACAGTCTAGGCTTTGATCGTTCCCTGGAAGACCAGTAGTAGTTTCCGATGTACATCTGGAGGCATTCTGTACGCAGTGGACCTTCAAAGTGTTGATAAAACACAGAAGTTGCATCGAGATTGAATACAACACTCACCATGCGCACTTTCCTCCATGGCAGTAATGTCTCAAACAGTCTACGCTTTGTTCGTTACCTGGAAGACCAGTAGTAGTTTCCGATGCACATCTGGAGGAATTCTGCAATCTGTGGACTTTCAAAGTGTTGACGAAACACAGAAATTGCATTGGGATTGTATACAACAGGCACCATGCAGGCTTTTCTCCATGTGTGTAATGTCTCAAACTGTCTACGTTTTGATCATTCCCTGGAAGAACAGTAGTAGTTTCGGAACCCCATCTCTAGTTATTCTGTAATCTGTGGACAATCACAGTGTAGATTAAACACAGAAATAGCATCGCGATTGAATACAACAGGCACCATGCGGGCTTGTCTCCACGGGAGTAATGTCTCAAACTGTCTACGCTTTGATCGTTCCCTGGAAGTCCAGTAGTAGTTTCCGATGCACATTTGGAGGCGTTCTGTAATCTGTGGACTATCAGAATGTTGATAAAACACAGAAATTGCATCGGGATTGAATACAACAGTCACCATGCGCACATTCCTCCATGGGTGTAATGTCTGAAACAGTCAACGCTTTGATCGTTCCTGGAAGACCAGTAGTAGTTTCCGATGCACATCTGGAGGAATTCTGTAATCTGTGGGCCTTCAAAGTGTTGATGAAGCACAGAATTTGCATCGGGATGGAATACAACAGTCACCATGCGCACTTTCCTCCGTGTGAGTAATGTCTCAAACAGTCGACGCTTTGATCGTTCCCTGGAAGACGAGTAGTAGTTTCCGATGCACATCTGGAGGCATTCTGTAATCTGTGGACTATCAGAGTGATGATGAAACACAGAAATTGCATCGGGATTGAATACAACAGTCACCATGCGCACTTTCCTCCATGGGAATAATTTTTCAAACAGTCTACGCTTTGATCGATCCCTGGCACACCAGTAGTAGTTTCCGATGCACATCTGGAGGCATTCTGTAATCTGTGGACTATCAGAGTGTTGATGAAAGACAGAAATTGCATCGGGATTGAATACAACAGTCACAATGCACACTTTCCAAAATGGGAGTTATGTCTCAAACAGTCTACGCTTTGATCGTTCCCTGCAAGACCAGTTGTAGTTTCCGATGTACATCGGGAGGCATTCTGTAAGCTGTAGACCTTCAAAGTGTTGATAAATCACAGAAATTGCATCGGGATAGAATACAACAGTCACCATGCGCACTCTCCTTCATGGGAGTAATGTCTCAAACAGTCTACGCTTTGATCGTTCCCTGGAAGACCAGTAGTAGTTTATGATACACATCTGGAGGCATTCTGTAATCTGTGGACTATCAGTGTCTTGATGATACACAGAAATTGCATCGGGATTGAATACAACAATCACCATGTACACTTTCCTCCATGGGAGTAAAGTCTCAAATAGTCTACGCTTTGATCGTTCCCTGGAAGACTAGTACTAGTTTCCGATGCACATCAGGAGGCATTCTGTAACCTGTGGACTTTCAAAGTGTTGATGAAACACAGAAATTCCATCGGGATTTATTACAACAGTCACCATGCGCACTTTCCTCCATGGGAGTAATGTCTCAAACAGTTTACGCTTTGATGATTCCCTGGAAGACCAGTATAAGTTTCCGATGCACATCTGAAGGCATTCTGCAACCTGTGGACTATCAGAGTGTTGATGAAACACAGAAATTGCATCGGGATGGAATACAACAGTCACCATGCGCACTTTCCTCCATGGGAGTAATGCCTCATACGGTCTACGCATTGATCGTTCCCTGGAAGACCAGTTGTAGTTCCTGATGCACATCTGGACTCATTCTGTAATCTGTGGACTATCAGAGTTTTGATGAAACACAGAAATTGCATCGTGATTGAATACAACAGTCACCATGCGCACTTTCCTCCATGGGAGTAATGTCCCAAACAGTCTTTGCTTTGCTCGTTCCCTATAAGACCAGTACTAGTTTCCGATACACATCTGGAGGCATTCTGTTATCTGTGGACTCTCACAGTGTTGATGAAAGACAGAAATTGCATCGGGATTGAATACAACAGTCACCGTGCACATTTTCCAAAATGCTAGTAATGTCTCAAACAGTCTATGCTTTGATCGTTCCCTGGAAGACCAGTAGTAGTTTCCGATGTACATCTGGAGGCATTCTGTAAGCAGTGGAAATACAAAGTGTTCATAAAACACAGAAGTTGCATCGAGATTGAATACAACAGTCACCATGCGCACTTTCCTCCATGGGAGTAATGTCTCAAACAGTCTACGTTTTGATCGTTCCCTGGAAGAACGGTAGTAGTTTCGGAAGCCCATCTCTAGTTATTCTGTAATCTGTGGACAATCCCAGTGTAGATTAAACACAGAAATAGCATCCGGATTGAATACAACAGACACCATGCGGGCTTTTCTAGACGGGAATAATGTCTCAAACCGTCTACGCTTTGATCGTTCCCTGGAAGACCAGTAGTAGTTTCCGATGCACATCTGGATTCATTCTGTAATCTGTGGACCTTCAAAGTGTTGATGAAAAACAGAAATTGCATCAGGATTGAATACAACAGTCAACATGCGCACTTTCCTCCATGTGAGTAATGTATCAAACAGTCTACGCTTTGATCGTTCCCTGGAAGAACAGTAGTAGTTTCCGATGCACATCTGGAGGCATTCTGTAATCTGTGGAAGATCACAGTGTTGATGAAACACAGAAATTGCATTGGGATTGAATACAACAGTCACTATGCACTTTGATCGTTCCCTGGAAGACCAGTATTAGTTTCCGATGTACATCTGGAGGCATTCTGCAATCTGTGGACTATCAGTGTGTTGATGAAACACAGAAATTGCATCGGGAATGAATACAACAGTCACCATGCGCACTTACCTCCATGGGAGTAATGCCTCATACGATCTACGATTTGATCGTTCCCTGGAAGACCAGTAGTAGTTTCTGATGCACATCTTGAGGCATTCTGTATACTGTGGACCTTCAAAGTGTTGATGAAACACAGAAATTGCATCGGGATGGAATACAACAGTCACCATGCGCACTTTCCTTCATGGGAGTAATGCCTCATACGGTCTACGCATTGATCGTTCCCTGGAAGACCAGATGTAGTTTCTGATGCACATCTGCTCTCATTCTGTAATCTGTGGAATATCAGAGTGTTGATGAGACACAGAAATTGCATCGTGATTGAATACAACAGTCACCATGTGCATTTTCCTAATTGGGAGTAATGTCTCAAACAGTCTACGCTTAGATCGTTCGCTGGAAGACCAGTAGTAGTTTCCGATGTTCATCTGGAGGCATTCTGTAAGCTGTGGACCTTCAAAGTGTTGATAAAACACAGAAGGTCCATCGGGATTGAATACAACAGTCACCATGCGCACTTTCTTCCATGAGAGTAATGCCTCAAACAGTCTACGCTTTGATCGTTCCCTGGAAGACCAGTATTAGTTTCACATTCACATCTGGAGGCATTTTCTAATCTGTGGACTAACACAGTGCTGATGAAACACAGAAATTGCATCGGAATTTAATACAACAGTCACCATGCGCACTTTCCTCCATGGGAGTAATGTCTCAAACAGTTTATGCTTTGATGGTTCCCTGGAAGACCAGTATAAGTTTCCGATGCCATCTGAAGTCATTCTGCAACCTGTGGACTATCAGAGTGTTGTTGAAACACAGAAATTGCACCGGGATGGAATACAACAGTCACCATGCGCACTTTCCTTCATGGGAGTAATGCCTCATACGGTCTACGCATTGATCGTTCCCTGGAAGACCAGATGTAGTTTCTGATGCACATCTGCTCTCATTCTGTAATCTGTGGAATATCAGAGTGTTGATGAGACACAGAAATTGCATCGTGATTGAATACAACAGTCACCATGCGCACTTTCCTCCATGGGAGTGATGTCCCAAATAGTCTTTGCTTTGCTCGTTCCCTGGAAGACCAGTAGTAGTTCCCGATGCACATCTGGAGGCATTCTGTAATCTGTGGACTCTCACAGTGTTGATGAAAGACAGAAATTGCATCGGGATTGAATACAACAGTCACCATGCACATTTTCCACAATGCTAGTAATGTCTCAAACAGTCTATGCTTTGATCGTTCCATGGAAGACCAGTAGTAGTTTCCGATGCACATCTGGAGGCATTCTGTAATCTGTGGACTTTCAAAGTGTTGATGAAACACAGAATTTGCATCGGGATTGTATACAACAGGCACCATGCAGGCTTTTCTCCATGGGAGTCATGTCTCAAACTGTCTACGTTTTGATCGTTCAGTGGAAGAACAGTAGTAGTTTCGGTAGCCCATCTCTAGTTATTCTGTAATCTGTGTACAATCACAGTGTAGATTAAACACAGAAATAGCATCGGGATTGAATACAACAGGCACCATGCGGGCTTTTCTCCACGGGAGTTATGTCTCAAACCGTCTACGATTTGATCGTTCCCTGGAATACCAGTAGTAGCTTCAGATGGACATCTGGTTTCATTCTGTAATCTGTGGACCTTCAAAGTGTTGATGAAAAACAGAAATTGCTTCAGGATTGAATACAACAGTCAACATGCGCACTTTCCTCCATGTGAGTAATGTATCAAACAGTCTACGCTTTGATCGTTCCCTGGAAGAACAGTAGTAGTTTCCGATGCACATCTGGAGGCATTCTGTAATCTGTGGAAGATCACAGTGTTGATGAAACACAGAAATTGCATTGGGATTGAATACAACAGTCACTATGCACTTTGATCGTTCCCTGGAAGACCAGTATTAGTTTCCGATGTACATCTGGAGGCATTCTGCAATCTGTGGACTATCAGTGTGTTGATGAAACACAGAAATTGCATCAGGATTGAATACAACAGTCACCATGCGCACTTACCTCCATGCGAGTCATGCCTCATACGATCTACGATTTGATCGTTCCCTGGAAGAACAGTAGTAGTTTCCGATGCACATCTGGAGTTATTCTGTAATCTGTGGACTATCAGAATGTTGATTAAACACAGAAATAGCATCGTGATTGAATACAACAGGCACCATGCGGGCTTGTCTCCACGGGAGTAATGTCTAAAACTGTCTACGCTTTGATCGTTCCCTGGAAGTCCAGTAGTAGTTTCCGATGCACATTTGGAGGCGTTCTGTAATCTGTGGACTCTCACAGTGTTGATGAAAGACAGAAATTGCATCGGGATTGAATACAACAGTCACCATGCACATTTTCCAAAATGCTAGTAATGTCTCAAACAGTCTATGCCTTGAACGTTCCCTGGAAGACCAGTAGTAGTTTCCGATGTACATCTGGAGGCATTCTGTAAGCAGTGGAACTTCAAAGTGTTGATAAAACACAGAAGTTGCATCGAGATTGAATACAACAGTCACCATGCGCACTTTCCTCCATGGGAGTATTGTCTAAAACAGTATACGCTTTTATCGATACCTGGAAGACCAGTAGTAGTTTCCGATGCACATCTGGAGGTATTCTGTAATCTGTGGACTATCAGAGTGTTAATTAAAGACAGAAATTGCGTCGTGATTGAATACAACAGTCACCATGCGCACTCTCCTTCATGGGAGTAATGTCTCAAACAGTCTACGCTTTGATCGTTCCCTGAAGACCAGTAGTAGTTTCTGATACACATCTGGAGGCATTCTGTAATCTGTGGACTATCAGTGTGTTGATGATACACAGAAATTGCATCGGGATTGAATACAACAGTCACCATGTACACTTTCCTCCATGGGAGTAAAGTCTCAAATAGTCTACGCTTTGATCGTTCCCTGTAAGACTAGTACTAGTTTCCGATGCACATCAGGAGGCGTTCTGTAACGTGTGGACTTTCAAAGTGTTGATGAAACACAGAAATTCCATCGGGATTTAATACAACAGTCACCATGCGTACTTTCCTCCATGGGAGTAATGTCTCAAACAGTTTACGCTTTGATGATTCCCTGGAAGACCAGTATAAGTTTCCGATGCACATCTGAAGGCATTCTGCAACCTGTGGACTCTCACAGTGTTGATGAAAGACAGAAATTGCATCGGGATTGAATACAACAGTCACCGTGCACATTTTCCAAAATGCTAGTAATGTCTCAAACAGTCTATGCTTTGATCGTTCCCTGGAAGACCAGTAGTTGTTTCCGATGTACATCTGGAGGCATTCTGTAAGCAGTGGAACTTCAAAGTGTTGATAAAACACAGAAGTTGCATCGAGATTGAATACAACAGTCACTATGCGCATTTTTCTCCATGGGAGTAATGTCTCAGACAGTCTACGTTTTGATCGTTCCCTGGAAGAACGGTAGTAGTTTCGGAAGCCCATCTCTAGTTATTCTGTAATCTGTGGACAATCACAGTGTAGATTAAACACAGAAATAGCATCGGGATTGAATACAACAGACACCATGCGGGCTTTTCTGGACGGGAGTAATGTCTCAAACCGTCTACGCTTTGATCGTTCCCTGGAAGAACAGTAGTAGTTTCCGATGCACATCTGGAGGCATTCTGTAATCTGTGGAAGATCACAGTGTTGATGAAACACAGAAATTGCATTGGGATTGAATACAACAGTCACTATGCACTTTGATCGTTCCCTGGAAGACCAGTATTAGTTTCCGATGTACATCTGGAGGCATTCTGCAATCTGTGGACTATCAGTGTGTTGATGAAACACAGAAATTGCATCGGGATTGTATACAACAGGCACCATGCAGGCTTTTCTCCATGGGAGTAATGTCTCAAACTGTCTACGTTTTGATCGTTCCCTGGAAGAACAGTAGTAGTTTCGGAAGCCCATCTCTAGTTATTCTGTAATCTGTGGACAATCACAGTGTAGATTAAACACAGAAATAGCATCGGGATTGAATACAACAGGCACCATGCGGGCTTTTCTCCACGGGAGTTATGTCTCAAACCGTCTACGATTTGATCGTTCCCTGGAAGACCAGTAGTAGCGTCCGATGGACATCTGGATTCATTCTGTAATCTGTGGACCTTCAAAGTGTTGATGAAAAACAGAAATTGCTTCAGGATTGAATACAACAGTCAACATGCGCACTTTCCTCCATGTGAGTAATGTATCAAACAGTCTACGCTTTGATCGTTCCCTGGAAGAACAGTAGTAGTTTCCGATGCACATCTGGAGGCATTCTGTAATCTGTGGAAGATCACAGTGTTGATGAAACACAGAAATTGCATTGGGATTGAATACAACAGTCACTATGCACTTTGATCGTTCCCTGGAAGACCAGTATTAGTTTCCGATGTACATCTGGAGGCATTCTGCAATCTGTGGACTATCAGTGTGTTGATGAAACACAGAAATTGCATCGGGATTGAATACAACAGTCACCATGCGCACTTACCTCCATGGGAGTAATGCCTCATACGATCTACGATTTGATCGTTCCCTGGAAGAACAGTAGTAGTTTCCGATGCACATCTGGAGTTATTCTGTAATCTGTGGACTATCAGAGTATTGATTAAACACAGAAATAGCATCGTGATTGAATACAACAGGCACCATGCGGGCTTGTCTCCACGGGATTAATGTCTCAAACTGTCTACGCTTTGATCGTTCCCTGGAAGTCCAGTAGTAGTTTCCGATGCACATTTGGAGGCGTTCTGTAATCTGTGGACTCTCACAGTGTTGATGAAAGACAGAAATTGCATCGGGATTGAATACAACAGTCACCATGCACATTTTCCAAAATGCTAGTAATGTCTCAAACAGTCTATGCCTTGAACGTTCCCTGGAAGACCAGTAGTAGTTTCCGATGTACATCTGGAGGCATTCTGTAAGCAGTGGAACTTCAAAGTGTTGATAAAACACAGAAGTTGCATCGAGATTGAATACAACAGTCACCATGCGCATTTTTCTCCATGGGAGTAATGTCTCAGACAGTCTACGTTTTGATCGTTCCCTGGAAGAACGGTAGTAGTTTCGGAAGCCCATCTCTAGTTATTCTGTAATCTGTGGACAATCACAGTGTAGATTAAACACAGAAATAGCATCGGGATTAAATACAACAGACACCATGCGGGCTTTTCTAGACGGGAGTAATGTCTCAAACCGTCTACGCTTTGATCGTTCCCTGGAAGAACAGTAGTAGTTTCCGATGCACATCTGGAGGCATTCTGTAATCTGCGGAAGATCACAGTGTTGATGAAACACAGAAATTGCATTGGGATTGAATACAACAGTCACTATGCACTTTGATCGTTCCCTGGAAGACCAGTATTAGTTTCCGATGTACATCTGGAGGCATTCTGCAATCTGTGGACTATCAGTGTGTTGATGAAACACAGAAATTGCATCGGGATTGAATACAACAGGCACCATGCAGGCTTTTCTCCATGGGAGTAATGTCTCAAACTGTCTACGTTTTGATCGTTCCCTGGAAGAACAGTAGTAGTTTCGGAAGCCCATCTCTAGTTATTCTGTAATCTGTGGACAATCACAGTGTAGATTAAACACAGAAATAGCATCGGGATTGAATACAACAGGCACCATGCGGGCTTTTCTCCACGGGAGTTATGTCTCAAACCGTCTACGATTTGATCGTTCCCTGGAAGACCAGTAGTAGCTTCCGATGGACATCTGGATTCATTCTGTAACCTGTGGACCTTCAAAGTGTTGATGAAAAACAGAAATTGCATCAGGTTTGAATACAACAGTCAACATGCGCACTTTCCTCCATGTGAGTAATGTATCAAACAGTCTACGCTTTGATCGTTCCCTGGAAGAACAGTAGTAGTTTCCGATGCACATCTGGAGGCATTCTGTAATCTGTGGAAGATCACAGTGTTGATGAAACACAGAAATTGCATTGGGATTGAATACAACAGTCACTATGCACTTTGATCGTTCCCTGGAAGACCAGTATTAGTTTCCGATGTACATCTGGAGGCATTCTGCAATCTGTGGACTATCAGTGTGTTGATGAAACACAGAAATTGCATCGGGATTGAATACAACAGTCACCATGCGCACTTACCTCCATGGGAGTAATGCCTCATACGATCTACGATTTGATCGTTCCCTGGAAGAACAGTAGTAGTTTCCGATGCACATCTGGAGTTATTCTGTAATCTGTGGACTATCAGAGTATTGATTAAACACAGAAATAGCATTGTGATTGAATACAACAGGCACCATGCGGGCTTGTCTCCACGGGATTAATGTCTCAAACTGTCTACGCTTTGATCGTTCCCTGGAAGTCCAGTAGTAGTTTCCGATGCACATTTGGAGGCGTTCTGTAATATGTGGACTCTCACAGTGTTGATGAAAGACAGAAATTGCATCGGGATTGAATACAACAGTCACCGTGCACATTTTCCAAAATGCTAGTAATGTCTCAAATAGTCTATGCCTTGAACGTTCCCTGGAAGACCAGTGTAGTTTCCGATGTACATCTGGAGGCATTCTGTAAGCAGTGGAACTTCAAAGTGTTGATAAAACACAGAAGTTGCATCGAGATTGAATACAACAGTCACCATGCGCACTTCCCTCCATGGGAGTATTGTCTAAAACAGTATACGCTTTTATCGATACCTGGAAGACCAGTAGTAGTTTCCGATGCACATCTGGAGGTATTCTGTAATCTGTGGACTATCAGAGTGTTAATTAAAGACAGAAATTGCATCGTGATTGAATACAACAGTCACCATGCGCACTCTCCTTCATGGGAGTAATGTCTCAAACAGTCTACGCTTTGATCGTTCCCTGGAAGACCAGTAGTAGTTTCTGATACACATCTGGAGGCATTCTGTAATCTGTGGACTATCAGTGTGTTGATGATACACAGAAATTGCATCGGGATTGAATACAACAGTCACCATGTACACTTTCCTCCATGGGAGTAAAGTCTCAAATAGTCTACGCTTTGATCGTTCCCTGGAAGACTAGTACTAGTTTCCGATGCACATCAGGAGGCATTCTGTAACCTGTGGACTTTCAAAGTGTTGATGAAACCCAGAAATTCCATCGGGATTTAATACAACCGTCACCATGCGCACTTTCCTCCATGGGAGTAATGTCTCAAACAGTTTACGCTTTGATGATTCCCTGGAAGATCAGTATAAGTTTCCGATGCACATCTGAAGGCATTCTGCAACCTGTGGACTATCAGAGTGTTGATGAAACACAGAAATTGCATCGGGATGGAATACAACAGTCACCATGCGCACTTTCCTCCATGGGAGTAATGCCTCATACGGTCTACGCATTGATCATTCCCTGGAAGACCAGTTGTAGTTCCTGATGCACATCTGGACTCATTCTGTAATCTGTGGACTATCAGAGTGTTGATGAAACACAGAAATTGCATCGTGATTGAATACAACAGTCACCATGCGCACTTTCCTCCATGGGAGTAATGTCCCAAACAGTCTTTGCTTTGCTCGTTCCCTATAAGACCAGTAATAGTTTCCGATGCACATCTGGAGGCATTCTGTTATCTGTGGACTCTCACAGTGTTGATGAAAGACAGAAATTGCATCGGGATTGAATACAACAGTCACCGTGCACATTTTCCAAAATGCTAGTAATGTCTCAAACAGTCTATGCTTTGATCGTTCCCTGGAAGACCAGTAGTTGTTTCCGATGTACATCTGGAGGCATTCTGTAAGCAGTGGAACTTCAAAGTGTTGATAAAACACAGAAGTTGCATCGAGATTGAATACAACAGTCACCATGCGCACTTTCCTCCATGTGAGTAATGTATCAAACAGTCTACGCTTTGATCGTTCCCTGGAAGAGCAGTAGTAGTTTCCGATGCACATCTGGAGGCATTCTGTAATCTGTGGAAGATCACAGTGTTGATGAAACACAGAAATTGCATTGGGATTGAATACAACAGTCACTATGCACTTTGATCGTTCCCTGGAAGACCAGTATTAGTTTCCGATGTACATCTGGAGGCATTCGGCAATCTGTGGACTATCAGTGTGTTGATGAAACACAGAAATTGCATCGGGATTGAATACAACAGTCACCATGCGCACTTACCTCCATGGGAGTAATGCCTCATACGATCTACGATTTGATCGTTCCCTGGAAGACCAGTAGTAGTTTCTGATGCACATCTTGAGGCATTCTGTATACTGTGGACCTTCAAAGTGTTGATGAAACACAGAAATTGCAACGGGATTGAATACAACAGTCACCATGTGCATTTTCCTAATTGGGAGTAATGTCTCAAACAGTCTACGCTTTGATCGTTCGCTGGAAGACCAGTAGTAGTTTCCGATGTACATCTGGAGGCATTCTGTAAGCTGTGGACCTTCAAAGTGTTGATAAAACACAGAAGGTGCATCGGGATTGAATACAACAGTCACCATGCGCACTTTCTTCCATGAGAGTAATGTCTCAAACAGTCTACGCTTTGATCGTTCCCTGGAAGACCAGTATTAGTTTCACATTCACATCTGGAGGCATTTTCTAATCTGTGGACTAACATAGTGCTGATGAAACACAGAAATTGCATCGGAATTTAATACAACAGTCACCATGCGCACTTTCCTCCATGGGAGTAATGTCTCAAACAGTTTATGCTTTGATGGTTCCCTGGGAGACCAGTATAAGTTTCCGATGCCATCTGAAGTCATTCTGCAACCTGTGGACTATCAGAGTGTTGTTGAAACACAGAAATTGCTCCGGGATGGAATACAACAGTCACCATGCGCACTTTCCACCATGCGGGCTTTTCTCCACGGAGTTATGTCTCAAACCGTCTACGCATTGATCGTTCCCTGGAAGACCAGATGTAGTTTCTGATGCACATCTGCTCTCATTCTGTAATCTGTGGACTATCAGAGTGTTGATGAGACACATAAATTGCATCGTGATAGAATACAACAGTCACCATGCGCACTTTCCTCCATGGGAGTAATGTCCCAAATAGTCTTTGCTTTGCTCGTTCCCTGGAAGACCAGTAGTAGTTCCCGATGCACATCTGGAGGCATTCTGTAATCTGTGGACTCTCACAGTGTTGATGAAAGACAGAAATTGCATCGGGATTGAATACAACATTCACCATGCACATTTTCCACAATGCTAGTAATGTCTCAAACAGTCTATGCTTTGATCGTTCCATGGAAGACCAGTAGTAGTTTCCGATGTACATCTGGAGGCATTCTGTAAGCTGTGGACCTTCAAAGTGTTGATAAAACACAGAAGTTGCATCGGGATTCAATACAACAGTCACCATACGCACTTTCCTAAATGAGAGTAATGTCTCAAGCAGTCTACGATTTGATCGTTCAATGGAAGACCAGTAGTAGTTTCCGATGCACATCTGGAGGCATTCTGTAATCTGTGGACTTTCAAAGTGTTGATGAAACACAGAATTAGCATCGGGATTGTATACAACAGGCACCATGCAGTCTTTTCTCCATGGGAGTAATGTCTCAAACTGTCTACGTTTTGATCGTTCCCTGGAAGAACAGTAGTAGTTTCGGAAGCCCATCTCTAGTTAATCTGTAATCTGTGGACAATCACAGTGTAGATTAAACACAGAAATAGCATCGGGATTGAATACAACAGGCACCATGCGGGCTTTTCTCCACGGAGTTATGTCTCAAACCGTCTAAGATTTGATCGTTCCCTGGAAGACCAGTAGTAGCTTCCGATGGACATCTGGATTCATTCTGTAATCTGTGGACCTTCAAAGTGTTGATGAAAAACAGAAATTGCATCAGGATTGAATACAACAGTCAACATGCGCACTTTCCTCCATGTGAGTAATGTATCAAACAGTCTACGCTTTGATCGTTCCCTGGAAGGACAGTAGTAGTTTCCGATGCACATCTGGAGGCATTCTGTAATCTGTGGAAGATCACAGTGTTGATGAAACACAGAAATTGCATTGGGATTGAATACAACAGTCACTAAGCACTTTGATCGTTCCCTGGAAGACCAGTATTAGTTTCCGATGTACATCTGGAGGCATTCTGCAATCTGTGGACTATCAGTGTGTTGATGAAACACAGAAATTACATCGGGATTGAATACAACAGTCACCATGCGCACTTACCTCCATGGGAGTAATGCCTCATACGATCTACGATTTGATCGTTCCCTGGAAGAACAGTAGTAGTTTCCGATGCACATCTGGAGTTATTCTGTAATCTGTGGACTATCAGAGTGTTGATTAAACACAGAATTAGCATCGTGATTGAATACAACAGGCACCATGCGGGCTTGTCTGCACGGGAGTAATGTCTCAAACTGTCTACGCTTTGATCGTTCCCTGGAAGTCCAGTAGTAGTTTCCGATGCACATTTGGAGGCGTTCTGTAATCTGTGGACTCTCACAGTATTAATGAAAGACAGAAATTGCATCAGGATTGAATACAACAGTCACCATGCACATTTTCCAAAATGCTAGTAATGTCTCAAACAGTCTATGCCTTGAACGTTCCCTGGAAGACCAGTAGTAGTTTCCGATGTACATCTGGAGGCATTCTGTAAGCAGTGGAACTTCAAAGTGTTGATAAAACACAGAAGTTGCATCGAGATTGAATACAACAGTCACCATGCGCACTTTCCTCCATGGGAGTATTGTCTAAAACAGTATACGCTTTTATCGATACCTCGAAGACCAGTAGTAGTTTCCGATGCACATCTGGAGGTATTCTGTAATCTGTGGACTATCAGAGTGTTAATTAAAGACAGAAATTGCATCGGGATTGAATACAACAGTCACCATGCACATTTTCCAACATGGGAGTAATGTCTCAAACAGTCTAGGCTTTGATCGTTCCCTGGAAGACCAGTAGTAGTTTCCGATGTACATCTGGAGGCATTCTGTAAGCAGTGGACCTTCAAAGTGTTGATAAAACACAGAAGTTGCATCGAGATTGAATACAACACTCACCATGCGCACTTTCCTCCATGGCAGTAATGTCTCAAACAGTCTACGCTTTGTTCGTTACCTGGAACACCAGTAGTAGTTTCCGATGCACATCTGGAGGAATTCTGCAATCTGTGGACTTTCAAAGTGTTGACGAAACACAGAAATTGCATCGGGATTGTATACAACAGGCACCATGCAGGCTTTTCTCCATGGGAGTAATGTCTCAAACTGTCTACGCTTTGATCGTTCCCTGGAAGAACAGTAGTAGTTTCCGATGCACATCTGGAGTTATTCTGTAATCTGTGGACTATCAGAGTGTTGATTAAACACAGAAATAGCATCGCGATTGAATACAACAGGCTCCATGCGGGCTTGTCTCCACGGGAGTAATGTCTCAAACTGTCTACGCTTTGATCGTTCCTGGAAGACCAGTAGTAGTTTCCGATGCACATCTGGAGGAATTCTGTAATCTGTGGGCCTTCAAACTGTTGATGAAACACAGAATTTGCATCGGGATGGAATACAACAGTCACCATGCGCACTTTCCTCCATTGAGTAATGTCTCAAACAGTCGACGCTTTGATCGTTCCCTGGAAGACGAGTAGTAGTTTCCGATGCACATCTGGAGGCATTCTGTAATCTGTGGACTATCAGAGTGTTGATGAAACACAGAAATTGCATCGGGATTGAATACAACAGTCACCATGCGCACTTTCCTCCATGGGAATAATGTTTCAAACAGTCTACGCTTTGATCGATCCCTGGCACACCAGTAGTAGTTTCCGATGCACATCTGGAGGCATTCTGTAATCTGTGGACTATCAGAGTGTTGATGAAAGACAGAAATTCCATCGGGATTGAATACAACAGTCACAATGCACACTTTCCAAAATGGGAGTAATGTCTCAAACAGTCTACGCTTTGATCGTTCCCTGCAAGACCAGTTGTAGTTTCCGATGTACATCTGGAGGCATTCTGTAAGCTGTAGACCTTCAAAGTGTTGATAAATCACAGAAATTGCATCGGGATAGAATACAACAGTCACCATGCGCACTCTCCTTCATGGGAGTAATGTCTCAAACAGTCTACGCTTTGATCGTTCCCTGGAAGACCAGTAGTAGTTTCTGATACACATCTTGAGGCATTCTGTAATCTGTGGACTATCAGTGTGTTGATGATACACAGAAATTGCATCGGGATTGAATACAACAGTCACCATGTACACTTTCCTCCATGGGAGTAAAGTCTCAAATAGTCTACGCTTTGATCGTTCCCTGGAAGACTAGTTCTAGTTTCCGATGCACATCAGGAGGCATTCTGTAACCTGTGGACTTTCAAAGTGTTGATGAAACACAGAAATTCCATCGGGATTTAATACAACAGTCACCATGCGCACTTTCCTCCATGGGAGTAATGTCTCAAACAGTTTACGCTTTGATGATTCCCTGGAAGACCAGTATAAGTTTCCGATGCACATCTGAAGGCATTCTGCAACCTGTATACTATCAGAGTGTTGATGAAACACAGAAATTGCATCGGGATGGAATACAACAGTCACCATGCGCACTTTCCTCCATGGGAGTAATGCCTCATACGGTCTACGCATTGATCGTTCCCTGGAAGACCAGTTGTAGTTCCTGATGCACATCTGGACTCATTCTGTAATCTGTGGACTATCAGAGTGTTGATGAAACACAGAAATTGCATCGGGATTGAATACAACAGTCACCATGCGCACTTACCTCCATGGGAGTAATTTCTCATACGATCTACGATTTGATCGTTCCCTGGAAGACCAGTAGTAGTTTCTGATGCACATCTTGAGGCATTCCGTATACTGTGGACCTTCAAAGTGTTGATGAAACACAGAAATTGCATCGGGATTGAATACAACAGTCACCATGTGCATTTTCCTAATTGGGAGTAATGTCTCAAACAGTCTACGCTTTGATCGTTCGCTGGAAGACCAGTAGTAGTTTCCGATGTACATCTGGAGGTATTCTGTAAGCTGTGGACCTTCAAAATGTTGATAAAACACAGAAGGTGCATCGGGATTGAATACAACAGTCACCATGCGCACTTTCTTCCATGAGAGTAATGTTTCAAACAGTCTACGCTTTGATCGTTCCCTGGAAGACCAGTATTAGTTTCACACTCACATCTGGAGGCATTTTCTAATCTGTGGACTAACACAGTGCTGATGAAACACAGAAATTGCATCGGAATTTAATACAACAGTCACCATGCGCACTTTCCTCCATGGGAGTAATGTCTCAAACAGTTTATGCTTTGATGGTTCCCTGGAAGACCAGTATAAGTTTCCGATGCCATCTGAAGTCATTCTGCAACCTGTGGACTATCAGAGTGTTGTTGAAACACAGAAATTGCACCGGGATGGAATACAACAGTCACCATGCGCACTTTCCTCCATGGGAGTAATGCCTCATACGGTCTACGCATTGATCGTTCCCTGGGAGAACAGTAGTAGTTTCCGATGTACATCTGGAGGCATTCTGTAAGCAGTGGAACTTCAAAGTGTTGATAAAACACAGAAGTTGCATCGAGATTGAATACAACAGTCACCATGTGCACTTTCCTCCATGGGAGTAATGTCTCAAACAGTCTACGCTTTGATCGTTCCCTGGAAGACTAGTACTAGTTTCCGATGCACATCACGAGGCATTCTGTAACCTGTGGACTTTCAAAGTGTTGATGAAACACAGAAATTCCATCGGGATTTAATACAACAGTCACCATGCGCACTTTCCTCCATGGGAGTAATGTCTCAAACAGTTTACACTTTGATGGTTCCCTGGAAGACCAGTATTAGTTTCCGATGCACATCTGGAGGCATTCTGTAAGCTGTGGACCTTCAAAGTGTTGATAAAACACAGAAGTCGCATCGGGATTGAACACAACAGTCACCATGCGCACTTTCTTCCATGAGAGTAATGTCTCAAACAGTCTACGCTTTGATCGTTCCGTGGAAGAGCAGTATTAGTTTCACATGCACATCTGGAGGCATTTTCTAATCTGTGGACTGACACAGTGCTGATGAAACACAGAAATTGCATCGGAATTTAATACAACAGTCACCATGCGCACTTTCCTCCATGGGAGTAATGTCTCAAACAGTTTACACTTTGATGGTTCCCTGGAAGACCAGTATTAGTTTCCGATGCACATCTGGAGGCATTCTGTAAGCTGTGGACCTTCAAAGTGTTGATAAAACACAGAAGTCGCATCGGGATTGAACACAACAGTCACCATGCGCACTTTCTTCCATGAGAGTAATGTCTCAAACAGTCTACGCTTTGATCGTTCCCTGGAAGACCAGTAGCAGATTCCGATTCACATCTGGACGCATTCTGTAATCTGTGGACCTTCAAACCGTTGATGAAACACAGAAATTGCATCGGGATTGAATACTACAGTCACCATGCCCACTTTCCTCCATGGGAGTGATGTCGCAAACTGTCTACGCTTTGATCGATCCCTGGAAGACCAGTAGTAGTTTCCGATGCACATCTGGAGGCATTCTGTAATCTGTGGGCTATGAGAGTCTTGATGAAACCCAGAAATTGCATCGGGATTGAATACAACAGGCACCATGCGAACTTTTCTCCATGGGAGTAATGTCTCAAACCGTCTACGCTTTGATCGTTCCCTGGAAGACCAGTAGTAGTTTCCGATGCACATCTGGATTCATTCTGTAATCTGTGGACCTTCAAAGTGTTGATGAAAAACAGATATTGCATTGGGATTGAATACAACAGTCACCATGCGCACTTTCCTCCATGTGAGTAATGTATCAAACAGTCTACGCTTTGATCGTTCCCTTGAAGATATTTAGTAGTTTCCGATGTACATCTGGAGGCATTCTGTAATCTGTGGAAGATCAGAGTGTTGATGAAACCCCGAAATTGCATCGGGATTGAATACAACAGTCACTATGCGCACTTTCCTCCATGGGAGTAATGTCTCAAACAGTATACGATTTGATCGTTCCCTGGAAGACCAGTAGTAGTTTCCGATGTACATCTGGAGGCATTCTGCAATCTGTGGACTATCAGTGTGTTGATGAAACACAGAAATTGCATCGGGATTGAATACAACAGTCACCATGCGCACTTTCCTCCATGGGATTAATGCCTCATACGATCTACGCTTTGATCGTTCCCTGGAAGACCAGTAGTAGCTTCCGATGCACATCTGGAGGCATTTTGTAATCTGTGGACTATCAGAGTGTTGACGAAACGTAGAAATTGCATCGGGAATGAATACAACAGTCACCATGGGCAATTTCCTCCATGGGAGTAATGTCTCAAACAGTCTATTCTTTGATCGTTCCCTGGAAGACCAGTAGTAGTTTCTGATGCACATCTCGAGGCATTCTGTAAACTGTGGACCTTCAAAGTGTTGATGAAACACAGAAATTACATCGGGATTGAATACAACGGTCACCATGTGCACTTTCCTAAATGGCAGTAATGTCTCAAACAGTCTACGCTTTGATCGTTCACTGGAAGACCAGTAGTAGTTTCCGATGTACATCTGGAGGCATTCTGTAAGCTGTGGACCTTCAAAGTGTTGATAAAACACAGAAGTTGCATCGGGATTGAATACAACAGTCACCATGCGCACTTTCTTCCATGAGAGTAATGTCTCAAACAGTCTACGCTTTGATCGTTCCCTGGAAGACCAGTAGTAGTTTCTGACGCACATCTGGAGGCATTCTGTAATCTGTGGACTTTCAAAGTGTTGATGAAACACAGAAATTGCTTCGGGAGTGTTACAGCTGGCACCATGCAGGCTTTTCTCCATGGGAGTAATGTCTCAAAGTGTCTACGTTTTGATCGTTCCCTGGAAGAACAGTAGTAGTTTCGGAAGCCCATATCTAGTTATTCTGTAATCTGTGGACAATCACAGTGTAGATTAAACACAGAAATAGCTTTGGGATTGAATACATCAGGCACCATGTAGGCTTTTCTCCACGGGAGTAATGTCTCAAACCGTCTACGCTTTGATCGTTCCCTGGAAGACCAGTAGTAGTTTCCGATGTACATCGGGAGGCATTCTGTAAGCAGTGGACCTTCAAAGTGTTGATAAAACACAGAAATTGCATCGGGATTGAATACAACAGTCACCATGTGCACTTTCCTCCATGGGAGTAATGTCTCAAACAGTCTACGCTTTGATCGTTCCCTGGAAGACTACTACTAGTTTCCGATGCACATCACGAGGCATTCTGTAACCTGTGGACTTTCAAAGTGTTGATGAAACACAGAAATTCCATCGGGATTTAATACAACAGTCACCATGCGCACTTTCCTCCATGGGAGTAATGTCTCAAACAGTTTACACTTTGATGGTTCCCTGGAAGACCAGTATAAGTTTCCGATGCACATCTGAAGGCATTCTGCAAACTGTGGACTATCAGAGTGTTGATGAAACACAGATATTGCATCGGGATGGAATACAACAGTCACCATGCGCACTTTCCTCCATGGGAGTAATGCCTCATACGGTCTACACATTGATCGTTCCCTGGAAGACCAGTTGTAGTTTCTGATGCACATGTGGACTCATTCTGTAATCTGTGGACTATCAGCGTGTTGACGAAACACAGATATTGCATCGTGATTGAATACAACAGTCACCATGCGCACTTCCCTCCATGGCAGTAATGTCCCAAACAGTCTTTGCTTTGCTCGTTCCCTATAAGACCAGTAGTAGTTTCCGCTGCACATCTGGAGGCATTCTGTTATCTGTGGACTCTCACAGTGTTGATGAAAGACAGAAATTGCATTGGGATTAAATACAACAGTCACCGTGCACATTTTCCAAAATTCTAGTAATGTCTCAAACAGTCTATGCTTTGATCGTTCCCTGGACGACCAGTAGTAGTTTCCGATGTACATCTGGAGGCATTCTGTAAGCAGTGGAACTTCAAAGTGTTGATAAAACACAGAAGTTGCATCGAGATTGAATACAACAGTCACCATGCGCACTTTCCTCCATGGGAGTAATGTCTCAAACAGTCTACGCTTTGATCGTTCCCTGGAAGACCAGTAGTAGTTTCCGATGCACATCTGGAGTCATTCTGTAGTCTGTGGTCTTTCAAAGTGTTGATGAAACACAGAAATTGCATGTGGATTGTATACAACAGGCACCATGCAGGCTTTTCTCCATGGGAGTAATGTCTCAAACTGTCTACGTTTTGATCGTTCCCTGGAAGAACGGTAGTAGTTTCGGGTGCCCATATCTAGTTATTCTGTAATCTGTGGACAATCACAGTGTAGATTAAACACAGAAATAGCATCGGGATTGAATACATCAGGCACGATGTAGGCTTTTCTCCACGGGAGTAATGTCTCAAACCGTCTACGCTCTGATCGTTCCCTGGAAGACCAGTAGTAGTTTCCGATGTACATCTGGACGCATTCTGTAAGCAGTGGACCTTCAAAGTGTTGATAAAACACAGAAATTGCATCGGGATTGAATACAACAGTCACCATGTGCACTTTCCTCCATGGGAGTAATGTCTCAAACAGTCTACGTTTTTGATCGTTCCCTGGAAGACTAGTACTAGTTTCCGATGCACATCACGAGGCATTCTGTAACCTGTGGACTTTCAAAGTGTTGATGAAACACAGAAATTCCATCGGGATTTAATACAACAGTCACCATGCGCACTTTCCTCCATGGGAGTAATGTCTCAAACAGTTTACACTTTGATGGTTCCCTGGAAGACCAGTATAAGTTTCCGATGCACATCTGAAGGCATTCTGCAAACTGTGGACTATCAGAGTGTTGATGAAACACAGATATTGCATCGGGATGGAATACAACAGTCACCATGCGCACTTTCCTCCATGGGAGTAATTTCTCAAACAGTCTACGCTTTGATCGTTCCCTGGAAGACCAGTAGTAGTTTCCGATGCACATCTGGAGGCATTCTGTAATCTGTGGACTATGAGAGTCTTGATGAAACCCCGAAATTGCATCGGGATTGAATACAACAGTCACCATGCGCACTTTCCTCCATGGGTGTAATGTCTCTAACAGTTTACGCTTTGATTGTTCCCTGGAAGACCAGTAGTAGTTTCCTATGCACATCTGGTGGCATTCTGTAATCTGTGGACTATCAGAGTGTTGATAAAACACAGAAATTGCATCGGGATTGAATACTACAGTCACCATGCCCACTTTCCTCCATGGGAGTAATGTCGCAAACTGTCTACGCTTTGATCGTTCCCTGGAAGACCAGTAGCAGATTCCGATTCACATCTGGACGCATTCTGTAATCTGTGGACCTTCAAACCGTTGATGAAACACAGAAGTTGCATCGGGATTGAATACTACAGTCACCATGCCCACTTTCCTCCATGGGAGTGATGTCGCAAACTGTCTACGCTTTGATCGATCCCTGGAAGAACAGTAGTAGTTTCCGATGCACATCTGGAGGCATTCTGTAATCTGTGGGCTATGAGAGTCTTGATGAAACACAGAAATTGCATCGGGATTGAATACAACAGGCACAATGCGAAGTTTTCTCCATGGGAGTAATGTCTCAAACCGTCTACGCTTTGATCGTTCCCTGGAAGACCAGTAGTAGTTTCCGATGCACATCTGGATTCATTCTGTAATCTGTGGACCTTCAAAGTGTTGATGAAAAACAGATATTACATTGGGATTGAATACAACAGTCACCATGCGCACTTTCCTCCATGTGAGTAATGTATCAAACAGTCTACGCTTTGATCGTTCCCTTGAAGATATTTAGTAGTTTCCGATGCACATCTGGAGGCATTCTGTAATCTGTGGAAGATCAGAGTGTTGATGAAACCCCGAAATTGCATCGGGATTGAATACAACAGTCACCGTGCACATTTTCCAAAATGCTAGTAATGTCTCAAACAGTCTATGCTTTGATCGTTCCCTGGAAGACCAGTAGTAGTTTCCGATGTACATCTGGAGGCATTCTGTAAGCAGTGGAACTTCAAAGTGTTGATAAAACACAGAAGTTGCATCGAGATTGAATACAACAGTCACCATGCGCACTTTCCTCCATGGGAGTAATGTCTCAAACAGTCTACGCTTTGATCGTTCCCTGGAAGACCAGTAGTAGTTTCCGATGCACATCTGGAGGCATTCTGTAGTCTGTGGACTTTCAAAGTGTTGATGAAACACAGATATTGCATGTGGATTGTATACAACAGGCACCATGCAGGCTTTTCTCCATGGGAGTAATGTCTCGAACTGTCTACGTTTTGATCGTTCCCTGGAAGAACGGTAGTAGTTTCGGATGCCCATCTCTAGTTATTCTGTAATCTGTGGACAATCACAGTGTAGATTAAACACAGAAATAGCATCGGGATTGAATACATCAGGCACCATGTAGGCTTTTCTCCACGGGAGTAATGTCTCAAACCTTCTACGCTCTGATCGTTCCCTGGAAGACCAGTAGTAGTTTCCGATGTACATCTGGAGGCATTCTGTAAGCAGTGGACTTTCAAAGTGTTGATAAAACACAGAAATTGCATCGGGATTGAATACAACAGTCACCATGTGCACTTTCCTCCATGGGAGTAATGTCTCAAACAGTCTACGCTTTGATCGTTCCCTGGAAGACTAGTACTAGTTTCCGATGCACATCACGAGGCATTCTGTAACCTGTGGACTTTCAAAGTGTTGATGAAACACAGAAATTCCATCGGGATTTAATACAACAGTCACCATGCGCACTTTCCTCCAAGGGAGTAATGTCTCAAACAGTTTACACTTTGATGGTTCCCTGGAAGACCAGTATAAGTTTCCGATGCACATCTGAAGGCATTCTGCAAACTGTGGACTATCAGAGTGTTGATGAAACACAGATATTGCATCGGGATGGAATACAACAGTCACCATGCGCACTTTCCTCCATGGGAGTAATGCCTCATACGGTCTACGCATTGTTCGTTCCCTGAAAGACCAGTTGTAGTTTCTGATGCACATCTGGACTCATTCTGTAATCTGTGGACTATCAGAGTGTTGAGGAAACACAGAAATTGCATCGTGATTGAATACAACAGTCACCATGCGCACTTTCCTCCATGGGAGTAATGTCCCAAACAGTCTTTGCTTTGCTCATTCCCTATAAGACCAGTAGTAGTTTCCGCTGCACATCTGGAGGCATTCTGTTATCTGTGGACTTTCAAAGTGTTGATGAAACACAGAAATTGCATGTGGATTGTATACAACAGGCACCATGCAGGCTTTTCTCCATGGGAGTAATGTCTCGAACTGTCTACGTTTTGATCGTTCCCTGGAAGTACGGTAGTAGTTTCGGATGCCCATCTCTAGTTATTCTGTAATCTGTGGACAATCACAGTGTAGATTAAACACAGATATAGCATCGGGATTGAATACAACAGTCACCATGTGCACTTTCCTAAATGGGAGTAATGTCTCAAACAGTCTACGCCTTGATCGTTCACTGGAAGACCAGTAGTAGTTTCCGATGTACATCTGGAGGCATTCTGTAAGCTGTGGACCTTCAAAGTGTTGATAAAACACAGAAGTTGCATCGGGATTGAATACAACAGTCACCATGCGCACTTTCTTCCATGAGAGTAATGTCTCAAACAGTCTACGCTTTGATCGTTCCCTGGAAGACCAGTATTAGTTTCACAAGCACATCTGGAGGCATTTTTTAATCTGTGGACTGACACAGTGCTGATGAAACACAGAAATTGCATCGGGATTGAATACAACAGTCACCATGCGCACTTTCCTCCATGGGAGTAATGTCTCAAACAGTTTACACTTTGACGGTTCCCTGGAAGACCAGTATAAGTTTCCGATGCACATCTGAAGGCATTCTGCAAACTGTGGACTATCAGAGTGTTGATGAAACACAGATATTGCATCGGGATGGAATACAACAGTCACCATGCGCACTTTCCTCCATGGGAATAATGCCTCATACGGTCTATGCATTGATCGTTCCCTGGAAAACCAGTTGTAGTTTCTGATGCACATCTGGACTCATTCTGTAATCTGTGGACTATCAGAGTGTTGATGAAACACAGAAATTGCATCGTGATTGAATACAACAGTACCATGCGCACTTTCCTCCATGGGAGTAATGTCCCAAACAGTCTTTGCTTTGCTCGTTCCCTATAAGACCAGTAGTAGTTTCCGATGCACATCTGGAGGCATTCTGTTATCTGTGGACTCTCACAGTGTTGATGAAAGACAGAAATTGCATTGGGATTGAATACAACAGTCACCGTGCACATTTTCCAAAATGCTAGTAATGTCTCAAACAGTCTATGTTTTGATCGTTCCCTGGAAGACCAGTAGTAGTTTCCGATGTACATCTGGAGGCATTCTGTAAGCAGTGGAACTTCAAAGTGTTGATAAAATACAGAAGTTGCATCGAGATTGAATACAACAGTCACCATGCGCACTTTCCTCCATGGGAGTAATGTCTCAAACAGTCTACGCTTTGATCGTTCCCTGGAAGACCAGTAGTAGTTTCCGATGCACATCTGGAGGCATTCTGTAGTCTGTGGACTTTCAAAGTGTTGATGAAACACAGAAATTGCATGTGGATTGTATACAACAGGCACCATGCAGGCTTTTCCCCATGGGAGTAATGTCTCAAACTGTCTACGTTTTGATCGTTCCTGGAAGAACGGTAGTAGTTTCGGATGCCCATCTCTAGTAATTCTGTAATCTGTGGACTATCAGAGTGTTGATGAAACACAGAAATTGCATCGTGATTGAATACAACAGTACCATGCGCACTTTCCTCCATGGGAGTAATGTCCCAAACAGTCTTTGCTTTGCTCGTTCCCTATAAGACCAGTAGTAGTTTCCGATGCACATCTGGAGGCATTCTGTTATCTGTGGACTCTCACAGTGTTGATGAAAGACAGAAATTGCATTGGGATTGAATACAACAGTCACCGTGCACATTTTCCAAAATGCTAGTAATGTCTCAAACAGTCTATGTTTTGATCGTTCCCTGGAAGACCAGTAGTAGTTTCCGATGTACATCTGGAGGCATTCTGTAAGCAGTGGAACTTCAAAGTGTTGATAAAATACAGAAGTTGCATCGAGATTGAATACAACAGTCACCATGCGCACTTTCCTCCATGGGAGTAATGTCTCAAACAGTCTACGCTTTGATCGTTCCCTGGAAGACCAGTAGTAGTTTCCGATGCACATCTGGAGGCATTCTGTAGTCTGTGGACTTTCAAAGTGTTGATGAAACACAGAAATTGCATGTGGATTGTATACAACAGGCACCATGCAGGCTTTTCCCCATGGGAGTAATGTCTCAAACTGTCTACGTTTTGATCGTTCCTGGAAGAACGGTAGTAGTTTCGGATGCCCATCTCTAATAATTCTGTAATCTGTGGACTATCAGAGTGTTGATGAAACACAGAAATTGCATCGGGATTGAATACTACAGTCACCATGCCCACTTTCCTCCATGGGAGTAATGTCGCAAACAGTCTACGCTTTGATCGTTCCCTCGAAGACCAGTAGTAGTTTCCGATTCACATCTGGACGCATTCTGTAATCTGTGGACCTTCAAAGTGTTGATGAAACACAGAAATTGCATCGGGATTGAATACTACAGTCACCATGCCCACTTTCCTCCATGGGAGTAATGTCGCAAACTGTCTACGGTTTGATCGATCCCTGGAAGACGATTAGTGGTTTCCGATGTACATCTGGAGGCATTCTGTAATCTGTGGACTATCAGTGTGTTGATGAAACACAGAAATTGCATCGGGATTGAATACAACAGTCACCATGCGCACTTTACTCCATGGGAGTAATGCCTCATACGATCTACGCTTTGATCGTTCCCTGGAAGACCAGTAGTAGCTTCCGATGCACATCTGGAGGCATTTTGTCATCTGTGGACTATCAGAGTGTTGACGAAACGTAGAAATTGCTTCGGGAAAGAATACAACAGTCACCATGGGCAATTTCTTCCATGGGAGTAATGTCTCAAACAGTCTACGATTTGATCGTTTCCTGGAAGACCAGTAGTAGTTTCTGATGCACATCTGGAGACATTCTGTAAACTGTGGACCTTCAAAGTGTTGATGAAACACAGAAATTACATCGGGATTGAATACAACAGTCACCATGTGCACTTTCCTAAATGGCAGTAATATCTCAAACAGTCTACGCTTTGATCGTTCACTGGAAGACCAGTAGTAGTTTCCGATGTACATCTGGACGCATTCTGTGAGCTGTGGACTTTCAAAGTGTTGATAAAACACAGAAGTTGCATCGGGATTGAATACAACAGTCACCATGCGCACTTTCTTCCATGAGAGTATTGTCTCAAACAGTCTACGCTTTGATCGTTCCCTGGAAGACCAGTATTAGTTTCACATGCACATCTGGAGGCATTTTCTAATCTGTGGACTAACACAGTGCTGATGAAACACAGAAATTGCTTCGGGATTGAATACAAAAGTCACCATGCGCACTTTCCTCCGTGGGAGTAATTTCTCAAACAGTCTACGCTTTTATAGTTCCCTGGAAGACCAGCAGTAGTTTCCGATGCACATCAGGAGGCATTCTGTAATCTGTGGACTTTCAAAGTGTTGATGAAACACAGAAATTGCATCGGGATTGTATACAACAGGCACCATGCAGGCCTTTCCTCATGGGAGTAATGTCTCATACTGTCTACGCTTTTATCGTTCCCTGGAAGACCAGTAGTAGTTTCCGAAGCCCATCTGGAGTCATTCTGTAATCTGTGGACAATCAGAGTGTTGGTTAAACACAGAAATAGCATCGGGATTGAATACAACAGGCACCATGCGGGCTTTACTCCACGGGAGTAATGTCTGAAACTGTCTACGATTTGATCGTTCCCTGGAAGACCAGTAGTGGTTTCCGATGCACATTTGGAGGCATTCTGTAATCTGTGGACTATCAGAGTTTTGATAAAACACAGATATTGCATCGGGATTAAATACAACAGTCACCATGCGCACATTCCTCCATGGGAGTAATGTCTCAAACAGTCTACGCTTTGATCGTTCCCTGGAACACCAGTAGTAGTTTCCGATGCACATCTGGAGGCATTCCGTAATCTGTGGACTATCAGAGTGTTGATGAAACACAGATATTGCATTGGGATTGAATACAACAGTCACCATGCGCACTTTCCTCCATGGTTGAAATGTCTCAAACAGTCTACGCTTTGATCGTTCCGTGGAAGACCAGTAGTAGTTTCCGATGCACATCTGGAGGCATTCTGTAATCTGTGGACTATGAGAGTCTTGATGAAACCCCGAAATTGCATCGGGATTGAATACAACAGTCACCATGCGCACTTTCCTCCATGGGTGTAATGTCTCAAACAGTTTACGCTTTGATCTTTCGCTGGAAGACCAGTAGTAGTTTCCTATGCACATCTGGAGGCATTCTGTAATCTGTGGACTATCAGAGTGTTGATGAAACACAGAAATTGCATCGGGATTGAATACTACACTCACCATGCCCACTTTCCTCCATGGTAGTAATGTCGCAAACAGTCTACGCTTTGATCGTTCACTGGAAGACCAGTAGTAGTTTCCGATGCACATCTGGAGGCATTTTGTAATCTGTGGACCTTCAAAGTGTTGATGAAACACAGAAACTGCATCGGGATTGAATACTACAGTCACCATGCCCACTTTCCTCCATGGGAGTAATGTCGCAAACTGTCTACGCTTTGATCGAACACTGGAAGACCAGTAGTAGTTTCGGATGCAAATCTGGAGGCATTCTGTAATCTGTGGACTATGAGAGTCTTGATGAAACACAGAGATTGCATCGGGATTGAATACAACAGTCACCATGCCCACTTTCCTCCATGGGAGTAATGTCGCAAACAGTCTACGTTTGATGGTTCCCTGGAAGAACAGTAGTAGTTTCCGGATCACATCTAAAGGCAATCTGTAATCCGTGGACTATCAGAGTGTTGATGAAACACAGAAACTGCATCGGGATTCAATACAACAGTCACCATGCGCACTTTCCTCCATGGGAGTATTATCTAAAACAGTATACGCTTTGATCGTTCCCTGGAAGACCAGTAGTAGTTTCCGACGCACATCTGGAGGCATTCTGTAATCTGTGGACCTTCAAAGTGTTGATGAAACACAGAAATTGCATCGCGATGGAATACAACAGTCACCATTCGCATTTTCCTCTCTGGGACTAATGTATCAAACTGTCTACGATTTGATCGTTCCCTGGAAGACCAGTAGTAGTTTCCGATGCACATCTGGAGGCATTCTGTAATCTGTGGACATTCAAAGTATTGATGAAGCACAGAAATTGCATCGGGATGGAATACAACAGTCACCGTGAGCACTTTCCTCCGTGGGAGTAATGTCTCAAACAGTCTACGCTTAGAACGTTCCCTGAAAGACCAGTAGTAGTTTCCGATGCACATCTGGATGCATTCTGTAATCTGTGGACCTTCAAAGAGTTGATGAAACACAGAAATTGCATCGGGATTGAATACAACAGTCACCATGCGCACTTGCCTCCATGTTAGTAATGTCTCAAACAGTCTACGCTTTGATCGTTCCCTGGAAGAACAGTAGTAGTTTCCGATGCACATCTGGAGGCATTCTGTAATCTATGGAAGATCAGAGTGTTGATGAAACACAGAAATTGCATCGGGATTGAATACATCATTCACTATGCGCACTTTCCTCCATGGGAGTAATGTCTCAAACAGTCTACGTTTTGATCGTTCCCTGGAAGAACAGTAGTAGTTTCCGATGCACATCTGGATTCATTCTGTAATCTGTGGACTATCAGTGTGTTGATGAAACACAGATATTGCATCGGGATTGAATACAACAGTCACCATGCGCACTTTCCTCCATGGGAGTAATGCCACATACGATCTACGCTTTGATCGTTCCCTGGGAGACCTGTAGTAGCTTCCGATGCACATCTGGAGGCATTTTGTAATCTGTGGACTATCAGAGTGTTGACGAAACGTAGAAATTGCATCGGGATTGTATACAACATTCACTATGCGCACTTTCCTCCATGGGAGTAATGTCTCAAACAGTCTACGTTTTGATCGTTCCCTGGAAGAACAGTAGTAGTTTCCGATGCACATCTGGATTCATTCTGTAATCTGTGGACCTTCAAAGTGTTGATGAAAAACAGAAATTGCATCGGGATTGAATACAACAGTCACCATGCGCACTTTCCTCCATGTGAGTAATGTATCAAACAGTCTACGCTTTGATCGTTCCCTGGAAGAAATGTAGTAGTTTCCGATGCACATCTGGAGGCATTCTGTAATCTGTGGAAGATCAGAGTGTTGATGTAACACAGAAATTCCATCGGGATTGAATACAACAGTCACTATGCGCACTTTCCTCCATGGGAGTAATGTCTCAAACGGTCTACGCTTTGATCGTTCCCTGGAAGACCAGTATTAGTTTCACATGCACATCTGGAGGCATTTTCTAATCTGTGGACTAACACAGTGCTGATGAAACACAGATATTGCATCGGGATTGAATACAACAGTCACCATGCGCACTTTCCTCCATGGGAGTAATTTCTCAAACAGTCTACGCTTTGATCGTTCCCTGGAAGGCCAGTAGTAGTTTCCGATTCACATCTGGACGCATTCTGTAATCTGTGGACCTTCAAAGTGTTGATGAAACACAGAAATTGCATCGGGATAAATACTACAGTCACCATGACCACTTTCCTCCATGGGAGTAATGTCGCAAACTGTCTACGCTTTGATCGATCCCTGGAAGACCAGTAGTAGTTTCCGATGTACATCTGGAGGAATTCTGTAATCTGTGGGCTATGAGAGTCTTGATGAAACACAGAAATTGCATCGGGATTGAATACAACACTTACCATGCGGACTTTTCTCCACGGGAGTAATGTCTCAAACCGTCTACGCTTTGATCGTTCCCTGGAAGACCAGTAGTAGTTTCCGATGCACATCTGGATTCATTCTGTAATCTGTGAACCTTCAAAGTGTTGATGAAAAACAGAAATTCCATCGGGATTGAATACAACAGTCACTATGCACACTTTCCTCCATGGGAGTAATGTCTCAAACAGTCTACGATTTGATCGTTCCCTGGAAGACCAGTAGTAGTTTCCGATGTACATCTGGAGGCATTCTGTAAACTGTGGACTATCAGTGTGTTGATGAAACACAGAAATTGCATCGGGATTGAATACAACAGTCACCATGCGCACTTTCCTCCATGGGAGTAATGCCTCATACGATCTACGCTTTGATCGTTCCCTGGAAGACCAGTAGTAGTTTGCGATGTACATCTGGAGGTATTTCGTAATCTGTGGACTATCAGAGTGTTGACGAAACGTAGAAACTGCATCGGGAATGAATACAACAGTCACCTTGGGCAATTTCCTCCATGGGAGTAATGTCTCAAACAGTCTACGATTTGATCGTTCCCTGGAAGACCAGTAGTAGTTTCTGATGCACATCCTGAGGCATTCTGTAAACTGTGGACCTTCAAAGTTTTGATGAAGCACAGAAATTACATCGGGATTGAATACAACAGTCACCATGTGCACTTTCCTAAATGGCAGTAATGTCTCAAACAGTCTAAGCTTTGATCGTTCACTGGAAGACCAGTAGTAGTTTCCGATGTACATCTGGAGGCATTCTGTAAGCTGTGGACCTTCAAAGTGTTGATAAAACACAGAAGTTGCATCGGGATTGAATACAACAGTCACCATGCGCACTTTCTTCCATGGTTGTAAAGTATCAAACAGTTCACGTTTTGATCGTTCCGTGGAGGACCAGTAGTAGTTTCCGATGCACATCTGGAGGCATTCTGTAATCTGTGGACTATGAGAGTCTTGACGAAACCCCGAAATTGCATCGGGATTGAATACAACAGTCACCATGTGCACTTTCCTCCATGGGTGTAATGTCTCAAACAGTTTACGCTTTGATCTTTCCCTGGAAGACCAGTAGTAGTTTCCTATGCACATCTGGAGGCATTCTGTAATCTGTGGACTATCAGAGTGTTGATGAAACACAGAAATTGCATCGGGATTGAATACTACACTCACCATGCCCACTTTCCTCCATGGGAGTAATGTTGCAAACAGTCTACGTTTTGATCGTTCCCTGGAATACCAGTAGTAGTTTCCGATGCACATCTGGAGGCATTCTGTAATCTGTGGACCTTCAAAGTGTTGATGAAACACGGGAATTGCATCGGGATTGAATACTACAGTCACCATGCCCACTTTCCTCCATGGGAGTATTGTCGCAAACTGTCTACGCTTTGATCGATCACTGGAAGACCTGTAGTAGTTTCGGATGCACATCTGGAGGCATTCTGTAATCTGTGGACTATGAGAGTCTTGATGAAACACAGAAATTGCATGGGGATTGAATACAATAGTCACCATGCCCACTTTCCTCCATGGGAGTAATGTCGCAAACAGTCTACGTTTGATGGTTCCCTGGAAGACCAGTAGTAGTTTCTGATTCACATCTAAAGGCATTCTGTAATCCGTGGACTATCAGAGTGTTGATGAAACACAGAAACTGCATCGGGATTCAATACAACAGTCACCATGCGCACTTTCCTCCATGGGAGTATTGTCTAAAACAGTATTCGCTTTGATCGTTCCCTGGAAGACCAGTAGTAGTTTCCGATGCACATCTGGAGGCATTCTGCAATCGGTGGACCTTCAAAGTGTTGATGAAACACAGAAATTGCATCGCGATGGAATACAACAGTCACCATGCGCACTTTCCTCCGTGGGACTAATGTCTCAAACTGTCTACGATTTGATCGTTCTCTGGAAGACCAGTAGTAGTTTCCGATGCACATCTGGAGGCATTCTGTAATCTGTGGACCTTCAAAGTATTGATGAAACACAGAAATTGCATCGGGATGGAATACAACAGTCACCGTGAGCACTTTCCTCCGTGGGAGTAATGTCTCAAACAGTCTACGCTTTGATCGTTGCCTGGAAGACCAGTAGTAGTTTCCGATGTACATCTGGAGGCATTCTGTAATCTGTGGACAATCAGTGTGTTGATGAAACACAGAAATTGCATCGGGATTGAATACAACAGTCACCATTCGCACTTTCCTCCATGGGAGTAATGCCTCATACGATCTACGCTTTGATCGTTCCTTGGAAGACCTGTAGTAACTTCCGATGCACATCTGGAGGCATTTTGTAATCTGTGGACCTTCAAAGTATTGATGAAACACAGAAATTGCATCGGGATGGAATACAACAGTCACCATGCCCACTTTCCTCCATGGGAGTAATGTCGCAAACAGTCTACGTTTGATGGTTCCCTGGAAGACCAGTAGTAGTTTCCGATTCACATCTAAAGGCATTCTGTAATCCGTGGACTATCAGAGTGTTGATGAAACACAGAAACTGCATCGGGATTCAATACAACAATCACCATGCGCACTTTCCTCCATGGGAGTATTGTCTAAAACAGTATACGCTTTGATCGTACCCTGGAAGACCAGTAGTAGTTTCCGATGCACATCTGGAGGCATTCTGTAATCTGTGGACCTTCAAAGTGTTGATGAAATACAGAAATTGCATCGCGATGGAATACAACAGTCACCATGCGCACTTTCCTCCGTGGGACTAATGTCTCAAATTGTCTACGATTTGATCGTTCCCTGGAAGACCAGTAGTAGTTTCCGATGCACATCTGGAGGCATTCTGTAATCTGTGGACCTTCAAAGTATTGATGAAACACAGAAATTGCATCGGGATGGAATACAACAGTCACCATGAGCACTTGCCTCCATGTTAAAAATGTCTCAAACAGTCTACGCTTTGATCGTTCAATGGAAGAACAGTAGTAGTTTCCGATGCACATCTGGTGGCATTCTGTAATCTGTGGAAGATCAGAGTGTTGATGAAACACAGAAATTGCATCGGGATTGAATACAACATTCACTATGCGCACTTTCCGCCATGGGAGTAATGTCTCAAACAGTCTACGCTTTGATCGTTCCCTGGAAGACCAGTTGTAGTTTCCGATGTACATCTGGAGGCATTCTGTAATCTGTGGACTATCAGTGCGTTGATGAAACACGGAAATTGCATCGGGATTGAATACAACAGTCACCATGCTCACTTACCTCCATGGTAGTAATGCCTCATATGATCTACGCTTTGATCGTTCCCTGGAAGACCTGTAGTAGCTTCCGATGCACATCTGGAGGCATTTTGTAATCTGTGGACTATCAGAGTGTTGACGAAACGTAGAAATTGCATCGGGATTGAATACAACATTCACTATACGCACTTTCCTCCATGGGAGTAATGTCTCAAACAGTCTACGATTTGATCGTTCAATGGAAGACCAGTAGCAGTTTCCGATGTACATCTGGAGGCATTCTGTAATCTGTGGACCTTCAAAGTGTTGATGAAACACAGAAATTGCATCGGGATTGAATACTACAGTCACCATGCCCACTTTCCCTAATGGGAGTAATGTCGCAAACTGTCTACGCTTTGATCGATCACTGGAAGACCAGTAGTAGTTTCGGATGCACATCTGGAGGCATTCTGTAATCTGTGGACTATGAGAGTCTTGATGAAACACAGAAATTGCATCGGGATTGAATACAACAGTCACCATGCCCACTTTCCTCCATGGGAGTAATGTCGCAAACAGTCTACGTTTGATGGTTCCCTGGAAGACCAGTAGTAGTTTCCGATTCACATCTAAAGGCACTCTGTAATCCGTGGACTATCAGAGTGTTGATGAAACACAGAATCTGCATCGGGATTCAATACAACAGTCACCATGCGCACTTTCCTCCATGGGAGTATTGTCTAAAACAGTATACGCTTTGATCGTTCCCTGGAAGACCAGTAGTAGTTTCCGATGCACATCTGGAGGCATTCTGTAATCTGTGGACCTTCAAAGTGTGATGAAACACAGAAATTGCATCGCGATGGAATACAACAGTCACCATGCGCACTTTCCTCCATGGGACTAATGTCTCAAACTGTCTACGATTTGATCGTTCCCTGGAAGACCAGTAGTAGTTTCCGATGCACATCTGGAGGCATTCTGTAATCTGTGGACCTTCAAAGTATTGATGAGACACAGAAATTGCATCGGGATGGAACACAACAGTCACCACGAGCACTTCCTCCGTGGGAGTAATGTCTCAAACAGTCTACGCTATGATCGTTCCCTGGAAGACCAGTAGTAGTTTCCGATGTACATCTGGAGGCATTCTGTAATCTGTGGACTATCTGAGTGTTGATGAAAAACAGAAATTGCATCGGGATTGAATACAACAGTCACCATGCGCACTTTCCTCCATGTGAGTAATGTATCAAACAGTCTACGCTTTGATCGTTCCCTGGAAGAAATGTAGTAGTTTCCGATGCACATCTGGAGGCATTCTGTAATCTGTGGAAGATCAGAGTGTTGATGTAACACAGAAATTCCATCGGGATTGAATACAACAGTCACTATGCGCACTTTCCTCCATGGGAGTAATGTCTCAAACGGTCTACGCTTTGATCGTTCCCTGGAAGACCAGTATTAGTTTCACATGCACATCTGGAGGCATTTTCTAATCTGTGGACTAACACAGTGCTGATGAAACACAGATATTGCATCGGGATTGAATACAACAGTCACCATGCGCACTTTCCTCCATGGGAGTAATTTCTCAAACAGTCTACGCTTTGATCGTTCCCTGGAAGGCCAGTAGTAGTTTCCGATTCACATCTGGACGCATTCTGTAATCTGTGGACCTTCAAAGTGTTGATGAAACACAGAAATTGCATCGGGATAAATACTACAGTCACCATGACCACTTTCCTCCATGGGAGTAATGTCGCAAACTGTCTACGCTTTGATCGATCCCTGGAAGACCAGTAGTAGTTTCCGATGTACATCTGGAGGAATTCTGTAATCTGTGGGCTATGAGAGTCTTGATGAAACACAGAAATTGCATCGGGATTGAATACAACACTTACCATGCGGACTTTTCTCCACGGGAGTAATGTCTCAAACCGTCTACGCTTTGATCGTTCCCTGGAAGACCAGTAGTAGTTTCCGATGCACATCTGGATTCATTCTGTAATCTGTGAACCTTCAAAGTGTTGATGAAAAACAGAAATTCCATCGGGATTGAATACAACAGTCACTATGCACACTTTCCTCCATGGGAGTAATGTCTCAAACAGTCTACGATTTGATCGTTCCCTGGAAGACCAGTAGTAGTTTCCGATGTACATCTGGAGGCATTCTGTAAACTGTGGACTATCAGTGTGTTGATGAAACACAGAAATTGCATCGGGATTGAATACAACAGTCACCATGCGCACTTTCCTCCATGGGAGTAATGCCTCATACGATCTACGCTTTGATCGTTCCCTGGAAGACCAGTAGTAGTTTGCGATGTACATCTGGAGGTATTTCGTAATCTGTGGACTATCAGAGTGTTGACGAAACGTAGAAACTGCATCGGGAATGAATACAACAGTCACCTTGGGCAATTTCCTCCATGGGAGTAATGTCTCAAACAGTCTACGATTTGATCGTTCCCTGGAAGACCAGTAGTAGTTTCTGATGCACATCCTGAGGCATTCTGTAAACTGTGGACCTTCAAAGTTTTGATGAAGCACAGAAATTACATCGGGATTGAATACAACAGTCACCATGTGCACTTTCCTAAATGGCAGTAATGTCTCAAACAGTCTAAGCTTTGATCGTTCACTGGAAGACCAGTAGTAGTTTCCGATGTACATCTGGAGGCATTCTGTAAGCTGTGGACCTTCAAAGTGTTGATAAAACACAGAAGTTGCATCGGGATTGAATACAACAGTCACCATGCGCACTTTCTTCCATGGTTGTAAAGTATCAAACAGTTCACGTTTTGATCGTTCCGTGGAGGACCAGTAGTAGTTTCCGATGCACATCTGGAGGCATTCTGTAATCTGTGGACTATGAGAGTCTTGACGAAACCCCGAAATTGCATCGGGATTGAATACAACAGTCACCATGTGCACTTTCCTCCATGGGTGTAATGTCTCAAACAGTTTACGCTTTGATCTTTCCCTGGAAGACCAGTAGTAGTTTCCTATGCACATCTGGAGGCATTCTGTAATCTGTGGACTATCAGAGTGTTGATGAAACACAGAAATTGCATCGGGATTGAATACTACACTCACCATGCCCACTTTCCTCCATGGGAGTAATGTTGCAAACAGTCTACGTTTTGATCGTTCCCTGGAATACCAGTAGTAGTTTCCGATGCACATCTGGAGGCATTCTGTAATCTGTGGACCTTCAAAGTGTTGATGAAACACGGGAATTGCATCGGGATTGAATACTACAGTCACCATGCCCACTTTCCTCCATGGGAGTATTGTCGCAAACTGTCTACGCTTTGATCGATCACTGGAAGACCTGTAGTAGTTTCGGATGCACATCTGGAGGCATTCTGTAATCTGTGGACTATGAGAGTCTTGATGAAACACAGAAATTGCATGGGGATTGAATACAATAGTCACCATGCCCACTTTCCTCCATGGGAGTAATGTCGCAAACAGTCTACGTTTGATGGTTCCCTGGAAGACCAGTAGTAGTTTCTGATTCACATCTAAAGGCATTCTGTAATCCGTGGACTATCAGAGTGTTGATGAAACACAGAAACTGCATCGGGATTCAATACAACAGTCACCATGCGCACTTTCCTCCATGGGAGTATTGTCTAAAACAGTATTCGCTTTGATCGTTCCCTGGAAGACCAGTAGTAGTTTCCGATGCACATCTGGAGGCATTCTGCAATCGGTGGACCTTCAAAGTGTTGATGAAACACAGAAATTGCATCGCGATGGAATACAACAGTCACCATGCGCACTTTCCTCCGTGGGACTAATGTCTCAAACTGTCTACGATTTGATCGTTCTCTGGAAGACCAGTAGTAGTTTCCGATGCACATCTGGAGGCATTCTGTAATCTGTGGACCTTCAAAGTATTGATGAAACACAGAAATTGCATCGGGATGGAATACAACAGTCACCGTGAGCACTTTCCTCCGTGGGAGTAATGTCTCAAACAGTCTACGCTTTGATCGTTGCCTGGAAGACCAGTAGTAGTTTCCGATGTACATCTGGAGGCATTCTGTAATCTGTGGACAATCAGTGTGTTGATGAAACACAGAAATTGCATCGGGATTGAATACAACAGTCACCATTCGCACTTTCCTCCATGGGAGTAATGCCTCATACGATCTACGCTTTGATCGTTCCTTGGAAGACCTGTAGTAACTTCCGATGCACATCTGGAGGCATTTTGTAATCTGTGGACCTTCAAAGTATTGATGAAACACAGAAATTGCATCGGGATGGAATACAACAGTCACCATGCCCACTTTCCTCCATGGGAGTAATGTCGCAAACAGTCTACGTTTGATGGTTCCCTGGAAGACCAGTAGTAGTTTCCGATTCACATCTAAAGGCATTCTGTAATCCGTGGACTATCAGAGTGTTGATGAAACACAGAAACTGCATCGGGATTCAATACAACAATCACCATGCGCACTTTCCTCCATGGGAGTATTGTCTAAAACAGTATACGCTTTGATCGTACCCTGGAAGACCAGTAGTAGTTTCCGATGCACATCTGGAGGCATTCTGTAATCTGTGGACCTTCAAAGTGTTGATGAAATACAGAAATTGCATCGCGATGGAATACAACAGTCACCATGCGCACTTTCCTCCGTGGGACTAATGTCTCAAATTGTCTACGATTTGATCGTTCCCTGGAAGACCAGTAGTAGTTTCCGATGCACATCTGGAGGCATTCTGTAATCTGTGGACCTTCAAAGTATTGATGAAACACAGAAATTGCATCGGGATGGAATACAACAGTCACCATGAGCACTTGCCTCCATGTTAAAAATGTCTCAAACAGTCTACGCTTTGATCGTTCAATGGAAGAACAGTAGTAGTTTCCGATGCACATCTGGTGGCATTCTGTAATCTGTGGAAGATCAGAGTGTTGATGAAACACAGAAATTGCATCGGGATTGAATACAACATTCACTATGCGCACTTTCCGCCATGGGAGTAATGTCTCAAACAGTCTACGCTTTGATCGTTCCCTGGAAGACCAGTTGTAGTTTCCGATGTACATCTGGAGGCATTCTGTAATCTGTGGACTATCAGTGCGTTGATGAAACACGGAAATTGCATCGGGATTGAATACAACAGTCACCATGCTCACTTACCTCCATGGTAGTAATGCCTCATATGATCTACGCTTTGATCGTTCCCTGGAAGACCTGTAGTAGCTTCCGATGCACATCTGGAGGCATTTTGTAATCTGTGGACTATCAGAGTGTTGACGAAACGTAGAAATTGCATCGGGATTGAATACAACATTCACTATACGCACTTTCCTCCATGGGAGTAATGTCTCAAACAGTCTACGATTTGATCGTTCAATGGAAGACCAGTAGCAGTTTCCGATGTACATCTGGAGGCATTCTGTAATCTGTGGACCTTCAAAGTGTTGATGAAACACAGAAATTGCATCGGGATTGAATACTACAGTCACCATGCCCACTTTCCCTAATGGGAGTAATGTCGCAAACTGTCTACGCTTTGATCGATCACTGGAAGACCAGTAGTAGTTTCGGATGCACATCTGGAGGCATTCTGTAATCTGTGGACTATGAGAGTCTTGATGAAACACAGAAATTGCATCGGGATTGAATACAACAGTCACCATGCCCACTTTCCTCCATGGGAGTAATGTCGCAAACAGTCTACGTTTGATGGTTCCCTGGAAGACCAGTAGTAGTTTCCGATTCACATCTAAAGGCACTCTGTAATCCGTGGACTATCAGAGTGTTGATGAAACACAGAATCTGCATCGGGATTCAATACAACAGTCACCATGCGCACTTTCCTCCATGGGAGTATTGTCTAAAACAGTATACGCTTTGATCGTTCCCTGGAAGACCAGTAGTAGTTTCCGATGCACATCTGGAGGCATTCTGTAATCTGTGGACCTTCAAAGTGTGATGAAACACAGAAATTGCATCGCGATGGAATACAACAGTCACCATGCGCACTTTCCTCCATGGGACTAATGTCTCAAACTGTCTACGATTTGATCGTTCCCTGGAAGACCAGTAGTAGTTTCCGATGCACATCTGGAGGCATTCTGTAATCTGTGGACCTTCAAAGTATTGATGAGACACAGAAATTGCATCGGGATGGAACACAACAGTCACCACGAGCACTTCCTCCGTGGGAGTAATGTCTCAAACAGTCTACGCTATGATCGTTCCCTGGAAGACCAGTAGTAGTTTCCGATGTACATCTGGAGGCATTCTGTAATCTGTGGACTATCTGAGTGTTGATGAAACACAGAAATTGCATCGGGATTGAATACAACAGTAACCATGCGCACTTTCCTCCATGATAGTAATGCCTCATAAGATCTACGCTTTGATCGTTCCCTGGAAGACCAGCAGTAGCTTCCGATGCACATCTGGAGGCATTTTGTAATCTGTGGACTATCAGAGTGTTGCCGAAACGTAGAAATTGCATCGGGAATGAATACAACAGTCACCATGCGCAATTTCCTCCATGGGAGTAATGTCTAAAACAGTCTACGCTTTGATTGTTCCCTGGAAGACCAGTAGTAGTTTCTGATGCACATCTTGAGGCATTCTGTAAGCTGTGGACCTTCAAAGTGTTGATAAAACACAGAAGTTGCATCGGGATTGAATACAACAGTCACCATGCGCACTTTCTCCATTAGAGTAATGTCTCAAACAGTCTACGTTTTGATCGTTAACTGGAAGACCAGTATTAGTTTCACATGCACATCTGGAGGCATTTTCTATTCTGTGGACTAACACAATGTTGAAGAAACACAGAAATTGCATCGGGATTGAATACAATAGTCACCATGCGCACTTTCCTCCATGGGAGTAATGTCTCAAACAGTCTACGCTTTGATCGTTCCCTGGAAGACCAGTAGCAGTTTCCGATGCACATCTGGAGGCATTCTGTAATCTGCGGACTATCAGAGTTTTGATAAAACACAGAAATTGAATCGGGATTAAATACAACAATCACCATACGCACATTCCTCCATAGGAGTAATGTCTCAAACAGTCTACGCTTTGATTGTTCACTGGAAGACCAGTAGTAGTTTCTGATGCACATCTTGAGGCATTCTGTAAACTGTGGACCTTCAAAGGGGTGATGAAGCACAGAAATTGCATGGGGATTGAATACTACAGTCACCATGTGCACTTTCCTCCATGGGAGTAATGTCTCAAACAGTCTACGCTTTAATCGTTCCCTGGAAGACAAGTAGTAGTTTCCGATGTACATCTGGAGGCATTCTGTAAACTGTGGACCTTCAAAGTGTTGATAAAACACAGAAGTTGCATCGGGATTCAATACAACAGTCACCATACGCACTTTCCTCCATGAGAGTAATGTCTCAAACAGTCTACGCTTTGATCGTTCCCTGGAAGACCAGTATTAGTTTCCGATGCACATCTGGAGGCATTTTTAATCTGTGGACTATCGGAGTGTTGATGAAACACAGAAATTGCATCGGGATTGAATACAAAAGTCACCATGCGCACTTTCCTCCATGGGTGCAATGTCTCAAACAGTTTACTCTTTGATCGTTCCCTGGAAGACCAGTAGTAGTTTCCGATGCATATCTGGAGGCATTCTGTAATTTGTGGACTATCAGAGTGTTGACGAAACGTAGAAATTGCATCGGGAATGAATACAACAGTCACCATGCGCAATTTCCTCCATGGGAGTAATGTCTCAAACAGTCAACGCTTTGATCGTTCCCTGGAAGACTAGTAGTAGTTTCTGATGCACATCTTGAGGCATTCTGTAAACTGTGGACCTTCAAAGTGTTGATGAAACACAGAAATTGAATCGGGATTGTATACAACAGTCACCATGTGCACTTTCCTAAATGGGAGTAATGTCTCAAACAGTCTACGCTTTGATCGTTCACTGGAAGACCATTAGTAGTTTCCGATGTACATCTGGAGGCATTCTGTAAGCTGTGGACCTTCAAAGTGTTGATAAAACACAGAAGTTGCATCGGGATTGAATACAACAGTCACCATGCGCACTTTCCTCAATGAGAGTAATGTCTCAAACAGTCTACGCTTTGATCGTTCCCTGGATGACCACTATTAGTTTCACATTCACATCAGGAGGCATTTTCTAATCTGTGGACTAACACAGTGCTGATGAAACACAGAAATTGCATCGGGATTGAATACAACAGTCACCATGCGCACTTTCCTCCATTGGAGTAATGTCTCAACAGTCTACGCTTTGATCGTTCCCTGGAAGACCAGTAGTAGTTTCCGATGCACATTTGGAGGCATTCTGTAATCTGTGGGCTATCAGAATTTTGATAAAACACAGAAATTGCATCGGGATTGAATACAACAGTCACCATGCGCACATTCCTCCATGGGAGTAATGTCTCAAACAGTCTACGCTTTGATCGTTCACTGGAAGACCAGTAGTAGATTCTGATGCACATCTTGAGGCATTCTGTAAACTGTGGACCTTCAAATTGGTAATGAAACACAGAAATGGCATCGGGATTGAATACAACAGTCACCATGTGCACTTTCCACCATGGGAGTAATGTCTCAAACAGTTTACGCTTTAATCGTTCCCTGGAAGACAAGTAGTGGTTTCCGATGTACATCTGGAGGCATTCTGTAAGCTGTGTACCTTCAAAGTGTTGATAAAACACAGAAGTTGCATCGGGATTCAATACAACAGTCACAATGAGCACTTTCCTCCATGGGTGCAATGTCACAAACAGTTTACGCTTTCATCGTTCCCTGGAAGACCAATAGTAGTTTCCGATGCATATCTGGAGGCACTCTGTAATCTGTGGACTTTCGAAGTGTTGATGAAACACAGAAAATCCATCGGGATTGTATTCAACAGGCAACATGCATTCTTTACTCCATGGGAGTAATGCCTCAAACAGTCTACGCTTTGATCGTTCCCTGGAAGACCAGTTGTAGTTTCCGATACAGATCTGGAGGCATTCTGTAATCTGTGGACTATCAGAGTGTTTATGAAACACATAAATTGCATCGTGATTGAATACAACAGTCACCATGCGCACTTACCTCCATGGGAGTAATGCCTCAAACAGTCTTTGCTTTGATCGTTCCCTGGAAGACCAGTAGTAGTTTCCGAAGCACATCTGGAGGCATTCTGTAATCTGTGGACTATGAGAGTTTTAATGAAACCCCGAAATTGCATCGGGATTGAATACAACAGTCACCATGCGCACTTTCCACCATGGGTGTAATGTCTCAAACAGTTTACGCTTTGATCGTTCCCAGGAAGACCAGTAGTAGTTTCCTATGCACGTCTGGAGGCATTCTGTAATCTGTGGACTATCACAGTGTTGATGAAACACAGAAATTGCATCGGGATTGAATACTACAGTCACCATGCCCACTTTCCTCCATGGTAGTAATGTCGCAAACTGTCTACGCTTTGATCGATCACCGGAAGACCAGTAGTAGTTTCCGATGCACATCTGGAGGCATTCTGTAATCTGTGGACTATGAGAGTCTTGATGAAACACAGAAATTGCATCTTGATTGAATACAACAGTCACCATGCCCACTTTCCTCCATGGGAGTAATGTCGCAAACAGTCTACGTTTGATGGTTCCCTGGAAGACCAGTAGTAGTTTCCGATTCACATCTAAAGGTATTCTGTAATCCGTGGACAATCAGAGTGTTGATGAAACACAGACACTGCATCGGGATTGAATACTACAGTCACCATGCCCACTTTCCTCCATGGGAGTAATGTCGCAAACAGTCTACGCTTTGATCGTTCCCTGGAAGACCAGTAGTAGTTTCCGATGCACATCTGGAGACATCCTGTAATCTGTTGACCTTCAATGTGTTGATGAAACACAGATATTGCATCGGGATTGAATACAAAAGTCACCATGCGCACTTTCCTCCATGGGAGTAATGTCTCAAACAGTCAACGCTTTGATCGTTCCCTGGAAGACTAGTAGTAGTTTCTGATGCACATCTTGAGGCATTCTGTAAACTGTGGACCTTCAAAGTGTTGATGAAACACAGAAATTGAATCGGGATTGTATACAACAGTCACCATGTGCACTTTCCTAAATGGGAGTAATGTCTCAAACAGTCTACGCTTTGATCGTTCACTGGAAGACCATTAGTAGTTTCCGATGTACATCTGGAGGCATTCTGTAAGCTGTGGACCTTCAAAGTGTTGATAAAACACAGAAGTTGCATCGGGATTGAATACAACAGTCACCATGCGCACTTTCCTCAATGAGAGTAATGTCTCAAACAGTCTACGCTTTGATCGTTCCCTGGAAGACCACTATTAGTTTCACATGCTCATCAGGAGGCATTTTCTAATCTGTGGACTAACACAGTGCTGATGAAACACAGAAATTGCATCGGGATTGAATACAACAGTCACCATGCGCACTTTCCTCCATTGGAGTAATGTCTCAACAGTCTACGCTTTGATCGTTCCCTGGAAGACCAGTAGTGGTTTCCGATGCACATTTGGAGGCATTCTGTAATCTGTGGGCTATCAGAATTTTGATAAAACACAGAAATTGCATCGGGATTGAATACAACAGTCACCATGCGCACATTCCTCCATGGGAGTAATGTCTCAAACAGTCTACGCTTTGATCGTTCACTGGGAGACCAGTAGTAGATTCTGATGCACATCTTGAGGCATTCTGTAAACTGTGGACCTTCAAAGGGGTAATGAAACACAGAAATTGCATCGGGATTGAATACAACAGTCACCATGTGCACTTTCCACCATGGGAGTAATGTCTCAAACAGTTTACGCTTTAATCGTTCCCTGGAAGACAAGTAGTAGTTTCCGATGTACATCTGGAGGCATTCTGTAAGCTGTGTACCTTCAAAGTGTTGATAAAACACAGAAGTTGCATCGGGATTCAATACAACATCACAATGCGCACTTTCCTCCATGGGTGCAATGTCACAAACAGTTTACGCTTTCATCGTTCCCTGGAAGACCAATAGTAGTTTCCGATGCATATCTGGAGGCACTCTGTAATCTGTGGACTTTCGAAGTGTTGATGAAACACAGAAAATCCATCGGGATTGTATTCAACAGGCAACATGCATTCTTTACTCCATGGGAGTAATGCCTCAAACAGTCTACGCTTTGATCGTTCCCTGGAAGACCAGTTGTAGTTTCCGATACAGATCTGGAGGCATTCTGTAATCTGTGGACTATCAGAGTGTTTATGAAACACATAAATTGCATCGTGATTGAATACAACAGTCACCATGCGCACTTACCTCCATGGGAGTAATGCCTCAAACAGTCTTTGCTTTGATCGTTCCCTGGAAGACCAGTAGTAGTTTCCGAAGCACATCTGGAGGCATTCTGTAATCTGTGGACTATGAGAGTTTTAATGAAACCCCGAAATTGCATCGGGATTGAATACAACAGTCACCATGCGCACTTTCCACCATGGGTGTAATGTCTCAAACAGTTTACGCTTTGATCGTTCCCAGGAAGACCAGTAGTAGTTTCCTATGCACGTCTGGAGGCATTCTGTAATCTGTGGACTATCACAGTGTTGATGAAACACAGAAATTGCATCGGGATTGAATACTACAGTCACCATGCCCACTTTCCTCCATGGTAGTAATGTCGCAAACTGTCTACGCTTTGATCGATCACCGGAAGACCAGTAGTAGTTTCCGATGCACATCTGGAGGCATTCTGTAATCTGTGGACTATGAGAGTCTTGATGAAACACAGAAATTGCATCTTGATTGAATACAACAGTCACCATGCCCACTTTCCTCCATGGGAGTAATGTCGCAAACAGTCTACGTTTGATGGTTCCCTGGAAGACCAGTAGTAGTTTCCGATTCACATCTAAAGGTATTCTGTAATCCGTGGACAATCAGAGTGTTGATGAAACACAGACACTGCATCGGGATTGAATACTACAGTCACCATGCCCACTTTCCTCCATGGGAGTAATGTCGCAAACAGTCTACGCTTTGATCGTTCCCTGGAAGACCAGTAGTAGTTTCCGATGCACATCTGGAGACATCCTGTAATCTGTTGACCTTCAATGTGTTGATGAAACACAGATATTGCATCGGGATTGAATACAAAAGTCACCATGCGCACTTTCCTCCATGGGAGTAATGTCTCAAACAGTCAACGCTTTGATCGTTCCCTGGAAGACTAGTAGTAGTTTCTGATGCACATCTTGAGGCATTCTGTAAACTGTGGACCTTCAAAGTGTTGATGAAACACAGAAATTGAATCGGGATTGTATACAACAGTCACCATGTGCACTTTCCTAAATGGGAGTAATGTCTCAAACAGTCTACGCTTTGATCGTTCACTGGAAGACCATTAGTAGTTTCCGATGTACATCTGGAGGCATTCTGTAAGCTGTGGACCTTCAAAGTGTTGATAAAACACAGAAGTTGCATCGGGATTGAATACAACAGTCACCATGCGCACTTTCCTCAATGAGAGTAATGTCTCAAACAGTCTACGCTTTGATCGTTCCCTGGAAGACCACTATTAGTTTCACATGCTCATCAGGAGGCATTTTCTAATCTGTGGACTAACACAGTGCTGATGAAACACAGAAATTGCATCGGGATTGAATACAACAGTCACCATGCGCACTTTCCTCCATTGGAGTAATGTCTCAACAGTCTACGCTTTGATCGTTCCCTGGAAGACCAGTAGTGGTTTCCGATGCACATTTGGAGGCATTCTGTAATCTGTGGGCTATCAGAATTTTGATAAAACACAGAAATTGCATCGGGATTGAATACAACAGTCACCATGCGCACATTCCTCCATGGGAGTAATGTCTCAAACAGTCTACGCTTTGATCGTTCACTGGGAGACCAGTAGTAGATTCTGATGCACATCTTGAGGCATTCTGTAAACTGTGGACCTTCAAAGGGGTAATGAAACACAGAAATTGCATCGGGATTGAATACAACAGTCACCATGTGCACTTTCCACCATGGGAGTAATGTCTCAAACAGTTTACGCTTTAATCGTTCCCTGGAAGACAAGTAGTAGTTTCCGATGTACATCTGGAGGCATTCTGTAAGCTGTGTACCTTCAAAGTGTTGATAAAACACAGAAGTTGCATCGGGATTCAATACAACATCACAATGCGCACTTTCCTCCATGGGTGCAATGTCACAAACAGTTTACGCTTTCATCGTTCCCTGGAAGACCAATAGTAGTTTCCGATGCATATCTGGAGGCACTCTGTAATCTGTGGACTTTCGAAGTGTTGATGAAACACAGAAAATCCATCGGGATTGTATTCAACAGGCAACATGCATTCTTTACTCCATGGGAGTAATGCCTCAAACAGTCTACGCTTTGATCGTTCCCTGGAAGACCAGTTGTAGTTTCCGATACAGATCTGGAGGCATTCTGTAATCTGTGGACTATCAGAGTGTTTATGAAACACATAAATTGCATCGTGATTGAATACAACAGTCACCATGCGCACTTACCTCCATGGGAGTAATGCCTCAAACAGTCTTTGCTTTGATCGTTCCCTGGAAGACCAGTAGTAGTTTCCGAAGCACATCTGGAGGCATTCTGTAATCTGTGGACTATGAGAGTTTTAATGAAACCCCGAAATTGCATCGGGATTGAATACAACAGTCACCATGCGCACTTTCCACCATGGGTGTAATGTCTCAAACAGTTTACGCTTTGATCGTTCCCAGGAAGACCAGTAGTAGTTTCCTATGCAGGTCTGGAGGCATTCTGTAATCTGTGGACTATCACAGTGTTGATGAAACACAGAAATTGCATCGGGATTGAATACTACAGTCACCATGCCCACTTTCCTCCATGGTAGTAATGTCGCAAACTGTCTACGCTTTGATCGATCACCGGAAGACCAGTAGTAGTTTCCGATGCACATCTGGAGGCATTCTGTAATCTGTGGACTATGAGAGTCTTGATGAAACACAGAAATTGCATCTTGTTTGAATACAACAGTCACCATGCCCACTTTCCTCCATGGGAGTAATGTCGCAAACAGTCTACGTTTGATGGTTCCCTGGAAGACCAGTAGTAGTTTCCGATTCACATCTAAAGGTATTCTGTAATCCGTAAACTATCAGAGTGTTGATGAAACACAGACACTGCATCGGGATAGAATACTACAGTCACCATGCCCACTTTCCTCCATGGGAGTAATGTCGCAAACAGTCTACGCTTTGATCGTAACCTGGAAGACCAGTAGTAGTTTCCGATGCACATCTGGAGGCATTCTGTAATCTGTGGACTATGAGAGTCTTGATGAAACACAGAAATTGCATCGGGATTGAATACAACAGTCACCATGCCCACTTTCCTCCATGGGAGTAATGTCGCAAACAGTCTACGTTTGATCGTTCCCTGGAAGACCAGTAGTAGTTTCCGACGCACATCTGGATGCATTCTGTAATCTGTGGACTATCTGAGTGTTAATGTAACACAGAAATTGCATCGGGATTGAATACAACAGTCACCATGCGCAATTCCTCCATGGGAGTAATGTCTCAAACAGTCTACGCTTTGATCGTTTGCTGGAAGACCAGTAGTAGTTTCCGATGTGCATCTGGAGGCATTCTGTAATCTGTGGACTATCAGTGTGTTGATGAAACACAGAAATTGCAGCGGGATTGAATACAACAGTCACCATGCGCACTTTCCTCCATGGGAATAATGCCTCATACGATCTACGCTTTGATCGTTCCCTGGAAGACCTGTAGTAGCTTCCGATGCTCTTCTGGAGGCATTTTGTAATCTGTGGACTATCAGAGTGTTGACGAAACGTGAAAAATTGCATCGGGATTGAATACAACATTCACTATGCGCACTTTCCTCCATGGGAGTAATGTCTCAAACAGTCTACGCTTTGATCGTTCCCTGGAAGAACAGTAGTAGTTTCCGATGCACATCTAGAGGCAATCTGTAATCTGTGGAAGATCAGAGTGTTGATGAAACACAGAAATTGCATCGGGAATGAATACAACAGTCACCATGCGCAATTTCCTTAATGGGATAATGTCTCAAACAGTCTACGCTTTGATCGTTCCCTGGAAGACCAGTAGTAGTTTCTGATGCACATCTTGAGGCATTCTGTAAACTGTGGACCTTCAAAGTGTTGATGAAACACAGAAATTGCATTGGGATTGAATACAACAGTCACCATGTGCACTTTCCTAAATGGGAGTAATGTCTCAAACAGTCTACGCATTGATCGTTGAGTGGAAGACCAGCAGTAGTTTCCGATATACATCTGGAGGCATTCTGTAAGCTGTGGACCTTCAAAGTGTTGATAAAACACAGAAGTTGCATCGGGATTTAATACAACAGTCACCATGCGCACTTCCCTCCATTAGAGTAATGTCTCAGTCTATGCTTTGATCGTTCCCTGGAAGACCAGTAGTAGTTTCCGATTCACATCTGGAGGCATTTTCTAATCTGTGGACTAACACAATGCTGATGAAACACAGAAATTGCATCGGGATTGAATACAACAGTCACCATGCGCACTTTCCTCCATGGGAGTAATTTCTCAAACAGTTTACGCTTTGATCGTTCCTCGGGAGACCAGTAGTAGTTTCCGATGCACATTTGGAGGCATTCTGTAATCTGCGGACTATCAGAGTTTTGATAAAACACAGAAATTGAATCGGGATTAAATACAACAGTCAGCATGCGCACATTACTCCATGGGAGTAATGTCTCAAACAGTCTACGCTTTGATCGTTCCCTGGAAGACCAGTAGTAGTTTCCGATTCACATCTGGATTCATTCTATTATCTGTGTACTAGCAGAGTGTCGATGAAACACACAAATTGCATCGGGATTGAAAACAACAGCCACCATGCGCACCTTCCTACATGGGAGTAATGTCTCAAACAGTCTACGCTTTGATCGTTCCCTGGAAGACCAGTAGTAGTTTCCGATGCACATCTGGAGGCATTCTGTAATTTGTGGACCTTCAAACTTTTGATGAAACACAGAAATTGCTTCGGTATGGAATACATCAGTCACCATGCGCACTTTCCTCCATGGGAGTAATGTGTCAAACTGTCTACGCTTTGATCTTTCCCTGGAAGACCAGTATTAGTTTCCGATGCACATCTGGAGGCATTCTGTAATCTGTGGACCTTCAAAGTGTTGATGAAACACAGAAATTGCATCGGGATTGAATACAACAGTCACCATGTGCACTTTCCACCATGTGAGTAATGTCTCAAACAGTCTACCATTTGGTCTATCATTGGAAGACTAGTCGTAGTTTCTGATGCACATCTGGAGGCATTCTGTAAACTGTGGACCTTCAAAGTGTTGATGAAACATAGAAATTGCTTCGGGAATGAATACAACAGTCACCATGTGCACTTTCCTAAATGGGTGTAATGTCTCAAACAGTCTACCCTTTGATCGTTCACTGGAAGACCAGTAGTAGTTTCCGATGTACATCGGGAGGCATTCTGTAAGCTGTGGACCTTCAAAGTGTTGATAAAACACAGAAGTTGCATCGGGATTGAATACAACAGTCACCATGCGCACTTTCCTCCTTGAGAGTAATGTCTCAAACAGTCTACGCTTTGATCTTTCCCTGGAAGACCAATATTAGTTTCCGATGCACCTCTGGAGGCATTCTGTAATCTGCGGACCTTCAAAGTGTTGATGAAACACAGAAATTGCATCGGGATTGAATACAACAGTCACCATGTGCACTCTCCTCCATGTGAGTAATGTCTCAAACAGTCTACCATTTGATGGATCCCTGGAAGACCAGTAGTAGTTTCCGATGCATATCTGGAATCATTCTGTAATCTGTGGACTATCAGAGTGTTGATGAAACACAGAAATTGCATCGGGATTGAATACAACAGTCACCATGCGCACTTTCCTCCATGGGAGTAATGTCTCAAACAGTCTACGCGTTGATCGTTCCCTGGAAGACCAGTAGTAGTTTCCGATGCAAATCTGGAGGTATTATGTAATCTGTGGACTATCTGAGTGTTGATGAAACACAGAAATTGCATCGGGATTGTATACAACAGTCACCATGCGCAATTCCTCCATGGGAGTAATGTCTCAAACAGTCTACGCTTTGATGGATCTCTGGAAGACCAGTAGTAGCTTCCGATGCACATCTGGAGGCATTTTGTAATCTGTGGACTATCAGAGGGTTGACGAAACGTAGAAATTGCATTGGGAATGAATACAACAGTCACCATGCGCAATTTCCTCCATGGGAGTAATGTCTCAAACAGTCTCCGCTTTGATCGTTCCCTGGAAGGCAAGTAGTAGTTTCTGATGCACATCTGGATGCATTCTGTAAGCTGTGGACCTTCAAAGTGTTGATGAAACACAGATATTGCATCGGGATTGAATACAACAGTCACCATGCGCACTTTCCTCCATGGGAGTAATGTCTCAAACAGTCTTTCCTTTGATCATTCCCTGGAAGACCAGTAGTAGTTTCCGATGTTCATCTGGAGGCATTCTGTAGGCTGTGGACCTTCAAAGTGTTGATAAAACACAGAAGTTGCATCGGGATTCAATACAACAGTCACCATACGCACTTTCCTCCATGAGAGTAATGTCTCAAACAGTCTACGCTTTGATCTCTCCCTGGAAGACCAGTATTAGTTTCCGATGCACATCTGGAGGCATTTTGTAATCTGTGGACTATCGGATTGTTGATGAAACACTGAAATTGCATCGGGATTGAATACAAAAGTCACCATGCGCACTTTCCTCCATGGGTGCAATGTCTCAAACTGTTTACGCTTTGATCGTTCCCTGGAAGACCAGTAGTAGTTTCCGATGCTCATCTGGAGGCATTCTGTAATCTGTGGACTTTCGAAGTGTTGATGAAACACAGAAAATGCATCGGGATTGTATTCAACAGGCACCATGCAGGCTTTTCTCCATGGGAGTAATGCCTCAAACAGTCTACGCTTTGATCGTTCCCTGGAAGACCAGTTGTAGTTTCCGATACGGATCTGGAGGCATTCTGTAATCTGTGGACTATCAGAGTGTTGAAGAAACACAGAAATTGCATCGTGATTGAATACAACAGTCACCATGCGCACTTTCCTCCATAGGAGTAATGTCTCAAACAGTCTTTGCTTTGATCGTTAACTGGAAGACCAGTAGCAGTTTCCGATGCACATCTGGAGGCATTCTGTAATCTGTGGACTATCAGTGTCTTGATGAAACACAGAAATTGCATCGAGATTGAATACAACATCCACCATGCGCACTTTCCTCAATGGTTGTAATGTCTCAAACAGTTTACGCTTTGATCGTTCCCTGGAAGACCAGTCGTAGTTTCCGCTGCACATCTGGTGGCATTCTGTAATCTGTGGACTATCTGAGTGCTGATGAAACACAGAAATTGCATCGGGATTGAATACAACAGTCACCATGCGCACTTTCCTCCATGGGAGTAATGTCTCAAACAGTCTACGCTTTGATGGATCTCTGGAAGACGAGTAGTAGTTTCCGATTCACATCTGGATTCATTCTGTAATCTGTGGACTAGCAGAGTGTCGATGAAACACAGAAATAGCATCGGGATTGAATACAACAGTCACCATGCGCACTTTCCTCCATGGGAGTACTGTCTCAAACAGTCTACGCTTTGATCGTTCCCTGGAAGTCATTGTAATAGTATCCGATGCACATCTGGAGGCATTCTGTAATATGTGGACTATCAGAGTGTCGATGAAGCACAGAAATTGCATCGGGATTGAAAACAACAGTCACCATGCGCACATTCCTACATAGGAGTAATGTCTCAAACAGTCTACGCTTTGATCGTTCCCTGGAAGACCAGTAGTAGTTTCCGATGCACATCTGGAGGCATTCTGTTATCTGTGGACTATCAGAGTGTTGATAAAACGTACAAATTGCATCGGGAATGAATACAACAGTCACCATGCGCAATTTCCTCCATGGGAGTAAAGCCTCAAACAGTCTACGCTTGGATCTTTCCCTGGAAGACCAGTAATAGTTTCCGATGCACATCAGGAGGCATGCTGTAATCTGTGGAACTTCTAAGTGTTGATGAAACACAGAAATTGCATCGGGATTGAACACAACAGTCACCATGTGCACTTTCCTCCATGTGAGTAATGTCTCAAACAGTCTACGATTTGATCGATCCCTGGAAGACCAGTAGTAGTTTCCGATGCACTTCTGGAGGCATTCTGTAATCTGTGGACTATCAGAGTGTTGATGAAACGTACAAATTGCATCGGGAATGAATACAACAGTCACCATGCGCAATTTCCTCCATGGGAGTAAAGCCTCAAACAGTCTACGCTTTGATCGTTCCCTGGAAGACAAGTAGTAGTTTCTGATGCACATCTGGAAGCATTCTGTAAACTGTGGACCTTCAAAGTGTTGATGAAACACAGAAATTGCATCGGGATTGAATACAACAGTCACCATGTGCACTTTCCTAAATGGGAGTAATGTCTCAAACAGTCTACGCTTTGATCATTCACTGGAAGACCAGTAGTAGTTTCCGATGTACATCTGGAGGCATTCTGTAAGCTGTGGACCTTCAAAGTGTTGATAAAACACAGAAGTTGCATCGGGATTGAATACAACAGTCACCATGCGCACTTTCCTCCATGAGAGTAATGTCTCAAACAGTCTACGCTTTGATCTTTCCCTGGACGACCAGTATTAGTTTCCGATGCACATCTGGAGGCATTCTGTAATCTGTGGACCTTCAAAGTGTTGATGAAACACAGAAATAACATCGGGATTGAATACAACATCCACCATGCGCACTTTCCTCAATGGTTGTAATGTCTCAAACAGTTTACGCTTTGATCGTTCCCTGGAAGACCAGTCGTAGTTTCCGCTGCACATCTGGTGGCATTCTGTAATCTGTGGACTATCTGAGTGCTGATGAAACACAGAAATTGCATCGGGATTGAATACAACAGTCACCATGCGCACTTTCCTCCATGGGAGTAATGTCTCAAACAGTCTACGCTTTGATGGATCTCTGGAAGACCAGTAGTAGTTTCCGATTCACATCTGGAGGCATTCTGTAATCTGTGGACTGTCAGAGTGTTGATGAAACACAGAAATTGCATCGGGATTGAATACAACAGTCACCATGCGCACTTTCCTCCATGGGAGTAATGCCTCATACGATCTACGCTTTGATCGTTCCCTGGAAGACCAGTAGTAGCTTCCGATGCACATCTGGAGGCATTTTGTAATCTGTGGACTATCAGAGTGTTGACGAAACGTAGAAATTGCATCGGGAATGAATACAACAGTCACCATGCGCAATTTCCTCCATGGGAGTAATGTCTCAAACAGTCTTTGCTTTGATCGTTCCCTGGAAGACCAGTAGTAGTTTCCGATGCACATCTGGAGGCATTCTGTAATCTGTGGACTATCAGAGTGTCGATGAAACACAGAAATTGCATCGAGATTGAATACAACATCCACCATGCGCACTTTCCTCAATGGTTGTAATGTCTCAAACAGTTTACGCTTTGATCGTTCCCTGGAAGACCAGTCGTAGTTTCCGATGCACATCTGGAGGCATTCTGTAACCTGTGGAATATCTGAGTGTTGATGAAACACAGAAATTGCATCGGGATTGAATACAACAGTCACCATGCTCACTTTCTTCCATGGGAGTAATGTCTCAAACAGTCTACGCTTTGATCGTTCCCTGGAAGTCATTGTAATAGTTTCCGATGCACATCTGGAGGCATTCTGTAATCTTTGGACTATCAGAGTGTCGATGAAACACAGAAAATGCATCGGGATTGAAAACAACAGTCACCATGCGCACATTCCTACATAGGAGTAATGTCTCAAACAGTCTACGCTTTGATCGTTCCCTGGAAGACCAGTAGTAGTATCCGATGCACATCTGGAGGCATTCTGTATTCTGTGGACCTTCAAACTTTTGATGAAACACAGAAATTGCTTCGGTATGGAATACATCAGCCACCATGCGCACTTTCCTCCATGGGAGTAATGTGTCAAACTGTCTACGTTTTAATCGTTCCCTGGAAGACCAGTAGTAGGTTCCGATGCACATCTGGAGGCATTCTGTAATCTGTGGACTATCAGAGTGTTGATGAAACACAGAGATTGCATCGGGATTGAATACAATAGTCACCATGCGCACTTTCTTCCATGGGAGTAATGTCTCAAACAGTCTCCGTTTGATCGTTCCCTGGAAGACCAGTAGTAGTTTCTGATGCACATCTGGAGGCATTCTGTTAACTGTGGACCTTCAAAGTGTTGATGATACACAGAAATTGCATCGGGATTGAATACAACAGTCACCATGCGCACTTTCCTCCATGGGAGTAATGTCTCAAACAGTCAACGCTTTAATCGTTCTCTGGAAGACAAGTAGTAGTTTACGATGTACATCTGGAGGCATTCTGTAGTCTGTGGACATTCAAAGTGTTGATAAAACACAGAAGTTTTCATCGGGATTCAATACAACAGTCACCATGCGCACTTTCCTCCATGGGTGCAATGTCTCAAACAGTTTACGCTTTGAACGTTCCCTGGAAGACCAGTAGTAGTTTTCGATGCTCATCAGGAGGCATTCTGTAATCTGCGGACTTTCGAAGTGTTGATGAAACACAGAAAAAGCTTCGGGATTGTATTCAACAGGCACCATGCAGGCTTTTCTCCATGGGAGTAATGCCTCAAACAGTCTACGCTTTGATCGTTCCCTGGAAGACCAGTTGTAGTTTCGATTCAGATCTGGAGGCATTCTGTAATCTGTGGACTATCAGAGTGTTGATGAAACACAGAAATTGCATCGTGATTGAATACAACAGTCACCATGCGCACTTTCCTCCATGGGAGTAATGTCTCAAACAGTCTACGCTTTGATCGTTCCCTGGAAGTCATTGTAATAGTTTCCGATGCACATCTGGAGGCATTCTGTAATCTGTGGACTATCAGAGTGTCGATGAAACACAGAAATTGCATCGGGATTGAAAACAACAGTCACCATGCGCACATTCCTACATAGGATTAATGTCTCAAACAGTCTACGCTTTGATCGTTCCCTGGAAGACCAGTAGTAGTTTACGATGCACATCTGGAGGCATTCTGTATTCTGTGGACCTTCAAACTTTTGATGAAACCCCGAAATTGCATCGGGATTCAATACAACAGTCACCATACGCACTTTCCTCCATGAGAGTAATGTCTCAAACAGTCTACGCTTTGATCTTTCCCTGGAAGACCAGTAGTAGTTTCCGATGCACATCTGGAGGCATTCTGTAATCTGTGGACTATCAGAGTGTTGATGAAACACAGAAATTGCATCAGGATTGAATACAATAGTCACCATGCGCACTTTCCTCCATGGGAGTAATGTCTCAAACTGTCTACGCTTGGATCTTTCCCTGGAAGACCAGTAATAGTTTCCGATGCACATCTGGAGGCATTCTGTAATCTGTGGACCTTCAAAGTGTTGATGAAACACAGAAATTGCATCGGGATTGAATACAACAGTCACCATGCGCATTTTTCTCCATGGGAGTAATGTCTCAAAGAGTCTACGCTTTGATCGTTCCCTGGAAGACCAGTAGTAGTTTCCGATGCAAATCTGGAGGTATTATGTAATCTGTGGACTATCTGAGTGTTGATGAAACACAGAAATTGCATCGGGATTGAATACAACAGTCACCATGCGCACTTTCCTCCATGGGAGTAATGTCTCAAACTGTCTACGCTTTGATCGTTCCCTGGAAGACCAGTAGTAGTTTCCGATGCACATCTGGAGGCATTCTGTAATCTGTGGACTATCAGAGTGTCGATGAAACACAGAAATTGCATCGGGATTGAAAACAACAGTCACCATGCGCACATTCCTACATAGGAGTAATGTCTCAAACAGTATACGCTTTGATCGTTCCCTGGAAGACCAGTAGTAGTTTCCGATGCACATCTGGAGGCATTCTGTATTCTGTGGACCTTCAAACTTTTGATGAAACACAGAAATTGCTTCGGTATGGAATACATCAGTCACCATGCGCACTTTCCTCCATGGGAGTAATGTGTCAAACTGTCTACGTTTTGATCGTTCCCTGGAAGACCAGTGGTAGTTTCCGATGCTCATCTGGAGGCATTTTGTAATCTGTGGACCTTCAAACATTTGATGAAACACAGAAATTGCTTCGGTATGGAATACATCAGTCACCATGCGCACTTTGCTCCATGTGAGTAACGTCTCAATCAGTCTACGATTTGATCGATCCCTGGAAGACCAGTAGTAGTTTCCGATGCACATCTGGAGGCATTCTGTAATCTGTGGACTATCAGAGTGTTGATGAAACACAGAAATTGCATCAGGATTGAATACAATAGTCACCATGCGCACTTTCCTCCATGGGAGTAATGTCTCAAACTGTCTACGCTTGGATCTTTCCCTGGAATACCAGTAATAGTTTCCGATGCACATCTGGAGGCATTCTGTAATCTGTGGACCTTCAAAGTGTTGATGAAACACAGAAATTGCATCGGGATTGAATACAACAGTCACCATGCGCACTTTTCCCCATGGGAGTAATGTCTCAAAGAGTCTACGCTTTGATCGTTCCCTGGAAGACCAGTAGTAGTTTCCGATGCAAATCTGGAGGTATTATGTAATCTGTGGACTATCTGAGTGTTGATGAAACACAGAAATTGCATCGGGATTGAATACAACAGTCACCATGCGCAATTCCTCCATGGGAGTAATGTCTCAAACAGTCTACGCTTTGATGGATCTCTGGAAGACCAGTAGTAGTTTCCGATTCACATCTATAGCCATTCTGTAATCTGTGGACTGTCAGAGTGTTGATGAAACACAGAAATTGCATCGGGATTGAATACAACAGTCACCATGCGCACTTTCCTCCATGGGAGTAATGCCTCATACGATCTACGCTTTGATCGTTCCCTGGAAGACCAGTAGTAGCTTCCGATGCACATCTGGAGGAATTTTGTAATCTGTGGAGTATCAGAGTGTTGACGAAACGTAGAAATTGCATCGGGATTGAATACAACAGTCACCATACGCACTTTCCTCCATGGGAGTAATGTCTCAAACATTCTACGCTTTAATCGTTCCCTGGAAGACAAGTAGTAGTTTCCGATGTACATCTGGAGGCATTCTGTAGGCTGTGGACCTTCAAAGTGTTGATAAAACACAGAAGTTGCATCGGGATTCAATACAACAGTCACTATACGCACTTTCCTCCATTAGAGTAATGTCTCAAACAGTCTACGCTTTGATCTTTCCCTGGAAGATCAGTATTAGTCTCCGATGCACATCTGGAGGCATTTTGTAATCTGTGGACTATCGGAGCGTTGATGAAACACAGAAATTGCATCGGGATTGAATACAAAAGTCACCATGCGCACTTTCCTCCATGGGTGCAATGTCTCAAACAGTTTACGCTTTGATCGTTCCCTGGAAGACCAGTAGTAGTTTCCGATGCTCATCAGGAGGCATTCTGTAATCTGCGGACTTTCGAAGTGTTGATGAAACACAGAAAATGCATCGGGATTGTATTCAACAGGCACCATGCAGGCTTTTCTCCATGGGAGTAATGCCTCAAACAGTCTACGCTTTGATCGTTCCCTGAAAGACCAGTTGTAGTTTCCGATACAGATCTGGAGGCATTCGGTAATCTGTGGACTATCAGAGTGTTGATGAAACACAGAAATTGCATCGCGATTGAATACAAGAGTCACCATGCGCACATTCCTCCATGGGAGTAATGTCTCAAACAGTCTTTGCTTTGATCGTTCCCAGGAAGACCAGTAGTAGTTTCCGATGCACATCTGGAGGCATTCTGTAATCTGTGGACTATCAGAGTGTCGATGAAACACAGAAATTGCATCGGGATTGAAAACAACAGTCACCATGCGCACATTCCTACATAGGAGTAATGTCTCAAACAGTATACGCTTTGATCGTTCCCTGGAAGACCAGTAGTAGTTTCCGATGCACATCTGGAGGCATTCTGTATTCTGTGGACCTTCAAACTTTTGATGAAACACAGAAATTGCTTCGGTATGGAATACATCAGTCACCATGCGCACTTTCCTCCATGGGAGTAATGTGTCAAACTGTCTACGTTTTGATCGTTCCCTGGAAGACCAGTGGTAGTTTCCGATGCTCATCTGGAGGCATTTTGTAATCTGTGGACCTTCAAACATTTGATGAAACACAGAAATTGCTTCGGTATGGAATACATCAGTCACCATGCGCACTTTGCTCCATGTGAGTAACGTCTCAATCAGTCTACGATTTGATCGATCCCTGGAAGACCAGTAGTAGTTTCCGATGCACATCTGGAGGCATTCTGTAATCTGTGGACTATCAGAGTGTTGATGAAACACAGAAATTGCATCAGGATTGAATACAATAGTCACCATGCGCACTTTCCTCCATGGGAGTAATGTCTCAAACTGTCTACGCTTGGATCTTTCCCTGGAAGACCAGTAATAGTTTCCGATGCACATCTGGAGGCATTCTGTAATCTGTGGACCTTCAAAGTGTTGATGAAACACAGAAATTGCATCGGGATTGAATACAACAGTCACCATGCGCACTTTTCTCCATGGGAGTAATGTCTCAAAGAGTCTACGCTTTGATCGTTCCCTGGAAGACCAGTAGTAGTTTCCGATGCAAATCTGGAGGTATTATGTAATCTGTGGACTATCTGAGTGTTGATGAAACACAGAAATTGCATCGGGATTGAATACAACAGTCACCATGCGCAATTCCTCCATGGGAGTAATGTCTCAAACAGTCTACGCTTTGATGGATCTCTGGAAGACCAGTAGTAGTTTCCGATTCACATCTATAGCCATTCTGTAATCTGTGGACTGTCAGAGTGTTGATGAAACACAGAAATTGCATCGGGATTGAATACAACAGTCACCATGCGCACTTTCCTCCATGGGAGTAATGCCTCATACGATCTACGCTTTGATCGTTCCCTGGAAGACCAGTAGTAGCTTCCGATGCACATCTGGAGGAATTTTGTAATCTGTGGACTATCAGAGTGTTGACGAAACGTAGAAATTGCATCGGGATTGAATACAACAGTCACCATGCGCACTTTCCTCCATGGGAGTAATGTCTCAAACATTCTACGCTTTAATCGTTCCCTGGAAGACAAGTAGTAGTTTCCGACGTACATCTGGAGGCATTCTGTAGGCTGTGGACCTTCAAAGTGTTGATAAAACACAGAAGTTGCATCGGGATTCAATACAACAGTCACCATACGCACTTTCCTCCATTAGAGTAATGTCTCAAACAGTCTACGCTTTGATCTTTCCCTGGAAGACCAGTATTAGTCTCCGATGCACATCTGGAGGCATTTTGTAATCTGTGGACTATCGGAGCGTTGATGAAACACAGAAATTGCATCGGGATTGAATACAAAAGTCACCATGCGCACTTTCCTCCATGGGTGCAATGTCTCAAGCAGTTTACGCTTTGATCGTTCCCTGGAAGACCAGTAGTAGTTTCCGATGCTCATCAGGAGGCATTCTGTAATCTGCGGACATTCGAAGTGTTGATGAAACACAGAAAATGCATCGGGATTGTATTCAACAGGCACCATGCAGGCTTTTCTCCATGGGAGTAATGCCTCAAACAGTCTACGCTTTGATCGTTCCCTGGAAGACCAGTTGTAGTTTCCGATACAGATCTGGAGGCATTCGGTAATCTGTGGACTATCAGAGTGTTGATGAAACACAGAAATTGCATCGCGATTGAATACAAGAGTCACCATGCGCACATTCCTCCATGGGAGTAATGTCTCAAACAGTCTTTGCTTTGATCGTTCCCTGGAAGACCAGTAGTAGTTTCCGATGCACATCTGGAGGCATTCTGTTATCTGTGGACTATCAGAGTCTTGATGAAACACAGAAATTCCATCGAGATTAAATACAACATCCACCATGCGCACTTTCCTCAATGGTTGTAATGTCTCAAACAGTTTACGCTTTGATCGTTCCCTGGAAGACCAGTAGTAGTTTCCGATGCACATTTGGAGGCATTCTGCAATCTGTGGAATATCTGAGTGTTGATGAAACACAGAAATTGCATCGGGATTGAATACAACAGTCACCATGCGCACTTTCCTCCATGGGAGTAATGTCCCAAACAGTCTACGCTTTGATCGTTCCCTGGAAGACCAGTAGTAGTTTCCGATGCAAATCTGGAGGTATTATGTAATCTGTGGACTATCTGAGTGTTGATGAAACACAGAAATTGCATCGGGATTGAATACAACAGTCACCATGCGCAATTCCTCCATGGGAGTAATGTCTCAAACAGTCTACGATTTGATTGATCCCTGGAAGACCAGTAGTAGTTTTCGATTCACATCTGGAGGCATTCTGTAATCTGTGGACTGTCAGAGTGTTGATGAAACACAGAAATTGCATCGGGATTGAATACAATAATAACCATGCGCACTTTCCTCCATGGGAGTAATGTCTCAAACTGTCTACGCTTGGATCTTTCCCTGGAAGACCAGTAATAGTTTCCGATGCACATCTGGAGGCATTCTGTAATCTGTGCACCTTCAGAGTGTTGATGAAACACAGAAATTGCATCGGGATTGAATACAACAGTCACCATGTGCACTTTCCGCCATGTGAGTAATGTCTCAAACAGTCTACGATTTGATCGATCCCTGGAAGACCAGTAGTAGTTTCCGATGCACATCTGGAGGCATTCTGTAATCTGTGGACTATCAGAGTGTTGATGAAACACAGAAATTGCATCGGGATTGAATACAACAGTCACCATGCGCACTTCCCTCCATGGGAGTAATGTCTCAAACAGTCTACGATTTGATCGTTCCCTGGAAGACCAGTAGTAGTTTCCGATGCAAATCTGGAGGTATTATGTAATCTGTGGACTATCTGAGTGTTGATGAAACACAGAAATTGCATCGGGATTGAATACAACAGTCACCATGCGCAATTCCTCCATGGGAGTAATGTCTGAAACAGTCTACGCTTTGATGGATCTCTGGAAGACCAGTAGTAGTTTCCGATTCACATCTATAGCCATTCTGTAATCTGTGGACTGTCAGAGTGTTGATGAAACACAGACATTGCATCGGGATTGAATACAACATTCACCATGCGCACTTTCCTCCATGGGAGTAATGCCTCATACGATCTACGCTTTGATCGTTCCCTGGAAGACCAGTAGTAGCTTCCGATGCACATCTGGAGGAATTTTGTAATCTGTGGACTATCAGAGTGTTGACGAAACGTAGAAATTGCATCGGGAATGAATACAACAGTCACCATGCGCAATTTCCTCCATGGGAGTAATGTCTCAAACAGTCTCCGCTTTGATCGTGCCCTGGAAGACCAGTAGTAGTTTCTGATGCACATCTGGAGGCATTCTGTAATCTGTGGACCTTCAAAGTGTTGATGAAACACAGAAATTGCATCGGGATTGAACACAAAAGTCACCATGCGCACTTTCCTCCATGGGTGCAATGTCTCAAACAGTTTACGCTTTGATCGTTCCCTGGAAGACCAGTAGTAGTTTCCGATGCTCATCAGGAGGCATTCTGTAATCTGCGGACTTTCGAAGTGTTGATGAAACACAGAAAATGCATCGGGATTGTATTCAGCAGGACCATGCAGGCTTTTCTCCATGTGAGTAATGTCTCAACCAGTCTACGATTTGATCGATCCCTGGAAGACCAGTAGTAGTTTCCGATGCACATCTGGAGGCATTCTGTAATCTGTGGACAATCAGAGTGTTGATGAAACACAGAAATTGCATCGGGATTGAATACAATAGTCACCATGCGCACTTTCCTCCATGGGAGTAATGTCTCAAACTGTCTACGCTTGGATCTTTCCCTGGAAGACCAGTAATAGTTTCCGATGCACATCTGGAGGCATTCTGTAGTCTGTGGACTATCAGAGTCTTGATGAAACACAGAAATTGCATCGGGATTGAATACAACAGTCACCATACGCACTTTTCTCCATGGGAGTAATGTCTCAAAGAGGCAACGTTTTGATCGTTCCCTGGAAGACCAGTAGTAGTTTCCGATGCAAATCTGGTGGTATTATGTAATCTGTGGACTATCTGAGTGTTGATGAAACACAGAAATTGCATCGGGATTGAATACAACAGTCACCATGCGCAATTCCTCCATGGGAGTAATGTCTCAAACAGTCTACGATTTGATTGATCCCTGGAAGACCAGTTGTAGTTTTCGATTCACATCTGCAGGCATTCTGTAATCTGTGGACTGTCAGAGTGTTGATGAAACACAGAAAATGCATCGGAATTGTATTCAACAGGCACCATGCAGGCTTTTCTCCATGGGAGTAATGCCTCAAACAGTCTACGCTTTGATCGTACCCTGGAAGACCAGTTGTAGTTTCCGATACAGATCTGGAGGCATTCTGTAATCTGTGGACTATCAGAGTGTTGATGAAACACAGAAATTGCATCGTGATTGAATACAACAGTTACCATGCGCACTTTCCTCCATGGGAGTAATGTCTCAAACAGTGTTTGCTTTGATCGTTCCCTGGAAGACCAGTAGTAGTTTCCAATGCACATCTGGAGGCATTCTGTAGTCTGTGGACTATCAGAGTTTTGATGAAACACAGAAATTGCATCGAGATTGAATACAACATCCACCATGCGCACTTTCCTCAATGGTTGTAATGTCTCAAACAGTTTACGCTTTGATCGTTCCCTGGAAGACCAGTAGTAGTTTCCGATGCACATCTGGAGGCATTCTGTAATCTGTGGAATATCTGAGTGTTGATGAAACACAGAAATTGCATCGGAATTGAATACAACAGTCAAATTGCGCACTTTCCTCCATGGGAGTAATGTCTCAAACAGTCTACGCTTTGATCGTTCCCTTGAAGACCAGTAGTAGTTTCCGATGCAAATCTGGAGGTATTATGTAATCTGTGGACTATCTGAGTGTTGATGAAACACAGAAATTGCATCGGGATTGAATACAACAGTCACCATGCGCACTTTCCTCCATGGGAGTAATGTCTCAAACAGTCTACGCTTTGATCGTTCCCTGGAAGACCGGTAGTAGTTTCCGATGCAAATCTGGAGGTATTATGTAATCTGTGGACTATCTGAGTGTTGATGAAACACAGAAATTGCATCGGGATTGAATACAACAGTCACCATGCGCAATTCCTCCATGGGAGTAATGTCTCAAACAGTCTACGCTTTGATTGATCCCTGGAAGACCAGTTGTAGTTTTCGATTCACATCTGCAGGCATTCTGTAATCTGTGGACTGTCAGAGTGTTGATGAAACACAGAAATTGCATCGGGATTGAATACAACAGTCACCATGCGCAATTCCTCCATGGGAGTAATGTCTCAAACAGTCTACGCTTTGATGGATCTCTGGAAGACCAGTAGTAGTTTCCGATTCACATCTGGAGGAATTTTGTAATCTGTGGACTATCAGAGTGTTGACGAAACGTAGAAATTGCATCGGGAATGAATACAACAGTCACCATGCGCAATTTCCTCCATGGGAGTAATGTCTCAAACAGTCTCCGCTTTGATCGTTCCCTGGAAGACCAGTAGTAGCTTCTGATGCACATCTGGAGGCATTCTGTAAACTGTGGACCTTCAAAGTGTTGATGAAACACATAAATTGCATCGGGATTGAATACAACAGTCACCATGCGCACTTTCCTCCATAGGAGTAATGTCTCAAACAGTCTACGCTTTAATCGTTCCCTGGAAGACAAGTAGTAGTTTCCGATGTACATCTGGAGGCATTCTGTAGGCTGTGGACATTCAAAGTGTTGATAAAACACAGAAGTTGCATCGGGATTCAATACAACAGTCACTATACGCACTTTCCTCCATGAGAGTAATGTCTCAAACAGTTTAAGCTTTGATCTTTCCCTGGAAGACTAGTATTAGTTTCCGATGCACATCTGGAGGCATTTTGTAATCTGTGGACTTTCGGAGTGTTGATGAAACACAGAAATTGCATCGGGATTGAATACAAAAGTCACCATGCGCACTTTCCTCCATGGGTGCAATGTCTCAAACAGTTTACGCTTTGATCGTTCCCTGGAAGACCAGTAGTAGTTTCCGACGCTCATCTGGAGGCATTCTGTAATCTGTGGACTTTCAAAGTGTTGATGAAACACAGAAAATGCATCGGGATCGTATTCAACAGGCACCATGCAGGCTTTTCTCCATGGGAGTAATGCCTCAAACAGTCTACGCTTTGATCGTTCCCTGGAAGACCAGTTGTAGTTTCCGATACAGATCTGGAGGCATTCTGTAATCTGTGGACTATCAGAGTGTTGATGAAACACAGATATTGCATCGTGATTGAATACAACAGTCACCATGCGCACTTTCCTCCATGGGAGTAAAGTCTCAAACAGTGTTTGCTTTGATCGTTCCCTGGTAGACCAGTAGTAGTTTCCAATGCACATCTGGAGGCATTCTGTAGTCTGTGGACTATCAGAGTCTTGATGAAACACAGAAATTGCATCGGGATTGAATACAACAGTCACCATACGCACTTTTCTCCATGGGAGTAATGTCTCAAAGAGGCAACGTTTTGATCGTTCCCTGGAAGACCAGTAGTAGTTTCCGATGCAAATCTGGTGGTATTATGTAATCTGTGGACTATCTGAGTGTTGATGAAACACAGAAATTGCATCGGGATTGAATACAACAGTCACCATGCGCAATTCCTCCATGGGAGTAATGTCTCAAACAGTCTACGATTTGATTGATCCCTGGAAGACCAGTTGTAGTTTTCGATTCACATCTGCAGGCATTCTGTAATCTGTGGACTGTCAGAGTGTTGATGAAACACAGAAAATGCATCGGAATTGTATTCAACAGGCACCATGCAGGCTTTTCTCCATGGGAGTAATGCCTCAAACAGTCTACGCTTTGATCGTACCCTGGAAGACCAGTTGTAGTTTCCGATACAGATCTGGAGGCATTCTGTAATCTGTGGACTATCAGAGTGTTGATGAAACACAGAAATTGCATCGTGATTGAATACAACAGTTACCATGCGCACTTTCCTCCATGGGAGTAATGTCTCAAACAGTGTTTGCTTTGATCGTTCCCTGGAAGACCAGTAGTAGTTTCCAATGCACATCTGGAGGCATTCTGTAGTCTGTGGACTATCAGAGTTTTGATGAAACACAGAAATTGCATCGAGATTGAATACAACATCCACCATGCGCACTTTCCTCAATGGTTGTAATGTCTCAAACAGTTTACGCTTTGATCGTTCCCTGGAAGACCAGTAGTAGTTTCCGATGCACATCTGGAGGCATTCTGTAATCTGTGGAATATCTGAGTGTTGATGAAACACAGAAATTGCATCGGAATTGAATACAACAGTCAAATTGCGCAGTTTCCTCCATGGGAGTAATGTCTCAAACAGTCTACGCTTTGATCGTTCCCTTGAAGACCAGTAGTAGTTTCCGATGCAAATCTGGAGGTATTATGTAATCTGTGGACTATCTGAGTGTTGATGAAACACAGAAATTGCATCGGGATTGAATACAACAGTCACCATGCGCACTTTCCTCCATGGGAGTAATGTCTCAAACAGTCTACGCTTTGATCGTTCCCTGGAAGACCGGTAGTAGTTTCCGATGCAAATCTGGAGGTATTATGTAATCTGTGGACTATCTGAGTGTTGATGAAACACAGAAATTGCATCGGGATTGAATACAACAGTCACCATGCGCAATTCCTCCATGGGAGTAATGTCTCAAACAGTCTACGCTTTGATTGATCCCTGGAAGACCAGTTGTAGTTTTCGATTCACATCTGCAGGCATTCTGTAATCTGTGGACTGTCAGAGTGTTGATGAAACACAGAAATTGCATCGGGATTGAATACAACAGTCACCATGCGCAATTCCTCCATGGGAGTAATGTCTCAAACAGTCTACGCTTTGATGGATCTCTGGAAGACCAGTAGTAGTTTCCGATTCACATCTGGAGGAATTTTGTAATCTGTGGACTATCAGAGTGTTGACGAAACGTAGAAATTGCATCGGGAATGAATACAACAGTCACCATGCGCAATTTCCTCCATGGGAGTAATGTCTCAAACAGTCTCCGCTTTGATCGTTCCCTGGAAGACCAGTAGTAGTTTCTGATGCACATCTGGAGGCATTCTGTAAACTGTGGACCTTCAAAGTGTTGATGAAACACATAAATTGCATCGGGATTGAATACAACAGTCACCATGCGCACTTTCCTCCATAGGAGTAATGTCTCAAACAGTCTACGCTTTAATCGTTCCCTGGAAGACAAGTAGTAGTTTCCGATGTACATCTGGAGGCATTCTGTAGGCTGTGGACATTCAAAGTGTTGATAAAACACAGAAGTTGCATCGGGATTCAATACAACAGTCACTATACGCACTTTCCTCCATGAGAGTAATGTCTCAAACAGTTTAAGCTTTGATCTTTCCCTGGAAGACTAGTATTAGTTTCCTCCATGAGAGTAATGTCTCAAACAGTTTAAGCTTTGATCTTTCCCTGGAAGACTAGTATTAGTTTCCGATGCACATCTGGAGGCATTTTGTAATCTGTGGACTTTCGGAGTGTTGATGAAACACAGAAATTGCATCGGGATTGAATACAAAAGTCACCATGCGCACTTTCCTCCATGGGTGCAATGTCTCAAACAGTTTACGCTTTGATCGTTCCCTGGAAGACCAGTAGTAGTTTCCGACGCTCATCTGGAGGCATTCTGTAATCTGTGGACTTTCAAAGTGTTGATGAAACACAGAAAATGCATCGGGATCGTATTCAACAGGCACCATGCAGGCTTTTCTCCATGGGAGTAATGCCTCAAACAGTCTACGCTTTGATCGTTCCCTGGAAGACCAGTTGTAGTTTCCGATACAGATCTGGAGGCATTCTGTAATCTGTGGACTATCAGAGTGTTGATGAAACACAGATATTGCATCGTGATTGAATACAACAGTCACCATGCGCACTTTCCTCCATGGGAGTAAAGTCTCAAACAGTGTTTGCTTTGATCGTTCCCTGGTAGACCAGTAGTAGTTTCCAATGCACATCTGGAGGCATTCTGTAGTCTGTGGACTATCAGACTCTTGATGAAACACAGAAATTGCATCGAGATTGAATACAACATCCACCATGCGCACTTTCCTCAGTGGTTGTAATGTCTCAAAGAGTTGACGCTTTGATCGTTCCCTGGAAGACCAGTAGTAGTTTCCGATGCACATCTGGAGGCATTCTGTAATCTGTGGAATATCTGAGTGTTGATGAAACACAGAAATTGCATCGGGATTGAATACAACAGTCACCATGCGCACTTTCCTCCATGGGAGTAATGTCTCAAACAGGTTACGCTTTGATCGTTCCCTTGAAGACCAGTAGTAGCTTCCGATGCAAATCTGGAGGTATTATGTAATCTGTGGACTATCTGAGTGTTGATGAAACACAGAAATTGCATCGGGATTGAATACAACAGTCATCCTGCGCAATTCCTCCATGGGAGTAATGTCTCAAACAGTCTACGCTTTGATGGATCCCTGGAAGACCAGTAGTAGTTTCCGATTCACATCTGGAGGCATTCTGTAATCTGTGGAAGATCAGATTGTTGATGAAACACAGAAATTGCATCGGGATTGAATACAATAGTCAACATGTTCACTTTCCTCCATGGGAGTAATGTCTCAAACTGTCTACGCTTGGATCTTTCCCTGGAAGACCAGTAATAGTTTCCGATGCACATCTGGAGGCATTCTGTAATCTGTGGACCTTCAAAGTGTTGATGAAACACAGAAATTGCATCGGGATTGAATACAACAGTCACCATGTGCACTTTCCGCAATGTGAGTAATGTCTCAAACAGTCTACGATTTGATCGATCCCTGGAAGACCAGTAGTAGTTTCCGATGCACATCTGGAGGCATTCTGTAATCTGTGGACTATCAGAGTGTTGATGAAACACAGAAATTGCATCGGTATTGAATACAACAGTCACCATGCCCACTTTCCTCCATGGGAGTAATGTCTCAAACAGTCTACGCTTTGATCGTTCCCTGGAAGACCGGTAGTAGTTTCCGATGCAATTCTGGAGGTATTATGTAATCTGTGGACTATCTGAGTGTTGATGAAACACAGAAATTGCATCGGGATTGAATACAACAGTCACCATGGGCAATTCCTCCATGGGAGTAATGTCTGAAACAGTCTACGTTTGATGGATCCCTGGAAGACCAGTAGTAGTTTCCGATTCACATCTGGAGGCATTCTATAATCTGTGGAAGATCAGAGTGTTGATGAAACACAGAAATTGCATCGGGATTGAATACAATAGTCACCATGCGCACTTTCCTATATGGGAGTAATGTCTCAAACTGTCTACGCTTGGATCTTTCCCTGGAAGACCAGTAATAGTTTCCGATGCACATCTGGAGTCATTCTGTAATCTGTGGACCTTCAAAGTGTTGATGAAACACAGAAATTGCATCGGGATTGAAAACAACAGTCACCATGCGCACATTCCTACATAGGAGTAATGTCTCAAACATTCAACGCTTTGATCGTTCACTGGAAGACCAGAAGTAGTTTCCGATTTACATCTGGAGGCATTCTGTATTCTGTGGACCTTCAAACATTTTATGAAACACAGAAATTGCATCGGGATTGAATACAACAATCACCATGTGCACTTTCCGCAATGGGAGTAATGTCTCAAACTGTCTACGCTTGGATCTTTCCCTGGAAGACCAGTAATAGTTTCCGATGCACATCTGGAGGCATTCTGTAATCTGTGGACCTTCAAAGTGTTGATGAAACACAGAAATTGCTTCGGTATGGAATACATCAGTCACCATGCGCACATTCCTCCATGGGAGTAATGTGTCAAACTGTCTACGTTTTGATCGTTCCCTGGAAGACCAGTGGTAGTTTCCGATGCTCATCTGGAGGCATTCTGTAATCTGTGGACCTTCAAACATTTGATGAAACACAGAAATTGCTTCGGTATGAAATACATCAGTCACCATGCGCACTTTGCTCCATGTGAGTAATATCTCAACAGTCTACGATTTGATCGTTCCCTGGAAGACCAGTAGTAGTTTCCGATGCACATCTGGAGGCATTCTGTAATCTGTGGACCTTCAAAGTGTTGATGAAACACAGAAATTGCATCGGGATTGAATACAACAGTCACCATGCGCACTTTCCTCCATGGGAGTAATGTCTCAAAGTGTCTACGCTTTGATCGTTCTCTGGAAGACCAGTAGTAGTTTCCGATGCAAATCTGGAGGTATTATGTAATCTGTGGACTATCTGAGTGTTGATGAAACACAGAAATTGCATCGGGATTGAATACAATAGTCACCATGCGCACTTTCCTCCATGGGAGTAATGTCTCAAACTGTCTACGCTTGGATCTTTCCCTGGAAGACCAGTAATAGTTTCCGATGCACATCTGGAGGCATTCTGTAACCTGTGGACCTTCAAAGTGTTGATGAAACACAGAAATTGCATCAGGATTGAATACAACAGTCACCATGCGCACTTTTCTCCATGGGAGTAATGTCTCAAAGAGTCTACGCTTTGACCGTTCACTGGAAGACCAGTAGTAGTTTCCGATGCAAATCTGGAGGAATTATGTAATCTGTAGACTATCTGAGTGTTGATGAAACACAGAAATTGCATCGGGATTGAATACAACAGTCACCATGCGCACTTTCCTCCATGGGAGTAATGTCCCAAACAGTCTACGCTTTGATCGTTCCCTGGAAGTCATTGTAATAGTTTCCGTTGCACATCTGGAGGCATTCTGTAATCTGTGGACTATCAGAGTGTCGATGAAACACAGAAATTGCATCGAGATTGAAAACAACAGTCACCATGCGCACATTCCTACATAGGAGTAATGTCTCAAACAGTATACGCTTTGATCGTTCCCTGGAAGACCAGTAGTAGTTTCCGATGCACATCTGGAGGCATTCTGTAATCTGTGGAATATCTGAGTGTTGATGAAACACAGATATTGCATCGGGATTGAATACAACAGTCACCATGCGCACTTTCCTCCATGGGAGTAATGTCCCAAACAGTCTACGCTTTGGTCGTTCCCTGGAAGTAATTGTAATTGTTTCCGATGCACATCTGGAGGCATTCTGTAATCTGTGGACTATCAGAGTGTCGATGAAACACAGAAATTGCATCGGGATTGAAAACAACAGTCACCATGCGCACATTCCTACATAGGAGTAATGTCTCAAACAGTATACGCTTTGATCGTTCCCTGGAAGACCAGTAGTAGTTTCCGATGCACATCTGGAGCCATTCTGTATTCTGTGGACCTTCAAAGTTTTGATGAAACACAGAAATTGCTTCGGTGTGGAATACATCAGTCACCATGCGCACTTTCCTCCATGGGAGTAATGTGTCAAACTGTCTACGTTTTGATCGTTCCCTGGAAGACCAGTGGTAGTTTCCGATGCTCATCTGGAGGCATTCTGTAATCTGTGGACCTTCAAACATTTGATGAAACACAGAAATTGCTTCGGTATGGAATACATCAGTCACCATGCGCACTTTGCTCCATGTGAGTAACGTCTCAATCAGTCTACGATTTGATCGATCCCTGGAAGACCAGTAGTAGTTTCCGATGCACATATGGAGGCATTCTGTAATCTGTGGACAATCAGAGTGTTGATGAAACACAGAAATTGCATCAGGATTGAATACAATAGTCACCATGCGCACTTTCCTCCTTGGGAGTAATGTCTCAAACTGTCTACGCTTGGATCTTTCCCTGGAAGACTAGTAATAGTTTCCGATGCACATCTGGAGGCATTCTGTAATCTGTGGACCTTCAAAGTGTTGATGAAACACAGAAATTGCATCGGGATTGAATACAACAGTCACCATGCGCACTTTTCTCCATAGGAGTAATGTCTCAAAGAGTCTACGATTTGATCGTTCCCTGGAAGAACAGTAGTAGTTTCCGATGCAAATCTGGAGGTATTATGTAATCTGTGGACTATCTGAGTGTTGATGAAACACAGGAAATGCATCGGGATTGAATACAACAGTCACCATGCGCAATTCCTCCATGGGAGTAATGTCTCAAACAGTCTACGCTTTGATTGATCCCTGGAAGACCAGTAGTAGTTTTCGATTCACATCTGGAGGCATTCTGTAATCTGTGGACTGTCAGAGTGTTGATGAAACACAGAAATTGCATCGGGATTGAATACAATAATAACCATGCGCACTTTCCTCCATGGGAGTAATGTCTCAAACTGTCTACGCTTGGATCTTTCCCTGGAAGACCAGTAATAGTTTCCGATGCACATCTGGAGGCATTCTGTAATCTGTGCACCTTCATAGTGTTGATGAAACACAGAAATTGCATCGGGATTGAATACAACAGACACCATGTGCACTTTCCTCCATGTGAGTAATGTCTCAAACAGTCTACGATTTGATCGATCCCTGGAAGACCAGTAGTAGTTTCCGATGCACATCTGGAGGCATTCTGTAATCTGTGGACTATCAGAGTGTTGATGAAACACAGAAATTGCATCGGGATTGAATACAACAGTCACCATGCGCACTTTCCTCCATGGGAGTAATGTCTCAAACAGTCTACGCTTTGATCGTTCCCTGGAAGACCAGTAGTAGTTTCCGATGCAAATCTGGAGGTATTATGTAATCTGTGGACTATCTGAGTGTTGATGAAACACAGAAATTGCATCGGGATTGAATACCACAGTTACCATGCGCAATTCCTCCATGGGAGTAATGTCTCAAACAGTCTACGCTTTGATGGATCTCTGGAAGACCAGTAGTAGTTTCCGATTCACATCTATAGCCATTCTGTAATCTGTGGACTGTCAGAGTGTTGATGAAACACAGAAATTGCATCGGGATTGAATACAACAGTCACCATGCGCACTTTCCTCCATGGGAGTAATGCCTCATACGATCTACGGTTTGATCGTTCCCTGGAAGACAAGTAGTTGCTTCCGATGCACATCTGGTGGAATTTTGTAATCTGTGGACTATCAGAGTGTTGACGAAACGTAGAAATTGCATCGGGAATGAATACAACACTCACCATGCGCAATTTCCTCCATGGGAGTAATGTCTCAAACAGTCTCCGCTTTGATCGTTCCCTGGAAGACCAGTGGTAGTTTCTGATGCACATCTGGAGGCATTCTGTAATCTGTGGACCTTCAAAGTGTTGATGAAACACAGAAATTGCTTCGGGATTGAATACAAAAGTCACCATGCGCACTTTCCTCCATGGGTGCAATGTCTCAAACAGTTTACGCTTTGATCGTTCCCTGGAAGACCAGTAGTAGTTTCCGATGCTCATCAGGAGGCATTCTGTAATCTGCGGACTTTCGAAGTGTTGATGAAACACAGAAAATGCATCGGGATTGTATTCAGCAGGCCCCATGCAGGCTTTTCTCCATGTGAGTAATGTCTCAATCAGTCTACGATTTGATCGATCCCTGGAAGACCAGTAGTAGTTTCCGATGCACATCTGGAGGCATTCTGTAATCTGTGGACTATCAAAGTGTTGATGAAACACAGAAATTGCATCGGGATTGAATACAATAGTCACCATGCGCACTTTCCTCCATGGGAGTAATGTCTCAAACTGTCTACGCTTGGATCTTTCCCTGGAAGACCAGTAATAGTTTCCGATGCACATCTGGAGGCATTCTGTAATCTGTGGACCTTCAAAGTGTTGATGAAACACAGAAATTGCATCGGGATTGAATACAACAGTCACCATACGCACTTTTCTCCATGGGAGTAATGTCTCAAAGAGTCTACGCTTTGATCGTTCCCTGGAAGACCAGTAGTAGTTTCCGATGCAAATCTGGTGGTATTATGTAATCTGTGGACTATTTGAGTGTTGATGAAACACAGAAATTGCATCGGGATTCAATACAACAGTCACCATGCGCAATTCCTCCATGGGGGTAATGTCTCAAACAGTCTACGCATTGATTGATCCCTGGAAGACCAGTTGTAGTTTTCGATTCACATCTGCAGGCATTCTGTAATCTGTGGACTGTCAGAGTGTTGATGAAACACAGAAATTGCACCGGGATTGAATACAACAGTCACCATGCGCAATTCCTCCATGGGAGTAATGTCTCAAACAGTCTACGCTTTGATGGATCTCTGGAAGACCAGTAGTAGTTTCCGATTCACATCTGGAGGAATTTTGTAATCTGTGGACTATCAGAGTGTTGACGAAACGTAGAAATTGCATCGGGAATGAATACAACAGTCACCATGCGCAATTTCCTCCATGGGAGTAATGTCTCAAACAGTCTCCGCTTTGATCGTTCCCTGGAAGACCAGTAGTAGTTTCCGATGCTCATCTGGAGGCATTCTGTAATCTTTGGACTTTCGAAGTGTTGATGAAACACAGAAAATGCAGCGGGATTGTATTCAACAGGCACCATGCAGGCTTTTCTCCATGGGAGTAATGCCTCAAACAGTCTACGCTTTGATCGTACCCTGGAAGACCAGTTGTAGTTTCCGATACAGATCTGGAGGCATTCTGTAATCTGTGGACTATCAGAGTGTTGATGAAACACAGAAATTGCATCGTGATTGAATACAACAGTCACCATGCGCACTTTCCTCAATGGGAGTAATGTCTCAAACAGTGTTTGCTTTGATCGTTCCCTGGAAGACCAGTAGTAGTTTCCAATGCACATCTGGAGGCATTCTGTAGTCTGTGGACTATCAGAGTCTTGATGAAACACAGAAATTGCATCGAGATTGAATACAACATCCACCATGCGCACTTTCCTCAATGGTTGTAATGTCTCAAACAGTTTACGCTTTGATCGTTCCCTGGAAGACCAGTAGTAGTTTCCGATGCACATCTGGAGGCATTCTGTAATCTGTGGAATATCTGAGTGTTGATGAAACACAGAAATTGCATCGGGATTGAATACAACAGTCAAATTGCGCACTTTCCTCCATGGGAGTAATGTCTCAAACAGTCTACGCTTTGATCGTTCCCTTGAAGACCAGTAGTAGTTTCCGATGCAAATCTGGAGGTATTATGTAATCTGTGGACTATCTGAGTGTTGATGAAACACAGAAATTGCATCGGGATTGAATACAACAGTCACCATGCGCAATTCCTCCATGGGAGTAATGTCTCAAACAGTCTACGCTTTGATGGATCCCTGGAAGACCAGTAGTAGTTTCCGATTCACATCTGGAGGCATTCTGTAATCTGTGGAAGATCAAAGTGTTGATGAAACACAGAAATTGCATCGGGATTGAATACAATAGTCACCATGCGCACTTTCCTCCATGGGAGTAATGTCTCAAACTGTCTACGCTTGGATCTTTCAGTGGAAGACCAGTAATAGTTTCCGATGCACATCTGGAGGCATTCTGTAATCTGTGGACCTTCAAAGTGTTGATGAAACACAGAAATTGCATCGGGATTGAATACAACAGTCACCATGTGCATTTTCCGCCATGTGAGTAATGTCTCAAACAGTCCTCGATTTGATCGATCCCTGGAAGACCAGTAGTAGTTTCCGATGCACATCTGGAGGCATTCTGTAATCTGTGGACTATCAGAGTGTTGATGAAACACAGAAATTGCATCGGGATTGAATACAACAGTCACCATGCGCAATTCCTCCATGGGAGTAATGTCTCAAACAGTCTACGCTTTGATTGATCCCTGGAAGACCAGTTGTAGTTTTCGATTCACATCTGCAGGCATTCTGTAATCTGTGGACTGTCAGAGTGTTGATGAAACACAGAAATTGCATCGGGATTGAATACAACAGTCACCATGCGCAATTCCTCCATGGGAGTAATGTCTCAAACAGTCAACGTTTTGATGGATCTCTGGAAGACCAGTAGTAGTTTCCGATTCACATCTGGAGGAAATTTGTAATCTGTGGACTATCAGAGTGTTGACGAAACGTAGAAATTGCATCGGGAATGAATACAACAGTCACCATGCACAATTTCCTCCATGGGAGTAATGTCTCAAACAGTTTAAGCTTTGATCTTTCCCTGGAAGACTAGTATTAGTTTCCGATGCACATCTGGAGGCATTTTGTAATCTGTGGACTATCGGAGTGTTGATGAAACACAGAAATTGCATCGGGATTTAATACAAAAGTCACCATGCGCACTTTCCTCCATGGGTGCAATGTCTCAAACAGTTTACGCTTTGATCGTTCCCTGGAAGACCAGTAGTAGTTTCCGATGCTCATCTGGAGGCATTCTGTAATCTTTGGACTTTCGAAGTGTTGATGAAACACAGAAAATGCAGCGGGATTGTATTCAACAGGCACCATGCAGGCTTTTCTCCATGGGAGTAATGCCTCAAACAGTCTACGCTTTCATCGTACCCTGGAAGACCAGTTGTATTTCCCGATACAGATCTGGAGGCATTCTGTAATCTGTGGACTATCAGAGTGTTGATGAAACACAGAAATTGCATCGTGATTGAATACAACAGTCACCATGCGCACTTTCCTCAATGGGAGTAATGTCTCAAACAGTGTTTGCTTTGATCGTTCCCTGGAAGACCAGTAGTAGTTTCCAATGCACATCTGGAGGCATTCTGTAGTCTGTGGACTATCAGAGTCTTGATGAAACACAGAAATTGCATCGAGATTGAATACAACATCCACCATGCGCACTTTCCTCAATGGTTGCAATGTCTCAAACAGTTTACGCTTTGATCGTTCCCTGGAAGACCAGTAGTAGTTTCCGATGCACATCTGGAGGCATTCTGTAATCTGTGGAATATCTGAGTGTTGATGAAACACAGAAATTGCATCGGGATTGAATACAACAGTCAAATTGCACTCTTTCCTCCATGGGAGTAATGTCTCAAACAGTCTACGCTTTGATCGTTCCCTTGAAGACCAGTAGTAGTTTCCGATGCAAATCTGGAGGTATTATGTAATCTGTGGACTATCTGAGTGTTGATGAAACACAGAAATTGCATCGGGATTGAATACAACAGTCACCATGCGCAATTCCTCCATGGGAGTAATGTCTCAAACAGTCTACGCTTTGATGGATCCCTGGAAGACCAGTAGTAGTTTCCGATTCACATCTGGAGGCATTCTGTAATCTGTGGAAGATCAGAGTGTTGATGAAACACAGAAATTGCATCGGGATTGAATACAATAGTCACCATGCGCACTTTCCTCCATGGGAGTAATGTCTCAAACTGTCTACGCTTGGATCTTTCAGTGGAAGACCAGTAATAGTTTCCGATGCACATCTGGAGGCATTCTGTAATCTGTGGACATTCAAAGTGTTGATGAAACACAGAAATTGCATCGGGATTGAATACAACAGTCACCATGTGCACTTTCCGCCATGTGAGTAATGTCTCAAACAGTCTTCGATTTGATCGATCCCTGGAAGACCAGTAGTAGTTTCCGATGCACATCTGGAGGCATTCTGTAATCTGTGGACTATCAGAGTGTTGATGAAACACAGAAATTGCATCGGGATTGAATACGACAGTCACCATGCGCAATTCCTCCATGGGAGTAATGTCTCTAACAGTCTACGCTTTGATTGATCCCTGGAAGGCCAGTTGTAGTTTTCGATTCACATCTGCAGGCATTCTGTAATCTGTGGACTGTCAGAGTGTTGATGAATCACAGAAATTGCATCGGGATTGAATACAACAGTCACCATGCGCAATTCCTCCATGGGAGTAATGTCTCAAAGAGTCTACGTTTTGATGGATCTCTGGAAGACCAGTAGTAGTTTCCGATGCACATCTGGAGGCATTCTGTAATCTGTGGAATATCTGAGTGTTGATGAAACACAGAAATTGCATCGGGATTGAATACAACAGTCAAATTGCACTCTTTCCTCCATGGGAGTAATGTCTCAAACTGTCTACGCTTGGATCTTTCCCTGGAAGACCAGTAATAGTTTCCGATGCACATCTGGAGGCATTCTGTAATCTGTGGACCTTCAAAGTGTTGATGAAACACAGAAATTGCATCAGGATTGAATACAACAGTCACCATGCGCACTTTTCTCCATGGGAGTAATGTCTCAAAGAGTCTACGCTTTGACCGTTCACTGGAAGACCAGTAGTAGTTTCCGATGCAAATCTGGAGGTATTATGTAATCTGTAGACTATCTGAGTGTTGATGAAACACAGAAATTGCATCGGGATTGAATACAACAGTCACCATGCGCACTTTCCTCCATGGGAGTAATGTCCCAAACAGTCTACGCTTTGGTCGTTCCCTGGAAGTAATTGTAATAGTTTCCGATGCACATCTGGAGGCATTCTGTAATCTGTGGACTATCAGAGTGTCGATGAAACACAGAAATTGCATCGGGATTGAAAACAACAGTCACCATGCGCACATTCCTACATAGGAGTAATGTCTCAAACAGTATACGCTTTGATCGTTCCCTGGAAAACCAGTAGTAGTTTCCGATGCACATCTGGAGGCATTCTGTAATCTGTGGACTATCAGAGTGTTGATGAAACACAGAAATTGCATCGTGATTGAATACAACAGTCACCATGCGCACTTTCCTCAATGGGAGTAATGTCTCAAACAGTGTTTGCTTTGATCGTTTCCTGGAAGACCAGTAGTAGTTTCCAATGCACATCTGGAGGCATTCTGTAGTCTGTGGACTATCAGAGTCTTGATGAAACACAGAAATTGCATCCAGATTGAATACAACATCCACCATGCGCACTTTCCTCAATGGTTGTAATGTCTCAAACAGTTTACGCTTTGATCTTTCCCTGGAAGACCAGTAATAGTTTCCGATGCACATCTGGAGGCATTCTGTAATCTGTGGACTATCAGAGTGTCGATGAAACACAGAAATTGCATCGAGATTGAAAACAACAGTCACCATGCGCACATTCCTACATAGGAGTAATGTCTCAAACAGTATACGCTTTGATCGTTCCCTGGAAGACCAGTAGTAGTTTCCGATGCACATCTGGAGGCATTCTGTAATCTGTGGAATATCTGAGTGTTGATGAAACACAGATATTGCATCGGGATTGAATACAACAGTCACCATGCGCACTTTCCTCCATGGGAGTAATGTCCCAAACAGTCTACGCTTTGGTCGTTCCCTGGAAGTAATTGTAATAGTTTCCGATGCACATCTGGAGGCATTCTGTAATCTGTGGACTATCAGAGTGTCGATGAAACACAGAAATTGCATCGGGATTGAAAACAACAGTCACCATGCGCACATTCCTACATAGGAGTAATGTCTCAAACAGTATACGCTTTGATCGTTCCCTGGAAGACCAGTAGTAGTTTCCGATGCACATCTGGAGGCATTCTGTAATCTGTGGACTATCAGAGTGTTGATGAAACACAGAAATTGCATCGTGATTGAATACAACAGTCACCATGCGCACTTTCCTCAATGGGAGTAATGTCTCAACCAGTGTTTGCTTTGATCGTTCCCTGGAAGACCAGTAGTAGTTTCCAATGCACATCTGGAGGCATTCTGTAGTCTGTGGACTATCAGAGTCTTGATGAAACACAGAAATTGCATCGAGATTGAATACAACATCCACCATGCGCACTTTCCTCAATGGTTGTAATGTCTCAAACAGTTTACGCTTTGATCGTTCCCTGGAAGACCAGTAGTAGTTTCCGATGCACATCTGGAGGCATTCTGTAATCTGTGGAATATCTGAGTGTTGATGAAACACAGAAATTGCATCGCGATTGAATACAACAGTCAAATTGCGCACTTTCCTCCATGGGAGTAATGTCTCAAACAGTCTACGCTTTGATCGTTCCCTTGAAGACCAGTAGTAGTTTCCGATGCAAATCTGGAGGTATTATGTAATCTGTGGACTATCTGAGTGTTGATGAAACACAGAAATTGCATCGGGATTGAATACAACAGTCACCATGCGCAATTCCTCCATGGGAGTAATGTCTCAAACAGTCTACGCTTTGATGGATCCCTGGAAGACCAGTAGTAGTTTCCGATTCACAACTGGAGGCATTCTGTAATCTGTGGAAGATCAAAGTGTTGATGAAACACAGAAATTGCATCGGGATTGAATACAATAGTCACCATGCGCACTTTCCTCCATGGGAGTAATGTCTCAAACTGTCTACGCTTGGATCTTTCAGTGGAAGACCAGTAATAGTTTCCGATGCACATCTGGAGGCATTCTGTAATCTGTGGACCTTCAAAGTGTTGATGAAACACAGAAATTGCATCGGGATTGAATACAACAGTCACCATGTGCATTTTCCGCCATGTGAGTAATGTCTCAAACAGTCCTCGATTTGATCGATCCCTGGAAGACCAGTAGTAGTTTCCGATGCACATCTGGAGGCATTCTGTAATCTGTGGACTATCAGAGTGTTGATGAAACACAGAAATTGCATCGGGATTGAATACAACAGTCACCATGCGCAATTCCTCCATGGGAGTAATGTCTCAATCAGTCTACGCTTTGATTGATCCCTGGAAGACCAGTTGTAGTTTTCGATTCACATCTGCAGGCATTCTGTAATCTGTGGACTGTCAGAGTGTTGATGAAACACAGAAATTGCATCGGGATTGAATACAACAGTCACCATGCGCAATTCCTCCATGGGAGTAATGTCTCAAAGAGTCTACGTTTTGATGGATCTCTGGAAGACCAGTAGTAGTTTCCGATTCACATCTGGAGGAAATTTGTAATCTGTGGACTATCAGAGTGTTGACGAAACGTAGAAATTGCATCGGGAATGAATACAACAGTCACCATGCGCAATTTCCTCCATGGGAGTAATGTCTCAAACAGTCTCCGCTTTGATCGTTCCCTGGAAGACCAGTAGTAGTTTCTGATGCACATCTGGAGGCATTCTGTAAACTGTGGACCTTCAAAGTGTTGAAGAAACACAGAAATTGCATCGGGATTGCATACAACAGTCGCCATGCGCACTTTCCTCCATGGGAGTAATGTCTCAAACAGTCTACGCTTTAATCCTTCCCTGGAAGACAAGTAGTAGTTTCCGATGTACATCTGGAGGCATTCTGTAGGCTGTGGACCTTCAAAGTGTTGATAAAACACAGAAGTTGCATCGGGATTCAATACAACAGTCACCATACGCACTTTCCTCCATGAGAGTAATGTCTCAAACAGTTTAAGCTTTGATCTTTCCCTGGAAGACTAGTATTAGTTTCCGATGCACATCTGGAGGCATTTTGTAATCTGTGGACTATCGGAGTGTTGATGAAACACAGAAATTGCATCGGGATTTAATACAAAAGTCACCATGCGCACTTTCCTCCATGGGTGCAATGTCTCAAACAGTTTACGCTTTGATCGTTCCCTGGAAGACCAGTAGTAGTTTCCGATGCTCATCTGGAGGCATTCTGTAATCTTTGGACTTTCGAAGTGTTGATGAAACACAGATAATGCAGCGGGATTGTATTCAACAGGCACCATGCAGGCTTTTCTCCATGGGAGTAATGCCTCAAACAGTCTACGCTTTGATCGTACCCTGGAAGACCAGTTGTATTTCCCGATACAGATCTGGAGGCATTCTGTAATCTGTCGACTATCAGAGTGTTGATGAAACACAGAAATTGCATCGTGATTGAATACAACAGTCACCATGCGCACTTTCCTCAATGGGAGTAATGTCTCAAACAGTGTTTGCTTTGATCGTTCCCTGGAAGACCAGTAGTAGTTTCCAATGCACATCTGGAGGCATTCTGTAGTCTGTGGACTATCAGAGTCTTGATGAAACACAGAAATTGCATCGAGATTGAATACAACATCCACCATGCGCACTTTCCTCAATGGTTGTAATGTCTCAAACAGTTTACGCTTTGATCGTTCCCTGGAAGACCAGTAGTAGTTTCCGATGGACATCTGGAGGCATTCTGTAATCTGTGGAATATCTGAGTGTTGATGAAACACAGAAATTGCATCGGGATTGAATACAACAGTCAAATTGCGCACTTTCCTCCATGGGAGTAATGTCTCAAACAGTCTACGCTTTGATCTTTCCCTTGAAGACCAGTAGTAGTTTCCGATGCAAATCTGGAGGTATTATGTAATCTGTGGACTATCTGAGTGTTGATGAAACACAGAAATTGCATCGGGATTGAATACAACAGTCACCATGCGCAATTCCTCCATGGGAGTAATGTCTCAAACAGTCTACGCTTTGATGGATCCCTGGAAGACCAGTAGTAGTTTCCGATTCACATCTGGAGGCATTCTGTAATCTGTGGAAGATCAGAGTGTTGATGAAACACAGAAATTGCATCGGGATTGAATACAATAGTCACCATGCGCACTTTCCTCCATGGGAGTAATGTCTCAAACTGTCTACGCTTGGATCTTTCAGTGGAAGACCAGTAATAGTTTCCGATGCACATCTGGAGGCATTCTGTAATCTGTGGACATTCAAAGTGTTGATGAAACACAGAAATTGCATCGGGATTGAATACAACAGTCACCATGTGCACTTTCCGCCATGTGAGTAATGTCTCAAACAGTCTTCGATTTGATCGATCCCTGGAAGACCAGTAGTAGTTTCCGATGCACATCTGGAGGCATTCTGTAATCTGTGGACTATCAGAGTGTTGATGAAACACAGAAATTGCATCGGGATTGAATACAACAGTCACCATGCGCAATTCCTCCATGGGAGTAATGTCTCAAACAGTCTACGCTTTGATTGATCCCTGGAAGACCAGTTGTAGTTTTCGATTCACATCTGCAGGCATTCTGTAATCTGTGGACTGTCAGAGTGTTGATGAAACACAGAAATTGCATCGGGATTGAATACAACAGTCACCATGCGCAATTCCTCCATGTGAGTAATGTCTCAAACAGTCTACGTTTTGATGGATCTCTGGAAGACCAGTAGTAGTTTCCGATTCACATCTGGAGGAATTTTGTAATCTGTGGACTATCAGAGTGTTGACGAAACGTAGAAATTGCATCGGGAATGAATACAACAGTCACCATGCGCAATTTCCTCCATGGGAGTAATGTCTCATACAGTCTCCGCTTTGATCGTTCCCTGGAAGACCAGTAGTAGTTTCTGATGCACATCTGGAGGCATTCTGTAAACTGTGGACCTTCAAAGTGTTGAAGAAACACAGAAATTGCATCGGGATTGCATACAACAGTCGCCATGCGCACTTTCCTCCATGGGAGTAATGTCTCAAACAGTCTACGCTTTAATCGTTCCCTGGAAGACAAGTAGTAGTTTCCGATGTACATCTGGAGGCATTCTGTAGGCTGTGGACCTTCAAAGTGTTGATAAAACACAGAAGTTGCATCGGGATTCAATACAACAGTCACCATACGCACTTTCCTCCATGAGAGTAATGTCTCAAACAGTTTAAGCTTTGATATTTCCCTGGAAGACTAGTATTAGTTTCCGATGCACATCTGGAGGCATTTTGTAATCTGTGGACTATCGGAGTGTTGATGAAACACAGAAATTGCATCGGGATTTAATACAAAAGTCACCATGCGCACTTTCCTCCATGGGTGCAATGTCTCAAACAGTTTACGCTTTGATCGTTCCCTGGAAGACCAGTAGTAGTTTCCGATGCTCATCTGGAGGCATTCTGTAATCTTTGGACTTTCGAAGTGTTGATGAAACACAGAAAATGCAGCGGGATTGTATTCAACAGGCACCATGCAGGCTTTTCTCCATGGGAGTAATGCCTCAAACAGTCTACGCTTTGATCGTACCCTGGAAGACCAGTTGTATTTCCCGATACAGATCTGGAGGCATTCTGTAATCTGTGGACTATCAGAGTGTTGATGAAACACAGAAATTGCATCGTGATTGAATACAACAGTCACCATGCGCACTTTCCTCAATGGGAGTAATGTCTCAAACAGTGTTTGCTTTGATCGTTCCCTGGAAGACCAGTAGTAGTTTCCAATGCACATCTGGAGGCATTCAGTAGTCTGTGGACTATCAGAGTCTTGATGAAACACAGAAATTGCATCGAGATTGAATACAACATCCACCATGCGCACTTTCCTCAATGGTTGTAATGTCTCAAACAGTTTACGCTTTGATCGTTCCCTGGAAGACCAGTAGTAGTTTCCGATGCACATCTGGAGGCATTCTGTAATCTGTGGAATATCTGAGTGTTGATGAAACACAGAAATTTCATCGGGATTGAATACAACAGTCAAATTGCGCACTTTCCTCCATGGGAGTAATGTCTCAAACAGTCTACGCTTTGATCTTTCCCTTGAAGACCAGTAGTAGTTTCCGATGCAAATCTGGAGGTATTATGTAATCTGTGGACTATCTGAGTGTTGATGAAACACAGAAATTGCATCGGGATTGAATACAACAGTCACCATGCGCAATTCCTCCATGGGAGTAATGTCTCAAACAGTTTACGCTTTGATCTTTCCCTGGAAGACCAGTAGTAGTTTCCGATTCACATCTGGAGGCATTCTGTAATCTGTGGAAGATCAGAGTGTTGATGAAACACAGAAATTGCATCGGGATTGAATACAACAGTCACCATGTGCACTTTCCGCCATCTGAGTAATGTCTCAAACAGTCTTCGATTTGATCGATCCCTGGAAGACCAGTAGTAGTTTCCGATGCACATCTGGAGGCATTCTGTAATCTGTGGACTATCAGAGTGTTGATGAAACACAGAAATTGCATCGGGATTGAATACAACAGTCACCATGCGCAATTCCTCCATGGGAGTAATGTCTCAAACAGTCTACGCTTTGATTGATCCCTGGAAGACCAGTTGTAGTTTTCGATTCACATCTGCAGGCATTCTGTAATCTGTGGACTGTCAGAGTGTTGATGAAACACAGAAATTGCATCGGGATTGAATACAACAGTCACCATGCGCAATTCCTCCATGGGAGTAATGTCTCAAACAGTCTACGTTTTGATGGATCTCTGGAAGACCAGTAGTAGTTTCCGATTCACATCTGGAGGAATTTTGTAATCTGTGGACTATCAGAGTGTTGACGAAACGTAGAAATTGCATCGGGAATGAATACAACAGTCACCATGCGCAATTTCCTCCATGGGAGTAATTTCTCAAACATTCTCCGCTTTGATCGTTCCCTGGAAAACCAGTAGTAGTTTCTGATGCACATCTGGAGGCATTCTGTAAACTGTGGACCTTCAAAGTGTTTATGAAACACAGAAATTGCATCGGGATTGAATACAACAGTCGCCATGCGCACTTTCCTCCATGGGAGTAATGTCTCAAACAGTCTACGCTTTAATCGTTCCCTGGAAGACAAGTAGTAGTTTCCGATGCACATCTGGAGGCATTCTGTAGGCTGTGGACCTTCAAAGTGTTGATAAAACACAGAAGTTGCATCGGGATTCAATACAACAGTCACCATACGCACTTTCCTCCATGAGAGTAATGTCTCAAACAGTTTAAGCTTTGATCTTTCCCTGGAAGACTAGTATTAGTTTCCGATGCACATCTGGAGGCATTTTGTAATCTGTGGACTATCGGAGTGTTGATGAAACACAGAAATTGCATCGGGATTGAATACAAAAGTCACCATGCGCACTTTCCTCCATGGGTGCAATGTCTCAAACAGTTTACGCTTTGATCGTTCCCTGGAAGACCAGTAGTAGTTTCCGACGCACATCTGGAGGCATTCTGTAATCTGTGGACTTTCAAAGTGTTGATGAAACACAGAAAATGCATCGGGATTGTATTCAACAGGCACCATGCAGGCTTTTCTCCATGGGAGTAATGCCTCAAACAGTCTACGCTTTGATCGTTCCCTGGAAGACCAGTTGTAGTTTCCGATACAGATCTGGAGGCATTCTGTAATCTGTAGACTATCAGAGTGTTGATGAAACACAGATATTGCATCGTGATTGAATACAACAGTCACCATGCGCACTTTCCTCCATGGGAGTAATGTCTCAAACAGTGTTTGCTTTGATCGTTCCCTGGAAGACCAGTAGTAGTTTACAATGCACATCTGGAGGCATTCTGTAGTCTGTGGACTATCAGACTCTTGATGAAACACAGAAATTGCATCGAGATGAATACAACATCCACCATGCGCACTTTCCTCAATGGTTGTAATGTCTCAAAGAGTTTACGCTTTGATCGTTCCCTGGAAGACCAGTAGTAGTTTCCGATGCACGTCTGGAGGCATTCTGTAATCTGTGGAATATCTGAGTGTTGATGAAACACAGAAATTGCATCGGGATTGAATACAACAGTCACCATGCGCACTTTCCTCCATGGGAGTAATGTCTCAAACAGTCTACGCTTTGATCGTTCCCTTGAAGACCAGTAGTAGTTTCCGATGCAAATCTGGAGGTATTGTGTAATCTGTGGACTATCTGAGTGTTGATGAAACACAGAAATTGCATCGGGATTGAATACAACAGTCACCATGCGCAATTCCTCCATGGGAGTAATGTCTCTAACAGTCTACGCTTTGATTGATCCCTGGAAGACCAGTTGTAGTTTTCGATTCACATCTGCAGGCATTCTGTAATCTGTGGACTGTCAGAGTGTTGATGAAACACAGAAATTGCATCGGGATTGAATACAACAGTCACCATGCGCAATTCCTCCATGGGAGTAATGTCTCAAAGAGTCTACGTTTTGATGGATCTCTGGAAGACCAGTAGTAGTTTCCGATTCACATCTGGAGGAAATTTGTAATCTGTGGACTATCAGAGTGTTGACGAAACGTAGAAATTGCATCGGGAATGAATACAACAGTCACCATGCGCAATTTCCTCCATGGGAGTAATGTCTCAAACAGTCTCCTCTTTGATCGTTCCCTGGAAGACCAGTAGTAGTTTCTGATGCACATCTGGAGGCATTCTGTAAACTGTGGACCTTCAAAGTGTTGAAGAAACACAGAAATTGCATCGGGATTGCATACAACAGTCGCCATGCGCACTTTCCTCCATGGGAGTAATGTCTCAAACAGTCTACGCTTTAATCCTTCCCTGGAAGACAAGTAGTAGTTTCCGATGTACATCTGGAGGCATTCTGTAGGCTGTGGACCTTCAAAGTGTTGATAAAACACAGAAGTAGCATCGGGATTCAATACAACAGTCACCATACGCACTTTCCTCCATGAGAGTAATGTCTCAAACAGTTTAAGCTTTGATATTTCCCTGGAAGACTAGTATTAGTTTCCGATGCACATCTGGAGGCATTTTGTAATCTGTGGACTATCGGAGTGTTGATGAAACACAGAAATTGCATCGGGATTTAATACAAAAGTCACCATGCGCACTTTCCTCCATGGGTGCAATGTCTCAAACAGTTTACGCTTTGATCGTTCCCTGGAAGACCAGTAGTAGTTTCCGATGCTCATCTGGAGGCATTCTGTAATCTTTGGACTTTCGAAGTGTTGATGAAACACAGAAAATGCAGCGGGATTGTATTCAACAGGCACCATGCAGGCTTTTCTCCATGGGAGTAATGCCTCAAACAGTCTACGCTTTGATCGTACCCTGGAAGACCAGTTGTATTTCCCGATACAGATCTGGAGGCATTCTGTAATCTGTGGACTATCAGAGTGTTGATGAAACACAGAAATTGCATCGTGATTGAATACAACAGTCACCATGCGCACTTTCCTCAATGGGAGTAATGTCTCAAACAGTGTTTGCTTTGATCGTTCCCTGGAAGACCAGTAGTAGTTTCCAATGCACATCTGGAGGCATTCTGTAGTCTGTGGACTATCAGAGTCTTGATGAAACACAGAAATTGCATCGAGATTGAATACAACATCCACCATGCGCACTTTCCTCAATGGTTGTTATGTCTCAAACAGTTTACGCTTTGATCGTTCCCTGGAAGACCAGTAGTAGTTTCCGATGCACATCTGGAGGCATTCTGTAATATGTGGAATATCTGAGTGTTGATGAAACACAGAAATTGCATAGGGATTGAATACAACAGTCAAATTGCGCACTTTCCTCCATGGGAGTAATGTCTCAAACAGTCTACGCTTTGATCTTTCCCTTGAAGACCAGTAGTAGTTTCCGATGCAAATCTGGAGGTATTATGTAATCTGTGGACTATCTGAGTGTTGATGAAACACAGAAATTGCATCGGGATTGAATACAACAGTCACCATGCGCAATTCCTCCATGGGAGTAATGTCTCAAACAGTCTACGCTTTGATGGATCCCTGGAAGACCAGTAGTAGTTTCCGATTCACATCTGGAGGCATTCTGTAATCTGTGGAAGATCAGAGTGTTGATGAAACACAGAAATTGCATCGGGATTGAATACAATAGTCACCATGCGCACTTTCCTCCATGGGAGTAATGTCTCAAACTGTCTACGCTTGGATCTTTCAGTGGAAGACCAGTAATAGTTTCCGATGCACATCTGGAGGCATTCTGTAATCTGTGGACATTCAAAGTGTTGATGAAACACAGAAATTGCATCGGGATTGAATACAACAGTCACCATGTGCACTTTCCGCCATGTGAGTAATGTCTCAAACAGTCTTCGATTTGATCGATCCCTGGAAGACCAGTAGTAGTTTCCGATGCACATCTGGAGGCATTCTGTAATCTGTGGACTATCAGAGTGTTGATGAAACACAGAAATTGCATCGGGATTGAATACAACAGTCACCATGCGCAATTCCTCCATGGGAGTAATGTCTCAAACAGTCTACGCTTTGATTGATCCCTGGAAGACCAGTTGTAGTTTTCGATTCACATCTGCAGGCATTCTGTAATCTGTGGACTGTCAGAGTGTTGATGAAACACAGAAATTGCATCGGGATTGAATACAACAATCACCATGCGCAATTCCTCCATGGGAGTAATGTCTCAAACAGTCTACGTTTTGATGGATCTCTGGAAGACCAGTAGTAGTTTCCGATTCACATCTGGAGGAATTTTGTAATCTGTGGACTATCAGAGTGTTGACGAAACGTAGAAATTGCATCGGGAATGAATACAACAGTCACCATGCACAATTTCCTCCATGGGAGTAATTTCTCAAACATTCTCCGCTTTGATCGTTCCCTGGAAAACCAGTAGTAGTTTCTGATGCACATCTGGAGGCATTCTGTAAACTGTCGACCTTCAAAGTGTTGATGAAACACAGAAATTGCATCGGGATTGAATACAACAGTCGCCATGCGCACTTTCCTCCATGGGAGTAATGTCTCAAACAGTCTACGCTTTAATCGTTCCCTGGAAGACAAGTAGTAGTTTCCGATGTACATCTGGAGGCATTCTGTAGGCTGTGGACCTTCAAAGTGTTGATAAAACACAGAAGTTGCATCGGGATTCAATACAACAGTCACCATACGCACTTTCCTCCATGAGAGTAATGTCTCAAACAGTTTAAGCTTTGATCTTTCCCTGGAAGACTAGTATTAGTTTCCGATGCACATCTGGAGGCATTTTGTAATCTGTGGACTATCGGAGTGTTGATGAAACACAGAAATTGCATCGGGATTGAATACAAAAGTCACCATGCGCACTTTGCTCCATGGGTGCAATGTCTCAAACAGTTTACGCTTTGATCGTTCCCTGGAAGACCAGTAGTAGTTTCCGACGCACATCTGGAGGCATTCTGTAATCTGTGGACTTTCAAAGTGTTGATGAAACACAGAAAATGCATCGGGATTGTATTCAACAGGCACCATGCAGGCTTTTCTCCATGGGAGTAATGCCTCAAACAGTCTACGCTTTGATCGTTCCCTGGAAGACCAGTTGTAGTTTCCGATACAGATCTGGAGGCATTCTGTAATCTGTAGACTATCAGAGTGTTGATGAAACACAGATATTGCATCGTGATTGAATACAACATCCACCATGCGCACTTTCCTCAATGGTTGTAATGTCTCAAAGAGTTTACGCTTTGATCGTTCCCTGGAAGACCAGTAGTAGTTTCCGATGCACGTCTGGAGGCATTCTGTAATCTGTGGAATATCTGAGTGTTGATGAAACACAGAAATTGCATCGGGATTGAATACAACAGTCACCATGCGCACTTTCCTCCATGGGAGTAATGTCTCAAACAGTCTACGCTTTGATCGTTCCCTTGAAGACCAGTAGTAGTTTCCGATGCAAATCTGGAGGTATTGTGTAATCTGTGGACTATCTGAGTGTTGATGAAACACAGAAATTGCATCGGGATTGAATACAACAGTCACCATGCGCAATTCCTCCATGGGAGTAATGTCTCTAACAGTCTACGCTTTGATTGATCCCTGGAAGACCAGTTGTAGTTTTCGATTCACATCTGCAGGCATTCTGTAATCTGTGGACTGTCAGAGTGTTGATGAATTACAGAAATTGCATCGGGATTGAATACAACAGTCACCATGCGCAATTCCTCCATGGGAGTAATGTCTCAAAGAGTCTACGTTTTGATGGATCTCTGGAAGACCAGTAGTAGTTTCCGATTCACATCTGGAGGAAATTTGTAATCTGTGGACTATCAGAGTGTTGACGAAACGTAGAAATTGCATCGGGAATGAATACAACAGTCACCATGCGCAATTTCCTCCATGGGAGTAATGTCTCAAACAGTCTCCTCTTTGATCGTTCCCTGGAAGACCAGTAGTAGTTTCTGATGCACATCTGGAGGCATTCTGTAAACTGTGGACCTTCAAAGTGTTGAAGAAACACAGAAATTGCATCGGGATTGCATACAACAGTCGCCATGCGCACTTTCCTCCATGGGAGTAATGTCTCAAACAGTCTACGCTTTAATCGTTCCCTGGAAGACAAGTAGTAGTTTCCGATGTACATCTGGAGGCATTCTGTAGGCTGTGGACCTTCAAAGTGTTGATAAAACACAGAAGTAGCATCGGGATTCAATACAACAGTCACCATACGCACTTTCCTCCATGAGAGTAATGTCTCAAACAGTTTAAGCTTTGATATTTCCCTGGAAGACTAGTATTAGTTTCCGATGCACATCTGGAGGCATTTTGTAATCTGTGGACTATCGGAGTGTTGATGAAACACAGAAATTGCATCGGGATTTAATACAAAATTCACCATGCGCACTTTCCTCCATGGGTGCAATGTCTCAAACAGTTTACGCTTTGATCGTTCCCTGGAAGACCAGTAGTAGTTTCCGATGCTCATCTGGAGGCATTCTGTAATCTTTGGACTTTCGAAGTGTTGATGAAACACAGAAAATGCAGCGGGATTGTATTCAACAGGCACCATGCAGGCTTTTCTCCATGGGAGTAATGCCTCAAACAGTCTACGCTTTGATCGTACCCTGGAAGACCAGTTGTATTTCCCGATACAGATCTGGAGGCATTCTGTAATCTGTGGACTATCAGAGTGTTGATGAAACACAGAAATTGCATCGTGATTGAATACAACAGTCACCATGCGCACTTTCCTCAATGGGAGTAATGTCTCAAACAGTGTTTGCTTTGATCGTTCCCTGGAAGACCAGTAGTAGTTTCCAATGCACATCTGGAGGCATTCTGTAGTCTGTGGACTATCAGAGTCTTGATGAAACACAGAAATTGCATCGAGATTGAATACAACATCCACCATGCGCACTTTCCTCAATGGTTGTTATGTCTCAAACAGTTTACGCTTTGATCGTTCCCTGGAAGACCAGTAGTAGTTTCCGATGCACATCTGGAGGCATTCTGTAATCTGTGGAATATCTGAGTGTTGATGAAACACAGAAATTGCATCGGGATTGAATACAACAGTCAAATTGCGCACTTTCCTCCATGGGAGTAATGTCTCAAACAGTCTACGCTTTGATCTTTCCCTTGAAGACCAGTAGTAGTTTCCGATGCAAATCTGGAGGCATTCTGTAATCTGTGGAAGATCAGAGTGTTGATGAAACACAGAAATTGCATCGGGATTGAATACAATAGTCACCATGCGCACTTTCCTCCATGGGAGTAATGTCTCAAACTGTCTACGCTTGGATCTTTCAGTGGAAGACCAGTAATAGTTTCCGATGCACATCTGGAGGCATTCTGTAATCTGTGGACATTCAAAGTGTTGATGAAACACAGAAATTGCATCGGGATTGAATACAACAGTCACCATGTGCACTTTCCGCCATGTGAGTAATGTCTCAAACAGTCTTCGATTTGATCGATCCCTGGAAGACCAGTAGTAGTTTCCGATGCACATCTGGAGGCATTCTGTAATCTGTGGACTATCAGAGTGTTGATGAAACACAGAAATTGCATCGGGATTGAATACAACAGTCACCATGCGCAATTCCTCCATGGGAGTAATGTCTCAAACAGTCTACGCTTTGATTGATCCCTGGAAGACCAGTTGTAGTTTTCGATTCACATCTGCAGGCATTCTGTAATCTGTGGACTGTCAGAGTGTTGATGAAACACAGAAATTGCATCGGGATTGAATACAACAGTCACCATGCGCAATTCCTCCATGGGAGTAATGTCTCAAACAGTCTACGTTTTGATGGATCTCTGGAAGACCAGTAGTAGTTTCCGATTCACATCTGGAGGAATTTTGTAATCTGTGGACTATCAGAGTGTTGACGAAACGTAGAAATTGCATCGGGAATGAATACAACAGTCACCATGCACAATTTCCTCCATGGGAGTAATTTCTCAAACATTCTCCGCTTTGATCGTTCCCTGGAAAACCAGTAGTAGTTTCTGATGCACATCTGGAGGCATTCTGTAAACTGTGGACCTTCAAAGTGTTGATGAAACACAGAAATTGCATCGGGATTGAGTACAACAGTCGAAATGCGCACTTTCCTCCATGGGAGTAATGTCTCAAACAGTCTACGCTTTAATCGTTCCCTGGAAGACAAGTAGTAGTTTCCGATGTACATCTGGAGGCATTCTGTAGGCTGTGGACCTTCAAAGTGTTGATAAAACACAGAAGTTGCATCGGGATTCAATACAACAGTCACCATACGCACTTTCCTCCATGAGAGTAATGTCTCAAACAGTTTAAGCTTTGATCTTTCCCTGGAAGACTAGTATTAGTTTCCGATGCACATCTGGAGGCATTTTGTAATCTGTGGACTATCGGAGTGTTGATGAAACACAGAAATTGCATCGGGATTGAATACAAAAGTCACCATGCGCACTTTCCTCCATGGGTGCAATGTCTCAAACAGTTTACGCTTTGATCGTTCCCTGGAAGACCAGTAGTAGTAGTTTCCGACGCACATCTGGAGGCATTCTGTAATCTGTGGACTTTCAAAGTGTTGATGAAACACAGAAAATGCATCGGGATTGTATTCAACAGGCACCATGCAGGCTTTTCTCCATGGGAGTAATGCCTCAAACAGTCTACGCTTTGATCGTTCCCTGGAAGACCAGTTGTAGTTTCCGATACAGATCTGGAGGCATTCTGTAATCTGTAGACTATCAGAGTGTTGATGAAACACTGATATTGCATCGTGATTGAATACAACAGTCACCATGCGCACTTTCCTCCATGGGAGTAATGTCTCAAACAGTGTTTGCTTTGATCGTTCCCTGGAAGACCAGTAGTAGTTTACAATGCACATCTGGAGGCATTCTGTAGTCTGTGGACTATCAGACTCTTGATGAAACACAGAAATTGCATGGAGATGAATACAACATCCACCATGTGCACTTTCCTCAATGGTTGTAATGTCTCAAAGAGTTTACGCTTTGATCGTTCCCTGGAAGACCAGTAGTAGTTTCCGATGCACGTCTGGAGGCATTCTGTAATCTGTGGAATATCTGAGTGTTGATGAAACACAGAAATTGCATCGGGATTGAATACAACAGTCACCATGCGCACTTTCCTCCATGGGAGTAATGTCTCAAACAGTCTACGCTTTGATCGTTCCCTTGAAGACCAGTAGTAGTTTCCGATGCAAATCTGGAGGTATTATGTAATCTGTGGACTATCTGAGTGTTGATGAAACACAAGAATTGCATCGGGATTGAATACAACAGTCACCATGCGCAATTCCTCCATGGGAGTAATGTCTCAAACAGTCTACGCTTTGATGGATCCCTGGAAGACCAGTAGTAGTTTCCGATTCACATCTGGAGGCATTCTGTAATCTGTGGAAGATCAGAGTGTTGATGAAACACGGAAATTGCATTGGGATTGAATACAATAGTCACCATGCGCACTTTCCTCCATGGGAGTAATGTCTCAAACTGTCTACGCTTGGATCTTTCCCTGGAAGACCAGTAACAGTTTCCGATGCACATCTGGAGGCATTCTGTAATCTGTGAACCTTCAAACATTTGATGAAACACAGAAATTGCATCGGGATTGAATACAACAGTCACCATGTGCACTTTCCGCAATGGGAGTAATGTCTCAAACTGTCTACGCTTGGATCTTTCCCTGGAAGACCAGTAGTAGTTTCCGATGCACATCTGGAGGCATTCTGTAATCTGTGGACCTTCAAAGTGTTGATGAAACACAAAAATTGCTTCGGTATGGAATATATCAGTCACCATGCGCACTTTCCTCCATGGGAGCAATGTGTCAAACTGTCTACGTTTTGATCGTTCCCTGGAAGACCAGTGGTAGTTTCCGATGCTCATCTGGAGGCATTCTGTAATCTGTGGACCTTCAAACATTTGATGAAACACAGAAATTGCTTCGGTATGGAATACATCAGTCACCATGCGCACTTTGCTCCATGTGAGTAATGTCTCAATCAGTCTACGATTTGATCGTTCCCTGGAAGACCAGTAGTAGTTTCCGATGCACATCTGGAGGCATTCTGTAATCTGTGGACCTTCAAAGTGTTGATGAAACACAGAAATTGCATCGGGATTGAATACAACAGTCACCATGCGCACTTTAATCCATGGGAGTAATGTCTCAAAGAGTCTACTCTTTGATCGTTCCCTGGAATACCAGTAGTAGTTTCCGATGCAAATCTGGAGGTATTATGTAATCTGTGGACTATCTGAGTGTTGATGAAACACAGAAATTGCATCGGGATTGAATACAATAGTCACCATGCGCACTTTCCTCCATGGGAGTAATGTCTCAAACTGTCTACGCTTGGATCTTTCCCTGGAAGACCAGTAATAGTTTCCGATGCACATCTGGAGGCATTCTGTAATCTGTGGACCTTCAAAGTGTTGATGAAACACAGAAATTGCATCAGGATTGAATACAACATTCACCATGCGCACTTTTCTCCATGGGAGTATTGTCTCAAAGAGTCTACGCTTTGACCGTTCACTGGAAGACCAGTAGTAGTTTCCGATGCAAATCTGGAGGCATTATGTAATCTGTAGACTATCTGAGTGTTGATGAAACACAGAAATTGCATCGGCATTGAATACAAAATTCACCATGCTCAGTTCCTCCATGGGAGTAATGTCTCAAACTGTCTACGCTTGGATCTTTCCCTGGAAAACCGGTAATAGTTTCCGATGCACATCTGGTGGCATTCTGTAATCTGTGGACCTTCAAAGTGTTGATGAAACACAGAAATTGCATCGGGATTGAATACAACAGTCACCATGCGCACTTTTCTCCATGGGAGTAATGTCTCAAAGAGTCTACGCTCTGATCGTTCCCTGGAAGACCAGTAGTAGTCTCCGATGCAAATCTGGAGGTATTATGTAATCTGTGGCCTATCTGAGTGTTGATGAAACACAGAAATTGCATCGGGATTGAATACAACAGTCACCATGCGCAATTCCTCCATGGGAGTAATGTCTCAAACAGTCTACGCTTTGATTGATCCCTGGAAGACCAGTAGTAGTTTTCGATTCACATCTGGAGGCATTCTGTAATCTGTGGACTGTCAGAGTGTTGATGAAACACAGAAATTGCATCGGGATTGAATACAATAGTAACCATGCGCACTTTCCTCCATGGGAGTAATGTCTCAAACTGTCTACGCTTGGATCTTTCCCTGGAAGACCAGTAATAGTTTCAGATGCACATCTGGAGGCATTCTGTAATCTGTGGACCTTCAAAGTGTTGATGAAACACAGAAATTGCATCGGGATTGAATACAACAGTCACCATGTGCACTTTCCTCCATGTGAGTAATGTCTCAAACAATCTACGATTTGATCGATCCCTGGAAGACCAGTAGTAGTTTCCGATGCACATCTGGAGGCATTCTGTAATCTGTGGACTATCAGAGTGTTGATGAAACACAGAAATTGCATCGGGATTGAATACAATAGTCACCATGCGCACTTTCCTATATGGGAGTAATGTTTCAAACTGTCTACGCTTGGATCTTTCCCTGGAAGACCAGTAATAGTTTCCGATGCACATCTGGAGGCATTCTGTAATCTGTGGACCTTCAAAGTGTTGATGAAACACAGAAATTGCATCGGGATTGAAAACAACAGTCACCATGCGCACATTCCTACATAGGAGTAATGTCTCAAACATTCAACGCTTTGATCGTTCACTGGAAGACCAGTAGTAATTTCCGATTTACATCTGGAGGCATTCTGTATTCTGTGAACCTTCAAACATTTGATGAAACACAGAAATTGCATCGGGATTGAATACAACAGTCACCATGTGCACTTTCCGCAATGGGAGTAATGTCTCAAACTGTCTACGCTTCGATCTTTCCCTGGAAGACCAGTAGTAGTTTCCGATGCACATCTGGAGGCATTCTGTAATCTGTGGACCTTCAAAGTGTTGATGAAACACAAAAATTGCTTCGGTATGGAATATATCAGTCACCATGCGCACTTTCCTCCATGGGAGCAATGTGTCAAACTGTCTACGTTTTGATCGTTCCCTGGAAGACCAGTGGTAGTTTCCGATGCTCATCTGGAGGCATTCTGTAATCTGTGGACCTTCAAACATTTGATGAAACACAGAAATTGCTTCGGTATGGAATACATCAGTCACCATGCGCACTTTGCTCCATGTGAGTAATGTCACAATCAGTCTACGATTTGATCGTTCCCTGGAAGACCAGTAGTAGTTTCCGATGCACATCTGGAGGCATTCTGTAATCTGTGGACCTTCAAAGTGTTGATGAAACACAGAAATTGCATCGGGATTGAATACAACAGTCACCATGCGCACTTTAATCCATGGGAGTAATGTCTCAAAGAGTCTACTTTTTGATCGTTCCCTGGAATACCAGTAGTAGTTTCCGATGCAAATCTGGAGGTATTATGTAATCTGTGGACTATCTGAGTGTTGATGAAACACAGAAATTGCATCGGGATTGAATACAATAGTCACCATGCGCACTTTCCTCCATGGGAGTAATGTCTCAAACTGTCTACGCTTGGATCTTTCCCTGGAAGACCAGTAATAGTTTCCGATGCACATCTGGAGGCATTCTGTAATCTGTGGACCTTCAAAGTGTTGATGAAACACAGAAATTGCATCAGGATTGAATACAACAGTCACCATGCGCACTTTTCTCCATGGGAGTATTGTCTCAAAGAGTCTACGCTTTGACCGTTCACTGGAAGACCAGTAGTAGTTTCCGATGCAAATCTGGAGGCATTATGTAATCTGTAGACTATCTGAGTGTTGATGAAACACAGAAATTGCATCGGCATTGAATACAAAATTCACCATGCTCAGTTCCTCCATGGGAGTAATGTCTCAAACTGTCTACGCTTGGATCTTTCCCTGGAAAACCGGTAATAGTTTCCGATGCACATCTGGTGGCATTCTGTAATCTGTGGACCTTCAAAGTGTTGATGAAACACAGAAATTGCATCGGGATTGAATACAACAGTCACCATGCGCACTTTTCTCCATGGGAGTAATGTCTCAAAGAGTCTACTCTCTGATCGTTCCCTGGAAGACCAGTAGTAGTCTCCGATGCAAATCTGGAGGTATTATGTAATCTGTGGCCTATCTGAGTGTTGATGAAACACAGAAATTGCATCGGGATTGAATACAACAGTCACCATGCGCAATTCCTCCATGGGAGTAATGTCTCAAACAGTCTACGCTTTGATTGATCCCTGGAAGACCAGTAGTAGTTTTCGATTCACATCTGGAGGCATTCTGTAATCTGTGGACTGTCAGAGTGTTGATGAAACACAGAAATTGCATCGGGATTGAATACAATAGTAACCATGCGCACTTTCCTCCATGGGAGTAATGTCTCAAACTGTCTACGCTTGGATCTTTCCCTGGAAGACCAGTAATAGTTTCAGATGCACATCTTTAGGCATTCTGTAATCTGTGGACCTTCAAAGTGTTGATGAAACACAGAAATTGCATCGGGATTGAATACAACAGTCACCATGTGCACTTTCCTCCATGTGAGTAATGTCTCAAACAATCTACGATTTGATCGATCCCTGGAAGACCAGTAGTAGTTTCCGATGCACATCTGGAGGCATTCTGTAATCTGTGGACTATCAGAGTGTTGATGAAACACAGAAATTGCATCGGGATTGAATACAACAGTCACCATGCGCACTTTCCTCCATGGGAGTAATGTCTCAAACAGTCTACGCTTTGATCGTTCCCTGGAAGACCAGTAGTAGTTTCCGATGCAAATCTGGAGGTATTATGTAATCTGTGGACTATCTGAGTGTTGATGCAACACAGAAATTGCATCGGGATTGAATACAACAGTCACCATGCGCAATTCCTCCATGGGAGTAATGTCTCAAACAGTCTACGCTTTGATGGATCTCTGGAAGACCAGTAGTAGTTTCCGATTCACATCTATAGCTATTCTGTAATCTGTGGACAGTCAGAGTGTTGATGAAACACAGAAATTGCATCGGGATTGAATACAACAGTCACCATGCGCACTTTCCTCCATGGGAGTAATGCCTCATACGACCTACGCTTTGATCGTTCCCTGGAAGACCAGTAGTAGCTTCCGATGCACATCTGGAGGAATTTTGTAATCTGTGGACTATCAGAGTGTTGACGAAACGTAGAAATTGCATCGGGATTGAATACAAAAGTCACCTTGCGCACTTTCCTCCATGGGTGCAATGTCTCAAACAGTTTACGCTTTGATCGTTCCCTGGAAGACCAGTAGTAGTTTCCGACGCTCATCAGGAGGCATTCTGTAATCTGCGGACTTTCGAAGTGTTGATGAAACACAGTAAATGCATCGGGATTGTATTCAACAGGCACCATGCAGGCTTTTCTCCATGGGAGTAATGCCTCAAACAGTCTACGATTTGATCGTTCCCTGGAAGACCAGTTGTAGTTTCCGATACAGATCTGGAGGCATTCGGTAATCTGTGGACTATCAGAGTGTTGATGAAACACAGAAATTGCATCGTGATTGAATACAACAGTCACCATGCGCACATTCCTCCATGGGAGTAATGTCTCAAACAGTCTTTGCTTTGATCGTTCCCTGGAAGACCAGTAGTAGTTTCCGATGCACATCTGGAGGCATTCTGTAATCTGTGGACTATCAGAGTCTTGATGAAACACAGAAATTGCATCGAGATTAAATACAACATCCACCATGCGCACTTTCCTCAATGGTTGTAATGTCTCAAACAGTTTACGCTTTGATCGTTCCCTGGAAGACAAGTAGTAGTTTCCGATGCACATTTGGAGGCATTCTGTAATCTGTGGAATATCTGAGTGTTGATGAAACACAGAAATTGCATCGGGATTGAATACAACAGTCACCATGCGCACTTTCCTCCATGGGAGTAATGTCCCAAACAGTCTACGCTTTGATCGTTCCCTGGAAGTCATTCTAATAGTTTCCGATGCACATCTGGAGGCATTCTGTAATCTGTGGACTATCAGAGTGTCGATGAAACACAGAAATTGCATCGGGATTGAAAACAACAGTCACCATGCGCACATTCCTACATAGGAGTAATGTCTCAAACAGTATACGCTTTGATCGTTCCCTGGAAGACCAGTAGTAGTTTCCGATGCACATCTGGAGGCATTCTGTATTCTGTGGACCTTCAAACTTTTGATGAAACACAGAAATTGCTTCGGTATGGAATACATCAGTCACCATGCGCACTTTCCTCCATGGGAGTAATGTGTCAAACTGTCTAATTTTTGATCGTTCCCTGGAAGACCAGTGGTAGTTTCCGATGCTCATCTGGAGGCATTCTGTAATCTGTGGACCTTCAAACATTTGATGAAACACAGAAATTGCTTCGGTATGGAATACATCAGTCACCATGTGCACTTTGCTCCATGTGAGTAATGTCTCAATCAGTCTACGATTTGATCGATCCCTGCAAGACCAGTAGTAGTTTCCGATGCAAATCTGGAGGTATTATGTAATCTGTAGACTATCTGAGTGTTGATGAAGCACAGAAATTGCATCGGCATTGAATACAAAATTCACCATGCTCAGTTCCTCCATGGGAGTAATGTCTCAAACTGTCTACGCTTGGATCTTTCCCTGGAAAACCGGTAATAGTTTCCGATGCACATCTGGTGGCATTCTGTAATCTGTGGACCTTCAAAGTGTTGATGAAACACAGAAATTGCATCGGGATTGAATACAACAGTCACCATGCGCACTTTTCTCCATGGGAGTAATGTCTCAAAGAGTCTACGCTTTGATCGTTCCCTGGAAGACCAGTAGTAGTTTCCGATGCAAATCTGGTAGTATTATGTAATCTGTGGACTATCTGAGTGTTGAAGAAACACAGAAATTGCATCGGGATTGAATACAACAGTCACCATGCGCAATTCCTCCATGGGAGTAATGTCTCAAACAGTCTACGCTTTGATTGATCCCTGGAAGACCAGTTGTAGTTTTCGATTCACATCTGCAGGCATTCTGTAATCTGTGGACTGTCAGAGTGTTGACGAAACACAGAAATTGCATCGGGATTGAATACAACAGTCACCATGCGCAATTCCTCCATGGGAGTAATGTCTCAAACAGTCTACGCTTTGATGGATCTCTGGAAGACCAGTAGTAGTTTCCGATTCACATCTGGAGGAATTTTGTAATCTGTGGACTATCAGAGTGTTGACGAAACGTAGAAATTGCATCGGGAATGAATACAACAGTCACCATGCGCAATTTCCTCCATGGGAGTAATGTCTCAAACAGTCTCCGCTTTGATCGTTCCCTGGAAGACCAGTAGTAGTTTCTGATGCACATCTGGAGGCATTCTGTAAACTGTGGACCTTCAAAGTGTTGATGAAACACAGAAATTGCATCGGGATTGAATACAACAGTCACCATGCGCACTTTCCACCATGGGAGTAATGTCTCAAACAGTCTACGCTTTAATCGTTCCCTGGAGGACAAGTAGTAGTTTCCGATGTACATCTGGAGGCATTCTGTAGGCTGTGGACCTTCAAAGTGTTGATAAAACACAGAAGTTGCATCGGGATTCAATACAACAGTCACCATGCGCACATTCCTACATAGGAGTAATGTCTCAAACAGTCTACGCTTTGATCGTTCACTGGAAGACCGGTAGTAGTTTCCGATGCACATCTGGAGGCATTCTGTATTCTGTGGACCTTCAAACCTTTGATGAAACACAGAAATTGCTTCGGTATGGAATACATCAGTCACCATGCGCACTTTCCTCCATGGGAGTAATGTGTCAAACTGTCTACGTTTTGATCGTTCCCTGGAAGACCAGTGGTAGTTTCCGATGCTCATCTGGAGGCATTCTGTAATCTGTGGACCTTCAAACATTTGATGAAACACAGAAATTGCTTCGGTATGGAATACATCAGTCACCATGCGCACTTTGCTCCCTGTGAGTAATGTCTCAATCAGTCTACGATTTGATCGTTCCCTGGAAGACCAGTAGTAGTTTCCGATGCACATCTGGAGGCATTCTGTAATCTGTGGACTATCAGAGTGTTGATGAAACACAGAAATTGCATCGGGATTGAATACAACAGTCACCATGCGCACTTTCCTCCATGGGAGTAATGTCTCAAACAGTCTACGCTTTGATCGATCCCTGGAAGACCAGTAGTAGTTTGCGATGCACATCTGGAGGCATTCTGTAATCTGTGGACTATCAGAGTGTTGATGAAACACAGAAATTGCATCGGGATTGAATACAACAGTCACCATGCGCACTTTCCTCCATGGGAGTAATGTCTTAAACTGTCTACGCTTGGATCTTTCCCTGGAAGACCAGTAATAGTTTCCGATGCACATCTGGAGGCATTCTGTAATCTGTGGACCTTCAAAGTGTTGATGAAACACAGAAATTGCATCGGGATTGAATACAACAGTCACCATGTGCACTTTCCGCCATGTGAGTAATGTCTCAAACAGTCTACGATTTGATCGATCCCTGGAAGACCAGTAGTAGTTTCCGATGCACATCTGGAGGCATTCTGTAATCTGTGGACTATCAGAGTGTTGATGAAACACAGAAATTGCATCGGGATTGAATACAACAGTCACCATGCGCACTTTCCTCCATGGGAGTAATGTCTCAAACAGTCTACGATTTGATCGTTCCCTGGAAGACCGGTAGCAGTTTCCGATGCAAATCTGGAGGTATTATGTAATCTGTGGACTATCTGAGTGTTGATGAAACACAGAAATTGCATAGGGATTGAATACAACAGTCACCATGCGCAATTCCTCCATGGGAGTAATGTCTCAAACAGTCTACGTTTGATGGATCCCTGGAAGACCAGTAGTAGTTTCCGATTCACATCTGGAGGCATTCTGTAATCTGTGGACTGTCAGAGTGTTGATGAAACACAGAAATTGCATCGGGATTGAATACAATAGTCAAAATGCGCACTTTCCTTCATGGGAGTAATGTCTCAAACTGTCTACGCTTCGATCTTTCACTGGAAGACCAGTAATAGTTTCCGATGCACATCTGGAGGCATTCAGTAATCTGTGGACTGTCAGAGTGTTGATGAAACACAGAAATTGCATCGGGATTGAATACAATAGTCACAATGCGCACTTTCCTCCATGGGAGTAATGTCTCAAACTGTCTACGCTTCGATCTTTCACTGGAAGACCAGTAATAGTTTCCGATGCACATCTGGAGGCATTCAGTAATCTGTGGACCTTCAAAGTGTTGATGAAACACAGAAATTGCATCGGGATTGAATACAACAGTCACCATGTGCACTTTCCTCCATGTGAGTAATGTCTCAAACAGTCTACGATTTGATCGATCCCTGGAAGTCATTGTAATAGTTTCCGATGCACATCTGGAGGCATTCTGTAATCTGTGGACTATCAGAGTGTCGATGAAACACACAAATTGCATCGCGATTGAAAACAACAGTCACCATGCGCACATTCCTACATAGGAGTAATGTCTCAAACAGTCTACGCTTTGATCGTTCACTGGAAGACCAGTAGTAGTTTCCGATGCACATCTGGAGGCAATCTGTATTCTGTGGACCTTAAAACTTTTGATGAAACACAGAAATTGCTTCGGTATGGAATACATCAGTCACCATGCGCACTTTCCTCCGTGGGAGTAAAGTGTCAAACTGTCTACGTATTGATCGTTCCCTGGAAGACCAGTGGTAGTTTCCGATGCTCATCTGGAGGCATTCTGTAATCTGTGGACCTTCAAACATTTGATGAAACACAGAAATTGCTTCGGTATGGAATACATCAGTCACCATGCGCACTTTGCTCCATGTGAGTAATGTCTCAATCAGTCTACGTTTGATGGATCCCTGGAAGACCAGTAGTAGTTTCCGATTCACATCTGGAGGCATTCTGTAATCTGTGCACTGTCAGAGTGTTGATGAAACACAGAAATTGCATCGGGATTGAATACAATAGTCGCAATGCGCACTTTCCTCCATGGGAGTAATGTCTCAAACTGTCTACGCTTGGATCTTTCCCTGGAAGACCAGTAATTGTTTCCGATGCACATCTGGAGGTATTATGTAATCTGTGGACTATCTGAGTGTTGATGAAACACAGAAATTGCATCGGGATTGAATACAACAGTCACCATGCGCAATTCCTCCATGGGAGTAATGTCTCAAACAGTCTACGCTTTGATTGATCCCTGGAAGCCCAGTAGTAGTTTTCGATGCACATCTGGAGGCATTCTGTAATCTGTGGACGGTCAGAGTGTTGATGAAACACAGAAATTGCATCGGGATTGAATACAATATTCACCATGCGCACTTTCCTCCATGGGAGTAATGTCTCAAACTGTCTACTCTTGGATCTTTCCCTGGAAGACCAGTAATAGTTTCCGATGCACATCTGGAGGCATTCTGTAATCTGTGGACCTTCAAAGTGTTGATGAAACACAGAAATTGCATCGGGATTGAATACAACAGTCACCATGTGCACTTTCCTCCATGTGAGTAATGTCTCAAACAGTCTACGATTTGATCGATCCCTGGAAGACCAGTAGTAGTTTCCGATACAGATCTGGAGGCATTCTGTAATCTGTGGACTATCAGAGTGTTGATGAAACACAGAAATTGCATCGTGATTGAATACAACAGTCACCATGCGCCCTTTCCTCAATGGTTGAAATGTCTCAAACAGTTTACGCTTTGATCGTTCCCTGGAAGACCAGTTGTAGTTTCCGATGCACATCTGGAGGCATTCTGTAATCTGAGGAATATCTGAGTGTTGATGAAACACAGAAATTGCATCGGGATTGAATACAACAGTCACCATGCGCACTTTCCTCCATGGGAGTAATGTCTCAAACAGTCTACGCTTTGATCGTTCCCTGGAAGTCATTGTAATAGTTTCCGATGCACATCTGGAGGCACTTTGTAATCTGTGGACTATCATAGTGTCGATGAAACACAGAAATTGCATCGGGATTGAAAACAACAGTCACGATGCGCACATTCCTACATAGGAGTAATGTCACAAACTGTCTACGCTTTGATCGTTCTCTGGAAGACCAGTAGTAGTTTCCGATGCACATCTGGAGGCATTCTGTATTCTTTGGACCTACAAACTTTTGATGAAACACAGAAATTGCTTCGGTATGGAATACATCAGTCACCATGCGCACATTCCTACATAGGAGTAATGTCTCAAACAGTCTACGCTTTGATCGTTCCCTGGAAGACCAGTAGTAGTTTCCGATGCACATCTGGAGGCATTCTGTATACTGTGGACCTTCAAATTTTGATGAAACACAGAAATTGCTTCGGTATGGAATACATCAGTCACCATGCGCTCTTTACTCCATGGGAGTAATGTGTCAAACTGTCTACGTTTTGATCGTTCCCTGGAAGACCAGTGGTAGTTTCCGATGCTCATCTGGAGGCATTCTGTAATCTGTGGACCTTCAAACATTTGATGAAACACAGAAATTGCTTCGGTATGGAATACATCAGTCACCATGCGCACGTTGCTCCATGTGAGTAATGTCTCAATCAGTCTACGATTTGATCGTTCCCTGGAAGACCAGTAGTAGTTTCCGATGCACATCTGGAGGCATTCTGTAATCTGTGGACTATCAGAGTGTTGATGAAACACAGAAATTGCATCGGGATTGAATACAATAGTCACCATGCGCACTTTCCTCCATGAGAGTAATGTCTCAAACTGTCTACGCTTGGATCTTTCCCTGGAAGACCAGTAATAGTTTCCGATGCACATCTGGAGGCATTCTGTAATCTGTGGCCCTTCAAAGTGTTGATGAAACACAGAAATTGCATCGGGATTGAATACAACAGTCACCATGCGCACTTTTCTCCATGGGAGTAATGTCTCAAAGAGTTTACGCTTTGACCGTTCCCTGGAAGACCAGTAGTAGTTTCCGATGCAAATCTGGAGGTATTATGTAATCTGTGGACTATCTGAGTGTTGATGAAACACAGAAATTGCATCGGGATTGAATACAACAGTCACCATGCGCAATTCCTCCATGGGAGTAATGTCTCAAACAGTCTACGCTTTGATTGATCCCTGGAAGACCAGTAGTAGTTTTCGATTCACATCTGGGGGCATTCTGTAATCTGTGGACTGTCAGAGTGTTGATGAAACACAGAAATTGCATCGAAATTGAATACAATATTCACCATGCGCACTTTCCTCCATGGGAGTAATGTCCAAACTGTCTACGCTTGGATTTTTCCCTGGAAGACCAGTAATAGTTTCCGATGCACATCTGGAGGCATTCTGTAATCTGTGGACCTTCAAAGTGTTGATGAAACACAGAAATTGCACCGGGATTGAATACAACAGTCACCATGCGCAATTTCCTCCATGGGAGTAATGTCTCAAACAGTCTCCGCTTTGATCGTTCCCTGGAAGACCAGTAGTAGTTTCCGATGCAAATCTGGAGGTATTATGTAATCTGTGGACTATCTGAGTGTTGATGATACACAGAAATTGCATCGGGATTGAATACAATAGTCACCATGCGCACTTTCCTCCATGAGAGTAATGTCCTTAACTGTCTACGCTTGGATCTTTCCCTATAAGACCAGTAGTAGTTTCCGATGCACATCTGGCGGCATTCTGTAATCTGTGGACTATCAGAGTGTTGATGAAACACAGAAATTGCATCGGGATTGAATACAACAGTCACCATGCGCACTTTCCTCCATGGGAGTAATGTCTCAAACAGTCTACGCTTTGATCGTTCCCTGGAAGACCGGTAGTAGTTTCCGATGCAAATCTGGAGGTATTATGTAATCAGTGGACTATCTGAGTGTTGATGAAACACAGAAATTGCATGGGGATTGAATACAACAGTCACCATGCGCAATTCCTCCATGGGAGTAATGTCTCAAACAGTCTACGTTTGATGGATCCCTGGAAGACCAGTAGTAGTTTCCGATTCACATCTGGAGGCATTCTGTAATCTGTGGACTGTCAGAGTGTTGATGAAACACAGAAATTGCATCGGGATTGAATACAATAGTCACAATGCGCACTTTCCTCCATGGGAGTAATGTCTCAAACTGTCTACGCTTCGATCTTTCACTGGAAGACCAGTAATAGTTTCCGATGCACATCTGGAGGCATTCAGTAATCTGTAGACCTTCAAAGTGTTGATGAAACACAGAAATTGCATCGGGATTGAATACAACAGTCACCATGTGCACTTTCCTCCATGTGAGTAATGTCTCAAACAGTCTACGATTTGATCGATCCCTGGAAGACCAGTAGTAGTTTCCGATGCACATCTGGAGGCATTCTGTAATCTGTGGACTATCAGAGTGTTGATGAAACACCGAAATTGCATCGGGATTGAATACAACAGTCACCATGCGCACTTTCCTCCATGGGAGTAATGTCTCAAACAGTCTACGCTTTGATCGTTCCCTGGAAGTCATTGTAATAGTTTCCGATGCACATCTGGAGGCACTCTGTAATCTGTGGACTATCAGAGAGTCGATGAAACACAGAAATTGCATCGGGATTGAAAACAACAGTCACCATGCGCACATTCCTACATAGGAGTAATGTCTCAAACAGTCTACGCTTTGATCGTTCCCTGGAAGACCAGTAGTAGTTTCCGATGCACATCTGGAGGCATTCTGTATTCTGTGGACCTTCAAACTTTTGATGAAACACAGAAATTGCTTCGGTATGGAATACATCAGTCACCATGCGCTCTTTACTCCATGGGAGTAATGTGTCAAACTGTCTACGTTTTGATCGTTCCCTGGAAGACCAGTGGTAGTTTCCGATGCTCATCTGGAGGCATTCTGTTATCTGTGGACCTTCAAACATTTGATGAAACACAGAAATTGCTTCGGTATGGAATACATCAGTCGCCATGCGCACGATGCTCCATGTGAGTAATGTCTCAATCAGTCTACGATTTGATCGTTCCCTGGAAGACCAGTAGTAGTTTCCGATGCACATCTGGAGGCATTCTGTAATCTGTGGACTATCAGAGTGTTGATGAAACACAGAAATTGCATCGGGATTGAATACAATAGTCACCATGCGCACTTTCCTCCATGGGAGTAATGTCTCAAACTGTCTACGCTTGGATCTTTCCCTGGAAGACCAGTAATAGTTTCCGATGCACATCTGGAGGCATTCTGTAATCTGTGGCCCTTCAAAGTGTTGATGAAACACAGAAATTGCATCGGGATTGAATACAACAGTCACCATGCGCACTTTTCTCCATGGGAGTAATGTCTCAAAGAGTCTACGCTTTGACCGTTCCCTGGAAGACCAGTAGTAGTTTCCGATGCAAATCTGGAGGTATTATGTAATCTGTGGACTATCTGAGTGTTGATGAAACACAGAAATTGCATCGGGATTGAATACAACAGTCACCATGCGCAATTCCTCCATGGGAGTAATGTCTCAAACAGTCTACGCTTTGATTGATCCCTGGAAGACCAGTAGTAGTTTTCGATTCACATCTGGAGGCATTCTGTAATCTGTGGACTATCTGAGTGTTGATGAAACACAGAAATTGCATCGGGATTGAATACAATATTCACCATGCGCACTTTCCTCCATGGGAGTAATGTCTCAAACTGTCTACGCTTGGATTTTTCCCTGGACGACCAGTAATAGTTTCCGATGCACATCTGGAGGCATTCTGTAATCTGTGGACCTTCAAAGTGTTGATGAAACACAGAAATTGCATCGTGATTGAATACAACAGTCACCATGCGCAATTTCCTCCATGGGAGTAATGTCTCAAACTGTCTACGCTTTAATCGTTCCCTGGAAGACCAGTAGTAGTTTCCGATGCTCATCTGGAGGCATTCTGTATTCTGTGGACTTTCGAAGTGTTGATGAAACACAGAAAATGCATCGGGATTGTATTCAACAGGCACCATGCAGGCTTTTCTCCATGGGAGTAATGCCTCAAACAGTCTACGCTTTGATCGTTCCCTGGAAGACCAGTTGTAGTTTCCGATACAGATCTGGAGGCATTCTGTAATCTGTGGACTTTCGAAGTGTTGATGAAACACAGAAAATGCATCGGGATTGTATTCAACAGGCACCATGCAGGCTTTTCTCCATGGGAGTAATGCCTCAAACAGTCTACGCTTTGATCGTTCCCTGGAAGACCAGTTGTAGTTTCCGATACAGATGTGGAGGCATTCTGTAATCTGTGGACTATCAGAGTGTTGATGAAACACAGAAATTGCATCGTGATTGAATACAACAGTCACCATGCGCACTTCCCTCATTGGTTGAAATGTCTCAAACAGTTTACGCTTTGATCGTTCCCTGGAAGACCAGTTGTAGTTTCCGATGCAAATCTGGAGGCATTCTGTAATCTGTGGAATATCTGAGTGTTGATGAAACACAGAAATTGCATCGGGATTGAATACAACAGTCACCATGCGCACTTTCCTCCATGGGAGTAATGTCTCAAACAGTCTACGCTTTGATCGTTCCCTGGAAGTCATTGTAATACTTTCCGATGCACATCTGGAGGCATTTTGTAATCTGTGGACTATCATAGTGTCGATGAAACACAGAAATTGCATCGGGATTGAAAACAACAGTCACCATGCGCACATTCCTACATAGGAGTAATGTCTCAAACTGTCTACGCTTTGATCGTTCTCTGGAAGACCAGTAGTAGTTTCCGATGCACATCTGGAGGCATTCTGTATTCTGTGGACCTACAAACTTTTGATGAAACACAGAAATTGCTTCGGTATGGAATACATCAGTCACCATGCGCACTTTCCTCCATGGGAGTAATGTGTCAAACTGTCTACGTTTTGATCGTTCCCTCTAAGACCAGTGGTAGTTTCCGATGCTCATCTGGAGGCATTCTGTAATCTGTGGACCTACAAACTTTTGATGAAACACAGAAATTGCTTCGGTATGGAATACATCAGTCACCATGCGCACTTTGCTCCATGTGAGTAATGTCTCAATCAGTCTACAATTTGATCGTTCCCTGGAAGACCAGTAGTAATTTCCGATGCACATCTGGAGGCATTCTGTAATCTGTGGACTATCAGAGTGTTGATGATACACAGAAATTGCATCGGGATTGAATACAATAGTCACCATGCGCACTTTCCTCCATGGGAGTAATGTCCTTAACTGTCTACGCTTGGATCTTTCCCTATAAGACCAGTAGTAGGTTCCGATGCACATCTGGAGGCATTCTGTAATATGTGGACTATCAGAGTGTTGATGAAACACAGAAATTGAATCGGGATTGAATACAATAGTCACCATGCGCACTTTCCTCCATGGGAGTAATGTCTCAAACTGTCTACGCTTTGATCTTTCCCTAGAAGACCAGTAATAGTTTCCGATGAACATGTGGAGGTATTATGTAATCTGTGGACTATCTGAGTGTTGTTGAAACACAGAAATTGCATCGGGATTGAATACAACAGTCACCATGCGCAATTCCTCCATGGGAGTAATGTCTCAAAGAGTCTACGCTTTGATTGATCCCTGGAAGACCAGTAGTAGTTTTCGATTCACATCTGGAGGCATTCTGTAATCTGTGGACTGTCAGAGTGTTGATGAAACACAGAAATTGCATCGCGATTGAATACAACAGTCACCATGCGCAATTCCTCCATGGGAGTAATGTCTCAAACAGTCTACGCTTTGATGGATCTCTGGAAGACCAGTAGTAGTTTCCGATTCGCAACTGGAGGAACTTTGTAATCTGTGGACTATCAGAGTGTTGACGAAACGTAGAAATTGCATCGGGATTGAATACAACAGTCACCATGCACACTTTCCTCCATGGGAGTAATGTCTCAAACTGTCTACGCTTTAATCGTTCCCTGGAAGACCAGTAGTAGTTTCCGATGCTCATCTGGAGGCATTCTGTAATCTGTGGACTATCAGAGTGTTGATGAAACACAGAAAATGCATCGGGATTGTATTCAACAGGCACCATGCAGGCTTTTCTCCATGGGAGTAATGCCTCAAACAGTCTACGCTTTGATCGTTCCCTGGAAGACCAGTTGTAGTTTCCGATACAGATCTGGAGGCATTCTGTAATCTGTGGACTATCAGAGTGTTGATGAAACACAGAAATTGCATCGTGATTGAATACAACAGTCACCATGCGCACTTTCCTCCATGGGAGTAATGTCTCAAACAGTGTTTGCTTTGATCGTTCCCTGGAAGACCAGTAGTAGTTTCCAATGCACATCTGGAGGCATTCTGTAGTCTGTGGACTATCAGAGTCTTGATGAAACACAGAAATTGCATCGAGATTGAATACAGCATACACCATGCGCACTTTCCTCAATGGTTGTAATGTCTCAAATAGTTTACGCTTTGATCGTTCCTTGGAAGACCAGTAGTAGTTTCCGATGCACATCTGGAGGCATTCTGTAATCTGTGGAATATCTGAGTTTGATGAAACACAGAAATTGCATCGGGATTGAATACAACAGTCACCATGCGCAATTCCTCCATGGGAGTAATGTCTCCAACAGTCTACGCTTTGATGGATCCCTGGAAGACCAGTAGTAGTTTCCGATTCACATCTGGAGGCATTCTGTAATCTGTGGACTGTCAGAGTGTTGATGAAACACAGAAATTGCATCGGGATTGAATACAATAGTCACCATGCGCACTTTCCTCCATGGGAGTAATGTCTCAAACTGTCTACGCTTGGATCTTTCCCTGGAAGACCTGTAATAGTTTCCGATGCACATCTGGAGGCATTATGTAATCTGTGGACCTTCAAAGTGTTGATGAAACACAGAAATTGCATCGGGATTGAATACAACAGTCACCATGTGCACTTTCCGCCATGTGAGTAATGTCTCAAACAGTCTACGATTTGATCGATCCCTGGAAGACAAGTAGTAGTTTCCGATGCACATCTGGAGGCATTCTGTAATCTGTGGACTATCAGAGTGTTGATGAAACACAGAAATTGCATCGGGATTGAATACAACAGTCACCATGCGCACTTTCCTCCATGGGAGTAATGTCTCAAACAGTCTACTCTTTGATCGTTCCCTGGAAGACCGGTAGTAGTTTCCGATGCAAATCTGGAGGTATTATGTAATCAGTGGACTATCTGAGTGTTGATGAAACACAGAAATTGCATGGGGATTGAATACAACAGTCACCATGCGCAATTCCTCCATGGGAGTAATGTCTCAAACAGTCTACGTTTGATGGATCCCTGGAAGACCAGTAGTAGTTTCCGATTCACATCTGGAGGCATTCTGTAATCTGTGGACTGTCAGAGTGTTGATGAAACACAGAAATTGCATCGGGATTGAATACAATAGTCACAATGCGCACTTTCCTCCATGAGAGTAATGTCTCAAACTGTCTACGCTTCGATCTTTCACTGGAAGACCAGTAATAGTTTCCGATGCACATCTGGAGGCATTCAGTAATCTGTGGACCTTCAAAGTGTTGATGAAACACAGAAATTGCATCGGGATTGAATACAACAGCCACAATTTGCACTTTCCTCCATGTGAGTAATGTCTCAAACAGTCTACGATTTGATCGATACCTGGAAGACCAGTAGTACTTTCCGATGCACATCTGGAGGCATTCTGTATTCTGTGGACCTTCAAACATTTGATGAAACACAGAAATTGCTTCGGTATGGAATACATCAGTCACCATGCGCACGTTGCTCCATGTGAGTAATGTCTCAATCAGTCTACGATTTGATCGTTCCCTGGAAGACCAGTAGTAGTTTCCGATGCACATCTGGAGGCATTCTGTAATCTGTGGACTATCAGAGTGTTGATGAAACACAGAAATTGCATCGGGATTGAATACAATAGTCACCATGCGCACTTTCCTCCATGGGAGTAATGTCTCAAACTGTCTACGCTTGGATCTTTCCCTGGAAGACCAGTAATAGTTTCCGATGCACATCTGGAGGCATTCTGTAATCTGTGGCCCTTCAAAGTGTTGATGAAACACAGAAATTGCATCGGGATTGAATACAACAGTCACCATGCGCACTTTTCTCCATGGGAGTAATGTCTCAAAGAGTCTACGCTTTGACCGTTCCCTGGAAGACCAGTAGTAGTTTCCGATGCAAATCTGGAGGTATTATGTAATCTGTGGACTATCTGAGTGTTGATGAAACACAGAAATTGCATCGGGATTGAATACAACAGTCACCATGCGCAATTCCTCCATGGGAGTAATGTCTCAAACAGTCTACGCTTTGATTGATCCCTGGAAGACCAGTAGTAGTTTTCGATTCACATCTGGAGGCATTCTGTAATCTGTGGACTGTCAGAGTGTTGATGAAACACAGAAATTGCATCGGGATTGAATACAATATTCACCATGCGCACTTTCCTCCATGGGAGTAATGTCTCAAACTGTCTACGCTTGGATTTTTCCCTGGAAGACCAGTAATAGTTTCCGATGCACATCTGGAGGCATTCTGTAATCTGTGGACCTTCAAAGTGTTGATGAAACACAGAAATTGCATCGGGATTGAATACAACAGTCACCATGCGCAATTTCCTCCATGGGAGTAATGTCTCAAACAGTCTCCGCTTTGATCGTTCCCTGGAAGACAAGTAGTAGTTTCCGATGCAAATCTGGAGGTATTATGTAATCTGTGGACTGTCTGAGTGTTGATGAAACACAGAAATTGCATCGGGATTGATTACAACAGTCACCATGCGCAATTCCTTCATGGGAGTAATGTCTCAAACAGTCTACGCTTTGATGGATCTCTGGAAGACCAGTAGTAGTTTCCGATTCACATCTATAGGCATTCTGTAATCTGTGGACTGTCAGAGTGTTGATGAAACACAGAAATTGCATCGGGATTGAATACAACAGTCACCATGCGCAATTTCCTCCATGGGAGTAATGTCTCAAACAGTCTCCGCTTTGATCGTTCCCTGGAGGACCAGTAGTAGTTTCTGATGCACATCTGGAGGCATTCTGTAAACTGTGGACCTTCAAAGTGTTGATGAAACACAGAAATTTCATCGGGATTGAATACAACAGACACCATGCGCACTTTCCTCCATGGGAGTAATGTCTCAAACAGTCTACGCTTTAATCGTTCCGTGGAAGACAAGTAGTAGTTTCCGATGTACATCTGGAGGCATTCTGTAGGCTGTGGACCTTCAAAGTGTTGATAAAACACAGAAGTTGCATCGAGATTCAATACAACAGTCACCATACGCACTTTCCTCCATGAGAGTAATGTCTCAAACAGTCTACGCTTTGATCTTTAACTGGAAGACCAGTAGTAGTTTCCGATGCTCATCTGGAGGCATTCTGTAATCTGTGGACTTTCGAAGTGTTGATGAAACACAGAAAATGCATCGGGATTGTATTCAACAGGCACCATGCAGGCTTTTCTCCATGGGAGTAATGCCTCAAACAGTCTACGCTTTGATCGTTCCCTGGAAGACCAGTTGTAGTTTCCGATACAGATCTGGAGGCATTCTGTAATCTGTGGACTATCAGAGTGTTGATGAAACGCAGAAATTGCATCGTGATTGAATACAACAGTCACCATGCGCACTTTCCTCCATGGGAGTAATGTCTCAAACAGTGTTTGCTTTGATCGTTCCCTGGAAGACCAGTAGTAGTTTCCAATGCACATCTGGAGGCATTCTGTAGTCTGTGGACTATCAGAGTCTTGATGAAACACAGAAATTGCATCGAGATTGAATACAGCATCCACCATGCGCACTTTCCTCAATGGTTGTAATGTCTCAAATAGTTTACGCTTTGATCGTTCCTTGGAAGACCAGTAACAGTTTCCGATGCACATCTGGAGGCATTCTGTAATCTATGGACCTTCAAAGTGTTGATGAAACACAGAAATTTCATCGGGATTGAATACAACAGTCACCATGTGCACTTTCCGCCATGTAAGTAATGTTTCAAACAGTCTACGATTTGACCGATCCCTGGGAGACCAGTAGTAGTTTCCGATGCACATCTGGAGGCATTCTGTAATCTGTGGACTATCAGAGAGTTGATGAAACACAGAAATTGCATCGGGATTGAATACAACTTTCACCATGCGCACTTTCCTCCATGGGAGTAATGTCTCAAACAGTCTACGATTTGATCGTTTCCTGGAAGACCAGTAGTAGTTTCCGATGCAAATCTGGAGGTATTATGTAATCTGTGGACTATCTGAGTGTTGATGAAACACAGAAATTGCATCGGGATTGAATACAACAGTCACCATGCGCAATTCCTCCATGGGAGTAATGTCTCAAACAGTCTACGCTTTGATGGATCCCTGGAAGACCAGTAGTAGTTTCCGATTCACATCCGGAGGCATTCTGTAATCTGTGGACTGTCAGAGTGTTGATGAAACACAGAAATTGCATCGGGATTGAATACAATAGTCACCATGCGCACTTTCCTCCATGGGAGTAATGTCTCAAACTGTCTACGCTTCGATCTTTCACTGGAAGACCAGTAATAGATTCCGATGCACATCTGGAGGCATTCTGTAATCTGTGGACCTTCAAAGTGTTGATGAAACACAGAAATTGCATCGGGATTGAATACAACAGTCACCATGTGCACTTTCCTCCATGTGAGTAATGTCTCAAACAGTCTACGAATTGATCGATCCCTGGAAGACCAGTAGTAGTTTCCGATGCACATCTGGAGGCATTCTGTAATCTGTGGACTATCAGAGTGTTGATGAAACACCGAAATTGCATCGGGATTGAATACAACAGTCACCATGCGCACTTTCCTCCATGGGAGTAATGTCTCAAACAGTCTACGCTTTGATCGTTCCCTGGAAGACCAGTAGTAGTTTCCGATGCAAATCTGGAGGTATTATGAAATCTGTGGACTATCTGAGTGTTGATGAAACACAGAAATTGCATCGGGATTGAATACAACAGTCACCATGCGCAATTACTCCATGGGAGTAATGTCTCAAACAGTCTACGCTTTGATGGATCCCTGGAAGACCAGTAGTAGTTTCCGATGCACATCTGGAGGCATTCTGTAATCTGTGGAATATCTGAGTGTTGATTAAACACAGAAATTGCATCAGGATTGAATACAACAGTCACCATGCGCACTTTCCTCCATGGGAGTAATGTCTCAAACAGTCTACGCTTTGATGGTTCCCTTTGAGACTAGTAGTAGTTTCCGATTCACATATGGATTCATTATGTTATCTGTGGACTATCTGAGTGTTGATGAAACACATAAATTGCATCGGGATTGAATACAACAGTCACCATGCGCAATTCCTCCATGGGAGTAATGTCTCAAACAGTCTACGCTTTGATCGTTCCCTGGAAGACCAGTAGTAGTTTCTGATGCACATCTGGAGGCATTCTGTAAACTGTGGACCTTCAAAGTGTTGATGATACACAGAAATTGCATCGGGATTGAATACAACAGTCACCATGCGCACTTTCCTCCATGGGAGTAATGTCTCAAACAGTCTACGCTTTGGTGGTTCCCTTTGAGACCAGTAGTAGTTTCCGATTCACATATGGATTCATTATGTTATCTGTGGACTGTCTGAGTGTTGATCAAACACAGAAATTGCATCGGGATTGAATACAACAGTCACCATGCGCAATTCCTCCATGGGAGTAATGTCTCAAACAGTCTACGCTTTGATGGATCCCTGGAAGACCAGTAGTAGTTTCCGATTCACATCTGGAGGCATTCTGTAATCTGTGGACTATCAGAGTGTTGATGAAACACAGAAATTGCATCGGGATTGAATACAATAGTCACCATGCGCACTTTCCTCCATGGGAGTAATGTCTCAAACTGTCTACGCTTCGATCTTTCACTGGAAGACCAGTAATAGTTTCCGATGAACATCTGGAGGCATTCAGTAATCTGTGGACCTTCAAAGTGTTGATGAAACACAGAAATTGCATCGGGATTGAATACACAAGTCACCATGTGCACTTCCTCCATGTGAGTAATGTCTCAAACAGTCTACGATTTGATCGATCCCTGGAAGACCAGTAATAGTTTCCGATGCACATCTGGAGGCATTCTGTAATCTGTGGACTATCAGAGTGTTGATGAAACACCGAAATTGCATCGGGATTGAATACAACAATCACCATGCGCACTTTCCTCCATGGGAGTAATGTCTCAAACAGTCTACGCTTTGATCGTTCCCTGGAAGACCAGTAGTAGTTTCCGATGCAAATCTGGAGGTATTATGAAATCTGTGGACTATCTGAGTGTTGATGAAACACAGAAATTGCATCGGGATTGAATACAACAGTCACCATGCGCAATTACTCCATGGGAGTAATGTCTCAAACAGTCTACGCTTTGATGGATCCCTGGAAGACCAGTAGTAGTTTCCGATTCACATCTGGAGGCATTCTGTAATCTGTGGACTATCAGAGTGTTGACGAAACGTAGAAATTGCATCGGGAATGAATACAACAGTCACCATGCGCAATTTCCTCCATGGGAGTAATGTCACAAACAGTTTACGCTTTGAGCGTTCCCTGGAAGACCAGCAGTAGTTTCTGATGCACATCTGGAGGCATTCTGTAAACTGTGGACCTTCAAAGTGTTGATGAAACACAGAAATTGCATCGGGATTGAATACAACAGTCACCATGTGCACTTTCCTCCATGGGAGTAATGTCTCAAACAGTCTACGCTTTAATCGTTCCCTGGAAGACAAGTAGTAGTTTCCGATGTACATCTGGAGGCATTCTGTAAGCTGTGGACCTTCAAAGTGTTGATAAAACACAGAACTTGCATCGGGATTCAATACAACAGTCACTATACGCACTTTCCTCCATGAGAGTAATGTCTCAAACAGTCTACGCTTTGATCTTTCCCTGGAAGACCAGTATTAGTTTCCGATGCACATCTGGAGGCATTTTGTAATCTGTGGACTATCGGAGTGTTGATGAAACACAGAAATTGCATCGGGATTGAATACAAAAGTCACCATGCGCACTTTCCTCCATGGGTGCAATGTCTCAAACAGTTTACGCTTTGATCGTTCCCTGGAAGACCAGTAGTAGTTTCCGATGCTCATCTGGAGGCATTCTGTAATCTGTGGACTTTCGAAGTGTTGATGAAACACAGAAAATGCATCGGGATTGTATTCAACAAGCACCATGCAGGCCTTTCTCTATGGGAGTAATGCCTCAAACAGTCTACGGTTTGATCGTTCCCTGGAAGACCAGTTGTAGTTTCCGATACAGATCTGGAGGCATTCTGTAATCTGTGGACTATCAGAGTGTTGATGAAACACAGAAATTGCATCGTGATTGAATACAACAGTCACCATGCGCACTTTCCTCCATGGGAGTAATGTCTCAAACAGTCTTTGCTTTGATCGTTCCCTGGAAGACCAGTAGTAGTTTCCGATGCACATCTGGAGGCATTCTGTAATCTGTGGAATATCTGAGTGTTGATGTAACACAGAAATTGCATCGGGATAGAATACAACAGTCACCATGCGCACTTTCCTCCATGGGAGTAATGTCTCAAACAGTCTACGCTTTGATGGTTCCCTTTGAGACCAGTAGAAGTTTCCGATTCACATCTGGATTCATTCTGTAACCTGTGGACTAGCAGAGTGTTGATGAAACACAGAAATAGCATCGGGATTGAATACAACAGTCACCATGCGCACTTTCCTCCATGGGAGTATTGTCTCAAACAGTCTACGCTTTGATCGTTCCCTGGAAGACCAGTAGTAGTTTCTGATGCACATCTGGAGGCATTCTGTAAACTGTGGACCTTCAAAGTGTTGATGAAACACAGAAATTGCATCGGGATTGAATACAACAGTCACCATGCGCACTTTCCTCCATGGGAGTAATGTCTCAAACAGTCTACGCTTTAATCGTTCCCTGGAAGACAAGTAGTAGTTTCCGATGTACATCAGGAGGCATCTGTAGGCTGTGGACCTTCAAAGTGTTGATGAAACACAGAAGTTGCATCGGGATTCAATACAACATTCACCATACGCACTTTCCTCTATGAGAGTAATGTCTCAAGCAGTCTACGCTTTGATCTTTCCCTGGAAGAACAGTATTAGTTACCGATGCACATCTGGAGGCATTTTGTAATCTGTGGACTATCGGAGTGTTGATGAAACACAGAAATTGCATCGAGATTGAATACAACACCCACCATGCGCACTTTCCTCAATGGTTGTAATGTCTCAAACAGTTTTCGCTTTGATCGGTCCCTGGAAGACCAGTAGTAGTTTCCGATGCACATCTGGAGGCATTCTGTAATCTGTGGACTATCAGAGTGTCGATGAAACACAGAAATTGCATCGGGATTGAAAACAGCAGTCACCATGCGCACATTCCTACATAGGAGTAATGTCTCAAACAGTCTTCGCTTTGATCGTTCCCTGGAAGACCAGTAGTAGTTTCCGATGCACATCTGGAGGCATTCTGTATTCTGTGGACCTTCAGACTTTTGATGAAACACAGAAATTGCTTCCGTATGGAATACATCAGTCACCATACGCTTTTTCCTCCATGGGAGTAATGTGTCAAACTGTCTACGTTTTGATCGTTCCCTGGAAGACCAGTGGTAGTTTCCGATGCTCATCTGGAGGCATTCTGTAATCTGTGGACCTTCAAACTTTTGATGAAACACAAAAATTGCTTCGGTATGGAATACGTCAGTCACCATGCGCACTTTGCTCCATGTGCGTAATGTCTCAATCAGTCTACGATTTGATCGTTCCCTGGAGGACCAGTAGTAGTTTCCAATGCACATCTGGAGGCATTCTGTAATCTGTGGACTATCAGAGTGTTGATGAAACACAGAAATTGCATCGGGTTTGAATACAACAGTCACCATGCGATCATTCCTCCACGGGAGTAATGTCTCAAACAGACTACGCTTTGATCTTTCCAAGGGAGACCAGTAGTAGTTTCCAATGCACATCTCGTGGCATTCTGTAATCTGTGGACTATCAGAGTGTTGATGAAACACAGAAATTGCATTGGGATTGAATACAACAGTCACCATGCGCACTTTCCTCCACGGGAGTAATGTCTCAAACAGTCTACGCTTTGATCGTTCCCTGGAAGACCAGTAGTAGTTTCCGATGCACGTCAGTGGCATTCTGTAATCTGTGGAGTATCAGAGTGTTGTTGAAACACAGAAATTGTATCGTGATTGAATAAAACAGTCACCATGCGCACTTTCCTACATGGGATTAATGTCTCAAACAGTCTACGCTTTGATCGTTCCCTTTAAGACCAGTAGTAGTTTCCGATGCACATCTGGTGACATTCTGTAGTCTGTGGACTATCAGAGTGTTGATGAAACACAGAAATTGCATCGGGAATGAATACAACAGTCACCATGTGCACTTTCCTCCATGTTAGTAATGTCTCAAACAGTTTACGCTTTGATCGTTCCCTCGAAGACCAGTGGTAGTTTCTGATTCACATCTGGAGGCATTCTGTAATCTCTGGACTATCAGAGTGTTGATGAAACACATAAATTGCAACGGGATTGAATACAACAGTCACCATGCGTACTTTCCTCCATGAGAGTAATGTCTCAAACAGTCTACGCTTTGATCGTTCCCTGGAAGACGAGTAGTAGTTTCCGATGCACGTCTGGTGGCATTCTGTAATCTGTGCACGATCAGAGTGTTGATGAAACACAGAAATTCCATCGGTATTGAATACAACAGTCACCATGCTCACTTTCTTCCACGGGAGTAATGTCTCAAATAGTCTACGCTTTGATCGATCCCTGGAAGACCAGTAGTAGTTTCCGATGCACGTCTGGTGGCATTATGTAATCTGTGGACTATCAGAGTGTTGATGAAACACAGAAATTGCATCGGGATTGAATACAACAGTCACCATGTGCACTTTCCTCCATGTTAGTAATGTCTCAAACAGTCTACGCTTTGATCGTTCCCTCGAAGACCAGTGGTAGTTTCTGATTCACATCTGGAGGCATTCTGTAATCTGTAGACTATCAGAGTGTTGATGAAACACAGAAATTGCAACGGGATTGAATACAACAGTCACCATGCGCACTTTCCTCCATGAGAGTAATGTCTCTAACATTTTACAATGTGATCGTTCCCTGGAAGACCAGTAGTAGTTTCCAATGCACATCTGGAGGCATTCTGTAATCTGTGGACTATCAGAGTCTTGATGAAATACAGAAATTTCATCGGGATTAAACACAACAGTCACCATGCGCACTTTCCTCCATGGTAGTAATGTCTCAAACAGTCTACGCTTTGATCGTTCCCTGGAAGACCAGTAGTAGTTTCCAATGCACATCTGGAGGCATTCTGTAATCTGTGGACTATCAGAGTGTTGATGAAACACAGAAATTGCATCGGGATTGAATACAACAGTCACCATGCGATCTTTCCTCCACGGGAGTAATGTCTCAAACAGTCTACTCTTTGATCGTTCCCTGGAAACCAGAAGTAGTTTCCGATGCACATCTGGAGGCATTCTGTAATCTGTGGAGTGTCAGAGTGTTGATGAAATACACAAATTCCATCGGGATTGAATACAACAGTCACCATGCGCACTTTCCTCCACGGGAGTAATGTCTCAAACAGTCTACGCTTTGATCGTTCCCTGGAAGACCAGTAGTAGTTTCCGATGCACGTCTGGTGGCATTCTGTAATCTGTGGACTATCAGAGTGTTGACGAAACACAGAAATTGCATCGGGATTGAATACAACAGTCACCTTGCCCACTTTCCTCCACGGGAGTAATGTCTCAAATAGTCTACACTTTGATCGTTCCCTGGAAGACCAGTAGTAGTTTCCAATGCACATCTGGATGCATTCTGTAATCTGTGGACCTTCATAGTGTTGATGAAACACAGAAATAGCATCGGGATTGAATACAACAGTCCCCATGCGCACTTTCTCCACTGGAGTAATGTCTCAAACAGTCTACGCTCTGATCGTTCCCTGGAAAACCAATAGTAGTTTCCCATGCACACCTGGTGGCATTCTGTAATCTGTGGACTATCATAGTGTTGACGAAACACAGAAATTCGATCGGGATTGAATACAACAGTCACCAAGCGCACTTTCCTAGACGGGAGTAATGTCTCAAACAGTCTACGATTTGATCGTTCCCTGGAAGACCAGTAGTAGTTTCCAATGCACATCTGGAGGCATTCTGTAACCTGTGGACTATCAGAGTGTTGATGAAACACAGAAATTGCATCGGGATTGAATACAACAGTCACCATGCGATCTTTCCTCAACGGGAGTAATGTCTCAAACAGTCTACGCTTTGATCGTTCCCTGGGAGACCAGTAGTAGTTTCCGATGCACTTCTCGTGGCATTCTGTAATCTGTGGACTATCAGAGTGTTGATGAAACACAGAAATTGCATCGGGATTGGATACAACAGTCACCATGCGCACTTTCTCCACGGGAGTAATGTCTCAAACAGTCTACGCTCTGATCGTTCCCTGGAAGACCAGTAGTGGTTTCCGATGCACTTCTGGTGGCACTCTGTAGTCTGTGGACTATCAGAGTGTTGATGAAACACAGAAATTGCACGGGATTGAATACAACAGTCACCATGCGCACTTTCCTCCGCGGGAGTAATGTCTCAAACAGTCTACGCTTTGATTGTTCCCTGCAAGACCAGAAGCAGTTTCCGATGCACATCTGGAGGCATTCTGTAATCTGTGGAGTATCAGAGTGTTGATGAAACACAGAAATTGCATCGGGATTGAATACAACAGTCACCATGCCCACCTTCTTCCATGGGAGTAATGTCTCAAACAGTCTACGCTTTGATCGTTCCCTAGAGGACCAGAAGTAGTTTCCGATGCACATCTGGAGGCATTCTGTAATCTGTGGACTATCAGAGTGTTGATGAAACACAGAAATGGCATCGGGATTGAATACAACAGTCACCATGCGCACTTTCCTCCACGGGAGCAATGTCTCATACAGTCTACGATTTGATCGTTCCCTGGGAGACCAGTAGTAGTTTCCGATGCACTTCTCGTGGCATTCTGTAATCTGTGGACTATCAGAGTGTTGATGAAACACAGAAATTTCATCGGGATTGAATACAACAGTCACCATGCGCACATTCCTCCATGGGAGTAGTGTGTCAAACAGTCTACCCTTTGATCGTTCCCTGGAAACCAGAAGTAGTTTCCGATGCACATCTGGAGGCATTCTGTAATCTGTGGACTATCAGAGTGTTGATGAAACACAGAAATAGCATCGGGATTGAATACAACAGTCCCCATGCGCACTTTCTCCACTGGAGTAATGTCTCAAACAGTCTACGCTCTGGTCGTTCCCTGGAAAACCAATAGTAGTTTCCCATGCACACCTGGTGGCATTCTGTAATCTGTGGACTATCATAGTGTTGACGAAACACAGAAATTCGATCGGGATTGAATACAACAGTCACCATGCGCACTTTCGTAGACGGGAGTAATGTCTCAAACAGTCTACGATTTGATCGTTCCCTGGAAGACCAGTAGTAGTTTCCAATGCACATCTGGAGGCATTCTGTAACCTGTGGACTATCAGAGTGTTGATGAAACACAGATATTGCATCGGGATTGAATACAACAGTCACCATGCGATCTTTCCTCAACGGGAGTAATGTCTCAAACAGTCTACGATTTGATCTTTCCAAGGGAGACCAGTAGTAGTTTCCGATGCACGTCTGGTGGCATTCCGTAATCTGTGGACCAGCAGAGTGTTGATAAAACACAGAAATTGCATCGGGAATGAATACAACAGTTACCATGTGCACTTTCCTCCACGGGAGTAATGTCTCAAACAGTTTACGCTTTGATCGTTCCCTGGAACACCAGTAGTAGTTTCCGATGCACATCTGGAGGTATTCTGTAATGTGTGGACAATCAGAGTGTTGATGAAACACAGATATTGCATCGGGATTGAATACAACTGTCACCATGCGCACTTTCCTCCATGGGAGTAATGTCTCTAACAGTCTACGCTTAGATCGTTCCCTAGAGGACCAGAAGTAGTTTCCGATGCACATCTGGAGGCATTCTGTAATCTGTGTACTATCGGAGTGTTGATGCAACACAGAAATTTCATCGGGATTAAATACAACAGTCACCTTGCGCACTTTCCTCCATGGGAGTAATGTCTCAAACAGTCGACGCTTTGATCGTTCCCTGGAAGACCAGTAGTAGTTTCCGATGCACATCTGGAGGCATTCTGTAATCTGTGGAGTATCAGAGTGTTGATGAAACACAGAAATTGCATCGGGATTGAATACAACAGTCACCATGCCCACCTTCTTCCATGGGAGTAATGTCTCAAACAGTCTACGCTTTGATCGTTCCCTAGAGGACCAGAAGTAGTTTCCGATGCACATCTGGAGGCATTCTGTAATCTGTGCACTATCAGAGTGTTGATTAAACACAGAAATGGCATCGGGATTGAATACAACAGTCACCATGCGCACTTCCTCAACGGGAGCAATGTCTCATACAGTCTACGCTTTTATCGTTCCCTGGGAGACCAGTAGTAGTTTCCGATGCACTTCTCGTGGCATTCTGTAATCTGTGGACTATCAGAGTGTTGATGAAACACAGAAATTGCATCGGGATTGAATTCAACAGTCACCATGCGCACTTTCTCCACGGGAGTAATGTCTCAAACAGTCTACGCTCTGATCGTTCCCTGGAAGACCAGTAGTGGTTTCCGATGCACTTCTGGTGGCACTCTGTAGTCTGTGGACTATCAGAGTGTTGATGAAACACAGAAATTGCACGGGATTGAATACAACAGTCACCATGAGCACTTTCCTCCGCGGGAGTAATGTCTCAAACAGTCTACGCTTTGATCGTTCCCTGGAAGAGCAGTAGTAGTTTCCGATGCACGTCTGGTGGCATTCTGTAATCTGTGGACTGTCAGAGTGTTGATGAAATACACAAATTGCATCGGGATTGAATACAACAGTCACCATGTGCACTTTCCTCCACGGGAGTAATGTCTCAAACAGTCTACGCTTTGATCGTTCCCTGGAACACCAGTAGTAGTTTCCGATGCACATCTGGAGAAATTCTGTAATCTGTGTACTATCAGAATGTTGATAAAACACAGAAATTTCATCGGGATTAAATACAACAGTCACCTTGCGCACTTTCCTCCATGGGAGTAATGTCTCAAACAGTCGACGCTTTGGTCGTTCCCTGGAAGACCAGTAATAGTTTCCGATGCACATCTGGAGGCATTCTGTAATCTGTGGACTACCAGAGTGTTGAAGAAACACAGAAATTGCATCGGGATTGAATACAACAGTCACCATGCGCACCTTCCTCCATGGGAGTAGTGTCTCAAAGAGTTTACACTTTGATCGTTCGCTAGAGGACTAGAAGTAGTTTCCGATGCACATCTGGAGGCATTCTGTAATCTGTGGACTATCAGAGTGTTGATGAAACACAGAAACGGCATCGGGATTGAATACAACAGTCACCATGCGCACTTTCCTTCACGGGAGTAATGTCTCATACAGTCTACGCTTTGATCGTTCCCTGGGAGACCAGTAGTAGTTTCCGATGCACATCTCGTGGCATTCTGTAATCTGTGGACTATCAGAGTGTTGAAGAAATACACAAATTGCAAAGGGATTGAATACAACAGTCACCATGCGCACTTTCTTAAATGGGAGTAATGTCTCAAACAGTCTACGCTTTGATCGTTTCCGATGCACATCTGGAGGTATTCTGTAATGTGTGGACTATCAGAGTGTTGATGAAACACAGAAATTGCATCGGGATTGAATACAACAGTCACCATGTTCACCTTCCTCCATGGGAATAATGTCTCAAAGAGTTTACGCTTTCATCGTTTCCTGGAAGACCCGTAGTAGTTTCCGATGCACATCTGGAGGCATTCTGTAATCGGTGGACTGTCAGAGTGTTGATGAAATACACAAATTTCATCGGGATTGAATAAAACAGTCACCATGCGCACTTTCCTACATGGGAGTAATGTCACACAGTCTACGCTTTGATCGTTACCTGGAAGACCAGTAGTAGTTTCCGATGCACATCTGGTGGCATTCTGTAGTCTGTGGACTATCAGAGTGTTGATGAAACACAGAAATTGCATCGGGATTGAATACAACAGTCACCATGTGCACTTTCCTCCATGTTAGTAATGTCTCAAACAGTCTACGCTTTGATCGTTCCCTCGAAGACCAGTGGTAGTTTCTGATTCACATCTGGAGACATTCTCTAATCTGTGGACTATCAGAGTGTTGATGAAATACAGAAATTTCATCGGGATTAAACACAACAGTCACCATGCGCACTTTCCTCCATGGTAGTAATGTCTCAAACAGTCTACGCTTTGATCGTTCCCTGGAAGACCAGTAGTAGTTTCCGATGTTTATCTGGAGGCATTCTGTAATCTGTGGACTATCACAGTGTTGATGAAACACAGAAACTGCATCGGGATTGAATACAACAGTCACCATGCGCACTTTCCCCCATGGGAGTAGTGTGTCAAACAGTCTACGCTTTGATCGTTCCCTGGAAACCAGAAGTAGTTTCCCATGCACATCTGGAGGCATTCTGTAATCTGTGGACTATCAGAGTGTTGATGAAACACAGAAATTCCATCGGGATTGTATACAGCAGTCACCATGCGCACATTCCTCCATGGGAGCAATGTCTCAAACAGTCTACGCTTTGATCTTTCCCTGGAAGATCAGTAGTAGTTTCCGATGCACGTCTGGTGGCATTATGTAATCTGTGGACTATCAGAGTGTTGATGAAACACAGAAATTGCATCGGGATTGAATACTACAGTCACCATGCGCACTTTCCTCAATGGGAGTAATGTCTAAAATAGTCTACACTTTGATCGGTCCCTGGGAGACCAGTAGTAGTTTCCGATGCACATCTCGATGCATTCTGTAATCTGTGGACCTCCAAAGTGTCGATGAAACACAGAAATTTCTTCGGGATTGAATACAACAGTCAGCATGCGCACTCTCCTCCATGGGAGTAGTGTGTCAAACAGTCTACTCTTTGATCGTTCCCTGGAAACCAGAAGTAGTTTCCGATGCACATCTGGAGGCATTCTGTAATCTGTGGACTGTCAGAGTGTTGATGAAATACACAAATTCCATCGGTATTGAATACAACAGTCACCATGCGCACTTTCCTCCACGGGTGTAATGTCTCAAACAGTCTACGCTTTGATCGTTCCCTGGAAGACCAGTAGTAGTTTCCGATGCACGTCTGGTGGCATTCTGTAATCTGTGGACGATCAGAGTGTTGATGAAAATCAGAAATTGCATCGGCATTGAATACAACAGTCACCATGCGCACTTTCCTCCACGGGACTAATGTCTCAAACAGTCTACGCTTTGATCGTTTACTGCAAGACCAGAAGTAGTTTCCGATGCACATCTGGAGGCATTCTGTAATCTGTGTACTATCAGAGTGTTGATGAAACACAGAAATTTCATCGAGACTGAATACAACAGTCACCATGAGCACTTTCCTCCATGGGAGTAATGTCTCTAACAGTCTACGCTTTGTTCGTTCCCTGGAAGACCAGAAGTAGTTTCCGATGCACATCTGGAGGCATTCTGTAATCTGTGTACTATCAGAGTGTTGATGAAACACAGAAATTTCATCGGGATTGAATACAACAGTCACCATGCGCAGTTTCCTCAATGGGCGTAATGTGTCTAACACTCTACGCTTTTATCGTTCCCCGGAAGACCAGTAGTAGTTTCCGATACACATCTGGTGGCATTCTGTAATCTGTGGAGTATCAGAGTGTTGTTGAAACACAGAAATTGTATCGTGATTGAATAAAACAGTCACCATGCGCACTTTCCTACATGGGAGTAATGTCTCAAACTGTCTACGCTTTGATCGTTCCCTGGAAGACCAGTAGTAGATTCCGATGCACATCTGGTGGCATTCTGTAGTCTGTGGACTATCAGAGTGTTGATGAAACACAGAAATTGCATCGGGATTGAATACAACAGTCACCATGCGCACTTTCCTCCATGTTAGTAATGTCTCAAACAGTCTACGCTTTGATCGTTCCCTCGAAGACCAGTGGTAGTTTCTGTTTCACATCTGGAAGGATTCTGGAATCTGTAGACTATCAGAGCGTTGATGAAACACAGAAATTGCAACGGGATTGAATACAACAGTCGCCTTGCGCACTGTTCTCCATGAGAGTAATGTCTCTAATATTTTACAATGTGATCGTTCCCTGGAAGACCAGTAGTAGTTTCCAATGCACATCTGGAGGCATTCCGTAATCTGTGGACTGTCAGTGTGTTGATGAAATACTCAAATTGCATCGGGATTGAATACAACAGTCACCATGCGCACTTTCCTCCATGGGAGTAGTGTGTCAAACAGTCTACGCTTTGATCGTTCCCTGGAAACCAGAAGTAGTTTCCGATGCACATCTGGAGGCATTCTGTAATCTGTGGACCTTCAAAGTGTTGATGAAACACAGAAATTTCATCGAAATTGAATACAACAGTCACCATGCGCACTTTCCTCCATGGGAGTAGTGTGTCAAACAGTCTACGCTTTGATCGTTCCTGGAAACCAGAAGTAGTTTCCGATGCACATCTGGAGGCATTCTGTAATCTGTGGACTGTCAGAGTGATATGAAATACACAAATTGCATCGGGATTGAATACAACAGTCACCATGTGCCCTTTCCTCCACGGGAGTAATGTCTCAAACAGTGTACGCTTTGATCGTTCCCTGAACACCAGTAGTAGTTTCCGATGCACATCTGGATTTATTCTGTAATGTGTAGACAATCAGAGTGTTGATGAAACACAGAAATTGCATCGGGATTGAATACAACTATCACCATGCGCACTTTCCTCCATGGGAGTAATGTCTCTAACAGTCTACGCTTTGATCGTTCCCTGGAAGACCAGTAGTAGTTTCCGATGCACATCTGGAGGCATTCTGTAATCTGTGTACTATCGGAGAGTTGATGCAACACAGAAATTTCATCGGGATTAAATACAACAGTCACCTTGCTCACTTTCCTCCATGGGAGTAATGTCTCAAACAGTCGACGCTTTGATCGTTCCCTGGGAGACCAGTAGTAGTTTCCGATGCACATCTGGAGGCATTCTGTAATCTGTGGACTGTCAGAGTGTTGATGAAATACACAAATTGCATCGGGATAGAATACAACAGTCACCATGCGCACCTTCCTCCATGGGAGTAATGTCTCAAAGAGTTTACGCTTTCATCGTTTCCTGGAAGACCCGTAGTAGTTTCCGATGCACATCTGGAGGCATTCTGTAATCTGTGGACTGTCAGAGTGTTGATGAAATACACAAATTGCATCGGGATTGAATGCAACAGTCACCATGCGCACTTTCCTCCACAGGAGTAATGTCTCAAACAGTCTACGCTTTGATTTTCACTGGAAGACCAGTAGTAATTTCCGATGCACATCTGGAGGCATTCTGTAATCTGTGTACTATCAGAGTGTTGATGAAACACAGAAATTTCATCGGGATTGAATACAACAGTCACCATGCGCACTTTCCTCCATGGCGTAATGTGTCTAACAGTCTACGCTTTGATCGTTCCCTGGAAGACCAGTAGTAGTTTCCGATACACATCTGGAGGCATTCTGTAATCTGTGGACTATCAGAGTGTTGATGAAACACAGAAAAATCATCGGGATTGAATACAACAGTCACCATACGCACTTTCCTCAATGGGAGTATTGCCTCTAACAGTCTACACTTTGATCGTTACCTGGAAGACCAGTAGTAGCTTCCAACGCACATCTAGAGGCATTCTGTAATCTGTGGACTATCAGAGTGTTGATGAAACACAGAAATTGCATCGGGATAAAATACAACAGTCACCAAGCGCACTTTCCTCCATGGGAGTAATGTCTCTAACAGTCTACGCTTTGATCGTTCCCTGGAAGACCATAAGTAGTTTCTGATGCACATCTGGAGGCTTTCTGTAATCTGTGGACTATCAGACTGTTGATGAAATACAGAAATAGCATCAGGATTGAATACCACAGTCACCATGAGCACTTTCCTCCATGGGAGTAATGTCTCAAACAGTCTACGCTTTGATCGTTCCCTGGATGACCAGTAGTAGTTTCCGATGCACATCTGGAGGTAATCCGTAATGTGTGGACTATCAGGGTGTTGATGAAACACAGAAATTGCATCGGGATTGAATACAACAGTCACCATGCGCACTTTCCTCCATGGGAGTAACGCCTCTAACAGTCTACACTTTGATCGTTCCCTGGAAGACCAGTAGTAGCTTCCAATGCACATCTGGAGGCATTCTGTAATCTGTGGACTATCAGAGTGTTGATGAAACACAGAAATTGCATCGGGATTGAATACAACAGTCACCATGCGCACTTTCCTCAACAGGAGTAATGTCTCAATCTGTCGACGCTTTGATCGCTCCCTGGAAGACCAGTAGTAGTTTCCGATGCACATCTGGTGGCATTCCTTAATCTGTGGACTATCAGAGTGTTGATGAAACACAGAGATTGCATCGGGATTGAATACAACAGCCACCATGCGCACTTTCCTCCATGGGAGTAATGTCTCAAATAGTCTACGCTTTGATCGTTCCCTGGAACGCCAGTAGTAGTTTCCAATGCACATCTGGATGCATTCTGTAATCTGTGGACCTTCAAAGTGTTGATGAAACACAGAAATTGCATCTGGATTGAATACAACAGTCACCATGCGCACTTGCCTCCATGTTAGTAATGTCTCAAACAGTCTACGCTTTGATCGCTCCCTGGAAGACCAGTGGTAGTTTCCGATGCACATCTGGAGGCATTCTGTAATCTGTGGAGTATCAGAGTGTTGATGAAACACCGAAATTGCATCGGGATTGAATACAACAGTCACCATGGCAACATTCCTCCATGGGAGTAATGTCTCAAACAGTCTACTCTTTGGTCGTACCCTGGAAGATCAGTAGTAGTTTAAGATGTACATCTGGAGGCATTCTGTAATCTGTGGACTATCAGAGTGTTGATGAAACACAAAAAATTGCATCGGGATTGAATACAACAGTCACCATGCGCAGTTTCAACCATGAGAGTAGTGTCTCAAACAGTCTACGCTTTTATCATTCCCTGGAAGACCAGTAGTAGTTTCCGATGCACGTCTGGTGGCATTCTGTAATCTGGACTATCAGAGTGTTGATGAAACAGAGAAATTAGATAGGGATTGAATACAACAGTAACCATCCGCACTTTCCTCCACGGGAATAATGTCTCAAGCAGTCTACGCTTTGATCGTTCCCTTGAAGACCAGTAGTAGTTTCCGATGCACATCCTGTTCATTCTGGAATCTGTGGACTATCAGAGTGTTGATGAAACACAGAAATTGCATCGCGATTGAATACAACAGTCACCATGCGCACTTTCCTCCACGGGAGTAATGTCTGAAACAGTCTACGCTTTGATCGTTCCCTGGAAGACCTGTAGTAGTTTCCGATGCACATCCTGTTCATTCTGTAATCTGTGGACTATCAGAGTGTTGATGAAACACAGGAATTGCATCGGAATTGAATACAACAGTCACCATGCGCACTTTCCTCCACGGGAGTAATGTCTCAAACAGTCTACGCTTTGATCGTTCCCTGGAAGACCAGTAGTAGTTTCCGATGCACATCTGGTGGCATTGTGTAATTTGTAGGCTATCAGAGTGTTGATGAAACACAGAAATTGCATCGGGATTGAATACAACAGTCACCATGCGCACTTTCCTCCATGGGAGTAATGTCTCAAACAGTCTACGCTTCGATCGTTCCCTGGTAGACCAGTAGTAGTGTCCGATGCACATCTGGAGGTATTCTGTAATGTGTGGACTATCAGAGTGTTGATGAAACACAAAAATTTCATCGGGATTAAATACAACAGTCACCATGCGCACTTTCCTCCATGGGAGTAGTGTGTCAAACAGTCTACGCTTTGATCGTTCCTGGAAACCAGAAGTAGTTTCCGATGCACATCTGGAGGCATTCTGTAATCAGTGGACTGTCAGAGTGTTGATGAAACACAGAAATTGCATCGGGATTGTATACAGCAGTCACCATGCGCACATTCCTCCATGGGAGCAATGTCTCAAACAGTCTACGCTTTCATCTTTCCCTGGAAGATCAGTAGTAGTTTCCGATGCACGTCTGGTGGCATTATGTAATCTGTGGACTATCAGAGTGTTGATGAAACACAGAAATTGCATCGGGATTGAATACTACAGTCACCATGCGCACTTTCCTCAATGGGAGTAATGTCTAAAATAGTCTACACTTTGATCGTTCCCTGGGAGACCAGTAGTAGTTTCCGATGCACATCTCGATTCATTCTGTAATCTGTGGACCTCCAAAGTGTCGATGAAACACAGAAATTTCTTCGGGATTGAATACAACAGTCAGCATGCGCACTCTCCTCCATGGGAGTAGTGTGTCAAACAGTCTACTCTTTGATCGTTCCCTGGAAACCAGAAGTAGTTTCCGATGCACATCTGGAGGCATTCTGTAATCTGTGGACTGTCAGAGTGTTGATGAAATACACAAATTCCATCGGTATTGAATACAACAGTCACCATGCGCACTTTCCTCCACGGGTGTAATGTCTCAAACAGTCTACGCTTTGATCGTTCCCTGGAAGACCAGTAGTAGTTTCCGATGCACGTCTGGTGGCATTCTGTAATCTGTGGACGATCAGAGTGTTGATGAAAATCAGAAATTGCATCGGCATTGAATACAACAGTCACCATGCGCACTTTCCTCCACGGGACTAATGTCTCAAACAGTCTACGCTTTGATCGTTTACTGCAAGACCAGAAGTAGTTTCCGATGCACATCTGGAGGCATTCTGTAATCTGTGTACTATCAGAGTGTTGATGAAACACAGAAATTTCATCGAGACTGAATACAACAGTCACCATGAGCACTTTCCTCCATGGGAGTAATGTCTCTAACAGTCTACGCTTTGTTCGTTCCCTGGAAGACCAGAAGTAGTTTCCGATGCACATCTGGAGGCATTCTGTAATCTGTGTACTATCAGAGTGTTGATGAAACACAGAAATTTCATCGGGATTGAATACAACAGTCACCATACGCAGTTTCCTCCATGGGCGTAATTTGTCTAACAGTCTACGCTTTGATCGTTCCCTGGAAGACCAGTAGTAGTTTCCGATACACATCTGGTGGCATTCTGTAATCTGTGGAGTATCAGAGTGTTGTTGAAACACAGAAATTGTATCGTGATTGAATAAAACAGTCACCATGCGCACTTTCCTACATGGGAGTAATGTCTCAAACTGTCTACGCTTTGATCGTTCCCTGGAAGACCAGTAGTAGATTCCGATGCACATCTGGTGGCATTCTGTAGTCTGTGGACTATCAGAGTGTTGATGAAACACAGAAATTGCATCGGGATTGAATACAACAGTCACCATGCGCACTTTCCTCCATGTTAGTAATGTCTCAAACAGTCTACGCTTTGATCGTTCCCTCGAAGACCAGTGGTAGTTTCTGTTTCACATCTGGAAGGATTCTGTAATCTGTAGACTATCAGAGCGTTGATGAAACACAGAAATTGCAACGGGATTGAATACAACAGTCACCATGCGCACTGTTCTCCATGAGAGTAATGTCTCTAATATTTTACAATGTGATCGTTCCCTGGAAGACCAATAGTAGTTTCCAATGCACATCTGGAGGCATTCAGTAATCTGTGGACTGTCAGTGTGTTGATGAAATACTCAAATTGCATCGGGATTGAATACAACAGTCACCATGCGCACTTTCCTCCATGGGAGTAGTGTGTCAAACAGTCTACGCTTTGATCGTTCCCTGGAAACCAGAAGTAGTTTCCGATGCACATCTGGAGGCATTCTGTAATCTGTGGACCTTCAAAGTGTTGATGAAACACAGAAATTTCATCGAAATTGAATACAACAGTCACCATGCGCACTTTCCTCCATGGGAGTAGTGTGTCAAACAGTCTACGCTTTGATCGTTCCTGGAAACCAGAAGTAGTTTCCGATGCACATCTGGAGGCATTCTGTAATCTGTGGACTGTCAGAGTGATATGAAATACACAAATTGCATCGGGATTGAATACAACAGTCACCATGTGCACTTTCCTCCACGGGAGTAATGTCTCAAACAGTGTACGCTTTGATTGTTCCCTGAACACCAGTAGTAGTTTCCGATGCACATCTGGATTTATTCTGTAATGTGTAGACAATCAGAGTGTTGATGAAACACAGAAATTGCATCGGGATTGAATACAACTATCACCATGCGCACTTTCCTCCATGGGAGTAATGTCTCTAACAGTCTACGCTTTGATCGTTCCCTGGAAGACCAGTAGTAGTTTCCGATGCACATCTGGAGGCATTCTGTAATCTGTGTACTATCGGAGTGTTGATGCAACACAGAAATTTCATCGGGATTAAATACAACAGTCACCTTGCTCACTTTCCTCCATGGGAGTAATGTCTCAAACAGTCGACGCTTTGATCGTTCCCTGGGAGACCAGTAGTAGTTTCCGATGCACATCTGGAGGCATTCTGTAATCTGTGGACTGTCAGAGTCTTGATGAAATACACAAATTGCATAGGGATAGAATACAACAGTCACCATGCGCACTTTCCTCCACGGGAGTAATGTCTCAAACAGTCTACGCTTTGATCGTTCCCTGGAAGACCAGTAGTAGTTTCCGATGCACATCTGGAGGTATTCTGTAATGTGTGGACTATCAGAGTGTTGATGAAACACAGAAATTGCATCGGGATAGAATACAACAGTCACCATGCGCACCTTCCTCCATGGGAGTAATGTCTCAAAGAGTTTACGCTTTCATCGTTTCCTGGAAGACCCGTAGTAGTTTCCGATGCACATCTGGAGGCATTCTGTAATCTTTGGACTGTCAGAGTGTTGATGAAATACACAAATTGCATCGGGATTGAATACAACAGTCACCATGCGCACTTTCCTCCACAGGAGTAATGTCTCAAACAGTCTACGCTTTGATCGTTCACTGGAAGACCAGTAGTAATTTCCGCTGCACATCTGGAGGCATTCTGTAATCTGTGTACTATCAGAGTGTTGATGAAACACAGAAATTTCATCGGGATTGAATACAACAGTCACCATGCGCACTTTCCTCCATGGCGTAATGTGTCTTACAGTCTACGCTTTGATCGTTCCCTGGAAGACCAGTAGTAGTTTCCGATACACATCTGGAGGCATTCTGTAATCTGTGGACTATCAGAGTGTTGATGAAACACAGAAATCGCATCGAGACTGAATACAACAGTCACCATGAGCACTTTCCTCCATGGGAGTAATGTCTCAAACAGTCTACGCTTTGTTCGTTCCCTGGAAGACCAGAAGTAGTTTCCGATGCACATCTGGAGGCATTCTGTAATCTGTGTACTATCAGAGTGTTGATGAAACACAGAAATTTCATCGGGATTGAATACAACAGTCACCATGCGCACTTTCCTCCATGGGCGTAATGTGTCTAACAGTCTACGCTTTGATCGTTCCCTGGAAGACCAGTAGTAGTTTCCGATACACATCTGGAGGCATTCTGTAATGTGTGGACTATCAGAGTGTTGATGAAACACAAAAATTTCATCGGGATTAAATACAACAGTCACCATGCGCACTTTCCTCCATGGGAGTAGTGTGTCAAACAGTCTACGCTTTGATCGTTCCTGGAAACCAGAAGTAGTTTCCGATGCACATCTGGAGGCATTCTGTAATCTGTGGACTGTCAGAGTGTTGATGAAACACAGAAATTGCATCGGGATTGTATACAGCAGTCACCATGCGCACATTCCTCCATGGGAGCAATGTCTCAAACAGTCTACGCTTTGATCTTTCCCTGGAAGATCAGTAGTAGTTTCCGATGCACGTCTGGTGGCATTATGTAATCTGTGGACTATCAGAGTGTTGATGAAACACAGAAATTGCATCGGGATTGAATACTACAGTCACCATGCGCACTTTCCTCAATGGGAGTAATGTCTAAAATAGTCTACACTTTGATCGCTCCCTGGGAGACCAGTAGTAGTTTCCGATGCACATCTCGATGCATTCTGTAATCTGTGGACCTCCAAAGTGTCGATGAAACACAGAAATTTCTTCGGGATTGAATACAACAGTCAGCATGCGCACTCTCCTCCATGGGAGTAGTGTGTCAAACAGTCTACTCTTTGATCGTTCCCTGGAAACCAGAAGTAGTTTCCGATGCACATCTGGAGGCATTCTGTAATCTGTGGACTGTCAGAGTGTTGATGAAATACACAAATTCCATCGGTATTGAATACAACAGTCACCATGCGCACTTTCCTCCACGGGTGTAATGTCTCAAACAGTCTACGCTTTGATCGTTCCCTGGAAGACCAGTAGTAGTTTCCGATGCACGTCTGGTGGCATTCTGTAATCTGTGGACGATCAGAGTGTTGATGAAAATCAGAAATTGCATCGGCATTGAATACAACAGTCACCATGCGCACTTTCCTCCACGGGACTAATGTCTCAAACAGTCTACGCTTTGATCGTTTACTGCAAGACCAGAAGTAGTTTCCGATGCACATCTGGAGGCATTCTGTAATCTGTGTACTATCAGAGTGTTGATGAAACACAGAAATTTCATCGAGACTGAATACAACAGTCACCATGAGCACTTTCCTCCATGGGAGTAATGTCTCTAACAGTCTACGCTTTGTTCGTTCCCTGGAAGACCAGAAGTAGTTTCCGATGCACATCTGGAGGCATTCTGTAATCTGTGTACTATCAGAGTGTTGATGAAACACAGAAATTTCATCGGGATTGAATACAACAGTCACCATGCGCACTTTCCTACATGGGAGTAATGTCTCAAACTGTCTACGCTTTGATCGTTCCCTGGAAGACCAGTAGTAGATTCCGATGCACATCTGGTGGCATTCTGTAGTCTGTGGACTATCAGAGTGTTGATGAAACACAGAAATTGCATCGGGATTGAATACAACAGTCACCATGCGCACTTTCCTCCATGTTAGTAAAGTCTCAAACAGTCTACGCTTTGATCGTTCCCTCGAAGACCAGTGGTAGTTTCTGTTTCACATCTGGAAGGATTCTGTAATCTGTAGACTATCAGAGCGTTGATGAAACACAGAAATTGCAACGGGATTGAATACAACAGTCACCATGCGCACTGTTCTCCATGAGAGTAATGTCTCTAATATTTTACAATGTGATCGTTCCCTGGAAGACCAGTAGTAGTTTCCAATGCACATCTGGAGGCATTCCGTAATCTGTGGACTGTCAGTGTGTTGATGAAATACTCAAATTGCATCGGGATTGAATACAACAGTCACCATGCGCACTTTCCTCCATGGGAGTAGTGTGTCAAACAGTCTACGCTTTGATCGTTCCCTGGAAACCAGAAGTAGTTTCCAATGCACATCTGGAGGCATTCCGTAATCTGTGGACTGTCAGTGTGTTGATGAAATACTCAAATTGCATCGGGATTGAATACAACAGTCACCATGTGCACTTTCCTCCACGGGAGTAATGTCTCAAACAGTGTACGCTTTGATTGTTCCCTGAACACCAGTAGTAGTTTCCGATGCACATCTGGATTTATTCTGTAATGTGTAGACAATCAGAGTGTTGATGAAACACAGAAATTGCATCGGGATTGAATACAACTATCACCATGCGCACTTTCCTCCATGGGAGTAATGTCTCTAACAGTCTACGCTTTGATCGTTCCCTGGAAGACCAGTAGTAGTTTCCGATGCACATCTGGAGGCATTCTGTAATCTGTGTAATATCGGAGTGTTGATGCAACACAGAAATTTCATCGGGATTAAATACAACAGTCACCTTGCTCACTTTCCTCCATGGGAGTAATGTCTCAAACAGTCGACGCTTTGATCGTTCCCTGGGAGACCAGTAGTAGTTTCCGATGCACATCTGGAGGCATTCTGTAATCTGTGGACTGTCAGAGTGTTGATGAAATACACAAATTGCATAGGGATAGAATACAACAGTCACCATGCGCACTTTCCTCCACGGGAGTAATGTCTCAAACAGTCTACGCTTTGATCGTTCCCTGGAAGACCAGTAGTAGTTTCCGATGCACATCTGGAGGTATTCTGTAATGTGTGGACTATCAGAGTGTTGATGAAACACAGAAATTGCATCGGGATAGAATACAACAGTCACCATGCGCACCTTCCTCCATGGGAGTAATGTCTCAAAGAGTTTACGCTTTCATCGTTTCCTGGAAGACCCGTAGTAGTTTCCGATGCACATCTGGAGGCATTCTGTAATCTGTGGACTGTCAGAGTGTTGATGAAATACACAAATTGCATCGGGATTGAATACAACAGTCACCATGCGCACTTGCCTCCACAGGAGTAATGTCTCAAACAGTCTACGCTTTGATCGTTCACTGGAAGACCAGTAGTAATTTCCGCTGCACATCTGGAGGCATTCTGTAATCTGTGTACTATCAGAGTGTTGATGAAACACAGAAATTTCATCGGGATTGAATACAACAGTCACCATGCGCACTTTCCTCCATGGCGTAATGTGTCTTACAGTCTACGCTTTGATCGTTCCCTGGAAGACCAGTAGTAGTTTCCGATACACATCTGGAGGCATTCTGTAATCTGTGGACTATCAGAGTGTTGATGAAACACAGAAATCGCATCGAGACTGAATACAACAGTCACCATGAGCACTTTCCTCCATGGGAGTAATGTCTCAAACAGTCTACGCTTTGTTCGTTCCCTGGAAGACCAGAAGTAGTTTCCGATGCACATCTGGAGGCATTCTGTAATCTGTGTACTATCAGAGTGTTGATGAAACACAGAAATTTCATCGGGATTGAATACAACAGTCACCATGCGCACTTTCCTCCATGGGCGTAATGTGTCTAACAGTCTACGCTTTGATCGTTCCCTGGAAGACCAGTAGTAGTTTCCGATACACATCTGGAGGCATTCTGTAATCTGTGGACTATCAGAGTGTTGATGAAACACAGAAAAATCATCGGGATTGAATACAACAGTCACCATACGCACTTTCCTCAATGGGAGTATTGCCTCTAACAGTCTACACTTTGATCGTTACGTGGAAGACCAGTAGTAGCTTCCAACGCACATCTAGAGGCATTCTGTAATCTGTGGACTATCAGAGTGTTGATGAAACACAGAAATTGCATCGGGATAAAATACAACAGTCACCAAGCGCACTTTCCTCCATGGGAGTAATGTCTCTAACAGTCTACGCTTTGATCGTTCCCTGGAAGACCATAAGTAGTTTCTGATGCACATCTGGAGGCTTTCTGTAATCTGTGGACTATCAGACTGTTGATGAAATACAGAAATAGCATCAGGATTGAATACCACAGTCACCATGAGCACTTTCCTCCATGGGAGTAATGTCTCAAACAGTCTACGCTTTGATCGTTCCCTGGATGACCAGTAGTAGTTTCCGATGCACATCTGGAGGTAATCCGTAATGTGTGGACTATCAGGGTGTTGATGAAACACAGAAATTGCATCGGGATTGAATACAACAGTCACCATGCGCACTTTCCTCCATGGGAGTAACGCCTCTAACAGTCTACACTTTGATCGTTCCCTGGAAGACCAGTAGTAGTTTCCGATGCACTTCTGGAGGCATTCTGTAATCCGTGGACTATCAGAGTGTTGATGAAACACAGAAATGGCATCGGGATAAAATACAACAGTCACCATGCGGACTTTCCTGTATGGGAGTAATGTCTCTAACAGTCTACGATTTGATCGTTCCCTGGAAGACTATAAGTAGTTTCTGATGCACATCTGGAGGCATTCTGTAATCTGTGGACTATCAGAGTGTTGATGAAACACAGAAATTGCATCGGGATTGAATACAACAGTCACCATGCGCACTTTCCTCAACAGGAGTAATGTCTCAATCTGTCGACGCTTTGATCGCTCCCTATAAGACCAGTAGTAGTTTCCGATGCACATCTGGTGGCATTCCTTAATCTGTGGACTATCAGAGTGTTGATGAAACACAGAGATTTCATCGGGATTGAATACAACAGCCACCATGCGCATTTTCCTCCATGGGAGTAATGTCTCAAATAGTCTACGCTTTGATCGTTCCCTGGAACGCCAGTAGTAGTTTCCAATGCACATCTGGATGCATTCTGTAATCTGTGGACCTTCAAAGTGTTGATGAAACACAGAAATTGCATCTGGATTGAATACAACAGTCACCATGCGCACTTGCCTCCATGTTAGTAATGTCTCAAACAGTCTACGCTTTGATCGCTCCCTGGAAGACCAGTGGTAGTTTCCGATGCACATCTGCAGGCATTCTGTAATCTGTGGAGTATCAGAGTGTTGATGAAACACCGAAATTGCATCGGGATTGAATACAACAGTCACCATGCGCACATTCCTCCATGGGAGTAATGTCTCAAACAGTCTACTCTTTGGTCGTACCCTGGAAGATCAGTAGTAGTTTAAGATGCACATCTGGAGGCATTCTGTAATCTGTGGACTATCAGAGTGTTGATGAAACACAAAAAATTGCATCGGGATTGAATACAACAGTCACCATGCGCAGTTTCAACCATGAGAGTAGTGTCTCAAACAGTCTACGCTTTTATCATTCCCTGGAAGACCAGAAGTAGTTTCCGATGCACGTCTGGTGGCATTCTGTAATCTGGACTATCAGAGTGTTGATGAAACAGAGAAATTAGATAGGGATTGAATACAACAGTAACCATCTGCACTTTCCTCCACGGGAGTAATGTCTCAAGCAGTCTACGCTTTGATCGTTCCCTTGAAGACCAGTAGTAGTTTCCGATGCACATCCTGTTCATTCTGGAATCTGTGGACTATCAGAGTGTTGATGAAACACAGAAATTGCATCGCGATTGAATACAACAGTCACCATGCGCACTTTCCTCCACGGGAGTAATGTCTGAAACAGTCTACGCTTTGATCGTTCCCTGGAAGACCTGTAGTAGTTTCCGATGCACATCCTGTTCATTCTGTAATCTGTGGACTATCAGAGTGTTGATGAAACACAGGAATTGCGTCGGAATTGAATACAACAGTCACCATGCGCACTTTCCTCCACGGGAGTAATGTCTCAAACAGTCTACGCTTTGATCGTTCCCTGGAAGACCAGTAGTAGTTTCCGATGCACATCTGGTGGCATTGTGTAATTTGTAGGCTATCAGAGTGTTGATGAAACACAGAAATTGCATCGGGATTGAATACAACAGTCACCATGCGCACTTTCCTCCATGGGAGTAATGTCTCAAACAGTCTACGCTTCGATCGTTCCCTGGTAGACCAGTAGTAGTTTCCGATGCACATCTGGAGGTATTCTGTAATGTGTGGACTATCAGAGTGTTGATGAAACACAAAAATTTCATCGGGATTAAATACAACAGTCACCATGCGCACTTTCCTCCATGGGAGTAGTGTGTCAAACAGTCTACGCTTTGATCGTTCCTGGAAACCAGAAGTAGTTTCCGATGCACATCTGGAGGCATTCTGTAATCTGTGGACTCTCAGAGTGATATGAAATACACAAATTGCATCGGGATTGAATACAACAGTCACCATGCGCACTTTCCTCCACGGGAGTAATGTCTCAAACAGTCTACGCTTTGATCGTTCCCTGGAAGACCAGTAGTAGTTTCCGATGCACATCTGGAGGTATTCTGTAATGTGTGGACTATCAGAGTGTTGATGAAACACAGAAATTGCATCGGGATTGAATACAACAGTCACCATGCGCACCTTCCTCCATGGGAGTAATGTCTCAAAGAGTTTACGCTTTCATCGTTTCCTGGAAGACCCGTAGTAGTTTCCGATGCACATCTGGAGGCATTCTGTAATCTGTGGACTGTCAGAGTGTTGATGAAATACACAAATTGCATCGGGATTGAATACAACAGTCACCATGCGCACTTTCCTCCACAGGAGTAATGTCTCAAACAGTCTACGCTTTGATCGTTCACTGGAAGACCAGTAGTAATTTCCGATGCACATCTGGAGGCATTCTGTAATCTGTGGACTGTCAGAGTGTTGATGAAATACACAAATTGCATCGGGATTGAATACAACAGTCACCATGCGCACTTTCCTCCACAGGAGTAATGTCTCAAACAGTCTACGCTTTAATCGTTCACTGGAAGACCAGTAGTAATTTCCGATGCACATCTGGAGGCTTTCTGTAATCTGTGGACTATCAGACTGTTGATGAAATACTGAAATAGCATCAGGATTGAATACCACAGTCACCATGAGCACTTTCCTCCATGGGAGTAATGTCTCAAACAGTCTACGCTTTGATCGTTCCCTGGAAGACCAGTAGTAGTTTCCGATGCACATCTGGAGGTAATCCGTAATGTGTGGACTATCAGAGTGTTGGTGAAACACAGAAATTGCATCGGGATTGAATACAACAGTCTCCATGCGCACTTTCCTCCATGGGAGTAATGTCTCTAATAGTCTACGCTTTGATCGTTCCCTGGAAGACCAGTAGTAGTTTCCGATGCACATCTGGAGGCATTCTGTAATCTGTGTACTATCAGAGTGTTGATGAAACACAGAAATTACATCGGGATTAAATACAACAGTCACCATGTGCACTTTCCTCCATGGGAGTAATGTCTCAAACAGTCTACACTTTGATCGTTCCCTGGAAGACCAGTAGTAGTTTCCGATGCACATCTGGAGGCATTCTGTAATCTGTGGAGTATCAGAGTGTTGATGAAACACAGAAATTGCATCGGGATTGAATACAACAGTCACCATGCGCACCTTCCTCCATGGGAGTAATGTCTCAAAGAATTTACGCTTTCATCGTTCCCTGGAAGCCAGTAGTAGTTTCCGATGCACATCTGGAGGCAGTCTGTAATCTATGGACTGTCAGAGTGTTGATGAAATACACAAATTGCATCGGGATTGAATACAACAGTCACCATGCGCACTTTCCTCCAGGGGAGTAATGTCTCAAACAGTCTACGCTTTGATCGTTCCCTGGAAGACCAGTAGTAGTTTCCGATGCACATCTGGAGGCTTTCTGTAATCTGTGTACTATCAGAGTGTTGATGAAACACAGAAATTGCATCGCGATTGAATACAACAGTCACCATGCGCACTTTCCTCCGTGGGAGTAACGCCTCTAACAGTCTACACTTTGATCGTTCCCTGGAAGACCAGTAGTAGCTTCCAATGCACATCTGGAGGCATTCTGTAATCTGTGGACTATCAGAGTGTTGATGAAACACAGAAATTTCATCGGCATTAAATACAACAGTCACCATGCGCACTTTCCTCCATGGGAGTAACGTCTCAAACAGTCTACGATTTGATCGTTCCCTGGAAGACCAGTAGTAGTTTCCGATGCACTTCTGGAGGCATTCTGTAATCCGTGGACTATCAGAGTGTTGATGAAACACAGAAATTGCATCGGGATAAAATACAACAGTCACCATGCGGACTTTCATGTATGGGAGTAATGTCTCTAACAGTCTACGATTTGATCGTTCCCTGGAAGCCTATAAGTAGTTTCTGATGCACATCTGGAGGCATTCTGTAATCTGTGGACTATCAGAGTGTTGATGAAACACAGAAATTGCATCGGGATTGAATACAACAGTCACCATGCGCACTTTCCTCAACAGGAGTAATGTCTCAATCTGTCGACGCTTTGATCGCTCCATGGAAGACCAGTAGTAGTTTCCGATGCACATCTGGTGGCATTCCTTAATCTGTGGACTATCAGAGTGTTGATGAAACACAGAGATTGCATCGGGATTGAATACACCAGCCACCATGCGCACTTTCCTCCATGGGAGTAATGTCCCAAATAGTCTACGCTTTGATCGTTCCCTGGAACGCCAGTAGTAGTTTCCAATGCACATCTGGATGCATTCTGTAATCTGTGGACCTTCAAAATGTTGATGAAACACAGAAATTGCATCGGGATTGAATACAACAGTCACCATGCGCACTTGCCTCCATGTTAGTAATGTCTCAAAGAGTCTACGCTTTGATCGCTCCCTGGAAGACCAGTGGTAGTTTCCGATGCACATCTGGAGGCATTCTGTAATCTGTGGAGTATCAGAGTGTTGATGAAACACCGAAATTGCATCGGGATTGAATACAACAGTCACCATGCGCACATTCCTCCATGGGAGTAATGTCTCAAACAGTCTACTCTTTGATCGTACCCTGGAAGATCAGTAGTAGTTTAAGATGCACATCTGGAGGCATTCTGTAATCTGTGGACTATCAGAGTGTTGATGAAACACAAAAAATTGCATCGGGATTGAATACAACAGTCACCATGCGCAGTTTCAACAATGAGAGTAGTGTCTCAAACAGTCTACGCTTTTATCATTCCCTGGAAAACCAGTAGTAGTTTCCGATGCACGTCTGGTGGCATTCTGTAATCTGGACTATCAGAGTGTTGATGAAACAGAGAAATTAGATAGGGATTGAATACAACAGTAACCATCCGCACTTTCCTCCACGGGAGTAATGTCTCAAGCAGTCTACGCTTCGATCGTTCCCTTGAAGACCAGTAGTAGTTTCCGATGCACATCCTGTTCATTCTGGAATCTGTGGACTATCAGAGTGTTGATGAAACACAGAAATTGCATCGCGATTGAATACAACAGTCACCATGTGCACTTTCCTCCACGGGAGTAATGTCTGAAACAGTCTACGCTTTGATCGTTCCCTGGAAGACCTGTAGTAGTTTCCGATGCACATCCTGTTCATTCTGTAATCTGTGGACTATCAGAGTGTTGATGAAACACAGGAATTGCATCGGAATTGAATACAACAGTCACCATGCGCACTTTCCTCCACGGGAGTAATGTCTCAAACAGTCTACGCTTTGATCGTTCCCTGGAAGACCAGTAGTAGTTTCCGATGCACATCTGGTGGCATTGTGTAATTTGTAGGCTATCAGAGTGTTGATGAAACACAGAAATTGCGTCGGGATTGAATACAACAGTCACCATGCGCACTTTCCTCCATGGAGTAATGTCTCAAACAGTCTACGCTTCGATCGTTCCCTGGTAGACCAGTAGTAGTTTCCGATGCACATCTGGAGGTATTCTGTAATGTGTGGACTATCAGAGTGTTGATGAAACACAAAAATTTCATCGGGATTAAATACAACAGTCACCATGCGCACTTTCCTCCATGGGAGTAGTGTGTCAAACAGTCTACGCTTTGATCGTTCCTGGAAACCAGAAGTAGTTTCCGATGCACATCTGGAGGCATTCTGTAATCTGTGGACTGTCAGAGTGATATGAAATACACAAATTGCATCGGGATTGAATACAACAGTCACCATGCGCACTTTCCTCCACGGGAGTAATGTCTCAAACAGTCTACGCTTTGATCGTTCCCTGGAAGACCAGTAGTAGTTTCCGATGCACATCTGGAGGTATTCTGTAATGTGTGGACTATCAGAGTGTTGATGAAACACAGAAATTGCATCGGGATTGAATACAACAGTCACCATGCGCACCTTCCTCCATGGGAGTAATGTCTCAAAGAGTTTACGCTTTCATCGTTTCCTGGAAGACCCGTAGTAGTTTCCGATGCACATCTGGAGGCATTCTGTAATCTGTGGACTGTCAGAGTGTTGATGAAATACACAAATTGCATCGGGATTGAATACAACAGTCACCATGCGCACTTTCCTCCACAGGAGTAATGTCTCAAACAGTCTACGCTTTGATCGTTCACTGGAAGACCAGTAGTAATTTCCGATGCACATCTGGAGGCATTCTGTAATCTGTGGACTGTCAGAGTGTTGATGAAATACACAAATTGCATCGGGATTGAATACAACAGTCACCATGCGCACTTTCCTCCACAGGAGTAATGTCTCAAACAGTCTACGCTTTGATCGTTCCCTGGAAGACCAGTAGTAGTTTCCGATGCACATCTGGAGGTAATCCGTAATGTGTGGACTATCAGAGTGTTGATGAAACACAGAAATTGCATCGAGATTGAATACAACAGTCTCTATGCGCACTTTCCTCCATGGGAGTAATGTCTCTAATAGTCTACGCTTTGATCGTTCCCTGGAAGACCAGTAGTAGTTTCCGATGCACATCTGGAGGCATTCTGTAATCTGTGTACTATCAGAGTGTTGATGAAACACAGAAATTACATCGGGATTAAATACAACAGTCACCATGTGCACTTTCCTCCATGGGAGTAATGTCTCAAACAGTCTACACTTTGATCGTTCCCTGGAAGACCAGTAGTAGTTTCCGATGCACATCTGGAGGCATTCTGTAATCTGTGGAGTATCAGAGTGTTGATGATACACAGAAATTGCATCGGGATAAAATACAACAGTCACCATGCGGACTTTCATGTATGGGAGTAATGTCTCTAACAGTCTACGATTTGATCGTTCCCTGGAAGCCTATAAGTAGTTTCTGATGCACATCTGGAGGCATTCTGTAATCTGTGGACTATCAGAGTGTTGATGAAACACAGAAATTGCATCGGGATTGAATACAACAGTCACCATGCGCACTTTCCTCAACAGGAGTAATGTCCCAATCTGTCGACGCTTTGATCGCTCCATGGAAGACCAGTAGTAGTTTCCCATGCACATCTGGTGGCATTCCTTAATCTGTGGACTATCAGAGTGTTGAAGAAACACAGAGATTGCATCGGGATTGAATACAACAGCCACCATGCGCACTTTCCTCCATGGGAGTAATGTCCCAAATAGTCTACGCTTTGATCGTTCCCTGGAACGCCAGTAGTAGTTTCCAATGCACATCTGGATGCATTCTGTAATCTGTGGACCTTCAAAATGTTGATGAAACACAGAAATTGCATCGGGATTGAATACAACAGTCACCATGCGCACTTGCCTCCATGTTAGTAATGTCTCAAAGAGTCTACGCTTTGATCGCTCCCTGGAAGACCAGTGGTAGTTTCCGATGCACATCTGGAGGCATTCTGTAATCTGTGGAGTGTCAGAGTGTTGATGAACACCGAAATTGCATCGGGATTGAATACAACAGTCACCATGCGCACATTCCTCCATGGGAGTAATGTCTCAAACAGTCTACTCTTTGATCGTACCCTGGAAGATCAGTAGTAGTTTAAGATGCACATCTGGAGGCATTCTGTAATCTGTGGACTATCAGAGTGTTGATGAAACACAAAAAATTGCATCGGGATTGAATACAACAGTCACCATGCGCAGTTTCAACAATGAGAGTAGTGTCTCAAACAGTCTACGCTTTTATCATTCCCTGGGAAACCAGTAGTAGTTTCCGATGCACGTCTGGTGGCATTCTGTAATCTGGACTATCAGAGTGTTGATGAAACAGAGAAATTAGATAGGGATTGAATACAACAGTAACCACCCGCACTTTCCTCCACGGGAGTAATGTCTCAAGCAGTCTACGCTTCGATCGTTCCCTTGAAGACCAGTAGTAGTTTCCGATGCACATCTTGTTCATTCTGGAATCTGTGGACTATCAGAGTGTTGATGAAACACAGAAATTGCATCGCGATTGAATACAACAGTCACCATGCGCACTTTCCTCCACGGGAGTAATATCTGAAACAGTCTACGCTTTGATCGTTCCCTGGAAGACCAGTAGTAGTTTCCGATGCACATCTGGTGGCATTGTGTAATTTGTAGGCTATCAGAGTGTTGAAGAAACACAGAAATTGCATCGGGATTGAATACAACAGTCACCATGCGCACTTTCCTCCATGGGAGTAATGTCTCAAACAGTCTACGCTTTGATCGTTCCCTGGTAGACCAGTAGTAGTTTCCGACGCACATCTGGAGGTATTCTGTAATGTGTGGACTATCAGAGTGTTGATGAAACACAAAAATTTCATCGGGATTAAATACAACAGTCACCATGCGCACTTTCCTCCATGGGAGTAATGTCTCAAACAGTCTACGCTTTGATCGTTCCCTGGAATACCAGTAGTAGTTGCCGATGCACATCTGGAGGTATTCTGTAATCTGTGTACTATCAGAGTGTTGATGAACACCGACATTTCATCGGGATTAAATACAACAGTTACCATGCGCACTTTCCTAAATGGGAGTAATGTCTCAAACAGTCTACGCTTTGATCGTTCCCTGGAAGACCAGAAGTAGTTTCTGATGCACATCTGGAGGCATTCTGTAATCAGTGGACTATCAGAGTATTGATGAAACACAGAAATTGCATCGGGATTGAATACAAAAGTCACCATGCGCACTTTCCTCCACGGGAGTTATGTCTCAAACAGTCTACGCTTTGGTCGATCCCTGGAAGACCAGTAGTAGTTTCCGATGCACATCTGGTGGCATTGTGTAATTTGTAGACTATCAGAGTGTTGATGAAACACAGAAATTGCATCGGGATTGAATACAACGGTCACCATGCGCACTTTCCTCCGTGGTAGTAATGTCTAACATTTTACCCTGTGATCGTTCCCTGAAAGACCAGTAGTAGTTTCCAATGCACATCTGGAGGCATATTGTAATCTTTGGAATATCAGAGTGTTGATGAACACCGACATTTCATCGGGATTAAATACAACAGTTACCATGCGCACTTTCCTCCATGGGAGTAATGTCTCAAACAGTCTACGCTTTGATCGTTCATTGGAAGACCAGTAGTAATTTCCGATGCACATCTGGAGGCATTCTGTAATCTGTGGACTATCAGAGTGTTGATGAAACACAGAAATTGCATCGGAATTGAATACAACAGTGACCATGCGCACATCCCTCCATGGGAGTAGTGTGTCAAACAGTCTACGCTTTGATCGTTCCCTGGAAGACCAGAAGTAGTTTCCGATGCACATCTGGAGGCATTCTGTAATCTGTGGACTGTGTGAGTGTTGATGAAATACACAAATTGCATCGGGATTGAATACAACAGTCACCATGCGCACTTTCCTCCATGGGAGTAATGTCTCAAACAGTCTACGCTTTGATCGTTCACTGGAAGACCAGTAGTAATTTCCGATGCACATCTGGAGGCTTTCTGTAATCTGTGGACTATCAGACTGTTGATGAAATACTGAAATAGCATCAGGATTGAATACCACAGTCACCATGAGCACTTTCCTCCATGGGAGTAATGTCTCAAACAGTCTACGCTTTGATCGATCCCTGGAAGACCAGTAGTAGTTTCCGATGCACATCTGGAGGTAATCCGTAATGTGTGGACTATCAGAGTATTGATGAAACACAGAAATTGCATCGGGATTGAATACAACAGTCTCCATGCGCACTTTCCTCCATGGGAGTAATGTCTCTAATAGTCTACGCTTTGATCGTTCCCTGGAAGACCAGTAGTAGTTTCCGATGCACATCTGGAGGCATTCTGTAATCTGTGTACTATCAGAGTGTTGATGAAACACAGAAATTACATCGGGATTAAATACAACAGTCACCATGTGCACTTTCCTCCATGGGAGTAATGTCTCAAACAGTCTACACTTTGATCGTTCCCTGGAAGACCAGTAGTAGTTTCCGATGCACATCTGTAGGCATTCTGTAATCTGTGGAGTATCAGAGTGTTGATGAAACACAGAAATTGCATCAGGATTGAATACAACAGTCACCATGCGCACCTTCCTCCATGGGAGTAATGTCTCAAAGAATTTACGCTTTCATCGTTCCCTGGAAGACAGTAGTAGTTTCCGATGCACATCTGGAGGCAGTCTGTAATCTATGGACTGTCAGAGTGTTGATGAAATACACAAATTGCATCGGGATTGAATACAACAGTCACCATGCGCACTTTCCTCCAGGGGAGTAATGTCTCAAACAGTCTACGCTTTGATCGTTCCCTGGAAGACCAGTAGTAGTTTCCGATGCACATCTGGAGGCATTCTGTAATTTGTGTACTATCAGAGTGTTGATGAAACACAGAAATTGCATCGCGATTGAATACAACAGTCACCATGCGCACTTTCCTCCGTGGGAGTAACGCCTCTAACAGTCTACACTTTGATCGTTCCCTGGAAGACCAGTAGTAGCTTCCAATGCACATCTGGAGGCATTCTGTAATCTGTGGACTATCAGAGTGTTGATGAAACACAGAAATTTCATCGGCATTAAATACAACAGTCACCATGCGCACTTTCCTCCATGGGAGTAACGTCTCAAACAGTCTACGATTTGATCGTTCCCTGGAAGACCAGTAGTAGTTTCCGATGCACTTCTGGAGGCATTCTGTAATCCGTGGACTATCAGAGTGTTGATGAAACACAGAAATTGCATCGGGATAAAATACAACAGTCACCATGCGGACTTTCATGTATGGGAGTAATGTCTCTAACAGTCTACGATTTGATCGTTCCCTGGAAGCCTATAAGTAGTTTCTGATGCACATCTGGAGGCATTCTGTAATCTGTGGACTATCAGAGTGTTGATGAAACACAGAAATTGCATCGGGATTGAATACAACAGTCACCATGCGCACTTTCCTCAACAGGAGTAATGTCTCAATCTGTCGACGCTTTGATCGCTCCATGGAAGACCAGTAGTAGTTTCCGATGCACATCTGGTGGCATTCCTTAATCTGTGGACTATCAGAGTGTTGATGAAACACAGAGATTGCATCGGGATTGAATACAACAGCCACCATGCGCACTTTCCTCCATGGGAGTAATGTCCCAAATAGTCTACGCTTTGATCGTTCCCTGGAACGCCAGTAGTAGTTTCCAATGCACATCTGGATGCATTCTGTAATCTGTGGACCTTCAAAATGTTGATGAAACACAGAAATTGCATCGGGATTGAATACAACAGTCACCATGCGCACTTGCCTCCATGTTAGTAATGTCTCAAAGAGTCTACGCTTTGATCGCTCCCTGGAAGACCAGTGGTAGTTTCCGATGCACATCTGGAGGCATTCTGTAATCTGTGGAGTATCAGAGTGTTGATGAAACACCGAAATTGCATCGGGATTGGATACAACAGTCACCATGCGCACATTCCTCCATGGGAGTAATGTCTCAAACAGTCTACTCTTTGATCGTACCCTGGAAGATCAGTAGTAGTTTAAGATGCACATCTGGAGGCATTCTGTAATCTGTGGACTATCAGAGTGTTGATGAAACACAAAAAATTGCATCGGGATTGAATACAACAGTCACCATGCCCAGTTTCAACAATGAGAGTAGTGTCTCAAACAGTCTACGCTTTTATCATTCCCTGGGAAACCAGTAGTAGTTTCCGATGCACGTCTGGTGGCATTCTGTAATCTGGACTATCAGAGTGTTGATGAAACAGAGAAATTAGATAGGGATTGAATACAACAGTAACCATCCGCACTTTCCTCCACGAGAGTAATGTCTCAAGCAGTCTACGCTTCGATCGTTCCCTTGAAGACCAGTAGTAGTTTCCGATGCACATCCTGTTCATTCTGGAATCTGTGGACTATCAGAGTGTTGATGAAACACAGAAATTGCATCGCGATTGAATACAACAGTCACCATGCGCACTTTCCTCCACGGGAGTAATATCTGAAACAGTCTACGCTTTGATCGTTCCCTGGAAGACCTGTAGTAGTTTCCGATGCACATCCTGTTCATTCTGTAATCTGTGGACTATCAGAGTGTTGATGAAACACAGGAATTGCATCGGAATTGAATACAACAGTCACCATGCGCACTTTCCTCCACGGGAGTAATGTCTCAAACAGTTTACGCTTTGATCGTTCCCTGGAAGACCAGTAGTAGTTTCCGATGCACATCTGGTGGCATTGTGCAATTTGTAGGCTATCAGAGTGTTGAAGAAACACAGAAATTGCATCGGGATTGAATACAACAGTCACCATGCGCACTTTCCTCCATGGGAGTAATGTCTCAAACAGTCTACGCTTTGATCGTTCCCTGGTAGACCAGTAGTGGTTTCCGACGCACATCTGGAGGTATTCTGTAATGTGTGGACTATCAGAGTGTTGATGAAACACAAAAATTTCATCGGGATTAAATACAACAGTCACCATGCGCACTTTCCTCCATGGGAGTAATGTCTCAAACAGTCGACGCTTTGATCGTTCCCTGGAAGACAAGTAGTAGTTTCCGATGCACATCTGGAGACATTCTGTAATCTGCGGAGTGTCAGAGTGTTGACGAAACACAGAAATTGCATCGGGATTGAATGCAACAGTCACCATGCGCACTTTCCTCCACGGGAGTTATGTCTCAAACAGTCTACGCTTTGATCGTTCCCTGGAATACCAGTAGTAGTTGCCGATGCACATCTGGAGGTATTCTGTAATCTGTGTACTATCAGAGTGTTGATGAACACCGACATTTCATCGGGATTAAATACAACAGTTACCATGCGCACTTTCCTAAATGGGAGTAATGTCTCAAACAGTCTACGCTTTGATCGTTCCCTGGAAGACCAGAAGTAGTTTCTGATGCACATCTGGAGGCATTCTGTAATCAGTGGACTATCAGAGTATTGATGAAACACAGAAATTGCATCGGGATTGAATACAAAAGTCACCATGCGCACTTTCCTCCACGGGAGTTATGTCTCAAACAGTCTACGCTTTGGTCGTTCCCTGGAAGACCAGTAGTAGTTTCCGATGCACATCTGGTGGCATTGTGTAATTTGTAGACTATCAGAGTGTTGATGAAACACAGAAATTGCATCGGGATTGAATACAACGGTCACCATGCGCACTTTCCTCCGTGGTAGTAATGTCTAACATTTTACCCTGTGATCGTTCCCTGAAAGACCAGTAGTAGTTTCCAATGCACATCTGGAGGCATATTGTAATCTTTGGAATATCAGAGTGTTGATGAACACCGACATTTCATCGGGATTAAATACAACAGTTACCATGCGCACTTTCCTCCATGGGAGTAATGTCTCAAACAGTCTACGCTTTGATCGTTCCCTGGAAGACCAGAAGTAGTTTCCGATGCACATCTGGAGGCATTCTGTAATCTGTGGACTGTGTGAGTGTTGATGAAATACACAAATTGCATCGGGATTGAATACAACAGTCACCATGCGCACTTTCCTCCACGGAAGTAATGTTTCAAACAGTCTACGCTTTGATCGTTCCCTGGAAGACCAGTAGTAGTTTCCGATGCACATCTGGAGGTATTCTGTAATTTGTGGACTATCAGAGTGTTGATGAAACACAGAAATTGCATCGGGATTGAATACAACAGTCACCATGCGCACTTTCCTCCATGGGAGCAATGTCTCTAACAGTCTACGCTTCGATCGTTACCTGGAAGACCAGTAGTAGTTTCCGATGCACATCTGGAGATATTCTGTAATCTGTGTACTATCAGAGTGTTGATGAAACACAGAAATTTCATCGGGATTAACTACAACAGTCACCATGCGCACTTTCCTCCATGGGAGTAATGTCTCAAACAGTCGACGCTTTGATCGTTCCCTGGAAGACCAATAGTAGTTTCCGATGCACATCTGGAGGCATTCTGTAATCTGTGGACTATCAGAGTGTTGATGAAACACAGGAATTGCATCGGAATTGAATACAACAGTCACCATGCGCACTTTCCTCCACGGGAGTAATGTCTCAAACAGTGTACGCTTTGATCGTTCCCTGGAAGACCAGTAGTAGTTTCCGATGCACATCTGGTGGCATTGTGTAATTTGCAGACTATCAGAGTGTTGATGAAACACAGAAATTGCATCGGGATTGAATAGAACAGTCACCATGCGCACTTTCCTCCATGGTAGTAATGTCTCTAACATTTTACCCTGTGATCGTTTCTTGGAAGACCAGTAGTAGTTTCCAATGCACATCTTTAGGCATTCTGTAATCTGTGGACTATCAGAGTGTTGATGAACACCGAAATTTCATCGGGATTAAATACAACAGTTACCATGCGCACTTTCCTCCATGGGAGTATTGTCTCAAGTAGTCTACGCTTTGATCGTTCCCTGGTAGACCAGTAGTAGTTTCCGATGCACATCTGGAGGTATTCTGTAATGTGTGGACTGTCAGAGTGTTGATGAAACACAAACATTTCATCGGGATTAAATACAACAGTCACCATGCATACTTTCCTCCAGGGGAGTAATGTCTCAAACAGTCGACGCTTTGATCGTTCCCTGGAAGACCAGTAGTAGTTTCCGATGCACATCTGGAGACATTCTGTAATCTGCGGAGTATCAGATTGTTGACGAAACACAGATTTGCATCGGGATTGAATGCAACAGTCTCCATTCGCACTTTCCTCCACGGGAGTTATGTCTCAAACAGTCTACGCTTTGATCGTTCCCTGGAAGACCAGTGGTAGTTTCCGATGCACATCTGGTGGCATTGTGTAATTTGTAGAATATCAGAGTGTTTATGAAACACAGAAATTGCATCGGGATTGAATACAACAGTCACCATACGCAGTTTCAACCATGAGAGTAGTGTCTCAAACAGTCTACGCTTTGATCATTCCCTGGAAGACCAGTAGTAGTTTCCGATGCACGTCTGGTGGCATTCTGTAATCTGTGGACTATCAGAGTGTTGATGAAACAGAGAAATTAGATAGGGATTGAATACAACAGTCACCATCCGCACTTTCCTCCACGGGAGTAATGTCTCAAGCAGTCTAAGCTTTGATCGTTCCCTTGAAGACCAGTAGTAGTTTCCGATGCACATCCTGTTCATTCTGTAATCTGTGGACTGTCAGAGTGTTGATGAAACACAGAAATTGCATCGGGATTGAATACAACAGTCACCATGCGCACTTTCCTCCACGGGAGTAATGTCTCAAACAGTCTACGCTTTGATCGTTCCCTGGAAGACCAGTAGTAGTTTCCGATGCACATCTGGTGGCATTGTGTAATTTGTAGACTATCAGAGTGTTGATGAAACACAGATATTGCATCGGGATTGAATACAACACTCACCATGCGCACTTTCCTCCATGGGAGTAATGTCTCAAACAGTCTACGCTTTGATCGTTCCCTGGAAGACCAGTAGTAGTTTCCGATGCACATCTGGAGGCATTCTGTAATCTGTGGAGTATCAGAGTGTTGATGAAACACAGAAATTGCATCAGGATTGAATACAACAGTCTCCATGCGCACCTTCCTCCATGGGAGTAATGTCTCAAAGAATTTACGCTTTCATCGTTCCCTGGAAGCCAGTAGTAGTTTCCGATGCACATCTGGAGGCAGTCTGTAATCTATGGACTGTCAGAGTGTTGATGAAATACACAAATTGCATCGGGATTGAATACAACAGTCACCATGCGCACTTTCCTCCAGGGGAGTAATGTCTCAAACAGTCTACGCTTTGATCGTTCCCTGGAAGACCAGTAGTAGTTTCCGATGCACATCTGGAGGCATTCTGTAATCTGTGTACTATCAGAGTGTTGATGAAACACAGAAATTGCATCGCGATTGAATACAACAGTCACCATGCGCACTTTCCTCCGTGGGAGTAACGCCTCTAACAGTCTACACTTTGATCGTTCCCTGGAAGACCAGTAGTAGCTTCCAATGCACATCTGGAGGCATTCTGTAATCTGTGGACTATCAGAGTGTTGATGAAACACAGAAATTTCATCGGCATTAAATACAACAGTCACCATGCGCACTTTCCTCCATGGGAGTAACGTCTCAAACAGTCTACGATTTGATCGTTCCCTGGAAGACCAGTAGTAGTTTCCGATGCACTTCTGGAGGCATTCTGTAATCCGTGGACTATCAGAGTGTTGATGAAACACAGAAATTGCATCGGGATAAAATACAACAGTCACCATGCGGACTTTCATGTATGGGAGTAATGTCTCTAACAGTCTACGATTTGATCGTTCCCTGGAAGCCTATAAGTAGTTTCTGATGCACATCTGGAGGCATTCTGTAATCTGTGGACTATCAGAGTGTTGATGAAACACAGAAATTGCATCGGGATTGAATACAACAGTCACCATGCGCACTTTCCTCAACAGGAGTAATGTCTCAATCTGTCGACGCTTTGATCGCTCCATGGAAGACCAGTAGTAGTTTCCGATGCACATCTGGTGGCATTCCTTAATCTGTGGACTATCAGAGTGTTGATGAAACACAGAGATTGCATCGGGATTGAATACAACAGCCACCATGCGCACTTTCCTCCACGGGAGTAATGTCCCAAATAGTCTACGCTTTGATCGTTCCCTGGAACGCCAGTAGTAGTTTCCAATGCACATCTGGATGCATTCTGTAATCTGTGGACCTTCAAAATGTTGATGAAACACAGAAATTGCATCGGGATTGAATACAACAGTCACCATGCGCACTTGCCTCAATGTTAGTAATGTCTCAAAGAGTCTACGCTTTGATCGCTCCCTGGAAGACCAGTGGTAGTTTCCGATGCACATCTGGAGGCATTCTGTAATCTGTGGAGTATCAGAGTGTTGATGAAACACCGAAATTGCATCGGGATTGAATACAACAGTCACCATGCGCACATTCCTCCATGGGAGTAATGTCTCAAACAGTCTACTCTTTGATCGTACCCTGGAAGATCAGTAGTAGTTTAAGATGCACATCTGGAGGCATTCTGTAATCTGTGGACTATCAGAGTGTTGATGAAACACAAAAAATTGCATCGGGATTGAATACAACAGTCACCACGCGCAGTTTCAACAATGAGAGTAGTGTCTCAAACAGTCTACGCTTTTATCATTCCCTGGGAAACCAGTAGTAGTTTCCGATGCACGTCTGGTGGCATTCTGTAATCTGGACTATCAGAGTGTTGATGAAACAGAGAAATTAGATAGGGATTGAATACAACAGTAACCATCCGCACTTTCCTCCACGGGAGTAATGTCTCAAGCAGTCTACGCTTCGATCGTTCCCTTGAAGACCAGTAGTAGTTTCCGATGCACATCCTGTTCATTCTGGAATCTGTGGACTATCAGAGTGTTGATGAAACACAGAAATTGCATCGCGATTGAATACAACAGTCACCATGCGCACTTTCCTCCACGGGAGTAATATCTGAAACAGTCTACGCTTTGATCGTTCCCTGGAAGACCTGTAGTAGTTTCCGATGCACATCCTGTTCATTCTGTAATCTGTGGAATATCAGAGTGTTGATGAAACACAGGAATTGCATCGGAATTGAATACAACAGTCACCATGCGCACTTTCCTCCACGGGAGTAATGTCTCAAACAGTTTACGCTTTGATCGTTCCCTGGAAGACCAGTAGTAGTTTCCGATGCACATCTGGTGGCATTGTGTAATTTGTAGGCTATCAGAGTGTTGAAGAAACACAGAAATTGCATCGGGATTGAATACAACAGTCACCATGCGCACTTTCCTCCATGGGAGTAATGTCTCAAACAGTCTACGCTTTGATCGTTCCCTGGTAGACCAGTAGTAGTTTCCGACGCACATCTGGAGGTATTCTGTAATGTGTGGACTATCAGAGTGTTGATGAAACACAAAAATTTCATCGGGATTAAATACAACAGTCACCATGCGCACTTTCCTCCATGGGAGTAATGTCTCAAACAGTCGACGCTTTGATCGTTCCCTGGAAGACAAGTAGTAGTTTCCGATGCACATCTGGAGACATTCTGTAATCTTCGGAGTGTCAGAGTGTTGACGAAACACAGAAATTGCATCGGGATTGAATGCAACAGTCACCATGCGCACTTTCCTCCACGGGAGTTATGTCTCAAACAGTCTACGCTTTGATCGTTCCCTGGAATACCAGTAGTAGTTGCCGATGCACATCTGGAGGTATTCTGTAATCTGTGTACTATCAGAGTGTTGATGAACACCGACATTTCATCGGGATTAAATACAACAGTTACCATGCGCACTTTCCTAAATGGGAGTAATGTCTCAAACAGTCTACGCTTTGATCGTTCCCTGGAAGACCAGAAGTAGTTTCTGATGCACATCTGGAGGCATTCTGTAATCAGTGGACTATCAGAGTATTGATGAAACACAGAAATTGCATCGGGATTGAACACAAAAGTCACCATGCGCACTTTCCTCCACGGGAGTTATGTCTCAAACAGTCTACGCTTTGGTCGTTCCCTGGAAGACCAGTAGTAGTTTCCGATGCACATCTGGTGGCATTGTGTAATTTGTAGACTATCAGAGTGTTGATGAAACACAGAAATTGCATCGGGATTGAATACAACGGTCACCATGCGCACTTTCCTCCGTGGTAGTAATGTCTAACATTTTACCCTGTGATCGTTCCCTGAAAGACCAGTAGTAGTTTCCAATGCACATCTGGAGGCATATTGTAATCTTTGGAATATCAGAGTGTTGATGAACACCGACATTTCATCGGGATTAAATACAACAGTTACCATGCGCACTTTCCTCCATGGGAGTAATGTCTCAAACAGTCTACGCTTTGATCGTTCATTGGAAGACCAGTAGTAATTTCCGATGCACATCTGGAGGCATTCTGTAATCTGTGGACTATCAGAGTGTTGATGAAACACAGAAATTGCATCGGAATTGAATACAACAGTGACCATGCGCACATCCCTCCATGGGAGTAGTGTGTCAAACAGTCTACGCTTTGATCGTTCCCTGGAAGACCAGAAGTAGTTTCCGATGCACATCTGGAGGCATTCTGTAATCTGTGGACTGTGTGAGTGTTGATGAAATACACAAATTGCATCGGGATTGAATACAACAGTCACCATGCGCACTTTCCTCCACGGAAGTAATGTTTCAAACAGTCTACGCTTTGATCGTTCCCTGGAAGACCAGTAGTAGTTTCCGATGCACATCTGGAGGTATTCTGTAATTTGTGGACTATCAGAGTGTTGATGAAACACAGAAATTGCATCGGGATTGAATACAACAGTCACCATGCGCACTTTCCTCCATGGGAGTAATGTCTCTAACAGTCTACGCTTCGATCGTTACCTGGAAGACCAGTAGTAGTTTCCGATGCACATCTGGAGATATTCTGTAATCTGTGTACTATCAGAGTGTTGATGAAACACAGAAATTTCATCGGGATTAACTACAACAGTCACCATGCGCACTTTCCTCCATTGGGGTAATGTCTCAAACAGTCGACGCTTTGATCGTTCCCTGGAAGACCAATAGTAGTTTCCGATGCACATCTGGAGGCATTCTGTAATCTGTGGACTATCAGAGTGTTGATGAAACACAGGAATTGCATCGGAATTGAATACAACAGTCACCATGCGCACTTTCCTCCACGGGAGTAATGTCTCAAACAGTGTACGCTTTGATCGTTCCCTGGAAGACCAGTAGTAGTTTCTGATGCACATCTGGAGGCATTCTGTGATCTGTGGACTGTCAGAGTGTTGATGAATTAAACGAATTGCATCGGGATTGAATACAAAAGTCACCATGCGCACTTTCCTCCACGGGAATTATGTCTCAAACAGTCTACGCTTTGATCGCTCCCTGGAATACCAGTAGTAGTTTCCGATGCACATCTGGAGGCATTCTGTAATCTGTGTACTATCAGAGTGTTGATGAAACACAGAAATTTCATCGGGATTGAATACAACAGTCTCCATGCGCACTTTCCTCCATGGGAGTAATGTCTTTAACAGTCGACGCTTTGATCGTTCTCTGGGAGACTACTAGTAGTTTCCGATGTACATCTGGAGGCATTCTGTAATCTGTGGACTATCAGAGTGTTCATGAAACACAGAAATCGCATTGGGACTGAATACAACAGTCACCATGAGCACTTTCCTCCTTGGGAGTAATGTCTGAAACAGTCTACGCTGTGACCGTCCCCTGGAAGACCAGAAGTTGTTTCCGATGCGCATCTGGAGGCATTCTGTAATCTGTGGACTATCAGAGTGTTGATGAAACACAGAAATTGGATCAGGATTGCATACAACAGTCACCATGCGCACATTCCTCCATGGGAGTAATGTCTCAAACAATCTACGCTTTGATCGTTCCCAGGAAGACCAGTAGTAGTTTCCGATGCACATCTGGTGGCATTCTGTAATCTGTGGACTATCAGAGTGTTGATGAAACACAGAAATTGCATCGGGACGGAATACAACAGTCACCACGCGCACTTTCCTCCACGGGAGTAATGTCTCAAAAAGTCTACGCTTTGATCGTTCCCTGGAAGATCAGTAGTAGTTTCCGATGCACGTCTGGTGGCATTCTGTAATCTGTGGACTATCAGAATGTTGATGAAACACAGAAATTTCATCGGGATTAAATACAACAGTCACCATGCGCACTTTCCTCCATGGGAGTAATGTCTCAAACAGTCTACGCTTTGAACGTTCCCTGGAAGACCAGTAGTAGTTTCCGATGCAATTCTGGAGTCATTCTGTAATCTGTGGACTATGAGAGTGTTGATGAAACACAGAAATTGCAACGGGATAAAATACAACAGTCACCATGCGCACTTTCCTCCTTTCGAGTAATGTCTCAAACAGTCTACGCTTTGATCGTTCCCAGGAAGACCAGTAGTAGTTTCCGATGCACATCTTGTGGCATTCTGTAATCTGTGGACTATCAGAGTGTTGATGAAACACAGAAATTGCATCGGGACTGAATACAACAGTCACCACGCGCACTGTCCTCCATGGGAGTAATGTCTCAAACAGTCTAAGCTTTGATCGTTCACTGGAAGATCAGTAGTAGTTTCCGATGCACGTCTGGTGGCATTCTGTAATCTGTGGACTGTCAGAGTGTTGATGAAACACAGAAATTTCATCGGGATTAAATACAACAGTCACCATGCGCACTTTCCTCCATGGGAGTAATGTCTCTAACAGTCTACGCTTTGAACGTTCCCTGGAAGTCCAGTAGTAGTTTCCGATGCACTTCTGGAGGCATTCTGTAATCTGTGGACTATCAGAGTGTTGATGAAACACAGAAATTGGATCGGGATTGCATACAACAGTCACCATGCGCACATTCCTCCATGGGAGTAATGTCTCAAACAATGTACGCTTTGATCGTTCCCAGGAAGACCAGTAGTAGTTTCCGATGCGCATCTGGAGGCATTCTGTAATCTGTGGACTATCAGAGTGTTGATGAAACACAGAAATTGCATCGGGACTGAATACAACAGTCACCACGCGCACTTTCCTCCACGGGAGTAATGTCTCAAAAAGTCTACGCTTTGATCGTTCCCTGGAAGATCAGTAGTAGTTTCCGATGCACGTCTGGTGGCATTCTGTAATCTGTGGACTATCAGATTGTTAACGAAACACAGAAATTGCATCGGGATTGAATACAACAGTCACCATGCGCGCTTTCCACCATGGGAGTAATGTCTCAAACAGTCTACGCTTTGATCGTTCCCTGGAGGACCAGTAGTAGTTTCCGATGCACATCTGGTGGCATTCCTTAATCTGTGGACTATCAGATTGTTGACGAAACACAGAAATTGCTTCGGGATTGAATACAACAGTCACCATGCGTACTTTCTTCCATGAGAGTAGTGTCTCAAACAGTCTACGCTTTGATCGTTCCCTGGAAGACCAGTAGTAGTTTCCGATGTACGTCTTGTCTCATTCTGTTATCTGTGGACTATCAGAGTGTTGATGAAACACCGAAAATGCATCGAGTTTGAATACAACAGTCACCATGCGCACTTTCCTCCACGGGAGTAATGTCTCAAAGAGTCTACACCTTGATCGTTCCCTGGAAGACCAGTAGTAGTTTCCGATGCTCATCTGGTGGCATTCTTTAATCTGTGGACTATCAGAGTGTTGATGAAACACAAAGAATTGAATTGGGATTGAAAACAACAGTCACCATGCGTACTTTCATCCATGAGTGTAGTGTCTCAAACAGTCTACGATTTGATCGTTCCCTGGAAGACCAGTAGTAGTTTCCGATTCACGTCTGGTGGCATTCTGTAATCTGTGGAATATCAGAGTTTTGATGAAACACAGAAATTGCTTCCGGATTGAATTCAACAGTCACCATCCGCACTTTCCTCCACGGGACTAATGTCTCAAACAGTCTACGCTTTGATCGTTCCCTGGAAGACCAGCAGTAGTTTCCGATGCACATCCCGTTCATTCTGTAATCTGTGGACTATCAGAGTGTTGATGAAACACAGAAATTGCATCGGCATTGAATACAACAGTCACAATGCGCACTTTCCTCCACAGGAGTAATGTCACAAACAGTCTACGCTTTGATCATTCCCTGGAAGACCAGTAGTAGTTTCAGATGCACATCCGGTGGCATTTTGTAATCTGTGGACTATCAGAGTGTTGATGAAACACAGAAATTGCATCGGGATTGAATACAACTGTCACCATGCGCACTTTCCTCCACAGGAGTAATGTCCCAAACAGTCGACGGTTTGATCGTTCCCTCTAAGACCAGTAGTAGTTTCCGATGCACATCTGGTGGCAATCTGTGGACTATCAGAGTGTTGATGAAACACAGAAATTGCATCGGGATTGAATAAAACAGACACCATGCGCACTTTCCTCCATGGAGGTAATGTGTCAAATAGTCTACGCTTCGATCGTTCCCTGGAAGACAAGTAGTAGTATCCGATGCACATCTAAATGCATTCTGTAATCTGTGGACCTTCAAAGTGTTGATGAAACACAGAAATTGCATCGGGATTGAATACAACAGTAACCATGCGCACTTGCCTCCATGTTAGTAATGTCTCAAACACTCTACGCTTTGATCGCTCCCTGGAAGACCTGTGGTAGTTTCCGATGCACATCTGGAGGCATTCTGTAATCTGTGGACTATCAGAGGATTGATGAAACACAGAAATTGAATCGCGATTGAATACAACAGTCACCATGCGCACTTTCCTCCACAGGAGTAATGTCTCAAACAGTCGACGCTTTGATCGCTAACTGGAAGACCAGTAGTAGTTTCCGATGCACATCTGGTGGCATTCCTTAATCTGTGGACTATCAGAGTCTTGACGAAACACAGAAATTGCATCGGGATTGAATATAACAGTCACCATGCGCACTTTCCTCCATGGGAGTAATGTCTCAAATAGTCTACGCTTTGATCGTTCCCTGGAACCAGTAGTAGTTTCCGATGCAAATCTGGATGCATTCTGTAATCTGTGGACTATCAGAGTGTTAATGAAACACAGAAATTGCATCGGGATTGAATACAACAGTCACCATGCGCACTTTCCTCCACAGGAGTAATGTCTCAAACAGTCGACGCTTTGATCGCTCCCTGGAAGACCAGTAGTAGTTTCCGATGCACATCTGGATGCATTCTGTAATCTGTGGACCTTCAAAGTGTTGATGAAACACAGAAATTGCATCGGGATTGAATACAACAGTCACCATCCGCACTTTCCTCCACGGGACTAATGTCTCAAACAGTCTACGCTTTGATCGTTCCCTGGAAGACCAGTAGTAGTTTCCGATGCACATCCGGTTCATTCTGTAATCTGTGGACTATCAGAGTGTTGATGAAACACCGAAAATGCATCGAGATAGAATACAACAGTCACCATGCGCACTTTGCTCCACGGGAGTAATGTCTCAAAGAGTCTACACCTTGATCGTTCCCTGGAAGACCAGTAGTAGTTTCCGATGTTCATCTGGAGGCATTCTGTAATCTGTGGACTATCGGAGAGTTGATGAAACACAAAGAATTGAATTGGGATTGAATACAACAGTCACCATACGCACTTTCATCCATGAGAGTAGTATCTCAAACAGTCTACGTTTTGATCGTTCCATGGAAGACCAGTAGTAGTTTCCGATTCACGTCTGGTGGCATTCTGTAATCTGTGGAATGTCAGAGTTTTGATGAAACACAGAAATTGCTTCGGGATTGAATTCAACAGTCACCATCCGCACTTTCCTCCACGGGACTAATGTCTCAAACAGTCTACGCTTTGATCGTTCCCTGGAAGACCAGTAGTAGTTTCCGATGCACATCCGGTTCATTCTGTAATCTGTGGACTATCAGAGTGTTGATGAAACACAGAAATTGCATCGGGATTGAATACAACAGTCACCATGCGCACTTTCCTTCACAGGAGTAATGTCTCACACAGTCTACGCTTTGATCATTCCCTGGAAGACCAGTAGTAGTTTCAGATGCACATCCGGTGGCATTTTGTAATCTGTGGACTATCAGAGTGTTGATGAAACACAGAAATTGCATCGGGATTGAAGACAACTGTCACCATGCGCACTTTCCTCCACAGGAGTAATGTCCCAAACAGTCGACGGTTTGATCGTTCCCTCTAAGACCAGTAGTAGTTTCCGATGCACATCTGGTGGCATTCCTTAATCTGTGGACTATCAGAGTGTTGATGAAACACAGAAATTGCATCGGGATTGAATAAAACAGACACCATGCGCACTTTCCTCCATGGAAGTAATGTGTCAAATCGTGTACACTTCGATCGTTCCCTGGAAGACCAGTAGTAGTTTCCGATGCACATCTGGATGCATTCTGTAATCTGTGGGCCTTAAAAGTGTTGATGAAACACAGAAATTGCATCGGAATTGAATACAACAGTAACCATGCGCACTTGCTTCCATGTTAGTAATGTCTTAAACACTCTACGCTTTGATCGCTCCCTGGAAGTCCAGTGGTAGTTTCCGATGCACATCTGGAGGCATTCTGTAATCTGTGGACTATCAGAGTGTTGATGAAACACAGAAATTGCATAGCGATTGAATACAACAGTCACCATGCGCACTTTCCTCCACAGGAGTAATGTCTCAAACAGTCTACGCTTTGATCGTTCCCTTGAAGACCAGTAGTAGTTTCCGATGCACATCCCGTTCATTCTGTAATCTGTGGACTATCACAGTGTTGATGAAACACAGAAATTGCATCGGGATTGAATACAACAGTCACCATGCGCACTTTCCTCCATGGGAGTAATGTCTGAAACAGTCTACGCTTTGATCGTTCCCTGGAAGACCAGTAGTAGTTTCCGATGCACATCCGGTTCATTCTGTAATCCGTGGACTATCAGAGTGTTGATGAAACACAGAAATTGCATCGGGATAGAATACAACAGTCACCATGCCCACTTTCCACCTTGGGAGTAATGTCTCAAACAGTCTACGCTTTGATCGTTCCCTGGAGGACCAGTAGTAGTTTCCGATTCACATCTGGAGGCATTCTGTAATCTGTGGACTATCAGAGTGTTGATCAAACACAGAAATTGCATCGGGATTGAATAAGTCAGACACCATGCGCACTTTCCTCCATGGAGGTAATGTGTCAAATAGTCTACGCTTCGATCGTTAACTGGAAGAGCAGTAGTAGTTTCCGATGCACATCTAAATGCATTCTGTAATCTGTTGACCTTCAAAGTGTTGATAAAACACAGATATTGCATCGGGATTGTATACAACAGTAACCATGCGCACTTGCCTCCATGTTAGTAATGTCTCTAACACTCTACGCTTTGATCGCTCCCTGGAAGACCAGTGGTAGTTTCCGATGCACATCTGGAGGCATTCTGTAATCTGTGGACTATCAGAGTGTTGATGAAACACAGAAATTGCATCGCGATTGAATACAACAGTCACCATGCGCACTTTCCTCCACAGGAGTAATGTCTTAAACAGTCGACGCTTTGATCGCTAACTGGAAGACCAGTAGTAGTTTCCGATGCACATCTGGTGGCATTCCTTAATCTGTGGACTATCAGAGTGTTGACGAAACACAGAAATTGCATCGGGATTGAATATAACAGTCACCATGCGCACTTTCCTCCATGGGAGTGATGTCTCAAATAGTCTACGCTTTGATCGTTCCCTGGAACCAGTAGTAGTATCCGATGCAAATCTGGATGCATTCTGTAATCTGTGGACTATCAGAGTGTTAATGAAACACAGAAATTGCATCGGGATTTAATACAACAGTCACCATGCACACTTTCCTCCACAGGAGTAATGTCTCAAACAGTCGACGCTTTGATCGCACCCTGGAAGACCAGTAGTAGTTTCCGATGCACATCTGGATGCATTCTGTAATCTGTGGACCTTCAAAGTGTTGATGAAACACAGAAATTGCATCGAGATTGAATACAACATTACCATGCGTACTTTCTTCCATGAGAGTAGTGTCTCAAACAGTCTACGCTTTGATCGTTCCCTGGAAGACCAGTAGTAGTTTCCGATGCACGTCTGGTTTCATTCTGTTATCTGTGGACTATCAGAGTGTTGATGAAACACCGAAAATGCATCGAGATAGAATACAACAGTCACCATGCGCACTTTCCTCCACGGGAGTAATGTCTCAAAGAGTCTACACCTTGATCGTTCCCTGGAAGACCAGTAGTAGTTTCCGATGCTCATCTGGAGGCATTCTGTAATCTGTGGACAATCAGAGAGTTGATGAAACACAAAGAATTGAATTGGGATTGAATACAACAGTCACCATACGCACTTTCATCCATGAGAGTAGTGTCTCAAACAGTCTATGTTTTGATCGTTCCCTGGAAGACCAGTAGTAGTTTCCGATTCACGTCTGGTGGCATACTGTAATCTGTGGAATGTCAGAGTTTTGATGAAACACAGAAATTGCTTCGGGATTGAATTCAACAGTCACCATCCGCACTTTCCTCCACGGGACTAATGTCTCAAACAGTCTACGCTTTGATCGTTCCCTGGAAGACCAGTAGTAGTTTCCGATGCACATCCGGTTCATTCTGTAATCTGTGGACTATCAGAGTGTTGATGAAACACAGAAATTGCATCGGGATTGAATACAACAGTCACCATGCGCACTTTCCTCCATGGGAGTAATTTCTGAAACAGTCTACGCTTTGATCGTTCCCTGGAAGACCAGTAGTAGTTTCCGATGCACATCTGTAATCGGTGGACTATCAGAGTGTTGATGAAGCACAAAAATGGCACCGTGAGTGAATACAACAGTCACCATGCGCACTTTCCTCCACAGGAGTAATGTCTCACACAGTCTACGCATTGATCATTCCCTGGAAGACCAGTAGTAGTTTCAGATGCACATCCGGTGGCATTTTGTAATCTGTGGACTATCAGAGTGTTGATGAAACACAGAAATTGCATCGGGATTGAATACAACAGTCACCATCCGCACTTTCCTCCATGGGAGTAATGTCTCAAACAGTCTACGCTTTGATCGTTCCCTGGAAGACCAGAAGTAATTTCCGATGCACATCTGGAGGCATTCTGTAATCTGTGGACCTTCAGAGTGTTGATGAAACACAGAAATTGCATCGGGATTGAATACGACAGTCACCATGCGCCCTTTCCTCCATGGGAGTAATGTCTCAAACAGTTTACGCTTTAATCGTTCCCTGGAAGACCAGTGGTAGTTTCCGATGCACATCTGGAGGCATTCTGTAATCTGTGGACTATCAGAGTGTTGATGAAACACAGAAATTTCATCGGGATTGAATACAACAGTCACCATGCGCACTTTCCTCCATGGGAGTAATGTCTCTAAGAGTCTACGCTTTGATCGTTCCCTGGAAGACCAGTAATAGTTTCCGATGCTCATCTGGAGGCATTCTGTAATCTGTGGACTATCAGAGTGTTTATGAAACACAGAAATTGCATCGGGATTGAATACAACAGTCACCATGAGCACTTTCCTCCATGGGAGTAATGTCTCTAAGAGTCTACGCTTTGATCGTTCCCTGGAAGACCAGTAGTAGTTTCCGATGCACATCTGGAGGCATTCTGTAATCTGTGGACTATCAGAGTGTTGATGTAACACAGAAATTGCATCGGGATTGAATACAACAGTCACCATGCCCACTTTCCTCCATGGGAGTAATGCCTCAAACAGTCTACGCTTTGATCGTTCCCTGGAAGACCAGTAGTAGCTTCCGATGCACATCTGGATGCATTCTGTAATCTGTGGACCTTCAAAGTGTTGATGAAACACAGAAATAGCATCGGGATTGAATACAACAGCCACCATGCGCACTTTCATCCACGGGAGTAATGTCTCAAACATTCTACGCTTTGATCTTTCCCTGGAAGACCAGTGGTAGTTTCCGATGCACATCTGGAGGCATTCTGTAATCTGTGGACTATCAGAGTGTTGATGAAACACAGAAATTGCATCGAGATTGAATACAACAGTCACCATGCGCAATTTCCCCCATGGGAGTAATGTCTATCAGAGTCTACGCTTGATCGTTCCCTGGAAGACCAGTAGTAGTTTCCGATGCACATCTGGAGGCATTCTGTAATCTGTGGACTATCAGAGTGTTTATGAAACACAGAAATTGCATCGGGATTGAATACAACAGTCACCATGTGCACTTTCCTCCGTGGGAGTAATGTCTCTAAGAGTCTACGCTTTGATCGTTCCCTGGAAGACCAGTAGAAGTTTCCGATGCACATCTGGAGGCATTCTGTAATCTGTGGACTATCAGAGTGTTGATGAAACACAGAAATTGCATCGGGATTGAATACAACAGTCACCATGCCCACTTTCCTCCATGGGAGTAACGTATCAAACAGTCTACGCTTTGATCGTTCCCTGGAAGTCCAGTAGTAGCTTCCGATGCACATCTGGATGCATTCTGTAATCTGTGGACCTTCAAAGTGTTGATGAAACACAGAAATTGCATCGGGATTGAATACAACAGTCACCATGCGCACTTTCATCTACGGGAGTAATGTCTCAAATATTCTACGCTTTGTTCTTTCCCTGGAAGACCAGTGGTAGTTTCCGCTGCACATCTGGAGGCTATCTGTAATCTGTGGACTATCAGAGTGTTGATGAAACACAGAAATTGCATCGGGATTGAATACAACAGTCACCATGCGCACTTTCCTCCATGGGAGTAATGTCTCTAAGAGTCTACGCTTTGATCGTTCCCTGGAAGACCAGTAGTAGTTTCCGATGCACATCTGGAGGCATTGTGTAATGTGTGGACTATCAGAGTGTTTATGAAACACAGAAATTGCATCGGGATTGAATACAACAATAACCATGCGCACTTTCCTCCATGGGAGTAATGTCTCTAAGAGTCTACGCTTTGATGGTTCCTGGAAGACCAGTAGTAGTTTCCGATGCACATCTGGAGGCATTCTGTAATCTGTGGACTATCAGAGTGTTGATGAAACACAGAAATTGCATCGGGATTGAATACAACAGTCACCATGCCCACTTTCCTCCATGGGAGTAATGTCTCTAAGAGTCTACGCTTTGATCGTTCCCTGGAAGAGCAATAGTAGTTTCCGATGCACATCTGGATGCAATCTGTGGACTATCAGAGTGTTGATGAAACACAGAAATTGCATCGGGATTGAATACAACAGTCACCATACGCACTTTCCTCCATGGGAGTAATGTCTCAAACAGTCTACGCTTTGATCGTTCCCTGGAAGACCAGAAGTAATTTCCAATGCACATCTGGAGGCATTCTGTAATCTGTGGACCTTCAGAGTGTTGATGAAACACAGAAATTGCATCGGGATTGAATACGACAGTCACCATGCGCCCTTTCCTCCATGGGAGTAATGTCTCAAACAGTTTACGCTTTAATCGTTCCCTGGAAGACCAGTAGTAGTTTCCGATGCACATCTGGAGGCATTCTGTAATCTGTGGGCTGTCAGAGTGTTGATGAAACACAGAAATTGCATCGGGATTGAATACAACAGTCACCATGCGCACTTTCCTCCATGTTAGTAATGTCTCAAACATTCTACGCTTTGATCGTTCCCTGGAAGACCAGTGGTACGTTATGATGCACATCTGGAGGCATTCTGTAATCTGTGGACTATCAGAGTGTTGATGAAACACAGAAATTGCATCGAGATTGAATACAACAGTTACCATGCGCAATTTCCTCCATGGGAGTAATGTCTCTAAGAGTCTACGCTTTGATCGTTCCCTGGAAGACCAGTAGTAGTTTCCGATGCACATCTGGAGGCATTCTGTAATGTGTGGACTAGCAGAGTGTTTATGAAACACAGAAATTGCATCGAGATTGAATACATCAATAACCATGCGCACTTTCCTCCATGGGAGTAATGTCTCTAAGAGTCTACGCTTTGATCGTTCCCTGGAAGACCAGTAGTAGTTTCCGATGCACATCTGGAGGCATTCTGTAATCTGTGGACTATCAGAGTGTTGATGAAACACAGAAAGTGCATCGGGATTGAATACAACAGTCACCATGCCCACTTTCCTCCATTGGAGTAATGTCTCAAACAGCTTACGCTTTGATTGTTCCCTGGAAGAACAGTAGTAGTTTTCGATGCACATCTGGAGGCATTCTGTAATCTGTGGACTATCAGAGTGTTGATGAAACACAGAAATAGCATCGGGATTGAATACAACAGTCACCATGCCCACTTTCCTCCATGGAAGTAATGTCTCTAAGAGTCTACGCTTTGATCGTTCCCTGGAAGAGCAGTAGTAGTTTCCGATGCACATCTGGAGGCAATCTGTGGACTATCAGAGTGTTGATGAAACACAGAAATTGCATCGGGAATGAATACAACAGTCACCATGCCCACTTTCCTCCATGGGAGTAACGTATCAAACAGTCTACGCTTTGATCGTTCCCTGGAAGACCAGTAGTAGCTTCCGATGCACATCTGGATGCATTCTGTAATCTGTGGACCTTCAAAGTGTTGATGAAACACAGAAATTGCATCGGGATTGAATACAACAGTCACCATGCGCACTTTCATCTACGGGAGTAATGTCTCAAATATTCTACGCTTTGTTCTTTCCCTGGAAGACCAGTGGTAGTTTCCGCTGCACATCTGGAGGCTATCTGTAATCTGTGGACTATCAGAGTGTTGATGAAACACAGAAATTGCATCGGGATTGAATACAACAGTCACCATGCGCACTTTCCTCCATGGGAGTAATGTCTCTAAGAGTCTACGCTTTGATCGTTCCCTGGAAGACCAGTAGTAGTTTCCGATGCACATCTGGAGGCATTGTGTAATGTGTGGACTATCAGAGTGTTTATGAAACACAGAAATTGCATCGGGATTGAATACAACAATAACCATGCGCACTTTCCTCCATGGGAGTAATGTCTCTAAGAGTCTACGCTTTGATGGTTCCTGGAAGACCAGTAGTAGTTTCCGATGCACATCTGGAGGCATTCTGTAATCTGTGGACTATCAGAGTGTTGATGAAACACAGAAATTGCATCGGGATTGAATACAACAGTCACCATGCCCACTTTCCTCCATGGGAGTAATGTCTCTAAGAGTCTACGCTTTGATCGTTCCCTGGAAGAGCAATAGTAGTTTCCGATGCACATCTGGAGGCAATCTGTGGACTATCAGAGTGTTGATGAAACACAGAAATTGCATCGGGATTGAATACAACAGTCACCATACGCACTTTCCTCCATGGGAGTAATGTCTCAAACAGTCTACGCTTTGATCGTTCCCTGGAAGACCAGAAGTAATTTCCAATGCACATCTGGAGGCATTCTGTAATCTGTGGACCTTCAGAGTGTTGATGAAACACAGAATTTGCATCGGGATTGAATACGACAGTCACCATGCGCCCTTTCCTCCATGGGAGTAATGTCTCAAACAGTTTACGATTTAATCGTTCCCCGGAAGACCAGTGGTAGTTTCCGATGCACATCTGGATTCATTCTGTAATCTGTGGACTATCAGAGTGTTGATGAAACACAGAAATTTCATCGGGATTGAATACAACAGTCACCATGCGCACTTTCCTCCATGGGAGTAATGTCTCTAAGAGTCTACGCTTTGATCGTTCCCTGGAAGACCAGTAATAGTTTCCGATGCACATCTGGAGGCATTCTGTAATCTGTGGACTATCAGAGTGTTTATGAAACACTGAAATTGCATCGGGATTGAATACAACAATCACCATGCGCACTTTCCTCCATGGGAGTAATGTCTCTAAGAGTCTACGCTCTGATCGTTCCCTGGAAGACCAGTAGTAGTTTCCGATGCACATCTGGAGGCATTCTGTAATCTGTGGACTATCCGAGTGTTGATGAAACACAGAAATTGCATCGGGATTGAATACAACAGTTACCATGCCCACTTTCCTCCATGGGAGTAATGTCTCTAACAGTCTACGCTTTGATTGTTCCCTGGAAGAACAGTAGTAGTTTCCGATGCACATCTGGAGGCATTCTGTAATCTGTGGACTATCAGAGTGTTGATGAAACACAGAAATAGCATCGGGATTGAATACAACAGTCACCATGCGCACTTTCCTCCATGGGAGTAATGTCTCTAAGAGTCTACGCTTTGATCGTTCCCTGGAAGAGCAGTAGTAGTTTCCGATGCACATCTGGAGGCAATCTGTGGACTATCAGAGTGTTGATGAAACACAGAAATTGCATCGAGATTTAATACAACAGTCACCATACGCACTTTCCTCCATGGGAGTAATGTATCAAACAGTCTACGCTTTGATCGTTCCCTGGAAGAGCAGAAGTAATTTTCGATGCACATCTGGAGGCATTCTGTAATCTGTGGACCTTCAGAGTGTTGATGAAACACAGAAATTGCATTGGGATTGAATACGACAGTCACCATGCCCACTTTCCTCCATGGAAGTAATGTCTCAAACAGTTTACGCTTTAATCGTTCCCTGGAAGACCAGTAGTAGTTTCCGATGCACATCTGGAGGCATTCTGTAATCTGTGGGCTGTCAGAGTGTTGATGAAACACAGAAATTGCATCGGGATTAAATACAATAGTCGCCATGCGCACTTTCCTCCATGTTAGTAATGTCTCAGACATTCTACGCTTTGATCGTTCCCTGGAAGACCAGTGGTAGGTAATGATGCACATCTGGAGGCATTCTGTAATCTGTGGACTATCAGAGTGTTGATGAAACACAGAAATTGCATCAAGATTGAATACAACAGTCACAATGCGCAATTTCCTCCATGGGAGTAATGTCTCTAAGAGTCTACGCTTTGATCGTTCCCTGGAAGACCAGTAGTAGTTTCCGATGCACATCTGGAGGCATTCTGTAATCTGGGGACTATTAGAGTGTTTATGAAACACAGAAATTGCATCGGGATTGAATACAACAGTCACCATGAGCACTTTCCTCCATGGGAGTAATGTCTCTAAGAGTCTACGCTTTGATCGTTCCCTGGAAGACCAGTAGAAGTTTCCGATGCACATCTGGAGGCATTCTGTAATCTGTGGACTATCAGAGTGTTGATGAAACACAGAAATTGCATCGGGATTGAATACAACAGTCACCATGAGCACTTTCCTACATGGGAGTAATGTCTCAAACAGTCTACGCTTTGATCGTTCCCTGGAAGACCAGTAGTAGCTTCCGATGCACATCTGGATGCATTCTGTAATCTGTGGTCCTTCAAAGTGTTGATAAAACACAGAAATAGCATCGGGATTGAATACAACAGTCACCATGCGCACTTTCATCCACGGGAGTAATGTCTCAAATATTCTACGCTTTGATCTTTCCCTGGAAGACCAGTGGTAGTTTCCGATGCACATCTGGAGGCATTCTGTAATCTGTGGACTATCAGAGTGTTGATGAAACACAGAAAATTCATCGGGATTGAATACAACGGTCGCAATGCGCACTTCCCTCCATGGGAGTAATGTCTCTAAGAGTCTACGCTTTGATCGTTCCCTGGAAGACCAGTAATAGTTTCCGATGCACATCTGGAGGCATTCTGTAATCTGTGGACTATCAGAGTGTTTATGAAACACAGATATTGCATTTGGATTGAATACAACAATCACCATGCGCACTTTCCTCCATGGGAGTAATGTCTCTAAGAGTCTACGCTTTAATCGTTCCCTGGAAGACCAGTAGTAGTTTCCGATGCACATCTGGAGGCATTCTGTAATCTGTGGCCTATCAGAGTGTTGAAGAAACACAGAAATTGCATCAGGATTGAATACAACAGTCACCATGCCCACTTTCCTCCATGGGAGTAATTTCTCAAACAGTCTACGCTTTAATCGTTCCCTGGAGGACCAGTAGTAGTTTCCGATGCACATCTGGAGGCATTCTGTAATCTGTGGACTATCAGAGTGTTGATGAAACACACAAATTGCATCGGGATTTAATACAACAGTCATCATGCGCACTTTCCTCCATGGGAGTAATGTCTCTAAGAGTCTACGCTTTGATCGTTCCCTCGAAGTAGTAGTTTCCAATGCACATTAGGAGGCAATCTGTAGACTATCAGAGTGTTGATGAAACACATAAATTGCATCGGGAATGAATACAACAGTCACCATATGCACTTTCCTCCATGGTAGTTATGTCTCAAACAGTCTACGCTTTGATCGTTCCCTGGAAGACCAGAAGTAATTTCCGATGCACATCTGGAGGCATTCTGTAATCTGTGGACATTCAGAGTGTTGACGAAACACAGAAATTGCATTGGGATTGAGCACAAAAGTCACCATGCGCACTTTCCTCCATGGGAGTAATGTCTCAAACAGTCTACGCTTTGATCTTTCCCTGGAAGACCAGTGGTAGTTTCCAATGCACATCTGGAGGCATTCTGTAATCTGTGGACTATCATAGTGTTGATGAAACACAGAAATTGCATCGGGATTGAATACAAGAGTCACTATGCGCAATTCCTCCATGGGAGTAATGTCTCTAAGAGTCTACGCTTTGATCGTTCCCTGGAAGACCAGTAGTAGTTTCCGATGCACATCTGGAGGCATTCTGTAATCTGTGGACTATCAGAGTGTTTATGAAACACAGAAATTGCATCGGGATTGAATACAACAATCACCATGCGCACTTTCCTCCATGGGAGTAATGTCTCTAAGAGTCTACGCTTTGATCGTTCCCTGGAAGACCAGTAGTAGTTTCCGATGCACATCTGGAGGCAATCTGTGGACTACCAGAGTGTTGATGAAACACAGAAATTGCATCGGGATTGAATACAACAGTCACCATACGCACTTTCCTCCATGGGAGTAATGTCTCAAACAGTCTACGCTTTAATCGTTCCCTGAAAGACCAGAAGTAATTTCCGATGAACATCTGGAGGCATTCTGTAATCTGTGGACTATCAGAGTGCGTATGAAACACAGAAATTGCATCGAGATTGAATACATCAGTCACAATGCTCACTTTCCTCCACAGAAGTAATGTCTCAATCAGTCTACGCTTTGATCGTTCCCTGGAAGACCAGTAGTAGTTTCCGATGACGTCTGGTGGCATTCTGTAATCTGCGGACTATCAGAGTGTTGATGAAACACAGAAATTGCATCGGGATTGAATACAACAGTCACCATGCGCACTTTGCTCCACGGGAGTAATGTCTCTAAGAAACTACGCTTTGATCGTTCCCTGGAAGACCAGTAGTAGTTTCCGATGCACATCTGGAGGCATTCTGTAATTTGTGGACTATCAGAGTGTTTATGAAACACAGAAATTGCATCGGGATTGAATACAACAGTCACCATTCCCACTTTCCTCCATGGGAGTAATGTCTTAAACAGTCTACGCTTTGATCGTTCCCTGGAAGACCAGTAGTAGTTTCCGATGCACATCTGGTGGCATTAAATAATCTGTGGACAATCAGAGTGTTGATGAGACACAGAAATTGCATCGGGATTGAATACAACAGTCACCATGCGCACATTGCTCCACTTGAGTAATGTCCAAACAGTCTACGCTTCGATCGTTTAATGGAAGACCAGTAGTAGTTTCCGATGCACATCTGGATGCATTCTGTAATCTGTGGACTATCAGAGTGTTGGTGAAACACAGAAATTGCATCGGGATTGAATACAACAGTCACCATGCGCACTTTTCCTCCATGGGAGTAATGTCTCTAAGAGTCTACGCTTTGATCGTTCCCTGGAAGAGCAGTAGTAGTTTCCGATGCACATCTGGAGGCAATCTGTGGACTATCAGTGTGTTGATGAAACACAGATATTGCATCGGGACTGAATACAACAGTCTCCATACGCACTTTGCTCCATGGGAGTAATGTCTCAAACAGTCTACGCTTTGATCGTTCCCTGGAAGACCAGAAGTAGTTTCCGATGCACATCTGGAGGCATTCTGTAACCTGTGGATCTTCAGAGTGTTGATGACACACAGAAATTGCATCGGGATTGAATACGACAGTCACCATGCGCCCTTTCCTCCATGGGAGTAATGTCTCAAACATTTTACGCTTTCATCGTTCCCTGGAAGACCAGTAGTAGTTTTCGATGCACATCTGGAGGCATTCTGTAATCTGTGGGCTGTCAGAGTGTTGATGAAACACAGAAATTGCATTGCGATTGAGTACAAAAGTCACCATGCGCACTTTCCTCCATGGGAGTAATGTTTCAAACAGTCTACGCTTTGATCGTTCCCTGGAAGACTATTAGTAGTTTCCGATGCACATCTGGAGGTATTCTGTAATCTGTGGACTATCCGAGTGTTGATGAAACACAGAAATTGCATCGTGATTGAATACAACAGTCACCATGCGCACTTTCCTCGCCGGGAGGTATGTCTCAATCAGTCTACGCTTTGATCGTTCCCTGGAAGACCAGTAGTAGAGTCCGATGAACATCTTGAGGCATTCTGCAATCTGTGGACCTTCAAAGTGTTGATGAAACACACATATTGCATCGGGATTGAATACAACTGTCACCATGCTTACTTTCCTCCACGGGAGTAATGTCTCAAACAGTCTGCGATTTGATCGATCCCTGGAAGACCAGTAGTAGTTTCCGATGCACATCTGGTGGCACTCTGTAATCTGTGGACTGTCAGAGTGATGATGAAACACAGAAATTGCATCGAGATTAAATACAACAGTCACCATGCCCACTTTCCACCATGGGAGTCATGTCTCAAACAGTCTACGCTTTGATCGTTCCCTGGAAGACCAGTAGTAGTTTCCAATGCACATCTGGAGGCATTCTGTAATCTGTGGACCATCAGAGTGTTGATGAAACACAGAAATTGCATCGGGATTGAATACAACAGTCAACATGAGCACTTTCCTCCATGGGAGTAATGTCTCAAACATTCTACGATTTGATCGTTCCCTGGAAGACCAGTAGTAGTTTCCGATGCACATCTGGAGGCATTCTGTAATCTGTGGACTATCAGAGTGTTTATGAAACACAGAAATTGCATCGAGATTGAATACAACAGTCACAATGCTCACTTTCCTCCACAGAAGTAATGTCTCAAACAGTCTACGCTTTGATCGTTCCCTGGAAGACCAGTAGTAGTTTCCGATGGACGTCTGGTGGCATTCTGTAATCTGCGGACTATCAGAGTGTTGATGAAACACAGAAATTGCATCGGGATTGAATACAACAGTCACCATGCGCACATTGCTCCACGCGAGTAATGTCTCTAAGAGTCTCCGCTTTGATCGTTCCCTGGGAGACCAGTAGTAGTTTCCGATGCACATCTGGAGGCATTCTGTAATCTGTGGACTATCAGAGTGTTTATGAAACACAGAAATTGCATCGAGATTGAATACAACAGTCACCATGTGCACTTTCCACCATGGGAGTAATGTCTCAAACAGTCTACGCTTTGATCGTTCCCTGGAAGACCAGTAGTAGTTTCCGATGCACATTTGGAGGCATTCTGTAATCTGTGGACTATCAGAGTGTTGATGATACACAGAAATTGCATCGGGATTGAATACAACAGTCACCATGCGCACTTTCCTCCATGGGAGTAATGTCTCAATTAGTCTACGCTTTGATCCTTCCCTGGAAGACTAGTAGTAGTTTCCGATGCACATCTGGATGCATTCTGTAATCTGTGGACCTTCAAAGTGTGGATGAAACACAGAAATTGCATCGGGATTGAATACAAAAGTCACAATGCTCACTTCACTCCACAGAAGTAATGTCTCAAACAGTCTACGCTTTGATCGTTCCCTGGAAGACCAGTAGTAGTTTGCGATGCACGTCTGGTGGCATTCTGTAATCTACGGACTATCAGAGTGTTGATGAAACACAGAAATTGCATCGGGATTGAATACAACAGTCACCATGCGCACATTGCACCACGGGAGTAATGTCTCTAAGAGTCTACGCTTTGATCGTTTGCTGGAAGACGAGTAGTAGTTTCCGATGCACATCTGGAGGCATTCTGTAATCTGTGGACTATCAGTGTGTTTATGAAACACAGAAATTGCATCGGGATTGAATACAACAGTCACCATGCGCCCTTTCCTCCGTGGGAGTAATGTCTCTAAGAGTCTACGCTTTGATCGTTCCCTGGAAGACCAGTAGTAGCTTCCGATGCACATCTGGAGGCATTCTGAAATGTGTGGTCTAACTGAGTGTTGATGAAACACAGAAATTGCATCATGATTGAATACAACAGTCACCATGCGCACTTTCCTCCATGCGAGTAATGTCTCAAACAGTCTACGCTTTGATCGTTCCTGGAAGACCAGTAGTAGTTTCCAATGCACATCTGGAGGCATTCTGCAATCTGTGGATTATCAGAGTGTTGATGAAACACAGATATTGCTTCGGGATTGAATACAAAAGTCGACATGCGCACTTTCCTCCATGGGAGTAGTGTCTCAAACATTCTACGCTTTGATCGTTCCCTGGAAGACCAGAAGTAGCTTCCGATGAACATCTGGAGGCATTCTGTAGTCTGTGGACTATCAGAGTGTTGATGGAACACAGAAATTGCATCGGGATTGAATACAACAGTCACCATGCGCACTTTGCTCCACGGGAGTAATGTCTCAAATAGTCTACGCTTTGATCGTTCCCTGGAAGACCAGTAGTAGTTTAAGATGCAAATCTGGTTGCATTCTGTAACCTGTGGACTATCAGAGTGTTGATGAAACACAGAAATTGCATCGGGATTAATACAACAGTCACCATGTGCTCTTTCCTGCACGGGAGTAAGGTCTCAAACGATCTACGCTTTGATCGTTCTCTGGAAGACCAGTAGTAGTTTCCGATGCACGTCTGGTGGCATTCTGTAATCTGTGGACTATCAGAGTGTTGATGAAACACAGAAATTGCATCGGGATTGTATACAACAGTCACCATGCGCACTTTCCTCCATGGGAGTAATGTCTCAAACAGTCTACGCTTTGATCGTTCCCTGGAAGACCAGTAGTAGCTTCCGATGCACATTTGGAGGCATTCTGTAATCTGTGGACTATCAGAGTGTTGAAGAAACACAGAAATTGCATCGGGATTGAATACAACTGTCACAACGCCCACTTTCCTCCATGTTAGTATTGTCTCAAAGAGTCTACGCATTGATCGTTCCCTGGAAGACCGGTTGTAGTTTCCAATTCGCATCTGGAGGCATTCTGTAATCTGTGGACTATCAGAGAGTTGATGAAACACAGAAATTGCATCGGGATTGAATACAACAGTCACCATGCGCACTTTCCTCCATGGGAGTAATGTCTCAAACAGTCTACGCTTTGATCGTTCCCTGGAAAACCAGTAGTAGTTTCCGATGCACATTTGGAGGCATTCTGTAATCTACGGACTATCAGAGTGTTGATGAAACACAGAAATTGCATCGGGATTAAATACAACAGTCACCATGCGCACATTGCTGCACGGGAGTAATGTCTCTAAGAGTCTACGCTTTGACCGTTTCCTTTAAGACGAGTAGTAGTTTCCGATGCACATCTGGAGGCATTCTGTAATCTGTGGACTATCAGTGTGTTTATGAAACACAGAATTTGCATCGGGATTGAATACAACAGTCACCATGCGCACTTTCCTCCGTGGGAGTAATGTCTCTAAGAGTCTACGCTTTGATCGTTCCCTGGAAGACCAGTAGTAGTTTCCGATGCACATCTGGAGGCATTCTGAAATGTGTGGTCTAACTGAGTGTTGATGAAACACAGAAATTGCATCATGATTGAATACAACAGTCACCATGCGCACTTTCCTCCATGGGAGTAGTGTCCCAAACATTCTACGCTTTGATCGTTCCCTGGAAGACCACAAGTAGCTTCCGATGAACATCTGGAGGCATTCTGTAGTCTGTGGACTATCAGAGTGTTGATGGAACACAGAAATTGCAACGGGATTGAATACAACAGTCACCATGCGCACTTTGCTCCACAGGAGTAATATCTAAAATAGGCTAGGCTTTGATCGTTCCCTGGAAGACCAGTAGTAGTTTAAGATGCAAATCTGGTTGCATTCTGTAACCTGTGGACTATCAGAGTGTTGATGAAACACAGAAATTTCATCGGGATTGAATACAACAGTCACCATATGCTCTTTCCTCCACGGGAGTAAGGTCTCAAACGATCTACGCTTTGATCGTTCTCTGGAAGACCAGTAGTAGTTTCCGATGCACGTCTGGTGGCATTCTGTAATCTGTGGACTATCAGAGTGTTGATGAAACACAGAAATTGCATCGGGATTGTATACAACAGTCACCATGCGCACTTTCCTCCACGGGAGTAATGTCTCAAACAGTCTACGCTTTGATCGTTCCTGGAAGACCAGTAGTAGTTTCCGATGCACATCTGGAGGCATTCTGCAATCTGTGGATTATCAGAGTGTTGATGAAACACAGATATTGCGTCGGGATTGAATACAAAAGTCGCCATGCGCACTTTCCTCCATGGGAGTAGTGTCCCAAACATTCTACGCTTTGATCGTTCCCTGGAAGACCACAAGTAGCTTCCGATGAACATCTGGAGGCATTCTGTAGTCTGTGGACTATCAGAGTGTTGATGGAACACAGAAATTGCAACGGGATTGAATACAACAGTCACCATGCGCACTTTGCTCCACAGGAGTAATATCTAAAATAGGCTAGGCTTTGATCGTTCCCTGGAAGACCAGTAGTAGTTTAAGATGCAAATCTGGTTGCATTCTGTAACCTGTGGACTATCAGAGTGTTGATGAAACACAGAAATTTCATCGGGATTGAATACAACAGTCACCATATGCTCTTTCCTCCACGGGAGTAAGGTCTCAAACGATCTACGCTTTGATCGTTCTCTGGAAGACCAGTAGTAGTTTCCGATGCACGTCTGGTGGCATTCTGTAATCTGTGGACTATCAGAGTGTTGATGAAACACAGAAATTGCATCGGGATTGTATACAACAGTCACCATGCGCACTTTCCTCCACGGGAGTAATGTCTCAAACAGTCTACGCTTTGATCGTTCCCTGGAAGACCAGTAGTAGTTTCCGATGCACATTTGGAGGCATTCTGTAATCTGTAGACTATCAGAGTGTTGATGAAACACAGAAATTGCATCGGGATTGAATACAACTGTCACAATGCCCACTTTCCTCCATGTTAATAATGTCTCAAAGAGTCTACGCATTGATCGTTCCCTGGAAGACCAGTTGTAGTTTCCAATTCACATCTGGTGGCATTCTGTAATCTGTGGACTATCAGAGTGTTGATGAAACACAGAAATTGCATCGGGATTGAATACAACAGTCACCATGCGCACTTTCCTCCATGCGAGTAATGTCTCAAACAGTCTACGCTTTGATCGTTCCCTGGAAGACCAGTAGTAGTTTCCGATGCACATCTGGAGGCATTCTGCAATCTGTGGATTATTAGAGTGTTGATGAAACACAGAAATTGCGTCGGGATTGAATACAAAAGAGGCCATGCGCACTTTCCTCCATGGGAGTAGTGTCTCAAACATTCTACGCTTTGATCGTTCCCTGGAAGACCAGAAGTAACTTCCGATGAACATCTGGAGGCATTCTGTAATCTGTGGACTATCAGAGTGTTGATGGAACACAGAAATTGCATCGGGATTAATTACAACAGTCATCATGCGCACTTTGCTCCAGGGGAGTAATGTCTCAAACAGTCTACGCTTTGATCGTTCCCTGGAAGACCAGTAGTAGTTTCAGATGCACATTGGTTGCATTCTGTAACCTGTGGACTATCAGAGTGTTGATGGAACACAGAAATTGCATCGGGATTGAATACAACAGCCACCATGTGGTCTTTCCTCCACGGGAGTAAGGTCTCAAACGGTCTACGCTTTGATCGTTCTCTGGAAGACCAGTAGTAGTTTCCGATGCACGTCTGGTGGCATTCTGTAATCTGTGGACTATCAGAGTGTTGATGAAACACAGAAATTGCATCGGGATTGTATACAACAGTCACCATGCGCACTTTCCTCCATGGGAGTAATGTCTCAAACAGTCTACGCTTTGATCGTTCCCTGGAAGACCAGTAGTAGTTTGCGATGCACATTTAGAGGCATTCTGTAATCTGTAGACTATCAGAGTGTTGATGAAACACAGAAATTGCATCGGGATTGAATACAACTGTCACAATGCCCACTTTCCTCCATGTTAATAATGTCTCAAAGAGTCTACGCATTGATCGTTCCCTGGAAGACCAGTAGTAGTTTCCGATGCACGTCTGGTGGCATTCTGTAATCTGCGGACTATCAGAGTGTTGATGAAACACAGAAATTGGATCGGGATTGAATACAACAGTCACCATGCGCACATTGCTCCACGCGAGTAATGTCTCTAAGAGTCTACGCTTTGATCGTTCCCTGGGAGACCAGTAGTAGTTTCCGATGCACATCTGGAGGCATTCTGTAATCTGTGGACTATCAGAGTGTTGATGAAACACAGAAATTGCATCGAGATTGAATACAACAGTCACCATGTGCACTTTCCACCATGGGAGTAATGTCTCAAACAGTCTACGCTTTGATCGTTCCCTGGAAGACCAGTAGTAGTTCCCGATGCACATCTGGTGACATTCTGTAATCTGTGGACTATCAGAGTGTTGATGGAACACAGAAATTTCATCGGGATTGAATACAGCAGTCACCATCCGCACTTTCTACCACGGGAGTGATGTCTCAAACAGTCAACGCTTTGATCGTTCCCTGGAAGACCAGTAGTAGTTTCCGATGCACATTTGGAGGCATTCTGTAATCTGTGGACTATCAGAGTGTTGATGATACACAGAAATTGCATCGGGATTGAATACAACAGTCACCATGCGCACTTTCCTCCATGGGAGTAATCTCTCAATTAGTCTACGCTTTGATCCTTCCCTGGAAGACTAGTAGTAGTTTCCGATGCACATCTGGATGCATTCTGTAATCTGTGGACCTTCAAAGTGTGGATGAAACACAGAAATTGCATCGGGATTGAATACAAAAGTCACAATGCTCACTTCACTCCACAGAAGTAATGTCTCAAACAGTCTACGCTTTGATCGTTCCCTGGAAGACCAGTAGTAGTTTCCGATGCACGTCTGGTGGCATTCTGTAATCTACGGACTATCAGAGTGTTGATGAAACACAGAAATTGCATCGGGATTGAATACAACAGTCACCATGCGCACATTGCACCACGGGAGTAATGTCTCTAAGAGTCTACGCTTTGATCGTTTGCTGGAAGACGAGTAGTAGTTTCCGATGCACATCTGGAGGCATTCTGTAATCTGTGGACTATCAGTGTGTTTATGAAACACAGAAATTGCATCGGGATTGAATACAACAGTCACCATGCGCACTTTCCTCCGTGGGAGTAATGTCTCTAAGAGTCTACGCTTTGATCGTTCCCTGGAAGACCAGTAGTAGCTTCCGATGCACATCTGGAGGCATTCTGAAATGTGTGGTCTAACTGAGTGTTGATGAAACACAGAAATTGCATCATGATTGAATACAACAGTCACCATGCGCACTTTCCTCCATGCGAGTAATGTCTCAAACAGTCTACGCTTTGATCGTTCCTGGAAGACCAGTAGTAGTTTCCAATGCACATCTGGAGGCATTCTGCAATCTGTGGATTATCAGAGTGTTGATGAAACACAGATATTGCGTCGGGATTGAATACAAAAGTCGACATGCGCACTTTCCTCCATGGGAGTAGTGTCTCAAACATTCTACGCTTTGATCGTTCCCTGGAAGACCAGAAGTAGCTTCCGATGAACATCTGGAGGCATTCTGTAGTCTGTGGACTATCAGAGTGTTGATGGAACACAGAAATTGCATCGGGATTGAATGCAACAGTCACCATGCGCACTTTGCTCCACGGAAGTAATGTCTCAAATAGTCTAGGCTTTGATCGTTCCCTGGAAGACCAGTAGTAGTTTAAGATGCAAATCTGGTTGCATTCTGTAACCTGTGGACTATCAGAGTGTTGATGAAACACAGAAATTGCATCGGGATTAATACAACAGTCACCATGTGCTCTTTCCTGCACGGGAGTAAGGTCTCAAACGATCTACGCTTTGATCGTTCTCTGGAAGACCAGTAGTAGTTTCCGATGCACGTCTGGTGGCATTCTGTAATCTGTGGACTATCAGAGTGTTGATGAAACACAGAAATTGCATCGGGATTGTATACAACAGTCACCATGCGCACTTTCCTCCATGGGAGTAATGTCTCAAACAGTCTACGCTTTGATCGTTCCCTGGAAGACCAGTAGTAGCTTCCGATGCACGTTTGGAGGCATTCTGTAATCTGTGGACTATCAGAGTGTTGAAGAAACACAGAAATTGCATCGGGATTGAATACAACTGTCACAACGCCCACTTTCCTCCTTGTTAGTAATGTCTCAAGAGTCTAAGCATTGATCGTTCCCTGGAAGACCGGTTGTAGTTTCCAATTCGCATCTGGAGGCATTCTGTAATCTGTGGACTATCAGAGAGTTGATGAAACACAGAAATTGCATCGGGATTGAATACAACAGTCACCATGCGCACTTTCCTCCATGGGAGTAATGTCTCAAACAGTCTACGCTTTGATCGTTCCCTGGAAAACCAGTAGTAGTTTCCGATGCACATTTGGAGGCATTCTGTAATCTACGGACTATCAGAGTGTTGATGAAACACAGAAATTGCATCGGGATTAAATACAACAGTCACCATGCGCACATTGCTCCACGGGAGTAATGTCTCTAAGAGTCTACGCTTTGACCGTTTCCTTTAAGACGAGTAGTAGTTTCCGATGCACATCTGGAGGCATTCTGTAATCTGTGGACTATCAGTGTGTTTATGAAACACAGAATTTGCATCGGGATTGAATACAACAGTCACCATGCGCACTTTCCTCCGTGGGAGTAATGTCTCTAAGAGTCTACGCTTTGATCGTTCCCTGGAAGACCAGTAGTAGTTTCCGATGCACATCTGGAGGCATTCTGAAATGTGTGGTCTAACTGAGTGTTGATGAAACACAGAAATTGCATCATGACTGAATACAACAGTCACCATGCGCACTTTCCTCCATGCGAGTAATGTCTCAAACAGTCTACGCTTTGATCGTTCCTGGAAGACCAGTAGTAGTTTCCGATGCACATCTGGAGGCATTCTGCAATCTGTGGATGATCAGAGTGTTGATGAAACACAGATATGGCGTCGGGATTGAATACAAAAGTCGCCATGCGCACTTTCCTCCATGGGAGTAGTGTCCCAAACATTCTACGCTTTGATCGTTCCCTGGAAGACCAGAAGTAGCTTCCGATGAACATCTGGAGGCATTCTGTAGTCTGTGGACGATCAGAGTGTTGATGGAACACAGAAATTGCAACGGGATTGAATACAACAGTCACCATGCGCACTTTGCTCCACAGGAGTAATATCTAAAATAGGCTAGGCTTTGATCGTTCCCTGGAAGACCAGTAGTAGTTTAAGATGCAAATCTGGTTGCATTCTGTAACCTGTGGACTATCAGAGTGTTGATGAAACACAGAAATTTCATCGGGATTGATTACAACAGTCACCATGTGCTCATTCCTCCACGGGAGTAAGGTCTCAAACGATCTACGCTTTGATCGTTCTCTGGAAGACCAGTAGTAGTTTCCGATGCACGTCTGGTGGCATTCTGTAATCTGTGGACTATCAGAGTGTTGATGAAACACAGAAATTGCATCGGGATTGTATACAACAGTCACCATGCGCACTTTCCTCCATGGGAGTAATGTCTCAAACAGTCTATGCTTTGATCGTTCCCTGGAAGATCAGTAGTAGTTTCCGATGCACATTTGGAGGCATTCTGTAATTTGTAGACTATCAGAGTGTTGATGAAACACAGAAATTGCATCGGGATTGAATACAACTGTCACAATGCCCACTTTCCTCCATGTTAATAATGTCTCAAAGAGTCTACGCATTGATCGTTCCCTGGAAGACCAGTTGTAGTTTCCAATTCACATCTGGTGGCATTCTGTAATCTGTGGACTATCAGAGTGTTGATGAAACACAGAAATTGCATCGGGATTGATTACAACAGTCACCATGCGCACTTTCCTCCATGCGAGTAATGTCTCAAACAGTCTACGCTTTGATCGTTCCCTGGAAGACCAGTAGTAGTTTCCGATGCACATCTGGAGGCATTCTGCAATCTGTGGACTATCAGAGTGTTGATGGAACACAGAAATTGCATCGGGATTAATTACAACAGTCATCATGCGCACTCTGCTCCAGGGGAGTAATGTCTCAAACAGTCTACGCTTTGATCGTTCCCTGGAAGACCAGTAGTAGTTTCAGATGCACATCTGGTTGCATTCTGTAACCTGTGGACTATCAGAGTGTTGATGGAACACAGAAATTGCATCGGGATTGAATACAACAGCCACCATGTGGTCTTTCCTCCACGGGAGTAAGGTCTCAAACGGTCTACGCTTTGACCGTTCCCTGGAAGAGCAATAGTAGTTTCCGATGCGCGTCTGGTGGCATTCTGTAATCTGTGGACTATCAGAGTGTTGATGAAACACAGAAATTGCATCGGGATTGAATACAACAGTCACCATGTGGACTTTCCACCATGGGAGTAATGTCTCAAACAGTCTACGCTTTGATCGTTCTATGGAAGACCAGTAGTAGTTTCCGATGCACATCTGGTGACATTCTGTAATCTGTGGACTATCAGAGTGTTGATGGAACACAGAAATTGCATCGGGATTCAATACAGCAGTCACCATCCGCACTTTCCACCACGGGAGTAATGTCTCAAACAGTCAACGCTTTGATCGTTCCCTGGAAGACCAGTAGTAGTTTCCGATGCACATTTGGAGGCATTCTGTAATCTGTGGACTATGAGAGTGTTGATGATACACAGAAATTGCATCGGGATTGAATACAACAGTTACCATGCGCACTTTCCTCCATGGGAGTAATGTCTCAATTAGTCTACGCTTTGATCCTTCCCTGGAAGGCTAGTAGTAGTTTCCGATGCACATCTGGATGCATTCTGTAATCTGTGGACCTTCAAAGTGTGGATGAAACACAGAAATTGCATCGGGATTGAATACAACAGTCACAATGCTCACTTCCCTCCACAGAAATAATGTCTCAAACAGTCTACGCTTTGATCGTTCCCTGGAAGACCAGTAGTAGTTTAAGATGCAAATCTGGTTGCATTCTGTAACCTGTGGACTATCAGAGTGTTGATGAAACACAGAAATTGCATCGGGATTGAATACAACAGTCACCATGTGCTCTTTCCTGCACGGGAGTAAGGTCTCAAACGATCTACGCTTTGATCGTTCTCTGGAAGACCAGTAGTAGTTTCCGATGCACGTCTGGTGGCATTCTGTAATCTGTGGACTATCAGAGTGTTGATGAAACACAGAAATTGCATCGGGATTGAATACAACAGTCACCATGCGCACATTGCTCCACGGGAGTAATGTCTCTAAGAGTCTACGCTTTGATCGTTTCCTGGAAGACGAGTAGGAGTTTCCGATGCACATCTGGAGGCATTCTGTAATCTGTGGACTATCAGTGTGTTTATGAAACACAGAAATTGCATCGGGATTGAATACAACAGCCACCATGCGCACTTTCCTCCATGCGAGTAATGTCTCAAACAGTCTACGCTTTGATCGTTCCTGGAAGACCAGTAGTAGTTTCCGATGCACATCTGGAGGCATTCTGCAATCTGTGGATTATCAGAGTGTTGATGAAACACAGATATTGCGTCGGGATTGAATACAAAAGTCGCCATGCGCACTTTCCTCCATGGGAGTAGTGTCTCAAACATTCTACGCTTTGATCGTTCCCTGGAAGACCAGAAGTAGCTTCCGATGAACATCTGGAGGCATTCTGTAGTCTGTGGACTATCAGAGTGTTGATGGAACACAGAAATTGCATCGGGATTGAATACAACAGTCACCATGCGCACTTTGCTCCACGGGATTAATGTCTCAAATAGTCTAGGCTTTGATCGTTCCCTGGAAGACCAGTAGTAGTTTAAGATGCAAATCTGGTTGCATTCTGTAACCTGTGGACTATCAGAGTGTTGATGAAACACAGAAATTGCATCGGGATTGAATACAACAGTCACCATGTGCTCTTTCCTGCACGGGAGTAAGGTCTCAAACGATCTACGCTTTGATCGTTCTCTGGAAGACCAGTAGTAGTTTCCGATGCACGTCTGGTGGCATTCTGTAATCTGTGGACTATCAGAGTGTTGATGAAACACAGAAATTGCATCGGGATTGTATACAACAGTCACCATGCGCACTTTCCTCCATGGGAGTAATGTCTCAAACAGTCTACGCTTTGATCGTTCCCTGGAAGACCAGTAGTAGCTTCCGATGCACATTTGGAGGCATTCTGTAATCTGTGGACTATCAGAGTGTTGAAGAAACACAGAAATTGCATCGGGATTGAATACAACTGTCACAACGCCCACTTTCCTCCATGTTAGTAATGTCTCAAAGAGTCTACGCATTGATCGTTCCCTGGAAGACCGGTTGAAGTTTCCAATTCGCATCTGGAGGCATTCTGTAATCTGTGGACTATCAGAGTGTTGATGAAACACAGAAATTGCATCGGGATTGAATACAACAGTCACCATGCGCACTTTCCTCCATGGGAGTAATGTCTCAAACAGTCTACGCTTTGATCGTTCCCTGGAAAACCAGTAGTAGTTTCCGATGCACATTTGGAGGCATTCTGTAATCTACGGACTATCAGAGTGTTGATGAAACACAGAAATTGCATCGGGATTAAATACAACAGTCACCATGCGCACATTGCTCCACGGGAGTAATGTCTCTAAGAGTCTACGCTTTGACCGTTTCCTGGAAGACGAGTAGTAGTTTCCGATGCACATCTGGAGGCATTCTGTAATCTGTGGACTATCAGTGTGTTTATGAAACACAGAAATTGCATCGGGATTGAATACAACAGTCACCATGCGCACTTTCCTCCGTGGGAGTAATGTCTCTAAGAGTCTACGCTTTGATCGTTCCCTGGAAGACCAGTAGTAGTTTCCGATGCACATCTGGAGGCATTCTGAAATGTGTGGTCTAACTGAGTGTTGATGAAACACAGAAATTGCATCATGATTGAATACAACAGTCACCATGCGCACTTTCCTCCATGCGAGTAATGTCTCAAACAGTCTACGCTTTGATCGTTCCTGGAAGACCAGTAGTAGTTTCCGATGCACATCTGGAGGCATTCTGCAATCTGTGGATTATCAGAGTGTTGATGAAACACAGATATTGCGTCGGGATTGAATACAAAAGTCGCCATGCGCACTTTCCTCCATGGGAGTAGTGTCCCAAACATTCTACGCTTTGATCGTTCCCTGGAAGACCAGAAGTAGCTTCCGATGAACATCTGGAGGCATTCTGTAGTCTGTGGACTATCAGAGTGTTGATGGAACACAGAAATTGCATCGGGATTGAATACAACAGTCACCATGCGCACTTTGCTCCACAGGAGTAATATCTAAAATAGGCTAGGCTTTGATCGTTCCCTGGAAGACCAGTAGTAGTTTAAGATGCAAATCTGGTTGCATTCTGTAACCTGTGGACTATCAGAGTGTTGATGAAACACAGAAATTTCATTGGGATTGAATACAACAGTCACCATGTGCTCTTTCCTCCACGGGAGTAAGGTCTCAAACGATCTACGCTTTGATCGTTCTCTGGAAGACCAGTAGTAGTTTCCGATGCACGTCTGGTGGCATTCTGTATTCTGTGGACTATCAGAGTGTTGATGAAACACAGAAATTGCATCGGGATTGTATACAACAGTCACCATGCGCACTTTCCTCCACGGGAGTAATGTCTCAAACAGTCTACGCTTTGATCGTTCCCTGGAAGACCAGTACTAGTTTCCGATGCACATCTGGAGGCATTCTGCAATCTGTGGATTATTAGAGTGTTGATGAAACACAGAAATTGCGTCGGGATTGAATACAAAAGTGGCCATGCGCACTTTCCTCCATGGGAGTAGTGTCCCAAACATTCTACGCTTTGATCGTTCCCTGGAAGACCAGAAGTAACTTCCGATGAACATCTGGTTGCATTCTGTAACCTGTGGACTATCAGAGTGTTGATGGAACACAGACATTGCATCGGGATTGAATACAACAGCCACCATGTGGTCTTTCCTCCACGGGAGTAAGGTCTCAAACGGTCTACGCTTTGACCGTTCCCTGGAAGAGCAATAGTAGTTTCCGATGCGCGTCTGGTGGCATTCTGTAATCTGTGGACTATCAGAGTGTTGATGAAACACAGAAATTGCATCGGGATTGAATACAACAGTCACCATGTGCACTTTCCACCATGGGAGTAATGTCTCAAACAGTCTACGCTTTGATCGTTCCCTGGAAGACCAGTAGTAGTTTCCGATGCACATCTGGTGACATTCTGTAATCTGTGGACTATCAGAGTGTTGATGGAACACAGAAATTGCATCGGGATTCAATACAGCAGTCACCATCCGCACTTTCCACCACGGGAGTAATGTCTCAAACAGTCAACGCTTTGATCGTTCCCTGGAAGACCAGTAGTAGTTTCCGATGCACATTTGGAGGCATTCTGTAATCTGTGGACTATCAGAGTGTTGATGATACACAGAAATTGCATCGGGATTGAATACAACAGTCACCATGCGCACTTTCCTCCATGGGAGTAATGTCTCAATTAGTCTACGCTTTGATCCTTCCCTGGAAGACTAGTAGTAGTTTCCGATGCACATCTGGATGCATTCTGTAATCTGTGGACCTTCAAAGTGTGGATGAAACACAGAAATTGCATCGGGATTGAATACAACAGTCACAATGCTCACTTCCCTCCACAGAAATAATGTCTCAAACAGTCTACGCTTTGATCGTTCCCTGGAAGACCAGTAGTAGTTTCCGATGCACGTCTGGTGGCATTCTGTAATCTACGGACCATCAGAGTGTTGATGAAACACAGAAATTGCATCGGGATTGAATACAACAGTCACCATGCGCACATTGCTCCACGGGAGTAATGTCTCTAAGAGTCTACGCTTTGATCGTTTCCTGGAAGACGAGTAGGAGTTTCCGATGCACATCTGGAGGCATTCTGTAATCTGTGGACTATCAGTGTGTTTATGAAACACAGAAATTGCATCGGGTTTGAATACAACAGTCACCATGCGCCCTTTCTTCCGTGGGAGTAATGTCTCTAAGAGTCTACGCTTCGATCGTTCCCTGGAAGACCAGTAGTAGCTTCCGATGCACATCTGGAGGCATTCTGAAATGTGTGGTCTAACTGTGTGTTGATGAAACACAGATATTGCATCATGATTGAATACAACAGTCACCATGCGCACTTTCCTCCATGCGACTAATGTCTCAAACAGTCTACGCTTTGATCGTTCCTGGAAGACCAGTAGTAGTTTCCGATGCACATCTGGAGGCATTCTGCAATCTGTGGATTATCAGAGTTTTGATGAAACACAGATATTGCGTCGGGATTGAATACTAAAGTCGCCATGCGCACTTTCCTCCATGGGAGTAGTGTCTCAAACATTCTACGCTTTGATCGTTCCCTGGAAGACCAGAAGTAGCTTCCGATGAACATCTGGAGGCATTCTGTAGTCTGTGGACTATCAGAGTGTTGATGGAACACAGAAATTGCATCGGGATTGAATACAACAGTCACCATGCGCACTTTGCTACACGGGAGTAATGTCTCAAATAGTCTAGGCTTTGATCGTTCCCTGGAAGACCAGTAGTAGTTTAAGATGCAAATCTGGTTGCATTCTGTAACCTGTGGACTATCAGAGTGTTGATGAAACACAGAAATTGCATCGGGATTGAATACAACAGTCACCATGTGCTCTTTCCTGCACGGGAGTAAGGTCTCAAACGATCTACGCTTTGATCGTTCTCTGGAAGACCAGTAGTAGTTTCCGATGCACGTCTGGTGGCATTCTGTAATCAGTGGACTATCAGAGTGTTGATGAAACACAGAAATTGCATCGGGATTGAATACAACAGTCACCATGTGGACTTTCCACCATGGGAGTAATGTCTCAAACAGTCTACGCTTTGATCGTTCTATGGAAGACCAGTAGTAGTTTCCGATGCACATCTGGTGATATTCTGTAACCTGTGGACTATCAGAGTGTTGATGGAACACAGAAATTGCATCGGGATTCAATACAGCAGTCACCATCCGCACTTTCCACCACGGGAGTAATGTCTCAAACAGTCAACGCTTTGATCGTTCCCTGGAAGACCAGTAGTAGTTTCCGATGCACATTTGGAGGCATTCTGTAATCTGTGGACTATCAGAGTGTTGATGATACACAGAAATTGCATCGGGATTGAATACAACAGTCACCATGCGCACTTTCCTCCATGGGAGTAATGTCTCAATTAGTCTACGCTTTGATCATTCCCTGGAAGACTAGTAGTAGTTTCCGATGCACATCTGGATGCATTCTGTAATCTGTGGACCTTCAAAGTGTGGATGAAACACAGAAATTGCATCGGGATTGAATACAACAGTCACAATGCTCACTTCCCTCCACAGAAGTAATGTCTCAAACAGTCTACGCTTTGATCGTTCCCTGGAAGACCAGTAGTAGTTTCCGATGCACGTCTGGTGGCATTCTGTAATCTACGGACTATCAGAGTGTTGATGAAACACAGAAATTGCATCGGGATTGAATACAACAGTCACCATGCGCACATTGCTCCACGGGAGTAATGTCTCTAAGAGTCTACGCTTTGATCGTTTCCTGGAAGACGAGTAGTAGTTTCCGATGCACATGTGGAGGCATTCTGCAATCTGTGGATTATGAGAGTTTTGATGAAACACAGATATTGCGTCGGGAATGAATACAAAAGTCGCCATGCGCACTTTCCTCCATGGGAGTAGTGTCTCAAACATGCTACGCTTTGATCGTTCCCTGGAAGACCAGAAGTAGCTTCCGATGAACATCTGGAGGCATTCTGTAGTCTGTGGACTATCAGAGTGTTGATGGAACACAGAAATTGCATCGGGATCGAATACAACAGTCACCATGCGCACTTTGCTACACGGGAGTAATGTCTCAAATAGTCTAGGATTTGATCGTTCCCTGGAAGACCAGTAGTAGTTTAAGATGCAAATCTGGTTGCATTCTGTAACCTGTGGACTATCAGAGTGTTGATGATACACAGAAATTGCATCGGGATTGAAAACAACAGTCACCATGTGCTCTTTCCTGCACGGGAGTAAGGTCTCAAACGATCTATGCTTTGATCGTTCTCTGGAAGACCAGTAGTAGTTTCCGATGCACGTCTGGTAGCATTCTGTAATCTGTGGACTATCAGAGTGTTGATGAAACACAGAAATTGCATCGGGATTGTATACAACAGTCACCATGCGCACTTTCCTCCATGGGAGTAATGTCTCAAACAGTCTACGCTTTGATCGTTCCCTGGAAGACCAGTAGTAGTTTCCGATGCACATCTGGTAACATTCTGTAATCTGTGGACTATTAGAGTGTTGATGGAACAAAGAAATTGCATCGGGATTGAATACAGCAGTCACCATCTGCTCTTTCCACCACGGGAGTAATGTCTCAAACAGTCTACGCTTTGATCGTTCCCTGGAAGACCAGTAGTAGTTTCCGATGCACATTTGGAGGCATTCTGTAATCTGTGGACTATCAGAGTGTTGAAGAAACACAGAAATTGCATCGGGATTGAATACAACTGACACAACGCCCACTTTCCTCCATGTTAGTAATGTCTCAAAGAGTCTACGCATAGATCGTTCCCTGAAAGACCGGTTGTAGTTTCCAATTCACATCTGGAGGCTTTCTGTAATCTGTGGACTATCAGAGTGTTGATGAAACACAGAAATTGCATCGGGATTGAATACAACAGTCACCATGCGCACTTTCCTCCATGCGAGTAATATCTGAAACAGTCCATGCTTTGATCGTTCCCCGGAAGACCAGTAGTAGTTTCCGATGCAATTCTGGTGGCATTCTGTAATCCGTGGACTAACAGAGTGTTGATGAAACACAGATATTGCATCGGGATTGAATACGACAGTCACCATGCGCACTTTCCTCCACGGGAGGTATGTCTCAAACTGTCTACGCTTTATCGTTCCCTGGAAGACCAGTAGTAGCTTCCGATGCACATCTGGTGGCATTCTGTAATCTGTGGACTATCAGGGTGTTGATGAAACATAGAAATTGCATCGGGATTGAATACAACAGTCACCATGCGCACTTTCCTCTACAGGAGTAATGTCTCAAACAGTCTACGCTTTGATCGTTCCCTGGAAAACCAGTAGTAGTTTCCGATGCACATTTGGAGGCATTCTGTAATCTGTGGACTATCAGAGTGTTGATGATACACAGAAATTGCATCGGGATTGAATACAACAGCCACCATGCGCACTTTCCTTCATGCGAGTAATGTCTCAAACAGTCTACGCCTTGATCGTTCCTGGAAGACCAGTAGTAGTTTCCGATGCACATCTGGAGGCATTCTGCAATCTGTGGATTATCAGAGTGTTGATGAAACACAGATATTGCGTCGGGATTGAATACAAAAGTCGCCATGCGCACTTTCCTCCATGGGAGTAGTGTCTCAAACATTCTACGCTTTGATCGTTCCCTGGAAGACCAGAAGTAGCTTCCGATGAACATCTGGAGGCATTCTGTAGTCTGTGGACTATCAGAGTGTTGATGGAACACAGAAATTACATCGGGATTGAATACAACAGTCACCATGCGCACTTTGCTCCACGGGAGTAATGTCTCAAATAGTCTAGGCTTTGATCGTTCCCTGGAAGACCAGTAGTAGTTTAAGATGCAAATCTGGTTGCATTCTGTAACCTGTGGACTATCAGAGTGTTGATGAAACACAGAAATTGCATCGGGATTGAATACAACAGTCACCATGTGCTCTTTCCTGCACGGGAGTAAGGTCTCAAACGATCTACGCTTTGATCGTTCTCTGGAAGACCAGTAGTAGTTTCCGATGCACGTCTGGTGGCATTCTGTAATCTGTGGACTATCAGAGTGTTGATGAAACACAGAAATTGCATCGGGATTGTGTACAACAGTCACCATGCGCACTTTCCTCCATGGGAGTAATGTCTCAGACAGTCTACGCTTTGATCGTTCCCTGGAAGGCCAGTAGTAGCTTCCGATGCACATTTGGAGGCATTCTGTAATCTGTGGACTATCAGAGTGTTGAAGAAACACAGAAATTGCATCGGGATTGAATACAACTGTCACAACGCCCACTTTCCTCCATGTTAGTAATGTCTCAAAGAGTCTACGCATTGATCGTTCCCTGGAAGACCGGTTGTAGTTTCCAATTCGCATCTGGAGGCATTCTGTAATCTGTGGACTATCAGAGTGTTGATGAAACACAGAAATTGCATCGGGATTGAATACAACAGTCACCATGCGCACTTTCCTCCATGGGAGTAATGTCTCAAACAGTCTACGCTTTGATCGTTCCCTGGAAAACCAGTAGTAGTTTCCGATGCACATTTGGAGGCATTCTGTAATCTACGGACTATCAGAGTGTTGATGAAACACAGAAATTGCATCGGGATTAAATACAACAGTCACCATGCGCACATTGCTCCACGGGAGTAATGTCTCTAAGAGTCTACGGTTTGACCGTTTCCTGGAAGACGAGTAGTAGTTTCCGATGCACATCTGGAGGCATTCTGTAATCTGTGGACTATCAGTGTGTTTATGAAACACAGAAATTGCATCGGGATTGAATACAACAGTCACCATGCGCACTTTCCTCCGTGGGAGTAATTTCTCTAAGAGTCTACGCTTTGATCGTTCCCTGGAAGACCAGTAGTAGTTTCCGATGCACATCTGGAGGCATTCTGAAATGTGTGGTCTAACTGAGTGTTGATGAAACACAGAAATTGCATCATGATTGAATACAACAGTCACCATGCGCACTTTCCTCCATGCGACTAATGTCTCAAACAGTCTACGCTTTGATCGTTCCTGGAAGACCAGTAGTAGTTTCCGATGCACATCTGGAGGCATTCTGCAATCTGTGGATTATCAGAGTGTTGATGAAACACAGATATTGCGTCGGGATTGAATATAAAAGTCGCCATGCGCACTTTCCTCCATGGGAGTAGTGTCCCAAACATTCTACGCTTTGATCGTTCCCTGGAAGACCAGAAGTAGCTTCCGATGAACACCTGGAGGCATTCTGTAGTCTGTGGACTATCAGAGTGTTGATGGAACACAGAAATTGCATCGGGATTGAATACAACAGTAACCATGCGCACTTTGCTCCACAGGAGTAATATTTAAAATAGGCTAGGCTTTGATCGTTCCCTGGAAGACCAGTAGTAGTTTAAGATGCAAATCTGGTTGCATTCTGTAACCTGTGGACTATCAGAGTGTTGATGAAACACAGAAATTTCATCGGGATTGAATACAACAGTCACCATGTGCTCTTTCCTCCACGGGAGTAAGGTCTCAAACGATCTACGCTTTGATCGTTCTCTGGAAGACCAGTATTAGTTTCCGATGCACGTCTGGTGGCATTCTGTAATCTGTGGACTATCAGAGTGTTGATGAAACACAGATATTGCATCGGGATTGTATACAACAGTCACCATGCGCACTTTCCTCCACGGGAGTAACGTCTCAAACAGTCTACGCTTTGATCGTTCCCTGGAAGACCAGTAGTAGTTTCCGATGCACATTTGGAGGCATTCTGTAATCTGTAGACTATCAGAGTGTTGATGAAACACAGAAATTGCATCGGGATTGAATACAACTGTCACAATGCCCACTTTCCTCCATGTTAATAATGTCTCAAAGAGTCTACGCATTGATCGTTCCCTGGAAGACCAGTTGTAGTTTCCAATTCACATCTGGTGGCATTCTGTAATCTGTGGACTATCAGAGTGTTGATGAAACACAGAAATTGCATCGGGATTGAATACAACAGTCACCATGCGCACTTTCCTCCATGCGAGTAATGTCTCAAACAGTCTACGCTTTGATCGTTCCCTGGAAGACCAGTAGTAGTTTCCGATGCACATCTGGAGGCATTCTGCAATCTGTGGATTATTAGAGTGTTGATGAAACACAGAAATTGCGTCGGGATTGAATACAAAAGTGGCCATGCGCACTTTCCTCCATGGGAGTAGTGTCTCAAACATTCTACGCTTTGATCGTTCCCTGGAAGACCAGAAGTAACTTCCGATGAACATCTGGTTGCATTCTGTAACCTGTGGACTATCAGAGTGTTGATGGAACACAGAAATTGCATCGGGATTGAATACAACAGCCACCATGTGGTCTTTCCTCCACGGGAGTAAGGTCTCAAACGGTCTACGCTTTGACCGTTCCCTGGAAGAGCAATAGTAGTTTCCGATGCGCGTCTGGTGGCATTCTGTAATCTGTGGACTATCAGAGTGTTGATGAAACACAGAAATTGCATCGGGATTGAATACAACAGTCACCATGTGCACTTTCCACCATGGGAGTAATGTCTCAAACAGTCTACGCTTTGATCGTTCCCTGGAAGACCAGTAGTAGTTTCCGATTCACGTCTGGTGACATTCTGTAATCTGTGGACTATCAGAGTGTTGATGGAACACAGAAATTGCATCGGGATTCAATACAGCAGTCACCATCCGCACTTTCCACCACGGGAGTAATGTCTCAAACAGTCAACGCTTTGATCGTTCCCTGGAAGACCAGTAGTAGTTTCCGATGCACATTTGGAGGCATTCTGTAATCTGTGGACTATCAGAGTGTTGATGATACACAGAAATTGCATCGGGATTGAATACAACAGTCACCATGCGCACTTTCCTCCATGGGAGTAATGTCTCAATTAGTCTACGCTTTGATCCTTCCCTGGAAGACTAGTAGTAGTTTCCGATGCACATCTGGATGCATTCTGTAATCTGTGGACCTTAAAAGTGTGGATGAAACACAGAAATTGCATCGGGATTGAATACAACAGCCACAATGCTCACTTCCCTCCACAGAAATAATGTCTCAAACAGTCTACGCTTTGATCGTTCCCTGGAAGACCAGTAGTAGTTTCCGATGCACGTCTGGTGGCATTCTGTAATCTACGGACTATCAGAGTGTTGATGAAACACAGAAATTGCATCGGGATTGAATACAACAGTCACCATGCGCACATTGCTCCACGGGAGTAATGTCTCTAAGAGTCTACGCTTTGATCGTTTCCTGGAAGACGAGTAGGAGTTTCCGATGCACATCTGGAGGCATTCTGTAATCTGTGGACTATCAGTGTGTTTATGAAACACAGAAATTGCATCGGGATTGAATACAACAGTCACCATGCGCCCTTTCCTCCGTGGGAGTAATGTCTCTAAGAGTCTACGCTTTGATCGTTCCCTGGAAGACCAGTAGTAGCTTCCGATGCACATCTGGAGGCATTCTGAAATGTGTGGTCTAACTGTGTGTTGATGAAACACAGAAATTGCATCATGATTGAATACAACAGTCACCATGCGCACTTTCCTCCATGCGAGTAATGTCTAAAACAGTCTACGCTTTGATCGTTCCTGGAAGACCAGTAGTAGTTTCCGATGCACATCTGGAAGCATTCTGCAATCTGTGGATTATCAGAGTTTTGATGAAACACAGATATTGCGTCGGGATTGAATACAAAAGTCGCCATGCGCACTTTCCTCCATGGGAGTAGTGTCTCAAACATTCTACGCTTTGATCGTTCCCTGGAAGACCAGAAGTAGATTCCGATGAACATCTGGAGGCATTCTGTAGTCTGTGGACCATCAGAGTGTTGTTGGAACACAGAAATTGCATCGGGATTGAATACAACAGTCACCATGCCCACTTTGCTACATGGGAGTAATGTCTCAAATAGTCTAGGCTTTGATCGTTCCCTGGAAGACCAGTAGTAGTTTAAGATGCAAATCTGGTTGCATTCTGTAACCTGTGGACTATCAGAGTGTTGATGAAACACAGAAATTGCATCGGGATTGAATACAACAGTCACCATGTGCTCTTTCCTGCACGGGAGTAAGGTCTCAAACGATCTACGCTTTGATCGTTCTCTGGAAGACCAGTAGTAGTTTCCGATGCACGTCTGGTGGCATTCTGTAATCTGTGGACTATCAGAGTGTTGATGAAACACAGAAATTGCATCGGGATTGTATACAACAGTCACCATGCGCACTTTCCTCCATGGGAGTAATGTCTCAAACAGTCAACGCTTTGATCGTTCCCTGGAAGACCAGTAGTAGTTTCCGATGCACATCTGGTGACATTCTGTAATCTGTGGACTATCAGAGTGTTGATGGAACAAAGAAATTGCATCGGGATTGAATACAGCAGTCACCATCCGCACTTTCCACCACGGGAGTAATGTCTCAAACAGTCTACGCTTTGATCGTTCCCTGGAAGACCAGTAGTAGTTTCCGATGCACATTTGGAGGCATTCTGTAATCTGTGGACTATCAGAGTGTTGATGAAACACAGAAATTGCATCGGGATTGAATACAACAGTCACCATGCGCACTTTCCTCCATGCGAGTAATGTCTGAAACAGTCCACGCTTTGATCGTTCCCCGGAAGACCAGTAGTAGTTTCCGATGCAATTCTGGTGGCATTCTGTAATCCGTGGACTAACAGAGTGTTGATGAAACACAGATATTGCATCGGGATTGAATACGACAGTCACCATGCGTACTTTCCTCCATGGGAGTAATGTCTCCAACAGTCTACGCTTTGATCGTTCCCTGGAAGACCAGTAGTAGTTTCCGATGCACATCTGGTGACATTCTGTAATCTGTGGACTATCAGAGTGTTGATGGAACAAAGAAATTGCATCGGGATTGAATACAGCAGTCACCATCCGCACTTTCCACCACGGGAGTAATGTCTCAATTAGTCTACGCTTTGATCCTTCCCTTGAAGACTAGTAGTAGTTTCCGATGCACATCTGGATGCATTCTGTAATCTGTGGACCTTCAAAATGTGGATGAAACACAGAAATAGCATCGGGATTGAATACAACAGTCACAATGCTCACTTTCCTCCACAGAAGTAATGTCTCAAACAGTCTACACTTTGATCGTTCCCTGGAAGACCAGTAGTAGTTCCCGATGCACGTCTGGTGGCATTCTGTAATCTACGGACTATCAGAGTGTTGATGAAACACAGAAATTGCATCGGGATTGAATACAACAGTCACCATGCGCACGTTGCTCCACGGGAGTAATGTCTCTAAGAGTCTACGCTTTGACCGTTTCCTGGAAGACGAGTAGTAGTTTCCGATGCACATCTGGAGGCCTTTTTGTAATCTGTGGACTATCAGTGTGTTTATGAAACACAGAAATTGCATCGGGATTGAATACAACAGTCACCATGCGCACTTTCCTCCCTGGGAGTAATGTCTCTAAGAGTCTACGCTTTGATCGTTCCCTGGAAGACCAGTAGTAGTTTCCGATGAACATCTGGAGGCATTCTGAAATGTGTGGTCTAACTGAGTGTTGATGAAACACAGAAATTGCATCATGATTGAATACAACAGTTACCATGCGCACTTTCCTCCATGCGAGTAATGTCTCAAACAGTCTACGCTTTGATCGTTCCTGGAAGACCTGTAGTAGTTTCCGATGGACATCTGGAAGCATTCCGCAATCTGTGGATTATCAGAGTGTTGATGAAACACAGATATTGCGTCGGGATTGAATACAAAGGTCGCCATGCGCACTTTCCTCCATGGGAGTAGTGTCCCAAACATTCTACGCTTTGATCGTTCCCTGGAAGACCAGAAGTAGCTTCCAATGAACATCTGGAGGCATTCTGTAGTCTGTGGACTATCAGAGTGTTGATGGAACACAGAAATTGCATCGGGATTGAATACAACAGTCACCATGCGCACTTTGCTCCACAGGAGTAATATCTAAAATAGGCTAGGCTTTGATCGTTCCCTGGAAGACCAGTAGTAGTTTAAGATGCAAATCTGGTTGCATTCTGTAACCTGTGGACTATCAGAGTGTTGATGAAACACAGAAATTGCATCGGGATTGAATACAACAGTCACCATGTGCTCTTTCCTCCATGGGAGTAAGGTCTCAAACGATCTACGCTTTGATCGTTCTCTGGAAGACCAGTAGTAGTTTCCGATGCACGTCTGGTTTCATTCTGTAATCTGTGGACTATCAGAGTGTTGATGAAACACAGAAATTGCATCGGGATCGAATACAACAGTCACCATGCGCACTTTCGTCCACAGGAGTAATGTCTCAAACAGTCTACGCTTTGATCGTTCCCTGGAAGACCAGAAGTAGTTTCCGATGCACATCTGGAGGGATTCTGAAATCTGTGGAGTATCAGAGTGTTGATGAAACACAGAAATTGCATCGGAATTAATACAACAGTCACCATGCGCACTTAGCTCCACGTGTGTAATGTCTCAAACAGTTTACGCTTTGACCGTTTCCTGGAAGACCAGTAGTAGTTTAAGATGCACATCTGGTTGCATTCTGTAATCTGTGGACTATCAGAGTGTTGATGAAACACAGTAATTGCATCGGTATTGAATACAACAGTCACCATGCGCACTTTCCTCCATATTAGTAATGTCTCAAACAGTCTACGCTTTGATCGTTCCCTGGAAGACCAGTGGTAGTTTCCAATGCACATCTGGAGGCATTCTGTAATCTGTGGACTATTAGAGTGTTGATGAAACACAGAAATTGCATCGGGATTGAATACAACAGTCACAATGCGCATTTTCCTCCATGGGAGTAATGTCTGAAACAGTCCACGCTTTGATCGTTCCCTGGAAGACCAGTAGTAGTTTCCGATGCACATCTGGTGGCATTCTGTAATCTGTGGACTATCAGTGTGTTGATGAAACAGAGAAATTGCATCGGGATTGAGTACAACAGTCACCATGCGCACTTTCCTCCAGGGGAGTAATGTCTGACACAGTCCACGCTTTGATCGTTGCCTGGAAGACCAGAAGTACCTTCCGATGCACATCTGGAGGCATTCTGTAACCTGTGGACTATCAGAGTGTTGATGGAACACAGAAATTGCATTGGGATATAATACAACAGTCACCATGAGCACTTTCCTCCATGGGAGTAATGTCTCAAACAGTCTACGATTTGATCGTTCCCTGGAAGACCAGAAGTAGTTTCCGATGCACATCTGGAGGCATTCTGTAATCTGTGGACTATCAGAGTGTTGATGAAACACAGAAATTGCATCGGGATTGAATACAACAGTCACCATGCGCACTTTCCTCCATGGGAGTAATGCCTCAAACAGTCTACGCTTTGATCGTTACCTGGAAGACCAGTAGTAGTTTCCGATGCACATCTGGAGAAATTCTGAAATCTGTGGAGTATCAGAGTGTTGATGAAACACAGAAATTGCATCGGAATTAATACAACAGTCACCATGCGCACTTTGCTCCACGTGAGTAATGTCTCAAACAGTTTACGCTTTGACCGTTCCCTGGAAGACCAGTAGTAGTTTCCGATGCACATCTGGTTGCATTCTGTAATCTGTGGACTATCAGAGTGTTGATGAAACACAGTAATTGCATCGGTATTGAATACAACAGTCACCATGTGCACTTTCCTCCATATTAGTAATGTCTCAAACAGTCTACGCTTTGATCGTTCCCTGGAAGACCAGTGGTAGTTTCCAATGCACATCTGGAGGCATTCTGTAATCTGTGGACTATCAGAGTGTTGATGAAACACAGAAATTGCATCGGGATTGAATACAACAGTCACAATGCGCACTTTCCTCCAATGGAGTAATGTCTGAAACAGTCCACGCTTTAATCGTACCCTGGAAGACCAGTAGTAGTTTCCGATGCACATCTGGTGGCATTCTGTAATCTGTGGACTATCAGAGCGTTGATGAAACACAGAAATTGCATCGGGATTGAATACAACAGTCACAATGCGCACTTTCCTCCAGGGGAGTAATGTCTGAAACAGTCCACGCTCTGATCGTCCCCTGGAAGACCAGTAGTAGTTTCCGATGCACATCTGGTTGCATTCTGTAATCTGTGGACTATCAGAGTGTTGATGAAACACAGAAATTGCATCGGGATTGAATACAACAGTCACCATGCGCACTTTCCTCCACAAAAGTAATGTCTCAAAAAGTCTACGCTTTGATCGTTCCCTGGAAGACCAGTAGTAGTTTCCAATGCACATCTCGAGGCATTCTGTAATCTGTGGACCATCAGAGTGTTGATGAAACACTGATATTACATCGGGATTGAATACAACAGTCACCATGAGCACTTTCCTCCACAGGAGTAGTGTCTCAAACAGTCTACGCTTTGATCGTTCTCTGGAAGACCAGTAGTAGTTTCCAGTGCACATCTGGAGGCATTTTGTAATCTGTGGACCATCAGAGTGTTGATGAAACACAGATATTGCATCGTGATTGAATACAACAGTCACCATGAGCATATTCCTCCACGGGAGTAATGTCTGAAACAGTTTACGCTTTGATCGTTCCCTGGAAGACCAGTAGTAGTTTCCGATGCACATCTGGAGGCATTCTGTAATCTGTGGACTATCAGAGTGTTGATGAAACTCAGAAATTGCATCGGGATTGAATACAACAGTCACCATGTGCTCTTTCCACCACGGGAGTCACGTCACACGGACTACGCTTTGATCGTTCCCTGGAAGACCAGTAGCAGTTTCCGATGCACGTCTGGTGGCATTCTGTAATCTGTGGACTATCAGAGTGTTGATGAAACACAGAAATTCATCGGGATTTAATACAACAGTCACCATGCTCACTTTCCTCCATGGGAGTAATGTCTCAAAAAGTCCACGCTTTGATCGTTCCCTGGAAGACCAGCAGTAGTTTCCGATGCACATCTGGTGACATTCTGTAATCTGTGGACTATCAGATTGTTGATGAAACACAGAAATTGCATCGGGATTGAATACGACAGTCACCATGCGCACTTTCCTACATGGGAGTTATGTCTCAAACTGTCTAGGCTTTGATCGCTCCCTGGGAGACCAGTAGTAGTTTCCGATGCACATCTGGTGGCATTCTGTAATCTGCGGACTATCAGAGTGTTGATGAAACACAGTAATTGCATCGGTATTGAATATAACAGTCACCATGCGCACTTTCCTCCATGGGAGTAATGTCTCAAACAGTCTACGCTTTGATCGTTCCATGGAAGACCAGTGGTAGTTTCCAATGCACATCTGGAGGCATTCTGTAATCTGTGGACTATCAGAGTGTTGATGAAACACAGAAATTGCATCGGGATTGAATACAACAGTCACCATGCGCACTTTCCTCCATGTTAGTAATGTCTGAAACAGACCACGCTTTGATCGTTCCCTGGAAGACCAGTAGTAGTTTCCGATGCACATCTGGTGGCATTCTGTAATCTGTGGAGTATCAGAGTGTTGATGAAACACAGAAATTGCATCGGGATTGAATACAACAGTCACCATACGCACTTTGCTCCAGGGGAGTAATGTCTGAAACAGTCCACGCTCTGATCGTCCCCTGGAAGACCAGTAGTAATTTCCGATGCACATATGGTGGCATTCTGTAATCTGTGGACTATCAGAGTGTTGATGAAACACAGAAATTGCATCGGGATCGAATACAACAGTCACCATGCGCACTTTCCTCCACGGGAGTAATGTCTCAAACAGTCTAGGCTTTGATCGTTCCCTGGAAGACCAGTAGTAGTTTCCGATGCACATCTGGTGGCATTCTGTAATCTGTGGACTATCAGAGTGTTGATGAAACACAGAAATTGCATCGGGATCGAGTACAACAGTCACCATGCGCACTTTCCTCCAGGGGAGTAATGTCTGAAACAGTCCACGCTTTGATCGTTGCCTGGAAGACCAGAAGTACCTTCCGATGCACATCTGGAGGCATTCTGTAACCTGTGGACTATCAGAGTGTTGATGGAACACAGAAATTGCATTGGGGTATAATACAACAGTCACCATGAGCACTTTCCTCCATGGGAGTAATGTCTCAAACAGTCTACGATTTGATCGTTCCCTGGAAGACCAGAAGTAGTTTCCGATGCACATCTGGTGGCATTCTGTAATCTGTGGACTATCAGAGTGTTGATGAAACACAGTAATTGCACCGGTATTGAATACAACAGTCACCATGCGCACTTTTCTCCATATTAGTAATGTCTCAAACAGTCTACGCTTTGATCGTTCCCTGGAAGACCAGTGGTAGTTTCCAATGCACATCTGGAGGCATTCTGTAATCTGTGGACTATCAGAGTGTTGATGAAACACAGAAAGTGCATCGGGATTGAATACAACAGTCACAATGCGCACTTTCCTCCAATGGAGTAATGTCTGAAACAGTCCACGCTTTGATCGTTCCCTGGAAGACCAGTAGTAGTTTCCGATGCACATCTGGTGGCATTCTGTAATCTGTGGACTATCAGACTGTTGATGAAACACAGAAATTGCATCGGGATTGAATACAACAGTCACAATGCGCACTTTCCTCCAGGGGAGTAATGTCTAAAACAGTCTACGCTTTGATCGTTCCCTGGAAGACCAGTAGTAGTTTCCAATGCACATCTCGAGGCATTCTGTAATCTGTGGACCTTCAGAGTGTTGATGAAACACTGATATTACATCGGGATTGAATACAACAGTCACCATGAGCACTTTCCTCCACAGGAGTAATGTCTCAAACAGTCTACGCTTTGATCGTTCTCTGGAAGACCAGTAGTAGTTTCCAATGCACATCTGGAGGCATTTTGTAATCTGTGGACCATCAGAGTGTTGATGAAACACAGATATTGCATCGTGATTGAATACAACAGTCACCATGAGCATATTCCTCAACGGGAGTAATGTCTGAAACAGTTTACGCTTTGATCGTTCCCTGGAAGACCAGTAGTATTTTCCGATGCTCATTTGGTTGCATTCTGTAATCTGTGGACTATCAGAGTGTTGATGAAACTCAGAAATTGTGTCGGGATTGAATACAACAGTCACCATGTGCTCTTTCCTCCACGGGAGTAACGTCACACGGACTACGCTTTGATCGTTCCCTGGAAGACCAGTAGCAGTTTCCGATGCACGTCTGGTGGCATTCTGTAATCTGTGGACTATCAGAGTGTTGATGAAACACAGAAATTCATCGGGATTGAATACAACAGTCACCATGCTCACTTTCCTCCATGGGAGTAATGTCTCAAACAGTCCACGCTTTGATCGTTCCCTGGAAGACCAGTAGTAGTTTCCGATGCACATCTGGTGACATTCTGTAATCTGTGGACTATCAGAGTGTTGATGGAACACAGAAATTTCATCGGGATTGAATACGACAGTCACCATGCGCACTTTTCTCCACGAGAGTTATGTCTCAAACTGTCTAGGCTTTGATCGTTCCCTGGGAGACCAGTAGTAGTTTCCGATTCACATCTGGTGGCATTCTGTAATCTGAGGACTATCAGAGTGTTGATGAAACACAGTAATTGCATCGGTATTGAATATAACAGTCACCATGCGCACTTTCCTCCATGGGAGTAATGTCTCAAACAGTCTACGCTTTGATCGTTCCATGAAAGACCAGTGGTAGTTTCCAATGCACATCTGGAGGCATTCTGTAATCTGTGGACTATCAGAGTGTTGATGAAACACAGAAATTGCATCGGGATTGAATACAACAGTCACCATGCGCACTTTCCTCCATGTTAGTAATGCCTGAAACAGTCCACGCTTTGATCGTTCCCTGGAAGACCAGTAGTAGTTTCCGATGCACATCTGGTGGCATTCTGTAATCTGTGGACCATCAGAGTGTTGATGAAACATAGATATTGCGTCGGTATTGAATACAACAGTCACCATGAGCGCATTCCTCCTCGGGAGTAGTGTCTCAAACAGTTCACGCTTCGATCGTTCCCTGGAAGACCAGTAGTACTTTCCGATGCACATCTGGAGGCACTGTGTAATCTGTGGACTATCAGAGTGTTGATGAAACACAGAAATTGCATCGGGTCGAATACAACAGTCACCATGCGCACTTTCCTCCACAGGAGTAATGTCTCAAACAGTCTACGTTTTGATCGTTCCCTGGAAGACCAGTAGTAGTTTCCAATGCACATCTGGAGGCATTCTGTAATCTGTGGACCATCAGAGTGTTGATGAAACACAGATATTGCATCGGGATTGAATACAACAGACACCATGAGCACTTTCCTCCACGGGAGTAATGTCTCAAACAGTTTACGCTTTGATCGTTCCCTGGAAGACCAGTAGTAGTTTCCGATGCACATCTGGTGACATTCTGTAATCTGTGGACTATCAGAGGGTTGATGAAATACAGAAATTGCATCGGGATTGAATACAACAGTCACCATGCGCACTTTCCTCCATGGGTGTAATGTCTCAAATAGTCTACGCTTTGATCGTTCCCTGGAAGAGCAGTAGTAGTTTCCGATGCACATCTGGATGCATTCTGTAATCTGTAGACCTTCAAACTGTTGATGACACACAGAAATTGCATCGGGATTGAATACGACAGTCACCATGTGCACTTTCCTCCATGGGAGTAATGTCTCAAACAGTCCACGCTTTGATCGTTCCCTGGAAGACCAGTAGTAGTTTCCGATGCACATCTGGTGACATTCTGTAATCTGTGGACTATCAGAGTGTTGATGGAACACAGAAATTGCATCGGGATTGAATACGACAGTCACCATGCGCACTTTTCTCCACGAGAGTTATGTCTCAAACTGTCTAGGCTTTGATCGTTCCCTGGGAGACCAGTAGTAGTTTCCGATGCACATCTGGTGGCATTCTGTAATCTGAGGACTATCAGAGTGTTGATGAAACACAGTAATTGCATCGGTATTGAATATAACAGTCACCATGCGCACTTTCCTCCATGGGAGTAATGTCTCAAACAGTCTACGCTTTGATCGTTCCATGAAAGACCAGTGGTAGTTTCCAATGCACATCTGGAGGCATTCTGTAATCTGTGGACTATCAGAGTGTTGATGAAACACAGAAATTGCATCGGGATTGAATACAACAGGCACCATGCGCACTTTCCTCCATGTTAGTAATGTCTGAAACAGTCCACGCTTTGATCGTTCCCTGGAAGAACAGTAGTAGTTTCCGATGCACATCTGGTGGCATTCTGTAATCTGTGGACCATCAGAGTGTTTATGAAACATAGATATTGCGTCGGGATTGAATACAACAGTCACCATGAGCGCATTCCTCCTCGGGAGTAGTGTCTCAAACAGTTCACGCTTCGATCGTTCCCTGGAAGACCTGTAGTACTTTCCGATGCACATCTGGAGGCACTGTGTAATCTGTGGACTATCAGAGTGTTGATGAAACACAGAAATTGCATCGGGTCGAATACAACAGTCACCATGCGCACTTTCCTCCACAGGAGTAATGTCTCAAACAGTCTACGTTTTGATCGTTCCCTGGAAGACCAGTAGTAGTTTCCAATGCACATCTGGAGGCATTCTGTAATCTGTGGACCATCAGAGTGTTGATGAAACACAGATATTGCATCGGGATTGAATACAACAGACACCATGAGCACTTTCCTCCACGGGAGTAATGTCTCAAACAGTTTACGCTTTGATCGTTCCCTGGAAGACCAGTAGTAGTTTCCGATGCACATCTGGTGACATTCTGTAATCTGTGGACTATCAGAGGGTTGATGAAATACAGAAATTGCATCGGGATTGAATACAACAGTCACCATGCGCACTTTCCTCCATGGGTGTAATGTCTCAAATAGTCTACGCTTTGATCGTTCCCTGGAAGAGCAGTAGTAGTTTCCGATGCACATCTGGATGCATTCTGTAATCTGTAGACCTTCAAACTGTTGATGACACACAGAAATTGCATCGGGATTGAATACGACAGTCACCATGTGCACTTTCCTCCATGGGAGTAATGTCTCAAACAGTCCACGCTTTGATCGTTCCCTGGAAGACCAGTAGTAGTTTCCGATGCCCATCTGGTGACATTCTGTAATTTGTGGACTATCAGAGTGTTGATGGAACACAGAAATTGCATCGGGATTGAATACAGCAGTCACCATGCGCACTTTCCTCCACGGGTGTAATGTCTCAAACAGTCTACTCTTTGATCGTTCTCTGGAAGACCAGTAGTAGTTTCGGATGCACATCTGGTGACATTCCTTTATCTGTGGACTATCAGAGTGTTGATGAAACACAGAAATTGCATCGGGATCGAATAACAACAGTCACCATGCGCACTTTTCTCCACAGGAGTAATGTCTCAAACAGTCTACGCTTTGATCTTTGCCTGGAAGACCAGAAGTACCTTCCGATGCACATCTGGAGGCATTCTGTAACCTGTGGACTATCAGAGTGTTGATGGAACACAGAAATTGCATTGGGATATAATACAACAGTCACTATGAGCACTTTCCTCCATGGGAGTAATGTCTCAAACAGTCTACGATTTGATCGTTCCCTGGAAGACCAGAAGTTGTTTCCGATGCACATCTGGTTGCAATCTGTAATCTGTGGACTATCAGAGTGTTGATGAAACACAGTAATTGCATCGGTATTGAATACAACAGTCACCATGCGCTCTTTCCTCCATATTAGTAATGTCTCAAACAGTCTACGCTTTGATCGTTCCCTGGAAGACCAGTGGTAGTTTCCAATGCACATCTGGAGGCATTCTGTAATCTGTGGACTATCAGAGTGTTGATGAAACACAGAAATTGCATCGGGATTGAATACAACAGTCACAATGCGCACTTCCCTCCAATGGAGTAATGTCTGAAACAGTCCACGCTTTGATCGTTCCCTGGAAGACCAGTAGTAGTTTCCGATGCACATCTGGTGGCATTCTGTAATCTGTGGACTATCAGAGTGTTGATGAAACACAGAAATTGCATCGGGATTGAATACAACAGTAACAATGCGCACTTTCCTCCAGGGGAGTAATGTCTGAAACAGTCCACGCTCTGATCGTCCCCTGGAAGACCAGTAGTAGTTTCCGATGCACATATGGTTGCATTCTGTAATCTGTGGACTATCAGAGTGTTGATGAAACACAGAAATTGGATCGGGATTGAATACAACAGTCACCATGTTCACTTTCCTCCACAAAAGTAATGTCTCAAACAGTCTACGCTTTGATCGTTCCCTGGAAGACCAGTAGTAGTTTCCAAAGCACATCTCGAGGCATTCTGTAATCTGTGGACCATCAGAGTGTTGATGAAACACTGATATTACATCGGGATTGAATACAACAGTCACCATGAGCACTTTCCTCCACAGGAGTAATGTCTCAAACAGTCTACGCTTCGATCGTTCTCTGGAAGATCAGTAGTAGTTTCCAATGCACATCTGGAGGCATTTTGTAATCTGTGGACCATCAGAGTGTTGATGAAACACAGATATTGCATCGTGATTGAATACAACAGTCACTATGAGCGTATTCCTCCACGGGAGTAATGTCTGAAACAGTTTACGCATTGATCGTTCCCTGGAAGACCAGTAGTATTTTCCGATGCTCATCTGGTTGCATTCTGTAATCTGTGGACTATCAGAGTGTTGATGAAACTCAGAAATTGCATCGGGATTGAATACAACAGTCACCATGTGCTCTTTCCTCCACGGGAGTAACGTCACACGGACTACGCTTTGATCGTTCCCTGGAAGACCAGTAGCAGTTTCCGATGCACGTCTGGTGGCATTCTGTAATCTGTGGACTATCAGAGTGTTGATGAAACACAGAAATTCATCGGGATTGAATACAACAGTCACCATGCTCACTTTCCTCCATGGGAGTAATGTCTCAAACAGTCCACGCTTTGATCGTTCCCTGGAAGACCAGTAGTAGTTTCCGATGCACATCTGGTGACATTCTGTAATCTGTAGACTATCAGAGTGTTGATGGAACACAGAAATTGCATCGGGATTGAATACGACAGTCACCATGCGCACTTTTCTCCACGCGAGTTATGTCTCAAACTGTCTAGGCTTTGATCGTTCCCTGGGAGACCAGTAGTAGTTTCCGATGCACATCTGGTGGCATTCTGTAATCTGCGGACTATCAGAGTGTTGATGAAACACAGTAATTGCATCGGTATTGAATATAACAGTCACCATGCGTACTTTCCTCCATGGGAGTAATGTCTCAAACAGTCTACGCTTTGATCGTTCCATGGAAGACCAGTGGTAGTTTCCAATGCACATCTGGAGGCATTCTGTAATCTGTGGACTATCAGAGTGTTGATGAAACACAGAAATTGCATCGGGATTGAATACAACAGTCACCATGCGCACTTTCCTCCATGTTAGTAATGTCTGAAACAGTCCACGCTTTGATCGTTCCCTGGAAGACCAGTAGTAGTTTCCGATGCACATCTGGTGGCATTCTGTAATCTGTTGAGTATCAGAGTGTTGATGAAACACAGAAATTGCATCGGGATTGAATACAACAGTCACCATACGCACTTTCCTCCAGGAGAGTAATGTCTGAAACAGTCCACGCTCTGATCGTCCCCTGGAAGACCAGTAGTAATTTCCGATGCACATATGGTGGCATTCTGTAATCTGTGGACTATCAGAGTGTTGATGAAACACAGAAATTGCATCGGGATCGAATACAACAGTCACCATGCGCACTTTCCTCCACAGGAGTAATGTCTCAAACAGTCTACGTTTTGATCGTTCCCTGGAAGACCAGTAGTAGTTTAAAATCCACATCTGGAGGCATTCTGTAATCTGTGGACCATCAGAGTGTTGATGAAACATAGATATTGCGTCGGGATTGAATACATCAGTCACCATGAGCACTTTCCTCCACGGGAGTAGTGTCTCAAACAGTTCACGCTTCGATCGTTCCATGGAAGACCAGTAGTAGTTTCCGATGCACATCTGGAGGCACTGTGTAATCTGTGGACTATCAGAGTGTTGATGAAACACAGAAATTGCATCGGGATGGAATACAACAGTCACCATGAGCACTTTCCTCCACGGGAGTAATGTCTCAAACAGTCTACGATTTGATCGTTCCCTGGAAGACCAGAGGTAGTTTCCGATGGACATCTGGAGGCATTCTGTAATCTGTGGACTATTAGAGTGTTGATGAAACACAGAAATGGCATCGGGATTGAATACAACAGTCACCATGCGCAATTTCCTCCATGGGAGTAATGCCTCAAACAGTCTACGCTTTGATCGTTCCCTGGAAGACCAGTAGTAGTTTCCGATGCACATCTGGAGGCATTCTGAAATCTGTGGAGTATCAGAGTGTTGATGAAACACAGAAATTGCATCGGAATTAATACAACAGTCACCATGCGCCCTTTGCTCCACGGGAGTAATGTCTCAAACAGTTTACGCTTTTACCGTTCCCTGGACGACCAGTAGTAGTTTCCGATGCACATCTGGTTGCATTCTTTAATCTGTGGACTATGAGAGTGTTGATGAAACACAGTAATTGCATCGGTATTGAATACAACAGTCACCATGCGCACTTTCCTCCATATTAGTAATGTCTCAAACAGTCAACGCTTTGATCGTTCCCTGGAAGACCAGTGGTAGTTTCCAATGCACATCTGGATTCATTCTGTAATCTGTGGACTATCAGAGTGTTGATGAAACACAGAAATTGCATCGGGATTGAATACAACAGTCACCATGCGCACTTTCCTCCAGGGGAGTAATGTCAGAAACAGTCCACGCTCTGATCGTCCCCTGGAAGACCAGTAGTAGTTTCCGATGCACATCTGGTTGCATTCTGTAATCTGTGGACTATCAGAGTGTTGATGAAACACAGAAATTGCATCGGGATTGAATACAACAGTCACCATGCGCACTTTCCTCCACAGAAGTAATGTCTCAAACAGTCTACGTTTTTGATCGTTCCCTGGAAGACCAGTAGTAGTTTCCAATGCACATCTGGAGGCATTCTGTAATCTGTGGACCATCAGAGTGTTGATGAAACACTGATATTACATCGGGATTGAATACAACAGTCACCATGAGCACTTTCCTCCACAGGAGTAATGTCTCAAACAGTCCACGATTTGATCGTTCCCTGGAAGACCAGTAGTAGTTTCCGATGCACATCTGGTGACATTCTGTAATCTGTGGACTATCAGAGTGTTGATGGAACACAGAAATTGCATCGGGATTGAATACGACAGTCACCATGCGCACTTTTGTCCATGAGAGTTTTGTCTCAAACTGTCTAGGCTTTGATCGTTCCCTGGGAGACCAGTAGTAGTTTCCGTTGCACATCTGGTGGCATTCTGTAATCTGCGGACTATCAGAGTGTTGATGAAACACAGTAATTGCATCGGTATTGAATATAACACTCACCATGCGCACTTTCCTCCATGTTAGTAATGTCTCAAACAGTCTACGCTTTGATCCTTCCATGGAAGACCAGTGGTAGTTTCCAATGCACAGCTGGAGGCATTCTGTAATCTGTGGACTATCAGAGTGTTGATGAAACACAGATATTGCATCGGGATTGAATACAACAGTCACAATGCGCATTTTCCTCCATGGGAGTAATGTCTGAAACAGTCCACGCTTTGATCGTTCCCTGGAAGACCAGTAGTAGTTTCCGATGCACATCTGGTAGCATTCTGTAATCTGTGGAGTATCAGAGTGTTGATGAAACACAGAAATTGCAATGGGATTGAATACAACAGTCACCATGCGCCCTTTCCTCCAGGGGAGTAATGTCTGAAACAGTCCACGCTCTGATCGTCCCCTGGAAGACCAGTAGTAATTTCCGATGCACATATGGTGGCATTCTGTAATCTATGGACTATCAGAGTGTTGATGAAACACAGAAATTGCATCGGTATTGAATACAACAGTCACCATGCGCACTTTCCTCCTTATTAGTAATGTCTCAAACAGTCTACGCTTTGATCGTTCCCTGGAAGACCAGTGGTAGTTTCCAATGCACATCTGGAGGCATTCTGTAATCTGTGGACTATCAGAGTGTTGATGAAACACAGAAATTGCATCGGGATTGAATACAACAGTCACAATGCACACTTTCCTCCAATGGAGTAATGTCTGAAACAGTCCACGCTTTGATCGTTCCCTGGAAGACCAGTAGTAGTTTCCGATGCACATCTGGAGGCATTCTGTAATCTGTGGACCATAAGAGTGTTGATGAAACATAGATATTGCGTCGGGATTGAATACAACAGTCACCATGAGCACTTTCCTCCACGGGAGTAGTGTCTCAAACAGTTCACGCTTCGTTCGTCCCTGGAAGACCAGTAGTAGTTTCCGATGCACATCTGGAGGCATTGTGTAATTTGTGTACTATCAGAGTGTTGATGAAACACAGAAATTGCATCGGGATCGAATACAACAGTCACAATGCGCACTTTCCTCCACAGGAGTAATGTCTCAAACAGTCTACGCTTTGATCGTTCCCTGGAAGACCAGTAGTAGTTTCCAATGCACATCTGGAGGCATTCTGTAATCTGTGGACCATCAGAGTGTTAATGAAACACAGATATTGCATCGAGATTGAATACAACAGACTCCATGAGCACTTTCGTCCACGGGAGTAATGTCTCAAACAGTTTACGCTTTGATCGTTCCCTGGAAGACCAGTAGTAGTTTCCGATGCACATCTGGTGACATTCTGTAATCTGTGGACTATTAGAGTGTTGATGAAATACAGAAATTGCATCGGGATTGAATACAACAGTCACCATGCGCACTTTCCTCCATGGGTGTAATGTCTCAAATAGTCTACGCTTTGATCGTTCCCTGGAAGACCAGTAGTAGTTTCCGATGCACATCTGGATGAATTCTGTAATCTGTGGACCTTCAAACTGTTGATGAAACACAGAAATTGCATCGGGATTGAATACAACAGTCACCATGTGCACTTTCCTCCATGGGAGTAATGTCTCAAACAGTCCACGCTTTGATCGTTCCCTGGAAGACCAGTAGTAGTTTCCGATGCCCATCTAGTGACATTCTGTAATCTGTGGACTATCAGCGTGTTGATGGAACACAGAAATTGCATCGGTATTGAATACAGCAGTCACCATGCGCACTTTCCTCCACGGATGTAATGTCTCAAACAGTCTACTCTTTGATCGTTCCCTGGAAGACCAGTAGTAGTTTCGGATGCACATCTGGTGACATTCCTTTATCTGTGGACTGTCAGAGTGTTGATGAAACACAGAAATTGCATCGGGATTGAATACAACAGTCACCATGCCCACTTTCCTCCATGGGTGTAATGTCTCAAACATTCTACGCTTTGATCGTTCCCTGGAAGACCAGAAGTAGCTTCCGATGCACATCTGGAGGCATTCTGTAACCTGTGGACTATCAGGGTGTTGATGGAACACAGAAATTACATCGGAATGAATACAACAGTCACCATGCGCACATTGCTCACGGGAGTAATGTCTCAAACAGTTTACGCTTTGATCGTTCCCTGGAAGACCAGTAGTAGTGTCCGATGCACATCTGATTGCATTCTGTAATCTGTGGACTATCAGAGGGTTGATGAAACAGAGTAATTGCATCGGTATTGAATATAACAGTCACCATGCGCACTTTCCTCCATGTTAGTAATGTCTCAAACAGTCTACGCTTTGATCGTTCCATGGAAGACCAGTGGTAGTTTCCAATGCACATCTGGAGGCATTCTGTAATCTGTGGACTATCAGAGTGTTGATGAAACACAGAAATTGCATCGGGATTGAATACAAAAGTCACAATGCGCATTTTCCTCCATGGGAGTAATGTCTGAAACAGTCCACGCTTTGATCGTTCCCTGGAAGACCAGTAGTAGTTTCCCTTGCACATCTGGTGGCATTCTGTAATCTGTGGAGTATCAGAGTGATGATGAAACACCGAAATTGCATCGGGATTGAATACAACAGTCACCATGCGCACTTTCCTCCAGGGGAGTATTGTCTGAAACAGTCCACGCTCTGATCGTCCCCTGGAAGACCAGTAGGAATTTCTGATGCACATCTGGTGGCATTCTGTAATCTGTGGACTATCAGAGTGTTGATGAAACACACAAATTTCATCGGGATCGAATACAACAGTCACCATGCGCACTTTCCTCCACAGGAGTAATGTCTCAAACAGTCTACGCTTTGATCGTTCCCTGGAAGACCAGTAGTAGTTTCCGATGCACATCTGGTGGCATTCTGTAATCTGTGGACTATCAGAGTGTTGATGAAACACAGAAATTGCATCGGGATTGAGTACAACAGTCACCATGCTTACTTTCCTCCAGGGGAGTAATGTCTGAAACAGTCCACGCTTTGATCGTTGCCTGGAAGACCAGAAGTACCTTCCGATGCACATCTGGAGGCATTCTGTAACCTGTGGACTATCAGAGTGTTGATGGAACACAGAAATTGCATTGGGATATAATACAACGGTCACCATGAGCACTTTCCTCCATGGGAGTAATGTCTCAAACAGTTTACGCTTTGACCGTTCCCTGGAAGACCAGTAGTAGTTTCCGATGCACATCTGGTTGCATTCTGTAATCTGTGGACTATCAGAGTGTTGATGAAACACAGTAATTGCATCGGTATTGAATACAACAGTCACCATGCCCACTTTCCTCCATATTAGTAATGACTCAAACAGTCTACGCTTTGATCGTTCCCTGGAAGACCAGTGGTAGTTTCCAATGCACATCTGGAGGCATTCTGTAATCTGTGGACTATCAGAGTGTTGATGAAACACAGAAATTGCGTCGGGATTGAATACAACAGTCACCATGAGCACTTTCCTCCACGGGTGTAGTGTCTCAAACAGTTCACGCTTCGTTCGTTCCCTGGAAGACCAGTAGTAGTTACCGATGCACATCTGGTGACATTCCTTTATCTGTGGACTATCAGAGTGTTGATGAAACACAGAAATTGCATCGGGATTGAATACAACAGTCACCATGCCCACTTTCCTCCATGGGTGTAATGTCTCAAACATTCTACGCTTTGATCGTTCCCTGGAAGACCAGAAGTAGCTTCCGATGCACATCTGGAGGCATTCTGTAACCTGTGGACTATCAGGGTGTTGATGGAACACAGAAATTACATCGGAATGAATACAACAGTCACCATGCGCACATTGCTCACGGGAGTAATGTCTCAAACAGTTTACGCTTTGATCGTTCCCTGGAAGACCAGTAGTAGTGTCCGATGCACATCTGGTTGCATTCTGTAATCTGTGGACTATCAGAGGGTTGATGAAACAGAGTAATTGCATCGGTATTGAATATAACAGTCACCATGCGCACTTTCCTCCATGTTAGTAATGTCTCAAACAGTGTACGCTTTGATCGTTCCATGGAAGACCAGTGGTAGTTTCCAATGCACATCTGGAGGCATTCTGTAATCTGTGGACTATCAGAGTGTTGATGAAACACAGAAATTGCATCGGGATTGAATACAAAAGTCACAATGCGCATTTTCCTCCATGGGAGTAATGTCTGAAACAGTCCACGCTTTGATCGTTCCCTGGAAGACCAGTAGTAGTTTCCGTTGCACATCTGGTGGCATTCTGTAATCTGTGGAGTATCAGAGTGATGATGAAACACCGAAATTGCATCGGGATTGAATACAACAGTCACCATGCGCACTTTCCTCCAGGGGAGTATTGTCTGAAACAGTCCACGCTCTGATCGTCCCCTGGAAGACCAGTAGGAATTTCTGATGCACATCTGGTGGCATTCTGTAATCTGTGGACTATCAGAGTGTTGATGAAACACACAAATTTCATCGGGATCGAATACAACAGTCACCATGCGCACTTTCCTCCACAGGAGTAATATCTCAAACAGTCTACGCTTTGATCGTTCCCTGGAAGACCAGTAGTAGTTTCCGATGCACATCTGGTGGCATTCTGTAATCTGTGGACTATCAGAGTGTTGATGAAACACAGAAATTGCATCGGGATTGAGTACAACAGTCACCATGCTTACTTTCCTCCAGGGGAGTAATGTCTGAAACAGTCCACGCTTTGATCGTTGCCTGGAAGACCAGAAGTACCTTCCGATGCACATCTGGAGGCATTCTGTAACCTGTGGACTATCAGAGTGTTGATGGAACACAGAGATTGCATTGGGATATAATACAACGGTCACCATGAGCTCTTTCCTCCATGGGAGTAATGTCTCAAACAGTTTACGCTTTGACCGTTCCCTGGAAGACCAGTAGTAGTTTCCGATGCACATCTGGTTGCATTCTGTAATCTGTGGACTATCAGAGTGTTGATGAAACACAGTAATTGCATCGGTATTGAATACAACAGTCACCATGCCCACTTTCCTCCATATTAGTAATGACTCAAACAGTCTACGCTTTGATCGTTCCCTGGAAGACCAGTGGTAGTTTCCAATGCACATCTGGAGGCATTCTGTAATCTGTGGACTATCAGAGTGTTGATGAAACACAGAAATTGCGTCGGGATTGAATACAACAGTCACCATGAGCACTTTCCTCCACGGGTGTAGTGTCTCAAACAGTTCACGCTTCGTTCGTTCCCTGGAAGACCAGTAGTAGTTACCGATGCACATCTGGAGGCATTGTGTAATCTGTGGACTATCAGAGTGTTGATGAAACACAGAAATTGCATCGGGATCGAATACAACAGTCACCATGCGCACTTTCCTCCACAGGAGTAATGTCTCAAACAGTCTACGCTTTGATCGTTCCCTGGAGGACCAGTAGTAGTTTCCAATGCACATCTGGAGGCATTCTATAATCTGTGGACCATCAGAGAGTTGATGAAACACAGATATTGCATCGGGATTGAATACAACAGACACCATGAGCACTTTCCTCCACGGGAGTAATGTCTCAAACAGTCTACGCTTTGATCGTTCCCTGGAAGACCAGTAGTAGTTTCCAATGCACATCTGGAGGCATTCTATAATCTGTGGACCATCAGAGTGTTGATGAAACACAGATATTGCATCGGGATTGAATACAACAGACACCATGAGCACTTTCCTCCACAGGAGTAATATCTCAAACAGTTTACGCTTTGATCGTTCCCTTTAAGACCAGTGGTAGTTTCCGATGCACATCTGGATGCATTCTGTAATCTGTGGACCTTCAAACTGTTGATGAAACACAGAAATTGCATCGGGATTGAATACAACAGTCACAATGCGCATTTTCCTCCATGGGAGTAATGTCTGAAACAGTCCACGCTTTGATCGTTGCCTGGAAGACCAGTAGTAGTTTCCGATGCACATCGGGTGGCATTCTGTAACCTATGGACTATCAGAGTGTTGATGAAACACAGAAATTGCATCGGGATTGAATACAACAGTCACCATGCCCATTTTCCTCCATGGGAGTAATGTCTCAAACATTCTACGCTTTGATCGTTCCCTGGAAAACCAGAAGTAGCTTCCGATGCACATCTGGAGGCATTCTGTAACCTGTAGACTCTCAGGGTGTTGATGGAACACAGAAATTACATCGGAATGAATACAACAGTCACCATGCGCACATTGCTCCACGGGAGTAATGTCTCAAACAGTTTACGCTTTGATCGTTCCCTGGAAGACCAGTAGTAGTTTCCAATGCACATCTGGTTGCATTTTGTAATCTGTGGACTATCAGAGTGTGGATGAAACACAGTAATTGCATCAGTATTGAATATAACAGTCACCATGCGCACTTTCCTCCATGTTAGTAATGTCTCAAACAGTCTACGCTTTGATTTTTCCATGGAAGACCAGTGGTAGTTTCCAATGCACATCTGGAGGCATTCTGTAATCTGTAGACTATCAGAGTGTTGATGAAACACAGAAATTGTATCGGGATTGAATACAACAGTCACAATGCGCATTTTCCTCCATGGGAGTAATGTCTGAAACAGTCCACGCTTTGATCGTTCCCTGGAAGACCAGTAGTAGTTTCCGATGCACATCTGGTGGCATTCTGTAATCTGTGGAGTATCAGAGTGATGATGAAACACAGATATTGCATCGGGATTGAATACAACAGTCACCATGCGCACTTTCCTCCAGAGGAGTAATGTCTGAAACAGTCCACGCTCTGATCGACCCCTGGAAGACCAGTAGTAATCTCCGATGCACATCTGGTGGCATTCTGTAATCTGTGGACTATCAGAGTGTTGATGAAACACAGAAATTGCATCGGGATCGAATACAACAGTCACCATGCGCACTTTCCTCCACAGGAGTAATGTCTCAAACAGTCTACGCTTTGATCGTTCCCTGGAAGACCAGTAGTAGTTTCCGATGCACATCTGGTGGCATTCTGTAATCTGTGGACTATCAGAGTGTTGATGAAACACAGAAATTGCATCAGGATTGAGTACAACAGTCACCATGCGCACTTTCCTCCAGGGGAGTAATGTCTGAAACAGTCCACGCTTTGATCGTTGCCTGGAACACCAGAAGTACCTTCCGATGCACATCTGGAGGCATTCTGTAACCTGTGGACTATCAGAGTGTTGATGGAACACAGAAATTGCATTGGGATATAATACAACAGTCAAAATGAGCACTTTCCTCCATGGGAGTAATGTCTCAAACAGTCTACGATTTGATCGTTCCCTGGAAGACTAGAAAAAGTTTCCGATGCACATCTGGAGGCATTCTGTAATCTGTGGACTATCAGAGTGGTGATGAAACACAGAAATTGCATCGGGATTGAATACAACAGTCACCATGCGCACTTCCCTCCATGGGAGTAATGCCTCAAACAGTCTCCGCTTTGATCGTTCCCTGGAAGACCAGTAGTAGTTTCCGATGCACATCTGGAGTCATTCTGAAATCTGTGGAGTATCAGAGTGTTGATGAAACACAGAAATTGCATCGGAATTAGTACAACAGTCACCATGCGCACTTTGCTCCACGGGAGTAATGTCTCAAACAGTTTACGCTTTGACCGTTCCCTGGAAGACCAGTAGTAGTTTCCGATGCATATCTGGTTGCATTCTGTAATCTGTGGACTATCAGAGTGTTGATGAAACACAGTAATTGCATCGGTATTGAATACAACGGTCACCATGCGCACTTTCCTCCACAGGAGTAATGTCTCAAACAGTCTACGCTTTGATCGTTCCCTGGAAGACCAGTAGTAGTTTCCAATGCACATCTGGAGGCATTCTGTAATCTGTGGACCATCAGAGTGTTGATGAAACACAGATATTGCATCGGGATTGAATACAACAGACACCATGAGCACTTTCCTCCACCGGAGTAATGTCTCAAACAGTTTACGCTTTGATCGTTCCCTGGAAGACCAGTAGTAGTTTCCGATGCACATCTGGTGACATTCTGTAATCTGTGGACTATCAGAGTGTTGATGAAATACAGAAATTGCATCGGGATTGAATACAACAGTCACCATGCGCACTTTCCTCCATGGGTGTAATGTCTCAAATAGTCTACGCTTTGATCGTTCCCTGGAAGACCAGTAGTAGTTTCCGATGCACATCTGGATGCATTCTGTAATCTGTGGACCTTCAAAATGTTGATGAAACACAGAAATTGCATCGGGATTGAATACAACAGTCACCATGTGCACTTTCCTCCATGGGAGTAATGTCTCAAACAGTCCACGCTTTGATCGTTCCCTGGAAGACTAGTAGTAGTTTCCGATGCCCATCTGGTGACATTCTGTAATCTGTGGACTATCAGAGTGTTGATGGAAACCAGAAATTGCATCGGGATTGAATACAGCAGTCAACATGCGCACTTTCCTCCACGGATGTAATGTCTCAAACAGTCTACTCTTTGATCGTTCCCTGGAAGACCAGTAGTAGTTTCGGATGCACATCTGGTGACATTCCTTTATCTGTGGACTATCAGAGTGTTGATGAAACACAGAAATTGCATCGGGATTGAATACAACAGTCACCATGCGTACTTTCCTCCATGGGAGTAATGTCTGAAACAGTCCACGCTTTGATCGTTCCCTGGAAGACCAGTAGTAGTTTCCGATGCACATCTGGTGGCATTCTGTAATCTGTGGAGTATCAGAGTGTTGATTAAACACAGAAATTGCATCGGGATTGAATACAACAGTCACCATGCGCACTTTCCTCCAGGGGAGTAATGTATGAAACAGTCCACGCTCTGATCGTCCCCTGGAAGACCAGTAGTAATTTCCGATGCACATATGGTGGCATTCTGTAATCTGTGGACTATCAGAGTGTTGATGAAACACAGAAATTGCATTTGGATCGAATACAACAGTCACCATGCTCACTTTCCTCCACAGGAGTAATGTCTCAAACAGTCTACGCTTTGATCGTTCCCTGGAAGACCAGTAGTAGTTTCCAATGCACATCTGGAGGCATTCTGTAATCTGTGGACCATCAGAGTGTTGATGAAACATAGATATTGCGTCGGGATTGAATACAACAGTCACCATGAGCACTTTCCTCCACGTTAGTAGTGTCTCAAACAGTTCACGCTTCGTTCGTTCCCTGGAAGACCAATAGTAGTTTCCGATGCACATCTGGAGGCATTGTGTAATCTGTGGACTATCAGTGTGTTGATGAAACACAGAAATTGCATCGGGATCGAATACAACAGTCACCATGCGCACTTTCCTCCACAGGAGTAATGTCTCAAACAGTCTACGCTTTGATCGTTCCATGGAAGACCAGTAGTAGTTTCCAATGCACATATGGAGGCATTCTGTAATCTGTGGACCATCAGAGTGTTAATGAAACACAGATATTGCATCGGGATTGAATACAACAGACTGCATGAGCACTTTCCTCCACGGGAGTAATGTCTCAAACAGTTTACGCTTTGATCATTCCCTGGAAGACTAGTAGTAGTTTCCGATGCACATCTGGTGACATTCTGTAATCTGTGGACTATCAGTGTGTTGATGAAATACAGAAATTGCATCGGGATTGAATACAGCAGTCACCATGCGCACTTTCCTCCATGGGTGTAATGTCTCAAATAGTCTACGCTTTGATCGTTCCCTAGAAGACCAGTAGTAGTTTCCGATGCACATCTGGATGCATTCTGTAATCTGTGGACCTTCAAACTGTTGATGAAACACAGAAATTGCATCGGGATTGAATACAACAGTCACCATGTGCACTTTCCTCCATGGGAGTAATGTCTCAAACAGTCCACGCTTTGATCGTTCCCTGGAAGACCAGTAGTAGTTTCCGATGCCCATCTGGTGACATTCTGTAATCTGTGGACTATCAGAGTGTTGATGGAACACAGAAATTGCATCGGGATTGAATACAGCAGTCACCATGCGCACTTTCCTCCACGGATGTAATGTCTCAAACAGTCTACTCTTTGATCGTTCCCAGGAAGACCAGTAGTAGTTTCGTATGCACATCTGGTGACATTCCTTTATCTGTGAACTATCAGAGTGTTGATGAAACACAGATATTGCATCGGGATTGAATACAACAGTCACCATGCCCACTTTCCTCCATGGGAGTAATGTCTCAAACATTCTACGCTTTGATCGTTCCCTGGAAGACCAGAAGTAGCTTTCGATGCACATCTGGAGGCATTCTGTAACCTGTGGACTATCAGGGTGTTGATGGAACACAGAAATTACATCGGAATGAATAAAACAGTCACCATGCGCACTTTCCTCCACAGGAGTAATATCTCAAACAGTCTACGCTTTGATCGTTCCATGGAAGACCAGTAATAGTTTCCAATGCACATCTGGAGGCATTCTGTAATCTGTGGACCATCAGAGTGTTAATGAAACACAGATATTGCATCGGGATTGAATACAACAGACTCCATGAGCACTTTCCTCCACGGGAGTAATGTCTCAAACAGTTTACGCTTTGATCGTTCCCTGGTAGACCAGTAGTAGTTTCCGATGCACATCTGGTGACATTCTGTAATCTGTGGACTATCAGAGTGTTGATGAAATACAGAAATTGCATCGGGATTGAATACAACAGTCACCATGCGCACTTTCCTCCATGGGTGTAATGTCTCAAATAGTCTACGCTTTGATCGTTCCCTGGAAGACCAGTAGTAGTTTCCGATGCACATCTGGATGCATTCTGTAATCTGTGGACCTTCAAACTGTTGATGAAACACAGAAATTGCATCGGGATTGTATACAACAGTCACCATGTGCACTTTCCTCCATGGGAGTAATGTCTCAAACAGTCCACGCTTTGATCGTTCCCTGGAAGACAAGTAGTAGTTTCCGATGCCCATCTGGTGACACTCTGTAATCTGTGGACTATCAGAGTGTTGATGGAACACAGAAATTGCATCGGGATTGAATACAGCAGTCACCATGCGCACTTTCCTCCACGGATGTAATGTCTCAAACAGTCTACTCTTTGATCGTTCCCTGGAAGACCAGTAGTAGTTTCGGATGCACATCTGGTGACATTCCTTTATCTGTGGACTATCAGAGTGTTGATGAAACACAGATATTGCATCGGGATTGAATACAACAGTCACCATGCCCACTTTCCTCCATGGGAGTAATGTCTCAAACATTCTACGCTTTGATCGTTCCCTGGAAGACCAGAAGTAGCTTCCGAAGCACATCTGGAGGCATTCTGTAACCTGTGGACTATCAGGGTCTTGATGGAACACAGAAATTACATCGGAATGAATACAACAGTCACCATGCGCACATTGCTCCACGGGAGTAATGTCTCAAACAGTTTACGCTTTGATCGTTCCCTGGAAGACCAGTAGTAGTTTCCGATGCACATCTGGTTGCATTCTGTAATCTGTGGACTATCAGAGTGTTGATGAAACACAGTAATGGCATCGGTATTGAATATAACAGTCACCATTCGCACTTTCCTCCATGTTAGTAATGTCTCAAACAGTCTACGCTTTGATCGTTCCATGGAAGACTAGTGGTGGTTTCCAATGCACATTTGGAGGCATTCTGTAATCTGTGGACTATCAGATGGTTGATGAAACACAGAAATTGCATCAGGATTGAATACAAAAGTCACAATGCGCATTTTCCTCCATGGGAGTAATGTCTGAAACAGTCCACGCTTTGATCGTTCCCTGGAAGACCAGTAGTAGTTTCCGATGCACATCTGGTGGCATTCTGTAATCTGTGGAGTATCAGAGTGATGATGAAACACAGAAATTGCATCGGGATTGAATACAACAGTCACCATGCGCAGTTTCCTCCAGGGGAGTATTGTCTGAAACAGTCCACGCTCTGATCGTCCCCTGGAAGACCAGTAGTAATTTCCGATGCACATCTGGTGGCATTCTCTAATCTGTGGACAATCAGAGTGTTGATGAAACACAGAAATTGCATCGGGATCGAATACAACAGTCACCATGCGCACTTTCCTCCACAGGAGTAATGTCTCAAACAGTCAACGCTTTGATCGTTCCCTGGAAGACCAGTAGTAGTTTCCGATGCACATCTGGTGGCATTCTGTAATCTGTGGACTATCAGAGTGTTGATGAAACACAGAAATTGCATCGGGATTGAGTACAACAGTCACCATGCGCACTTTCCTCCAGGGGAGTAATGTCTGAAACAGTCCACGCTTTGATCGTTGCCTGGAAGACCAGTAGTACCTTCCGATGCACATCTGGAGGCATTCTGTAACCTGTGGACTATCAGAGTGTTGATGGAACACCGAAATTGCATTGGGATATAATACAACGGTCACCATGGGCACTTTCCTCCATGGGAGTAATGTCTCAAACAGTTTACGCTTTGACCCTTCCCTGGAAGACCAGTAGTAGTTTCCGATGCACATCTGGTTGCATTCTGTAATCTGTGGACTATCAGAGTGTTGATGCAACACAGTAATTGCATCGGTATTGAATACAACAGTCACCATGCGCACTTTCCTCCATATTAGTAATGTCTCAAACAGTCTACGCTTTGATCGTTCCCTGGAAGACCAGTGGTAGTTTCCAATGCACATCTGGAGGCATTCTGTAATCTGTGGACTATCAGAGTGTTGATGAAACACAGAAATTGCGTCGGGATTGAATACAACAGTCAACATGAGCACTTTCCTCCACGGGAGTAGTGTCTCAAACAGTTCACGCTTCGTTCGTTCCCTGGAAGACCAGTAGTAGTTACCGATGCACATCTGGAGGCATTGTGTAATCTGTGGACTATCAGAGTGTTGATGAAACACAGAAATTTCATCGGGATCGAATACAACAGTCACCATGCGCACTTTCCTCCACAGGAGTAATGTCTCAAACAGTCTACGCTTTGATCGTTCCCTGGAAGACCAGTAGTAGTTTCCAATGCACATCTGGAGGCATTCTATAATCTGTGGACCATCAGAGTGTTGATGAAACACAGATATTGCATCGGGATTGAATACAACGGACACCATGAGCACTTTCCTCCACGGGCGTAATGTCTCAAACAGTTTACGCTTTGATCGTTCCCTGGAAGACCAGTAGTAGTTTCCGATGCACATCTGGATGCATTCTGTAATCTGTGGACCTTCAAACTGTTGATGAAACACAGAAATTGCATCGGGATCGAATACAACAGTCACCATGTGCACTTTCCTCCATGGGAGTAATGTCTCAAACAGTCCACGCTTTGATCGTTCCTTGGAAGACCAGTAGTAGTTTCCGATGCCCATCTGGTGACATTCTGTAATCTGTGGACTATCAGAGTGTTGATGGAACACAGAAATTGCATCGGGATTGTATACAGCAGTCACCATGCGCACTTTCCTCCACGGGTGTAATGTCTCCAAAAGTCTACTCTTTGATCGTTCCCTGGAAGACCAGTAGTAGTTTCGGATGCACATCTGTTGACATTCCTTCATCTGTGGACTATCAGAGTGTTGATGAAACACAGAAATTGCATCGGGATTAAATAGGACAGTCACCATGAGTACTTTCCTCCAGGGGAGTAATGTCTGAAACAGTCCACGCTTTGATCGTTGCCTGGAAGACCAGTAGTAGTTTCCGATGCACATTGGGTGGTATTCTGTAATCTATGGACTATCAGAGTGTTGATGAAACACAGAAATTGCATCGGGATTGAATACAACAGTCACCATGCCCACTTTCCTCCATGGGAGTAATGTCTCAAACATTCTACGCTTTGATCGTTCCCTGGAAGACCAGAAGTAGCTTCCGATGCACATCTGGAGGCATTCTGTAACCTGTGGACTATCAGGGTGTTGATGGAACACAGAAATTACATCGGAATTAATACAACAGTCACCATGCGCACATTGCTCCACGGGAGTAATGTCTCAAACAGTTTACGCTTTGATCGTTCCCTGGAAGACCAGTAGTAGTTTCCGATGCACATCTGGTTGCATTCTGTAATCTGTGGACTATCAGAGTGTTGATGAAACACAGAAATTGCGTCGGGATTGAATACAACAGTCACCATGAGCACTTTCCTCCACGGGAGTAGTGTCTCAAACAGTTCACGCTTCGTTCGTTCCCTGGAAGACCAGTAGTAGTTACCGATGCACATCTGGAGGCATTGTGTAATCTGTGGACTATCAGAGTGTTGATGAAACACAGAAATTGCATCGGGATCGAATACAACAGTCACCATGCGCACTTTCCTCCACAGGAGTAATGTCTCAAACAGTCTACGCTTTGATCGTTCCCTGGAAGACCAGTAGTAGTTTCCAATGCACATCTGGAGGCATTCTATAATCTGTGGACCATCAGAGTGTTGATGAAACACAGATATTGCATCGGGATTGAATACAACAGACACCATGTGCACTTTCCTCCAGGGGAGTAATGTCTGAAACAGTCCACGCTTTGATCGTTGCCTGGAAGACCAGTTGTACCTTCCGATGCACATCTGGAGGCATTCTGTAACCTGTGGACTATCAGAGTGTTGATGGAACACCGAAATTGCATTGGGATATAATACAACGGTCACCATGAGCACTTTCCTCCATGGGAGTAATGTCTCAAACAGTTTACGCTTTGACCCTTCCCTGGAAGACCAGTAGTAGTTTCCGATGCACATCTGGTTGCATTCTGTAATCTCTGGACTATCAGAGTGTTGATGAAACACAGTAATTGCATCGGTATTGAATACAACAGTCACCATGCGCACTTTCCTCCATATTAGTAATGTCTCAAACAGTCTACGCTTTGATCGTTCCCTGGAAGACCAGTGGTAGTTTCCAATGCACATCTGGAGGCATTCTGTAATCTGTGGACTATCAGAGTGTTGATGAAACACAGAAATTGCGTCGGGATTGAATACAACAGTCACCATGAGCACTTTCCTCCACGGGAGTAGTGTCTCAAACAGTTCACGCTTTGATCGTTCCCTGGAAGACCAGTAGTAGTTTCCGATGCACATCTGGATGCATTCTGTAATCTGTGGACCTTCAAACTGTTGATGAAACACAGAAATTGCATCGGGATTGAATACAACAGTCACCATGTGCACTTTCCTCCATGGGAGTAATGTCTCAAACAGTCCACGCTTTGATCGTTCCTTGGAAGATCAGTAGTAGTTTCCGATGCCCATCTGGTGACATTGTGTAATATGTGGACTATCAGAGTGTTGATGGAACACAGAAACTGCATCGGGATTGAATACAGCAGTCACCATGCGCACTTTCCTCCACGGGTGTAATGTCTCAAACAGTCTACTCATTGATCGTTCCCTGGAAGACCAGTAGTAGCTTCGGATGCACATCTGGTGACATTCCTTTATCTGTGGACTATCAGAGTGTTGATGAAACACAGAAATTGCATCGGGATTGAATAGGACAGTCACCATGAGCACTTTCCTCCAGGGGGGTAATGTCTGAAACAGTCCACGCTTTGATCGTGTCCTGGAAGACCAGTAGTAGTTTCCGATGCACATCGGGTGGCATTCTGTAATCTATGGACTATCAGAGTGTTGATGAAACACAGAAATTGCATCGGGATTGAATACAACAGTCACCATGCCCACTTTCCTCCATGGGAGTAATGTCTCAAACATTCTACGATTTGATCGTTCCCTGGAAGACCAGAAGTAGCTTCCGATGCACTTCTGGAGATATTCTGTAACCTGTGGACTATCAGGGTGTTGATGGAACACAGAAATTACATCGGAATGAATACAACAGTCACCATGCGCACATTGCTCCACGGGAGTAATGTCTCAAACAGTTTACGCTTTGATCGTTCCCTGGAAGACCAGTAGTAGTTTCCGATGCACATCTGGTTGCATTCTGTAATCTGTGGACTATCAGAGTGTCGATGAAACACAGTAATTGCATCGGTATTGAATATAACAGTCACCATGCGCACTTTCCTCCATGTTAGTAATGTCTCAAACAGTCCACGCTTTGATCGTTCCCTGGAAGACCAGTAGTAGTTTCCGATGCACATCTGGTGGCATTCTGTAATCTGTGGAGTATCAGAGTGATGATGAAACACAGATATTGCATCGGGATTGAATACAACAGTCACCATGCGCACTTTCCTCCATATTAGTAATGTCTCAAACAGTCTACGCTTTGATCGTTCCCTGGAAGACCAGTGGTAGTTTCCAATGCACATCTGGAGGCATTCTGTAATCTGTGGACTATCAGAGTTTTGATGAAACACAGAAATTGCATCGGGATTGAATACAACAGTCACAATGCGCACTTTCCTCCAATGGAGTAATGTCTGAAACAGTCCACGCTTTGATCGTTCCCTGGAAGACCAGTAGTAGTTTCCGATGCACATCTGGTGGCATTCTGTAATCTGTGGACTATCAGAGTGTTGATGAAACACAGAAATTGCATCGGGATCGAATACAACAGTCACCATGCGCACTTTCCTCCACAGGAGTAATGTCTCAAACAGTCTACGCTTTGATCGTTCCCTGGAAGACCAGTAGTAGTTTCCGATGCACATCTGGAGGCATTCTGAAATCTGTGGAGTATCAGAGTGTTGATGAAACACAGAAATTGCATCGGAATTAATACAACAGTCACCATGCGCACTTTGCTCCACGGGAGTAATGTCTCAAACAGTTTACGCTTTGACCGTTCCCTGGAAGACCAGTAGTAGTTTCCGATGCATATCTGGTTGCATTCTGTAATCTGTGGACTATCAGAGTGTTGATGAAACACAGTAATTGCATCGGTATTGAATACAACAGTCACCATGCGCACTTTCCTCCATATTAGTAATGTCTCAAACAGCCTACGCTTTGATCGTTTCCTGGAAGACCAGTGGTAGTTTCCAATGCTCATCTGGAGGCATTCTGTAATCTGTGGACTATCAGAGTGTTGATGAAACACAGACATTGCGTCGGGATTGAATACAACAGTCACCATGAGCACTTTCCTCCACGGGAGTAGTGTCTCAAACAGTTCACGCTTCGTTCGTTCCCTGGAAGACCAGTAGTAGTTTCCGATGCACATCTGGAGGCATTGTGTAATCTGTGGACTATCAGAGTGTTGATGAAACACAGAAATTGCATCGGGATCGAATACAACAGTCCCCATGCGCACTTTCCTCCACACGAGTAATGACTCAAACAGTCTACGCTTTGATCGTTCCCTGGAAGACCAGTAGTAGTTTCCAATGCACAGCTGGAGGCATTCTGTAATCTGTGGACCATCAGAGTGTCGATGAAACACAGATATTGCATCGGGATTGAATACAACAGACACCATGAGCACTTTCCTCCACGGGAGTAATATCACAAACAGTTTACGCTTTGATCGTTCCCTGGAAGACCATTAGTAGTTTCCGATGCACATCTGGTGACATTCTGTAATCTGTGGACTATCAGAGTGTTGATGAAACACAGAAATTGCATCGGGATTGAATACAACAGTCACCATGCGCACTTTCCTCCATGGGTGTAATGTCTCAAATAGTCTACGCTTTGATCGTTCCCTGGAAGACCAGTAGTAGTTTCCGATGCACATCTGGATGCATTCTGTAATCTGTGGACCTTCAAACTGTTGATGAAACACAGAAATTGCATCGGGATTGAATACAACAGTCACCATGTGCACTTTCCTCCATGGGAGTAATGTCTCAAACAGTCCACGCTTTGATCGTTCCCTGGAAGACTAGTAGTAGTTTCCGATGCCCATCTGGTGACATTCTGTAATCTGTGGACTATCAGAGTGTTGATGGAACACAGAAATTGCATCGGGAGTGAATACAGCAGTCACCATGCGCACTTTCCTCCACGGGTGTAATGTCTCAAACAGTCAACTCTTTGATCGTTCCCTGGAAGACCAGTAGTAGTTTCGGATGCACATCTGGTGACATTCCTTTATCTGTGGACTATCAGAGTGTTGATGAAACACAGAAATTGCATCGGGATTGAATACGACAGTCACCATGAGCACTTTCCTCCAGGGGAGTAATGTCTGAAACAGTCCACGCTTTGATCGTTGCCTGGAAGATCAGTAGTACTTTCCGATGCACATCTGGTGGCATTCTGTAATCTATGGACTATCAGAGTGTTGATGAAACACAGAAATTGCATCGGGATTGAATACAACAGTCACCATGCCCACTTTCCTCCATGGGAGTAATGTCTCAAACATTCTACGCTTTGATCGTTCCCTGGAAGACCAGAAGTAGCTTCCGATGCACATCTGGAGGCATTCTGTAACCTGTGGACTATCAGGGTGTTGATGGAACACAGAAATTACATCGGAATGAATACAACAGTCACCATGCGCACATTGCTCCACGGGAGTAATGTCTCAAACAGTTTACGCTTTGATCGTTCCCTGGAAGACCAGTAGTAGTTTCCGATGCACATCTGGTTGCATTCTGTAATCTGTGGACTATCAGAGTGTTGATGAAACACAGTAATTGCATCGGTATTGAATATAACAGTCACCATGCGCACTTTCCTCCATGTTAGTAGTGTCTCAAACAGTCTACGCTTTGATCGTTCCATGGAAGACCAGTGGTAGTTTCCTATGCACATCTGGAGGCATTCTGTAATCTGTGGACTATCAGAGTGTTGATGAAACACAGAAATTGCATCGGGATTGAATACAACAGTCACCATGCGCACTTTCCTCCATGGGAGTAATGCCTCAAACAGTCTACGCTTTGATCGTTCCCTGGAAGACCAGTAGTAGTTTCCGATGCACATCTGGAGGCATTCTGAAATCTGTGGAGTATCAGAGTGTTGATGAAACACAGAAATTGCATCGGAATTAATACAACAGTCACCATGCGCACTTTGCTCCACGGGAGTAATGTCTCAAACAGTTTACGCTTTGACCGTTCCCTGGAAGACCAGTAGTAGTTTCCGATGCACATCTGGTTCTATTCTGTAATCTGTGGACTATCAGAGTGTTGATGAAACACAGTAATTGCATCGGTATTGAATACAACAGTCACCATGCGCACTTTCCCCCATATTAGTAATGTCGCAATCAGTCTACGCTTTGATCGTACCCTGGAAGACCAGTGGTAGTTTCCAATGCACATCTGGAGGCATTCTATAATCTGTGGACCATCAGAGTGTTGATGAAACACAGATATTGCATCGGGATTGAATACAACGGACACCATGAGCACTTTCCTCCACGGGCGTAATGTCTCAAACAGTTTACGCTTTGATCGTTCCCTGGAAGACCAGTAGTAGTTTCCGATGCACATCTGGATGCATTCTGTAATCTGTGGACCTTCAAACTGTTGATGAAACACAGAAATTGCATCGGGATCGAATACAACAGTCACCATGTGCACTTTCCTCCATGGGAGTAATGTCTCAAACAGTCCACGCTTTGATCGTTCCTTGGAAGACCAGTAGTAGTTTCCGATGCCCATCTGGTGACATTCTGTAATCTGTGGACTATCAGAGTGTTGATGGAACACAGAAATTGCATCGGGATTGTATACAGCAGTCACCATGCGCACTTTCCTCCACGGGTGTAATGTCTCAAAAAGTCTACTCTTTGATCGTTCCCTGGAAGACCAGTAGTAGTTTCGGATGCACATCTGTTGACATTCCTTCATCTGTGGACTATCAGAGTGTTGATGAAACACAGAAATTGCATCGGGATTAAATAGGACAGTCACCATGAGTACTTTCCTCCAGGGGAGTAATGTCTGAAACAGTCCACGCTTTGATCGTTGCCTGGAAGACCAGTAGTAGTTTCCGATGCACATTGGGTGGTATTCTGTAATCTATGGACTATCAGAGTGTTGATGAAACACAGAAATTGCATCGGGATTGAATACAACAGTCACCATGCCCACTTTCCTCCATGGGAGTAATGTCTCAAACATTCTACGCTTTGATCGTTCCCTGGAAGACCAGAAGTAGCTTCCGATGCACATCTGGAGGCATTCTGTAACCTGTGGACTATCAGGGTGTTGATGGAACACAGAAATTACATCGGAATGAATACAACAGTCACCATGCGCACATTGCTCCACGGGAGTAATGTCTCAAACAGTTTACGCTTTGATCGTTCCCTGGAAGACCAGTAGTAGTTTCCGATGCACATCTGGTTGCATTCTGTAATCTGTGGACTATCAGAGTGTTGATGAAACACAGAAATTGCGTCGGGATTGAATACAACAGTCACCATGAGCACTTTCCTCCACGGGAGTAGTGTCTCAAACAGTTCACGCTTCGTTCGTTCCCTGGAAGACCAGTAGTAGTTACCGATGCACATCTGGAGGCATTGTGTAATCTGTGGACTATCAGAGTGTTGATGAAACACAGAAATTGCATCGGGATCGAATACAACAGTCACCATGCGCACTTTCCTCCACAGGAGTAATGTCTCAAACAGTCTACGCTTTGATCGTTCCCTGGAAGACCAGTAGTAGTTTCCAATGCACATCTGGAGGCATTCTATAATCTGTGGACCATCAGAGTGTTGATGAAACACAGATATTGCATCGGGATTGAATACAACAGACACCATGCGCACTTTCCTCCAGGGGAGTAATGTCTGAAACAGTCCACGCTTTGATCGTTGCCTGGAAGACCAGTTGTACCTTCCGATGCACATCTGGAGGCATTCTGTAACCTGTGGACTATCAGAGTGTTGATGGAACACCGAAATTGCATTGGGATATAATACAACGGTCACCATGAGCACTTTCCTCCATGGGAGTAATGTCTCAAACAGTTTACGCTTTGACCCTTCCCTGGAAGACCAGTAGTAGTTTCCGATGCACATCTGGTTGCATACTGTAATCTGTGGACTATCAGAGTGTTGATGAAACACAGTAATTGCATCGGTATTGAATACAACAGTCACCATGCGCACTTTCCTCCATATTAGTAATGTCTCAAACAGTCTACGCTTTGATCGTTCCCTGGAAGACCAGTGGTAGTTTCCAATGCACATCTGGAGGCATTCTGTAATCTGTGGACTATCAGAGTGTTGATGAAACACAGAAATTGCGTCGGGATTGAATACAACAGTCACCATGAGCACTTTCCTCCACGGGAGTAGTGTCTCAAACAGTTCACGCTTTGATCGTTCCCTGGAAGACCAGTAGTAGTTTCCGATGCACATCTGGATGCATTCTGTAATCTGTGGACCTTCAAACTGTTGATGAAACACAGAAATTGCATCGGGATCGAATACAACAGTCACCATGTGCACTTTCCTCCATGGGAGTAATGTCTCAAACAGTCCACGCTTTGATCGTTCCTTGGAAGATCAGTAGTAGTTTCCGATGCCCATCTGGTGACATTGTGTAATATGTGGACTATCAGAGTGTTGATGGAACACAGAAACTGCATCGGGATTGAATACAGCAGTCACCATGCGCACTTTCCTCCACGGGTGTAATATCTCAAACAGTCTACTCATTGATCGTTCCCTGGAAGACCAGTAGTAGCTTCGGATGCACATCTGGTGACATTCCTTTATCTGTGGACTATCAGAGTGTTGATGAAACACAGAAATTGCATCGGGATTGAATAGGACAGTCACCATGAGCACTTTCCTCCAGGGGGGTAATGTCTGAAACAGTCCACGCTTTGATCGTTGCCTGGAAGACCAGTAGTAGTTTCCGATGCACATCGGGTGGCATTCTGTAATCTATGGACTATCAGAGTGTTGATGAAACACAGAAATTGCATCGGGATTGAATACAACAGTCACCATGCCCACTTTCCTCCATGGGAGTAATGTCTCAAACATTCTACGATTTGATCGTTCCCTGGAAGACCAGAAGTAGCTTCCGATGCACTTCTGGAGATATTCTGTAACCTGTGGACTATCAGGGTGTTGATGGAACACAGAAATTACATCGGAATGAATACAACAGTCACCATGCGCACATTGCTCCACGGGAGTAATGTCTCAAACAGTTTACGCTTTGATCGTTCCCTGGAAGACCAGTAGTAGTTTCCGATGCACATCTGGTTGCATTCTGTAATCTGTGGACTATCAGAGTGTCGATGAAACACAGTAATTGCATCGGTATTGAATATAACAGTCACCATGCGCACTTTCCTCCATGTTAGTAATGTCTCAAACAGTCCACGCTTTGATCGTTCCCTGGAAGACCAGTAGTAGTTTCCGATGCACATCTGGTGGCATTCTGTAATCTGTGGAGTATCAGAGTGATGATGAAACACAGATATTGCATCGGGATTGAATACAACAGTCACCATGCGCACTTTCCTCCATATTAGTAATGTCTCAAACAGTCTACGCTTTGATCGTTCCCTGGAAGACCAGTGGTAGTTTCCAATGCACATCTGGAGGCATTCTGTAATCTGTGGACTATCAGAGTTTTGATGAAACACAGAAATTGCATCGGGATTGAATACAACAGTCACAATGCGCACTTTCCTCCAATGGAGTAATGTCTGAAACAGTCCACGCTTTGATCGTTCCCTGGAAGACCAGTAGTAGTTTCCGATGCACATCTGGTGGCATTCTGTAATCTGTGGACTATCAGAGTGTTGATGAAACACAGAAATTGCATCGGGATCGAATACAACAGTCACCATGCGCACTTTCCTCCACAGGAGTAATGTCTCAAACAGTCTACGCTTTGATCGTTCCCTGGAAGACCAGTAGTAGTTTCCGATGCACATCTGGAGGCATTCTGAAATCTGTGGAGTATCAGAGTGTTGATGAAACACAGAAATTGCATCGGAATTAATACAACAGTCACCATGCGCACTTTGCTCCACGGGAGTAATGTCTCAAACAGTTTACGCTTTGACCGTTCCCTGGAAGACCAGTAGTAGTTTCCGATGCATATCTGGTTGCATTCTGTAATCTGTGGACTATCAGAGTGTTGATGAAACACAGTAATTGCATCGGTATTGAATACAACAGTCACCATGCGCACTTTCCTCCATATTAGTAATGTCTCAAACAGCCTACGCTTTGATCGTTTCCTGGAAGACCAGTGGTAGTTTCCAATGCTCATCTGGAGGCATTCTGTAATCTGTGGACTATCAGAGTGTTGATGAAACACAGACATTGCGTCGGGATTGAATACAACAGTCACCATGAGCACTTTCCTCCACGGGAGTAGTGTCTCAAACAGTTCACGCTTCGTTCGTTCCCTGGAAGACCAGTAGTAGTTTCCGATGCACATCTGGAGGCATTGTGTAATCTGTGGACTATCAGAGTGTTGATGAAACACAGAAATTGCATCGGGATCGAATACAACAGTCCCCATGCGCACTTTCCTCCACACGAGTAATGTCTCAAACAGTCTACGCTTTGATCGTTCCCTGGAAGACCAGTAGTAGTTTCCAATGCACAGCTGGAGGCATTCTGTAATCTGTGGACCATCAGAGTGTCGATGAAACACAGATATTGCATCGGGATTGAATACAACAGACACCATGAGCACTTTCCTCCACGGGAGTAATATCTCAAACAGTTTACGCTTTGATCGTTCCCTGGAAGACCATTAGTAGTTTCCGATGCACATCTGGTGACATTCTGTAATCTGTGGACTATCAGAGTGTTGATGAAATACAGAAATTGCATCGGGATTGAATACAACAGTCACCATGCGCACTTTCCTCCATGGGTGTAATGTCTCAAATAGTCTACGCTTTGATCGTTCCCTGGAAGACCAGTAGTAGTTTCCGATGCACATCTGGATGCATTCTGTAATCTGTGGACCTTCAAACTGTTGATGAAACACAGAAATTGCATCGGGATTGAATACAACAGTCACCATGTGCACTTTCCTCCATGGGAGTAATGTCTCAAACAGTCCACGCTTTGATCGTTCCCTGGAAGACTAGTAGTAGTTTCCGATGCCCATCTGGTGACATTCTGTAATCTGTGGACTATCAGAGTGTTGATGGAACACAGAAATTGCATCGGGAGTGAATACAGCAGTCACCATGCGCACTTTCCTCCACGGGTGTAATGTCTCAAACAGTCAACTCTTTGATCGTTCAATGGAAGACCAGTAGTAGTTTCGGATGCACATCTGGTGACATTCCTTTATCTGTGGACTATCAGAGTGTTGATGAAACACAGAAATTGCATCGGGATTGAATACGACAGTCACCATGAGCACTTTCCTCCAGGGGAGTAATGTCTGAAACAGTCCACGCTTTGATCGTTGCCTGGAAGATCAGTAGTACTTTCCGATGCACATCTGGTGGCATTCTGTAATCTATGGACTATCAGAGTGTTGATGAAACACAGAAATTGCATCGGGATTGAATACAACAGTCACCATGCCCACTTTCCTCCATGGGAGTAATGTCTCAAACATTCTACGCTTTGATCGTTCCCTGGAAGACCAGAAGTAGCTTCCGATGCACATCTGGAGGCATTCTGTAACCTGTGGACTATCAGGGTGTTGATGGAACACAGAAATGACATCGGAATGAATACAACAGTCACCATGCGCACATTGCTCCACGGGAGTAATGTCTCAAACAGTTTACGCTTTGATCGTTCCCTGGAAGACCAGTAGTAGTTTCCGATGCACATCTGGTTGCATTCTGTAATCTGTGGACTATCAGAGTGTTGATGGAACACAGTAATTGCATCGGTATTGAATATAACAGTCACCTTGCGCACTTTCCTCCATGTTAGTAGTGTCTCAAACAGTCTACGCTTTGATCGTTCCATGGAAGACCAGTGGTAGTTTCCTATGCACATCTGGAGGCATTCTGTAATCTGTGGACTATCAGAGTGTTGATGAAACACAGAAATTGCATCGGGATTGAATACAACAGTCACCATGCGCACTTTCCTCCATGGGAGTAATGCCTCAAACAGTCTACGCTTTGATCGTTCCCTGGAAGACCAGTAGTAGTTTCCGATGCACATCTGGAGGCATTCTGAAATCTGTGGAGTATCAGAGTGTTGATGAAACACAGAAATTGCATCGGAATTAATACAACAGTCACCATGCGCACTTTGCTCCACGGGAGTAATGTCTCAAACAGTTTACGCTTTGACCGTTCCCTGGAAGACCAGTAGTAGTTTCCGATGCACATCTGGTTCTATTCTGTAATCTGTGGACTATCAGAGTGTTGATGAAACACAGTAATTGCATCGGTATTGAATACAACAGTCACCATGCGCACTTTCCCCCATATTAGTAATGTCGCAATCAGTCTACGCTTTGATCGTCCCCTGGAAGACCAGTAGTAGTTTCCAATGCACATCTGGAGGCATTCTGTAATCTGTGGACCATCAGAGTGTTGATGAAACACTGATATTACATCGGGATTGAATACAACAGTCACCATGAGCACTTTCCTCCACAGGAGTAGTGTCTCAAACAGTCCACGCTCTGATCGTTCCCTGGAAGACCAGTAATAGTTTCCGATGCACATCTGGTGAGATTCTGTAATCTGTGGAGTATCAGAGTGTTGATGAAACACAGAAATTGCATCGGAATTAATAAAACAGTCACCATGCGCACTTTGCTCCACGGGAGTAATGTCTCAAACAGTTTACGCTTTGACCGTTCCCTAGAAGACCAGTAGTAGTTTCCGATGCACTTCTGGTTGCATTCTGTAATCTGTGGACTATCAGAGTGTTGATGAAACACAGTAATTGCATCGGTATTGAATACAACAGTCACCATGCGCACTTTCCCCCATATTAGTAATGTCGCAAACAGTCTACGCTTTGATCGTACCCTGGAAGACCAGTGGTAGTTTCCAATGCACATCTGGAGGCATTCTGTAATCTGTGGACTATCAGAGTGTTGATGAAACACAGAAATTGCATCGGGATTGAATACAACAATCACCATGCGCACTTTCCTCCACAGAAGTAATGTCTCAAACAGTCTACGCTTTGATCGTTCCCTGGAAGACCAGTAGTAGTTTCCAAGGCACATCTGGAGGCATTCTGTAATCTGTGGACCATCAGAGTGTTGATGAAACACTGATATTACATCGGGATTGAATACAACAGTCACCATGAGCACTTTCCTCCACAGGAGTAGTGTCTCAAACAGTCCACGCTTTGATCGTTCCCTGGAAGACCAGTAATAGTTTCCGATTCACATCTGGTGAGATTCTGTAATCTGTGGACTATCAGAGTGTTGATGGAACACAGAAATTGCATCGGGATTGAATACGACAGTCACCATGCGCACTTTTCTCCACGAGAGTTATGTCTCAAACTGTCTAGGCTTTGATCGTTCCCTGGGAGACCAGTAGTAGTTTCCGATGCACATCTGGTGGCATTCTGTAATCTGCGGACTATCAGAGTGTTGATGAAACACAGTAATTGCATCGGTATTGAATATAACAGTCACCATGCGCACTTTCCTCCATGTTAGTAATGTCTCAAACAGTGTACGCTTTGATCGTTCCATGGAAGACCAGTGGTAGTTTCCAATGCACATCTGGAGGCATTCTGTAATCTGTGGACTATCAGAGTGTTGATGAAACACAGAAATTGCATCGGGATTCAATACAACAGTCACAATGCTCATTTTCCTCCATGGGAGTAATGTCTGAAACAGTCCACGCTTTGATCGTTCCCTGGAAGACCAGTAGTAGTTTCCGATGCACATCTGGTGGCATTCTGTAATCTGTGGACTATCAGAGTGATGATGAAACACAGAAATTGCATCGGGATTGAATACAACAGTCACCATGCGCACTTTCCTCCAGGGGAGTAATGTCTGAAACAGTCCACGCTCTGATCGTCCCCTGGAAGACCAGTAGCAATTTCCGATGCACATCTGGTGGCATTCTGTAATCTGTGGACTATCAGAGTGTTGATGAAACACAGAAATTGCATCGGGATCTAATACAACAGTCACCATGCGCACTTTCCTCCACAGGAGTAATGTCTCAAACAGTCTACGCTTTGATCGTTCCCTGGAAGACCAGAAGTAGTTTCCGATGCACATCTTGAGGCATTCTGTAATCTGTGGACTATCAGAGTGTTGATGAAACACAGAAATTGCATCGGGATTGAATACAACAGTCACCATGCGCACTTTCCTCCATGGGAGTAATGCCTCAAACAGTCTACGCTTTGATCGTTCCCTGGAAGACCAGTAGTAGTTTCCGATGCACATCTGGAGGCATTCTGAAATCTGTGGAGTATCAGAGTGTTGATGAAACACAGAAATTGCATCGGAATTAATACAACAGTCACCATGCGCACTTTGCTCCACGGGAGTAATGTCTCAAACAGTTTACGCTTTGACCGTTCCCTGGAAGACCAGTAGTAGTTTCCGATGCACTTCTGGTTGCATTCTGTAATCTGTGGACTATCAGAGTGTTGATGAAACACAGTAATTGCATCGGTATTGAATTCAACAGTCACCATGCGCACTTTCCTCCATATTAGTAATGTCTCAAACAGTCTACGCTTTGATCGTTCCCTGGAAGAGCAGTGGTAGTTTCCAATGCACATATGGTGGCATTCTGTAATCTGTGGACTATCAGAGTGTTGATGAAACACAGAGATTGCATCGGGATTAAATACAACAGTCACAATGCGCACTTTCCTCCAATGGAGTAATGTCTGAAACAGTCCACGCTTTGATCGTTCCCTGGAAGACCAGAAGTAATTTCCGATGCACATCTGGTAGCATTCTGTAATCTGTGGACTATCAGAGTGTTGATGAAACACAGAAATTGCATCGGGATTGAATGCAACAGTCACCATGCGCACTTTCCCTTCAGGGGAGTAATGTCTGAGACAGTCCACGCTCTGATCGTCCCCTGGAAGACCAGTAGTAGTTTCCTATGCACATCTGGTTGCATTTTGTAATCTGTGGACTATCAGAGTGTTGATGAAACACAGAAATTGCATCGGGATTGAATACAACAGTCACCATGCGCACTTTCCTCCACAGAAGTAATGTCTCAAACAGTCTACGCTTTGATCGTTCCCTGGAAGACCAGTAGTAGTTTCCAATGCACATCTGGAGGCATTCTGTAATCTGTGGACCATCAGAGTGTTGATGAAACACTGATATTACATCGGGATTGAATACAACAGTCACCATGAGCACTTTCCTCCAGGGGAGTAATGTCTCAAACAGTCCACGCTTTGATCGTTCCCTGGAAGACCAGTAGTAGCTTCCGATGCACACCTGGTGACATTCTGTAATCTGTGGACTATCAGAGTGTTGATGGAACACAGAAATTGCATCGGGATTGAATACGACAGTCACCATGCGCACTTTTCTCCACGAGAGTTATGTCTCAAACCGTCTAGGCTTTGATCGTTCCCTGGGAGACCAGTTGTAGTTTCCGATGCACATCTGGTGGCATTCTGTAATCTGCGGACTATCAGAGTGTTGATGAAACACAGTAATTGCATCGGTATTGAATATAACAGTCACCATGCGCACTTTCTTCCATGTTAGTAATGTCTCAAACAGTCTACGCTTTGATCGTTCCATGGAAGACCAGTGGTAGTTTCCAATGCACATCTGGAGGCATTCTGTAATCTGTGGACTATCAGAGTGTTGATGAAACACAGAAATTGCATCGGGATTTAATACAACAGTCACAATGCGCATTTTCCTCCATGGGAGTAATGTCTGAAACAGTCCACGATTTGATCGTTCCCTGGAAGACCAGTAGTAGTTTCCGATGCACATTTGGTGGCATTCTGTAATCTGTGGAGTATCAGAGTGTTGATGAAACACAGAAATTGCATCGGGATTGAATACAACAGTCACCATGCGCACTTTCCTAGAGGGGAGTAATGTCTGAAACAGTCCACGCTCTCATCGTCCCCTGGAAGACCAGTAGTAATTTCCGATGCACATATGGTGGCATTCTGTAATCTGTGGACTATCAGAGTGTTGATGAAACACAGAAATTGCATCGGGATCGAATACAACAGTCACCATTCGCACTTTCTTCCACAGGAGTAATGTCTCACACAGTCTACGCATTGATCGTTCCCTGGAAGACCAGTAGTAGTTTCCAATGCACATCTGGAGGCATTCTGTAATCTGTGGACCATCAGAGTGTTGATGAAACACAGATATTGCGTCGGGATTGAATACAACAGTCACCATGAGCACTTTCCTCCACGGGAGTAGTGTCTCAAACAGTTTACGCTTCGATCGTTCCCTGGAGGACCAGTAGTAGTTTCCGATGCACATCTGGAGGCATTGTGTAATCTGTGGACTATCAGAGTGTTGATGAAACACAGAAATTGCATCGGGATCGAATACAACAGTCACCATGCGCACTTTCCTCCACAGGATTAATGTCTTAAACAGTCTACGCTTTGATCGTTCCCTGGAAGACCAGTAGTAGTTTCCAATGCACATCTGGAGGCATTCTGTAATCTGTGGACCATCAGAGTGTTGATGAAACACAGATATTGCATCGGGATTGAATACAACAGACACCATGAGCACTTTCCTCCACGGGAGTAATGTCTCAAACAGTTTACGCTTTGATCGTTCCCTGGAAGACCAGTAGTAGTTTCCGATGCACATCTGGTGACATTCTGTAATCTGTGGACTATCAGAGTGTTGATGAAATACAGAAATTGCATCGGGATTGAATACAACAGTCACCATGCGCACTTTCCTCCATGGGTGTAATGTCTCAAATAGTCTACGCTTTGATCGTTCCCTGGAAGACCAGTAGTAGTTTCCGATGCACATCTGGATGCATTCTGTAATCTGTGGACCTTCAAACTGTTGATGGAACACATTAATTGCATCGGGATTGAATACAGCAGTCACCATGCGCACTTCCCTCCACGGGTGTAATGTCTCAAACAGTCTACTCTTTGATCGTTCCCTGGAAGACCAGTAGTAGATTCGGATGCACATCTGGTGACATTCCTTTATCTGTGGACTATCAGAGTGTTGATGAAACACAGAAATTGCATCGGGATTGAATACGACAGTCACCATGCGCACTTTCCTCCACGGGACTAATGCCTCAAACATTCTACGCTTCGATCGTTCCCTGGAAAACCAGTAATAGTTTCCGATGCACATCTGGAGGCATTCTGAAATCTGTGGTCTAACTGAGTGTTGTTGAAAGACAGATATTGCATCGGGATTGAATAGAACACTCACCATGCGCACTTTCCTCCAGGGGAGTAATGTCTGAAACAGTCCACGATCTAATCGTCCCCAGGAAGACCAGTAGTAATTTCCGATGCACATCTGGAGGCATTCTGTAATCTGTGGACTATCAGAGTGTTGATGAAACACAGAAATTGCATCGGGGTGGAATACAACAGTCACCATGTGCAGTTTCCTTCACGGGAGTAATGTCTGAAACAGTCCACGCTTTGATCGTTCCCTGGAAGACCAGTTGTAGTTTCCGATGCACATCTGGTGGCATTCTATAATCTGTGGAGTATCAGAGTGTTGATGAAACACAGAAATTGCATCGGGATTGAATACAACAGTCACCATGCGCACTTTCCTCCAGGGGAGTAATGTCTGAAACAGTCCACGCTTTGATCGTTCCCTGGAAGACCAGAAGTAGTTTCCGATGCACATCTGGAGGCATTCTGTAATCTGTGGACTATCAGAGTGTTGATGAAACACAGAAATTGCATCGGGATTGAATACAACAGTCACCATGCGCACTTTCCTCCATGGGAGTAATCCCTCAAACAGTCTGCGCTTTGATCGTTCCCTGGAAGACCAGTAGTAGTTTCCGATGCACATCTGGAGGCATTCTGAAATCTGTGGAGTATCAGAGTGTTGATGAAACACAGAAATTGCATCGGAATTAATACAACAGTCACCATGCGCACTTTGCTCCACGGGAGTAATGTCTCAAACAGTTTACGCTTTGACCGTTCCCTGGAAGACCAGTAGTAGTTTCCGATGCACATCTGGTTGCATTCTGTAATCTGTGGACTATCAGAGTGTTGATGTAACACAGTAATTGCATCGGGATTGAATACAACAGTCACCATGCGCACTTTCCTCCAGGGGAGTAATGTCTGAAACAGTCCACGCTCTGATCGTCCCCTGGAAGACCAGTAGTAGTTTCCGATGCACATCTGGTTGCATTCTGTAGTCTGTGGACTATCAGAGTGTTGATGAAACACAGAAATTGCATCGGGATTGAATACAACAGTCACCATGCGCACTTTCCTCCACAGAAGTAATGTCTCAAACAGTCTACGCTTTGATCGTTCCCTGGAAGACCAGTAGTAGTTTCCAATGCACATCTGGAGGCATTCTGTAATCTGTGGACCATCAGAGTGTTGATGAAACACTGATATTTCATCGGGATTGAAAACAACAGTCACCATGAGCACTTTCCTCCACAGGAGTAATGTCTCAAACAGTCCACGCTTTGATCGTTCCCTGGAAGACCAGTAGTAGTTTCCGATGCACATCTGGTTGCATTCTGTAATCTGTGGACTATCAGAGTGTTGATGAAACACAGAAATTGCATCGGGATTGAATACAACAGTCACCATGCGCACTTTCCTCCACAGAAGTAATGTCTCAAACAGTCTAGGCTTTGATCGTTCCCTGGAAGACCAGTAGTAGTTTCCAATGCACATCTGGAGGCATTCTGTAATCTGTGGACCATCAGAGTGTTGATGAAACACTGATATTTCATCGGGATTGAATACAACAGTCACCATGCGCACTTTCGTCCACAGAAGTAATGTCTCAAACAGTCCACGCTTTGATCGTTCCCTGGAAGACCAGAAGTTGTTTCCGATGCACATCTGGTGGCATTCTGTAATCTGTGGACTATCAGAGTGTTGATGAAACACAGAAATTGCATCGGGATTTAATACAACAGTCACAATGCGCATTTTCCTCCATGGGAGAAATGTCTGAAACAGACCACGATTTGATCGTTCCCTGGAAGACCAGTAGTAGTTTCCGATGCACATTTGGTGGAATTCTGTAATCTGTGGAGTATCAGAGTGTTGATGAAACACAGAAATTGCATCGGGATTGAATACAACAGTCACCATGCGCACTTTCCTAGAGGGGAGTAACGTCTGAAACAGTCCACGCTCTGATCGTCCCCTGGAAGACCAGTAGTAATTTCCGATGCATATATGGTGGCATTCTGTAATCTGTGGACTATCAGAGTGTTGATGAAACACAGATATTGCATCGGGATCGAATACAACAGTCACCATTCGCACTTTCTTCAACAGGAGTAATGTCTCACAGAGTCTACGCTTTGATCGTTCCCTGGAAGACCAGTAGTAGTTTCCAATGCACATCTGGAGGCATTCTGTAATCTGTGGACCATCAGAGTGTTGTTGAAACACAGATATTGCGTCGGGATTGAATACAACAGTCACCATGAGCACTTTCCTCCACGGGAGTAGTGTCTCAAACAGTTTACGCTTCGATCGTTCCCTGGAAGACCAGTAGTAGTTTCCGATGCACATCTGGAGGCATTGTGTAATCTGTGGACTATCAGAGTGTTGATGAAACACAGAAATTGCATCGGGATCGAATACAACAGTCACCATGCGCACTTTCCTCCACAGGAGTAATGTCTCAAACAGTCTACGCTTTGATCGTTCACTGGAAGACCAGTAGTAGTTTCCAATGCACATCTGGAGGCATTCTGTAATCTGTGGACCATCAGAGTGTTGATGAAACACAGAAATTGCATCGGGATTGAATACAACAGTCACCATGCGCACTTTCCTCCATGGGTGTAATGTCTCAAATAGTCTACGCTTTGATCGTTCCCTGGAAGACCAGTAGTAGTTTCCGATGCACATCTGGATGCATTCTGTAATCTGTGGACCTTCAAACTGTTGATGGAACACATAAATTGCATCGGGATTGAATACAGCAGTCACCATGCGCACTTCCCTCCACGGGTGTAATGTCTCAAACAGTCTACTCTTTGATCGTTCCCTGGAAGACCAGTAGTAGATTCGGATGCACATCTGGTGACATTCCTTTATCTGTGGACTATCAGAGTGTTGATGAAACACAGAAATTGCATCGGGATTGAATACGACAGTCACCATGCGCACTTTCCTCCACGGGACTAATGCCTCAAACATTCTACGCTTCGATCGTTCCCTGGAAAACCAGTAATAGTTTCCGATGCACATCTGGAGGCATTCTGAAATCTGTGGTCTAACTGAGTGTTGATGAAAGACAGATATTGCATCGGGATTGAATACAACACTCACCATGCGCACTTTCCTATAGGGGAGTAATGTCTGAAACAGTCCACGCTCTGATCGTCCCCAGGAAGACCAGTAGTAATTTCCGATGCACATCTGGAGGCATTCTGTAATCTGTGGACTATCAGAGTGTTGATGAAACACAGAAATTGCATCGGGGTGGAATACAACAGTCACCATGTGCAGTTTCCTTCACGGGAGTAATGTCTGAAACAGTCCACGCTTTGATCGTTCCCTGGAAGACCAGTAGTAGTTTCCGATGCACATCTGGTGGCATTCTATAATCTGTGGAGTATCAGAGTGTTGATGAAACACAGAAATTGCATCGGGATTGAATACAACAGTCACCATGCGCACTTTCCTCCAGGGGAGTAATGTCTGAAACAGTCCACGCTCTGATCGTCCCCTGGAAGACCAGTGATAATTTCCGATGCACATCTGGTGGCATTCTGTAATATGTGGACTATCAGAGTGTTGATGAAACACAGAAATTGCATCGGGATTTAATACAACAGTCACAATGCGCATTTTCCTCCATGGGAGAAATGTCTGAAACAGACCACGATTTGATCGTTCCCTGGAAGACCAGTAGTAGTTTCCGATGCACATTTGGTGGAATTCTGTAATCTGTGGAGTATCAGAGTGTTGATGAAACACAGAAATTGCATCGGGATTGAATGCAACAGTCACCATGCGCACTTTCCTAGAGGGGAGTAACGTCTGAAACTGTCCACGCTCTGATCGTCCCCTGGAAGACCAGTAGTAATTTCCGATGCATATATGGTGGCATTCTGTAATCTGTGGACTATCAGAGTGTTGATGAAACACAGATATTGCATCGGGATCGAATACAACAGTCACCATTCGCACTTTCTTCCACAGGAGTAATGTCTCACACAGTCTACGCTTTGATCGTTCCCTGGAAGACCAGTAGTAGTTTCCAATGCACATCTGGAGGCATTCTGTAATCTGTGGACCATCAGAGTGTTGATGAAACACAGATATTGCGTCGGGATTGAATACAACAGTCACCATGAGCACTTTCCTCCACGGGAGTAGTGTCTCAAACAGTTTACGCTTCGATTGTTCCCTGGAAGACCAGTAGTAGTTTCCGATGCACATCTGGAAGCATTGTGTAATCTGTGGACTATCAGAGTGTTGATGAAACACAGAAATTGCATCGGGATCGAATACAACAGTCACCATGCGCACTTTCCTCCACAGGAGTAATGTCTCAAACAGTCTACGCTTTGATCGTTCACTGGAAGACCAGTAGTAGTTTCCAATGCACATCTGGAGGCATTCTGTAATCTGTGGACCATCAGAGTGTTAATGAAACACAGAAATTGCATCGGGATTGAATACAACAGTCACCATGCGCACTTTCCTCCATGGGTGTAATGTCTCAAATAGTCTACGCTTTGATCGTTCCCTGGAAGACCAGTAGTAGTTTCCGATGCACATCTGGATGCATTCTGTAATCTGTGGACCTTCAAACTGTTGATGGAACACATAAATTGCATCGGGATTGAATACAGCAGTCACCATGCGCACTTCCCTCCACGGGTGTAATGTCTCAAACAGTCTACTCTTTGATCGTTCCCTGGAAGACCAGTAGTAGATTCGGATGCACATCTGGTGACATTCCTTCATCTGTGGACTATCAGAGTGTTGATGAAACACAGAAATTGCATCTGGATTGAATACGACAGTCACCATGCGCACTTTCCTCCACGGGACTAATGCCTCAAACATTCTACGCTTCGATCGTTCCCTGGAAAACCAGTAATAGTTTCCGATGCACATCTGGAGGCATTCTGAAATCTGTGGTCTAACTGAGTGTTGATGAAAGACAGATATTGCATCGGGATTGAATACAACACTCACCATGCGCACTTTCCTATAGGGGAGTAATGTCTGAAACAGTCCACGCTCTGATCGTCCCCAGGAAGACCAGTAGTAATTTCCGATGCACATCTGGAGGCATTCTGTAATCTGTGGACTATCAGAGTGTTGATGAAACACAGAAATTGCATCGGGATTGAATACAACAGTCACCATGCGCACTTTCCTCCAGGGGAGTAATGTCTGAAACAGTCCACGCTCTGATCGTCCCCTGGAAGACCAGTAGTAGTTTCCGATGCACATCTGGTTGCATTCTGTAGTCTGTGGACTATCAGAGTGTTGATGAAACACAGAAATTGCATCGGGATTGAATACAACAGTCACCATGCGCACTTTCCTCCACAGAAGTAATGTCTCAAACAGTCTACGCTTTGATCGTTCCCTGGAAGACCAGTAGTAGTTTCCAATGCACATCTGGAGGCATTCTGTAATCTGTGGACCATCAGAGTGTTGATGAAACACTGATATTTCATCGGGATTGAAAACAACAGTCACCATGAGCACTTTCCTCCACAGGAGTAATGTCTCAAACAGTCCACGCTTTGATCGTTCCCTGGAAGACCAGTAGTAGTTTCCGATGCACATCTGGTTGCATTCTGTAATCTGTGGACTATCAGAGTGTTGATGAAACACAGAAATTGCATCGGGATTGAATACAACAGTCACCATGCGCACTTTCCTCCACAGAAGTAATGTCTCAAACAGTCTAGGCTTTGATCGTTCCCTGGAAGACCAGTAGTAGTTTCCAATGCACATCTGGAGGCATTCTGTAATCTGTGGACCATCAGAGTGTTGATGAAACACTGATATTTCATCGGGATTGAATACAACAGTCACCATGCGCACTTTCGTCCACAGAAGTAATGTCTCAAACAGTCCACGCTTTGATCGTTCCCTGGAAGACCAGAAGTTGTTTCCGATGCACATCTGGTGGCATTCTGTAATCTGTGGACTATCAGAGTGTTGATGAAACACAGAAATTGCATCGGGATTTAATACAACAGTCACAATGCGCATTTTCCTCCATGGGAGAAATGTCTGAAACAGACCACGATTTGATCGTTCCCTGGAAGACCAGTAGTAGTTTCCGATGCACATTTGGTGGAATTCTGTAATCTGTGGAGTATCAGAGTGTTGATGAAACACAGAAATTGCATCGGGATTGAATACAACAGTCACCATGCGCACTTTCCTAGAGGGGAGTAACGTCTGAAACAGTCCACGCTCTGATCGTCCCCTGGAAGACCAGTAGTAATTTCCGATGCATATATGGTGGCATTCTGTAATCTGTGGACTATCAGAGTGTTGATGAAACACAGATATTGCATCGGGATCGAATACAACAGTCACCATTCGCACTTTCTTCAACAGGAGTAATGTCTCACACAGTCTACGCTTTGATCGTTCCCTGGAAGACCAGTAGTAGTTTCCAATGCACATCTGGAGGCATTCTGTAATCTGTGGACCATCAGAGTGTTGATGAAACACAGATATTGCGTCGGGATTGAATACAACAGTCACCATGAGCACTTTCCTCCACGGGAGTAGTGTCTCAAACAGTTTACGCTTCGATCGTTCCCTGGAAGACCAGTAGTAGTTTCCGATGCACATCTGGAGGCATTGTGTAATCTGTGGACTATCAGAGTGTTGATGAAACACAGAAATTGCATCGGGATCGAATACAACAGTCACCATGCGCACTTTCCTCCACAGGAGTAATGTCTCAAACAGTCTACGCTTTGATCGTTCACTGGAAGACCAGTAGTAGTTTCCAATGCACATCTGGAGGCATTCTGTAATCTGTGGACCATCAGAGTGTTGATGAAACACAGAAATTGCATCGGGATTGAATACAATAGTCACCATGCGCACTTTCCTCCATGGGTGTAATGTCTCAAATAGTCTACGCTTTGATCGTTCCCTGGAAGACCAGTAGTAGTTTCCGATGCACATCTGGATGCATTCTGTAATCTGTGGACCTTCAAACTGTTGATGGAACACATAAATTGCATCGGGATTGAATACAGCAGTCACCATGCGCACTTCCCTCCACGGGTGTAATGTCTCAAACAGTCTACTCTTTGATCGTTCCCTGGAAGACCAGTAGTAGATTCGGATGCACATCTGGTGACATTCCTTTATCTGTGGACTATCAGAGTGTTGATGAAACACAGAAATTGCATCGGGATTGAATACGACAGTCACCATGCGCACTTTCCTCCACGGGACTAATGCCTCAAACATTCTACGCTTCGATCGTTCCCTGGAAAACCAGTAATAGTTTCCGATGCACATCTGGAGGCATTCTGAAATCTGTGGTCTAACTGAGTGTTGATGAAAGACAGATATTGCATCGGGATTGAATACAACACTCACCATGCGCACTTTCCTATAGGGGAGTAATGTCTGAAACAGTCCACGCTCTGATCGTCCCCAGGAAGACCAGTAGTAATTTCCGATGCACATCTGGAGGCATTCTGTAATCTGTGGACTATCAGAGTGTTGATGAAACACAGAAATTGCATCGGGGTGGAATACAACAGTCACCATGTGCAGTTTCCTTCACGGGAGTAATGTCTGAAACAGTCCACGCTTTGATCGTTCCCTGGAAGACCAGTAGTAGTTTCCGATGCACATCTGGTGGCATTCTATAATCTGTGGAGTATCAGAGTGTTGATGAAACACAGAAATTGCATCGGGATTGAATACAACAGTCACCATGCGCACTTTCCTATAGGGGAGTAATGTCTGAAACAGTCCACGCTCTGATCGTCCCCTGGAAGACCAGTGATAATTTCCGATGCACATCTGGTGGCATTCTGTAATATGTGGACTATCAGAGTGTTGATGAAACACAGAAATTGCATCGGGATTTAATACAACAGTCACAATGCGCATTTTCCTCCATGGGAGAAATGTCTGAAACAGACCACGATTTGATCGTTCCCTGGAAGACCAGTAGTAGTTTCCGATGCACATTTGGTGGAATTCTGTAATCTGTGGAGTATCAGAGTGTTGATGAAACACAGAAATTGCATCGGGATTGAATGCAACAGTCACCATGCGCACTTTCCTAGAGGGGAGTAACGTCTGAAACAGTCCACGCTCTGATCGTCCCCTGGAAGACCAGTAGTAATTTCCGATGCATATATGGTGGCATTCTGTAATCTGTGGACTATCAGAGTGTTGATGAAACACAGATATTGCATCGGGATCGAATACAACAGTCACCATTCGCACTTTCTTCCACAGGAGTAATGTCTCACACAGTCTACGCTTTGATCGTTCCCTGGAAGACCAGTAGTAGTTTCCAATGCACATCTGGAGGCATTCTGTAATCTGTGGACCATCAGAGTGTTGATGAAACACAGATATTGCGTCGGGATTGAATACAACAGTCACCATGAGCACTTTCCTCCACGGGAGTAGTGTCTCAAACAGTTTACGCTTCGATTGTTCCCTGGAAGACCAGTAGTAGTTTCCGATGCACATCTGGAAGCATTGTGTAATCTGTGGACTATCAGAGTGTTGATGAAACACAGAAATTGCATCGGGATCGAATACAACAGTCACCATGCGCACTTTCCTCCACAGGAGTAATGTCTCAAACAGTCTACGCTTTGATCGTTCACTGGAAGACCAGTAGTAGTTTCCAATGCACATCTGGAGGCATTCTGTAATCTGTGGACCATCAGAGTGTTAATGAAACACAGAAATTGCATCGGGATTGAATACAACAGTCACCATGCGCACTTTCCTCCATGGGTGTAATGTCTCAAATAGTCTACGCTTTGATCGTTCCCTGGAAGACCAGTAGTAGTTTCCGATGCACATCTGGATGCATTCTGTAATCTGTGGACCTTCAAACTGTTGATGGAACACATAAATTGCATCGGGATTGAATACAGCAGTCACCATGCGCACTTCCCTCCACGGGTGTAATGTCTCAAACAGTCTACTCTTTGATCGTTCCCTGGAAGACCAGTAGTAGATTCGGATGCACATCTGGTGACATTCCTTTATCTGTGGACTATCAGAGTGTTGATGAAACACAGAAATTGCATCGGGATTGAATACGACAGTCACCATGCGCACTTTCCTCCACGGGACTAATGCCTCAAACATTCTACGCTTCGATCGTTCCCTGGAAAACCAGTAATAGTTTCCGATGCACATCTGGAGGCATTCTGAAATCTGTGGTCTAACTGAGTGTTGATGAAAGACAGATATTGCATCGGGATTGAATACAACACTCACCATGCGCACTTTCCTATAGGGGAGTATTGTCTGAAACAGTCCACGCTCTGATCGTCCCCAGGAAGACCAGTAGTAATTTCCGATGCACATCTGGAGGCATTCTGTAATCTGTGGACTATCAGAGTGTTGATGAAACACAGAAATTGCATCGGGGTGGAATACAACAGTCACCATGTGCAGTTTCCTTCACGGGAGTAATGTCTGAAACAGTCCACGCTTTGATCGTTCCCTGGAAGACCAGTAGTAGTTTCCGATGCACATCTGGTGGCATTCTATAATCTGTGGAGTATCAGAGTGTTGATGAAACACAGAAATTGCATCGGGATTGAATACAACAGTCACCATGCGCACTTTCCTCCAGGGGAGTAATGTCTGAAACAGTCCACGCTCTGATCATCCCCTGGAAGACCAGTAATAATTTCCGATGCACATCTGGTGGCATTCTGTAATCTGTGGACTATCAGAGTGTTGATGAAACACAGAAATTGCATCGGGATTTAATACAACAGTCACAATGCGCATTTTCCTCCATGGGAGAAATGTCTGAAACAGACCACGATTTGATCGTTCCCTGGAAGACCAGTAGTAGTTTCCGATGCACATTTGGTGGAATTCTGTAATCTGTGGAGTATCAGAGTGTTGATGAAACACAGAAATTGCATCGGGATTGAATACAACAGTCACCATGCGCACTTTCCTAGAGGGGAGTAACGTCTGAAACAGTCCACGCTCTGATCGTCCCCTGGAAGACCAGTAGTAATTTCCGATGCATATATGGTGGCATTCTGTAATCTGTGGACTATCAGAGTGTTGATGAAACACAGATATTGCATCGGGATCGAATACAACAGTCACCATTCGCACTTTCTTCCACAGGAGTAATGTCTCACACAGTCTACGCTTTGATCGTTCCCTGGAAGACCAGTAGTAGTTTCCAATGCACATCTGGAGGCATTCTGTAATCTGTGGACCATCAGAGTGTTGATGAAACACAGATATTGCGTCGGGATTGAATACAACAGTCACCATGAGCACTTTCCTCCACGGGAGTAGTGTCTCAAACAGTTTACGCTTCGATCGTTCCCTGGAAGACCAGTAGTAGTTTCCGATGCACATCTGGAGGCATTGTGTAATCTGTGGACTATCAGAGTGTTGATGAAACACAGAAATTGCATCGGGATCGAATACAACAGTCACCATGCGCACTTTCCTCCACAGGAGTAATGTCTCAAACAGTCTACGCTTTGATCGTTCACTGGAAGACCAGTAGTAGTTTCCAATGCACATCTGGAGGCATTCTGTAATCTGTGGACCATCAGAGTGTTGATGAAACACAGAAATTGCATCGGGATTGAATACAACAGTCACCATGCGCACTTTCCTCCATGGGTGTAATGTCTCAAATAGTCTACGCTTTGATCGTTCCCTGGAAGACCAGTAGTAGTTTCCGATGCACATCTGGATGCATTCTGTAATCTGTGGACCTTCAAACTGTTGATGGAACACATAAATTGCATCGGGATTGAATACAGCAGTCACCATGCGCACTTCCCTCCACGGGTGTAATGTCTCAAACAGTCTACTCTTTGATCGTTCCCTGGAAGACCAGTAGTAGATTCGGATGCACATCTGGTGACATTCCTTTATCTGTGGACTATCAGAGTGTTGATGAAACACAGAAATTGCATCGGGATTGAATACGACAGTCACCATGCGCACTTTCCTCCACGGGACTAATGCCTCAAACATTCTACGCTTCGATCGTTCCCTGGAAAACCAGTAATAGTTTCCGATGCACATCTGGAGGCATTCTGAAATCTGTGGTCTAACTGAGTGTTGATGAAAGACAGATATTGCATCGGGATTGAATACAACACTCACCATGCGCACTTTCCTCCAGGGGAGTAATGTCTGAAACAGTCCACGCTCTGATCGTCCCCAGGAAGACCAGTAGTAATTTCCGATGCACATCTGGAGGCATTCTGTAATCTGTGGACTATCAGAGTGTTGATGAAACACAGAAATTGCATCGGGGTGGAATACAACAGTCACCATGTGCAGTTTCCTTCACGGGAGTAATGTCTGAAACAGTCCACGCTTTGATCGTTCCCTGGAAGACCAGTAGTAGTTTCCGATGCACATCTGGTGGCATTCTATAATCTGTGGAGTATCAGAGTGTTGATGAAACACAGAAATTGCATCGGGATTGAATACAACAGTCACCATGCGCACTTTCCTCCAGGGGAGTAATGTCTGAAACAGTCCACGCTCTGATCGTCCCCTGGAAGACCAGTAATAATTTCCGATGCACATCTGGTGGCATTCTGTAATCGGTGGACTATCAGAGTGTTGATGAAACACAGAAATTGCATCGGGATCGAATACAACAGTCATCATGCGCACTTCCCTCCACGGGTGTAATGTCTCAAACAGTCTACTCTTTGATCGTTCCCTGGAAGACCAGTAGTAGTTTCGTATGCACATCTGGTGACATTCCTATATCTGTGGACTATCAGAGTGTTGATGAAACACAGAAATTGCATCGGGATTGAATACGACAGTCACCATGCGCACTTTCCTCCAGGGGAGTAATGTCTGAAACAGTCTACGATTTGATCGTTCCCTGGAAGACCAGAAGTAGTTTCCGATGCACATCTGGAGGCATTCTGTAATCTGTGGACTATCAGAGTGTTGATGAAACACAGAAATTGCATCGGGATTGAATACAACAGTCACCATGCGCACTTTCCTCCATGGGAGTAATCCCTCAAACAGTCTACGCTTTGATCGTTCCCTGGAAGACCAGTAGTAGTTTCCGATGCACATCTTTAGGCATTCTGAAATCTGTGGAGTATCAGAGTGTTGATGAAACACAGAAATTGCATCGGAATTAATACAACAGTCACCATGCGCACTTTGCTCCACGGGAGTAATGTCTCAAACAGTTTACGCTTTGACCGTTCCCTGGAAGACCAGTAGTAGTTTCCGATGCACATCTGGTTGCATTCTGTAATCTGTGGACTCTCAGAGTGTTGATGTAACACAGTAATTGCATCGGTATTGAATACAACAGTCACCATGCGCACTTTCCTCCATATTAGTAATGTCTCAAACAGTCTACGCTTTGATCGTTCCCTGGAAGACCAGTGGTAGTGTCCAATGCACATCTGGAGGCATTCTGTAATCTGTGGACTATCAGAGTGTTGATGAAACACAGAAATTGCATCGGGATTGAATACAACAGTCACAATGCGCACATTCTTCCATGGGAGTAATGTCTGAAACAGTCCACGCTTTGATCGTTCCCTGGAAGACCAGTAGGAGTTTCCGATGCACATCTGGTGGCATTCTGTAATCTGTGGACTATCAGAGTGTTGATGAAACACAGAAATTGCATCGGCATTGAATACAACAGTCACCATGCGCACTTTCCTCCAGGGGAGTAATGTCTGAAACAGTCCACGCTCTGATCGTCCCCTGGAAGACCAGTAGTAGTTTCCGATGCACATCTGGTGGCAAACTGTAATCTGTGGACTATCAGAGTGTTGATGAAACACAGAAATTGCATCGGGATTGAATACAACAGTCACCATGCGCACTTTCCTCCAGGGGAGTAATGTATGAAACAGTGCACGCTTTGATCGTTGCCTGGGAAGACCAGTAGTAGTTTCCGATGCACATCTGGTGGCATTCTGTAATCTATGGACTATCAGAGTGTTGATGAATCACAGAAATTGCATCGGGATTGAATACAACAGTCACCATGCCCACTTTCCTCCATGGGAGTAATGTCTCAAACATTCTACGATTTGATCGTTCCCTGGAAGGCCAGAAGTAGCTTCCGATGTACATCTGGAGGCAATCTGTAACCTGTGGCCTATCAGAGTTTTGATGGAACACAGAAATGGCATCGGAATGAATACAACAGTCACCATGCGCACTTTGCTCCACGGGAGTAATGTCTCAAACAGTTTATGCTTTGATCGTTCCCTGGAAGACCAGTAGTAGTTTCCGATGCACATCTGGTTGCATTCTGTAATCTGTGGACTATCAGAGTGTTGATGAAACACAGTAATTGCATCGGTATTGAATATAACAGTCACCATGCGCACTTTCCTCCATGTTAGTAATGTCTCAAACAGTCTACGCTTTTATCGTTCCATGGAAGACCAGTGGTAGTTTATAATGCACATCTGGAGGCATTCTGTAATCTGTGGACTATCAGAGTGTTGATGAAGCACAGAAATTGCATCGGGATTGAATACAACAGTCACAATGCGCATTTTCCTCCATGGGAGTAATGTCTGAAACAGTCCACGCTTTGTTCGTTCTCTGGAAGACCAGTAGTAGTTTCCGATGCACATCTCGTGGCATTCTGTAATCTGTGGAGTATCAGAGTGTTGATGAAACACAGAAATTGCATCGGGATTGAATACAACAGTCACCATGCACACTTTCCTCCAGGGGAGTAATGTCTGAAACAGTCCACGATCTGATCGTGCCCTGGAAGACCAGTAGTAATTTCCGATGCACATCTGATGGCATTCTGTAATCTGTGGACTATCAGAGTGTTGATGAAACACAGAAATTGCATCGGGATCGAATACAACAGTCACTATGCGCACTTTCCTCCACGGGAGTAATGTCTCAAACAGTTTACGCTTTGATCGTTCCCTGGAAGACCAGTAGTAGTTTCCGATGCACATCTGGAGGCACTGTGTAATCTGTGGACTATCAGAGTGTTGGTGAAACACAGAAATTGCATCGGGATCGAATACAACAGTCACCATGCGCACTTTCCTCCAGGGGAGTAATGTCTGAAACAGTGCACGCTTTGATCGTTGCCTGGGAAGACCAGTAGTAGTTTCCGATGCACATCTGGTGGCATTCTGTAATCTGTGGACCATCAGAGTGTCGATGAAACACAGATATTGCATCGGGATTGAATACAACAGACACCATGTGCACTTTCCTCCATGGGAGTAATGTCTCAAACAGTCCACGCTTTGATCGTTCCCTGGAAGACTAGTAGTAGTTTCCGATGCCCATCTGGTGACATTCTGTAATCTGTGGACTATCAGAGTGTTGATGGAACACAGAAATTGCATCGGGAGTGAATACAGCAGTCACCATGCGCACTTTCCTCCAAGGGTGTAATGTCTCAAACAGTCAACTCTTTGATCGTTCCCTGGAAGACCAGTAGTAGTTTCGGATGCACATCTGGTGACATTCCTTTATCTGTGGACTATCAGAGTGTTGATGAAACACAGAAATTGCATCGGGATTGAATACAACAGTCACCATGAGCACTTTCCTCCAGGGGAGTAATGTCTGAAACAGTCCACGCTTTGATCGTTGCCTGGAAGACCAGTAGTACTTTCCGATGCACATCTGGTGGCATTCTGTAATCTATGGACTATCAGAGTGTTGATGAAACACAGAAATTGCATCGGGATTGAATACAACAGTCACCATGCCCACTTTCCTCCATGGGAGTAATGTCTCAAACATTCTACGCTTTGATCGTTCCCTGGAAGACCAGAAGTAGCTTCCGATGCACATCTGGAGGCATTCTGTAACCTGTGGACTATCAGGGTGTTGATGGAACACAGAAATTACATCGGAATGAATACAACAGACACCATGCGCACATTGCTCCACGGGAGTAATGTCTCAAACAGTTTACGCTTTGATCGTTCCCTGGAAGACCAGTAGTAGTTTCCGATGCACATCTGGTTGCATTCTGTAATCTGTGGACTATCAGAGTGTTGATGAAACACAGTAATGGCATCGGTATTGAATATAACAGTCACCATGCGCACTTTCCTCCATGTTAGTAGTGTCTCAAACAGTCTACGCTTTGATCGTTCCATGGAAGACTAGTGGTAGTTTCCTATGCACATCTGGAGGCATTCTGTAATCTGTGGACTATCAGAGTGTTGATGAAACACAGAAATTGCATCGGGATTGAATACAACAGTCACAATGCGCATTTTCCTCCATTGGAGTAATGTCTGAAACAGTCCACGCTTTGATCGTTCCCTGGAAGACCAGTAGTAGTTTCCGATGCACATATGGTGGCATTCTGTAATCTGTGGAGTATCAGAGTGATGATGAAACACAGAAATTGCATCGGGATTGAATACGACAGTCACCATGCGCACTTTCCTCCAGGGGACTAATGTCTGAAACAGTCCACGCTCTGATCGTCCCCTGGAAGACCAGTAGTAATTTCCGATGCACATCTGGTGGCATTCTGTAATCTGTGGACTATCAGAGTGTTGATGAAACACAGAAATTGCATCGGGATCGAATACAACAGTCACCATGCGCACTTTCCTCCACACGAGTAATGTCTCAAACAGTTTACGCTTTGACCGTTCCCTAGAAGACCAGTAGTAGTTTCCGATGCACTTCTGGTTGCATTCTGTAATCTGTGGACTATCAGAGTGTTGATGAAACACAGTAATTGCATCGGTATTGAATACAACAGTCACCATGCGCACTTTCCCCCATATTAGTAATGTCTCAAACAGTCTACGCTTTGATCGTTCCCTGGAAGACCAGTGGTAGTTTCCAATGCACATCTGGAGGCATTCTGTAATCTGTAGACTATCAGAGTGTTGATGAAACACAGAAATTGCATCGGGATTGAATACAACAGTCACCATGCGCACTTTCCTCCACAGAAGTAATGTCTCAAACAGTCTACGCTTTGATCGTTCCCTGGAAGACCAGTAGTAGTTTCCAATGCACATCTGGAGGCATTCTGTAATCTGTGGACCATCAGAGTGTTGATGAAACACTGATATTACATCGGGATTGAATACAACAGTCACCATGAGCACTTTCCTCCACAGGAGTAGTGTCTCAAACAGTCCACGCTTTGATCGTTCCCTGGAAGACCAGTAGTAGTTTCCGATGCACATCTGGTGACATTCTGTAATCTGTGGACTATCAGAGTGTTGATGGAACACAGAAATTGCATCGGGATTGAATACGACAGTCACCATGCGCGCTTTTCTCCACGAGAGTTATGTCTCAAACTGTCTAGGCTTTGATCGTTCCCTGGGAGACCAGTAGTAGTTTCCGATGCACATCTGGTGGCATTCTGTAATCTGCGGACTATCAGAGTGTTGATGAAACACAGTAATTGCATCGGTATTGAATATAGCAGTCACCATGCGCACTTTCCCCCATATTAGTAATGTCTCAAACAGTCTACGCTTTGATCGTTCCCTGGAAGACCAGTGGTAGTTTCCAATGCACATCTGGAGGCATTCTGTAATCTGTAGACTATCAGAGTGTTGATGAAACACAGAAATTGCATCGGGATTGAATACAACAGTCACCATGCGCACTTTCCTCCACAGAAGTAATGTCTCAAACAGTCTACGCTTTGATCGTTCCCTGGAAGACCAGTAGTAGTTTCCAATGCACATCTGGAGGCATTCTGTAATCTGTGGACCATCAGAGTGTTGATGAAACACTGATATTACATCGGGATTGAATACAACAGTCACCATGAGCACTTTCCTCCACAGGAGTAGTGTCTCAAACAGTCCACGCTTTGATCGTTCCCTGGAAGACCAGTAGTAGTTTCCGATGCACATCTGGTGACATTCTGTAATCTGTGGACTATCAGAGTGTTGATGGAACACAGAAATTGCATCGGGATTCAATACAACAGTCACAATGCGCATTTTCCTCCATGGGAGTAATGTCTGAAACAGTCCACGCTTTGATCGTTCCCTGGAACACCAGTAGTAGTTTCCGATGCACATCTGGTGGCATTCTGTAATCTGTGGAGTATCAGAGTGATGATGAAACACAGAAATTGCATCGGGATTGAATACAACAGTCACCATGCGCACTTTCCTCCAGGGGAGTAATGTCTGAAACAGTCCACGCTCTGATCGTCCCCTGGAATACCAGTAGCAATTTCCGATGCACATCTGGTGGCATTCTGTAATCTGTGGACTATCAGAGTGTTGATGAAACACAGATATTGCATCGGTATCTAATACAACAGTCACCATGCGCACTTTCCTCCACAGGAGTAATGTCTCAAACAGTCTACGCTTTGATCGTTCCCTGGAAGACCAGAAGTATTTTCCGATGCACATCTGGAGGCATTCTGTAATCTGTGGACTATCAGAGTGTTGATGAAACACAGAAATTGCATCGGGATTGAATACAACAGTCACCATGCGCACTTTCCTCCATGGGAGTAATGCCTCAAACAGTCTACGCTTTGATCGTTCCCTGGAAGACCAGTAGTAGTTTCCGATGCACATCTGGAGGCATTCTGAAATCTGTGGAGTATCAGAGTGTTGATGAAACACAGAAATTGCATCGGAATTAATACAACAGTCACCATGCGCACTTTGCTCCACGGGAGTAATGTCTCAAACAGTTTACGCTTTGACCGTTCCCTGGAAGACCAGTAGTAGTTTCCGATGCACTTGAGGTTGCATTCTGTAATCTGTGGACTATCAGAGTGTTGATGAAACACAGTAATTGCATCGGTATTGAATACAACAGTCACCATGCGCACTTTCCTCCATATTAGTAATGTCTCAAACAGTCTATGCTTTGATCGATCCCTGGAAGAGCAGTGGTAGTTTCCAATGCACATATGGTGGCATTCTGTAATCTGTGGACTATCAGAGTGTTGATGAAACACAGAAATTGCATCGGGATTCAATACAACAGTCACAATGCGCACTTTCCTCCAATGGAGTAATGTCTGAAACAGTCCACGCTTTGATCGTTCCCTGGAAGACCAGAAGTAATTTCCGATGCACATCTGGTAGCATTCTGTAATCTGTGGACTATCAGAGTGTTGATGAAACACAGAAATTGCATCGGGATTGAATACAACAGTCACCATGCGCACTTTCTTCCAGGGGAGTAATGTCTGAAACAGTCCACGCTCTGATCGTCCCCTGGAAGACCAGTAGTAGTTTCCGATGCACATCTGGTTGCATTTTGTAATCTGTGGACTATCAGAGTGTTGATGAAACACAGAAATTGCATCGGGATTGAATTCAACAGTCACCATGCGCACTTTCCTCCACAGAAGTAATGTCTCAAACAGTCTACGCTTTGATCGTTCCCTGGAAGACCAGTAGTAGTTTCCAATGCACATCTGGAGGCATTCTGTAATCTGTGGACCATCAGAGTGTTGATGAAACACTGATATTACATCGGGATTGAATACAACAGTCACCATGAGCACTTTCCTCCAGGGGAGTAATGTCTCAAACAGTCCACGCTTTGATCGTTCCCTGGAAGACCAGTAGTAGTTTCCGATGCACATCTGGTGACATTCTGTAATCTGTGGACTATCAGAGTGTTGATGGAACACAGAAATTGCATCGGGATTGAATACGACAGTCACCATGCGCACTTTTCTCCACGAGAGTTATGTCTCAAACCGTCTAGGCTTTGATCGTTCCCTGGGAGACCAGTAGTAGTTTCCGATGCACATCTGGTGGCATTCTGTAATCTGCGGACTATCAGAGTGTTGATGAAACACAGTAATTGCATCGGTATTGAATATAACAGTCACCATGCGCACTTTCCTCCATGTTAGTAATGTCTCAAACAGTCTACGCTTTGATCGTTCCATGGAAGACCAGTGGTAGTTTCCAATGCACATCTGGAGGCATTCTGTAATCTGTGGACTATCAAGGGTTGATGAAACACAGAAGTTGCATCGGGATTTAATACAACAGTCACAATGCGCATTTTCCTCCATGGGAGTAATGTCTGAAACAGTCCACGATTTGATCGTTCCCTGGAAGACCAGTAGTAGTTTCCGATGCACATTTGGTGGCATTCTGTAATCTGTGGAGTATCAGAGTGTTGATGAAACACAGAAATTGCATCGGGATTGAATACAACTGTCACCATGCGCACTTTCCTAGAGGGGAGTAATGTCTGAAACAGTCCACGCTCTGATCGTCCCCTGGAAGACCAGTAGTAATTTCCGATGCACATATGGTGGCATTCTGTAATCTGTGGACTATCAGAGTGTTGAAGAAACACAGGAATTGCATCGGGATCGAATACAACAGTCACCATTCGCACTTTCTTCCACAGGAGTAATGTCTCACACAGTCTACGCTTTGATCGTTCCCTGGAAGACCAGTAGTAGTTTCCAATGCACATCTGGAGGCATTCTGTAATCTGTGGACCATCAGAGTGTTGATGAAACACAGATATTGCGTCGGGATTGAATAAAACAGTCACCATGAGCACTTTCCTCCACGGGAGTAGTGTCTCAAACAGTTTACGCTTCGATCGTTCCCTGGAAGACCAGTAGTAGTTTCCGATGCACATCTGGAGGCATTGTGTAATCTGTGGACTATCAGAGTGTTGATGAAACACAGAAATTGCATCGGGATCAAATACAACAGTCACCATGCGCACTTTCCTCCACAGGAGTAATGTCTCAAACAGTCTACGCTTTGATCGTTCCCTGGAAGACCAGTAGTAGTTTCCAATGCACATCTGGAGGCATTCTGTAATCTGTGGACCATCAGAGTGTTGATGAAACACAGATATTGCATCGGGATTGAATACAACAGACACCATGAGCACTTTCCTCCACGGGATTAATGTCTCAAACAGTTTACGCTTTGATCGTTCCCTGGAAGACCAGTAGTAGTTTCCGATGCACATCTGGTGGCATTCTATAATCTGTGGAGTATAAGAGTGTTGATGAAACACAGAAATTGCATCGTGATTGAATACAACAGTCACCATGCGCACTTTCCTCCAGGGGAGTAATGTCTGAAACAGTCCACGCTCTGATCGTCCCCTGGAAGACCAGTAGTAATTTCCGATGCACATCTGGTGGCATTCTGTAATCTGTGGACTATCAGAGTGTTGATGAAACACACAAATTGCATCGGGATCGAATACAACAGTCACCATGCGCACTTCCCTCCACGGGTGTAATGTCTCAAACAGTGTACTCTTTGATCGTTCCCTGGAAGACCAGTAGTAGTTTCGGATGCACATCTGGTGACATTCCTTTATCTGTGGACTATCAGAGTGTTGATGAAACACAGAAATTGCATCGGGATTGAATACGACAGTCACCATGCGCACTTTCCTCCATGGGACTAATGCCTCAAACATTCTACGCTTCGATCGTTCCCTGGAAAACCAGTAATAGTTTCCGATGCACATCTGGAGGCATTCTGAAATCTATTGGTCTAACTGAGTGTTGATGAAAGACAGATATTGCATCGGGATTGAATACAACACTCACCATGCGCACTTACCTTCAGGGAAGTAATGTCTGAAACAGTCCACGCTCTGATCGTCCCCTGGATGACCAGTAGTAATTTCCGATGCACATCTGGAGGCATTCTGTAATCTGTGGACTATCAGAGTGTTGATGAAACACAGAAATTGCATCGGGGTGGAATACAACAGTCACCATGTGCAGTTTCCTTCATGGGAGTAATGTCTGAAACAGTCCACGCTTTGATCGTTCCCTGGATACCAGTAGTAGTTTCCGATGCACATCTGGTGGCATTCTATAATCTGTGGAGTATCAGAGTGTTGATGAAACACAGAAATTGCATCGGGATCGAATACAACAGTCACCATGCGCACTTTCCTCCACAGGAGTAATGTCTCATACAGTCTACGCTTTGATCGTTCCCTGGAAGACCAGTAGTACCTTCCGATGCACATCTGGTGGCATTCTGTAATCTGTGGACTATCAGAGTGTTGATGAAACACAGGATTTGCATCGGGATTGAATACAACAGTCACCATGCGCGCTTTCCTCCATGGGAGTAATCCCTCAAACAGTCTGCGCTTTGATCGTTCCCTGGAAGACCAGTAGTAGTTTCCGATGCACATCTGCAGGCATTCTGAAATCTGTGGAGTATCAGAGTGTTGATGAAACACAGAAATTGCATCGGAATTAATACAACAGTCACCATGCGCACTTTGCTCCACGGGAGTAATGTCTCAAACAGTTTACGCTTTGACCGTTCCCTGGAAGACCAGTAGTTGTTTCCGATGCACATCTGGTTGCATTCTGTAATCTGTGGACTATCAGAGTGTTGATGTAACACAGTAATTGCATCGGTATTGAATACAACAGTCACCATGCGCACTTTCCTCCATATTAGTAATGTCTCAAACAGTCTACGCTTTGATCGTTCCCTGGAAGACCAGTGGTAGTTTCCAATGCACATCTGGAGGCATTCTGTAATCTGTGGACTATCAGAGTGTTGATGAAACACAGAAATTGCATCGGGATTCAATACAACAGTCACAATGCGCACATTCCTCCATGGGAGTAATGTCTGAAACAGTCCACGCTTTGATCGTTCCCTGGAAGACCAGTAGTAGATTCCGATGCACATCTGGTGGCATTCTGTAATCTGTGGATTATCAGAGTGTTGATGAAACACAGAAATTGCATCGGGATTGAATACAACAGTCACCATGCGCACTTTCCTCCAGGGGAGTAATGTCTGAAACAGTCCACGCTTTGATCATTGCCTGGAAGACCAGAAGTACCTTCCGATGCACTTCTGGAGGCATTCTGTAACCTGTGGACTATCAGAGTGTTGATGGAACACAGAAATTGCATTGGGATATAATACAACAGTCACAATGCGCACTTTCCTCCAATGGAGTAATGTCTGAAACAGTCCACGCTTTGATCGTTCCCTGGAAGACCAGAAGTAGTTTCCGATGCACATCTGGTGGCATTCTGTAATCTGTGGACTATCAGAGTGTTGATGAAACACAGAAATTGCATCGGGATTGAATACAACTGTCACCATGCGCACTTTCCTCCAGGAGAGTAATGTCTGAAACAGTCCACGCTCTGATCGTCCCCTGGAAGACCAGTAGTAGTTTCCGAAGCACATCTGGTTGCATTCTGTAATCTGTGGACTATCAGAGTGTTGATGAAACACAGAAATTGCATCGGGATTGAATACAACAGTCACCATGCGCACTTTCCTCCACAGAAGTAATGTCTCAAACAGTCTACGCTTTGATCGTTCCCTGGAAGACCAGTAGTAGTTTCCAATGCACATCTGGAGGCATTCTGTAATCTGTGGACCATCAGAGTGTTGATGAAACACTGATATTACTTCGGGATTGAATACAACAGTCACCATGAGCACTTTCTTCCACAGGAGTAATGTCTCAAACAGTCCACGCTTTGATCGTTCCCTGCAAGACCAGTAGTAGTTTCCGATGCACATCTGGTGACATTCTGTAATCTGTGGACTATCAGAGTGTTGATGGAACACAGAAATTGCATCGGGATTGAATACGACAGTCACCATGCGCACTTTTCTCCACGAGAGTTATGTCTCAAACTGTCTAGCATTTGATCGTTCCTTGGGAGACCAGTAGTAGTTTCCGATGCACATCTGGTTTCATTCTGTAATCTGCGGACTATCAGAGTGTTGATGAAACACAGTAATTGCATCGGTATTGAATATAACAGTCACCATGCGCACTTTCCTCCATGTTAGTAATGTCTCAAACAGTCTACGCTTTGATCGTTCCATGGAAGACCAGTGGTAGTTTCCAATGCACATCTGGAGGCATTCTGTAAACTGTGGACTATCAGAGTGTTGATGAAACAAAGAAATTGCATCGGGATTTAATACAACAGTCACAATGCGCATTTTCCTCCACGGGAGTAGTGTCTCAAACAGTTTACGCTTCGATCGTTCCCTGGAAGACCAGTAGTAGTTTCCGATGCACATCTGGAGGCATTGTGTAATCTGTGGACTATCAGAGTGTTGATGAAACACAGAAATTGCATCGGGATCGAATGCAACAGTCACCATGATCACTTTCCTCCACAGGAGTAATGTCTCAAACAGTCTACGCTTTGATCGTTCCCTGGAAGACCAGTAGTAGTTTCCAATGCACATCTGGAGGCATTCTGTAATCTGTGGACCATCAGAGTGTTGATGAAACACAGATATTACATCGGGATTGAATACAACAGACACCATGAGCACTTTCCTCCACGGGAGTAATGTCTCAAATAGTTTACGCTTTGATCGTTCCCTGGAAGACCAGTAATAGATTCGGATGCACATCTGGTGACATTCCTTTATCTGTGGACTATCAGAGTGTTGATGAAACACAGAAATTGCATCGGGATTGAATACGACAGTCACCATGCGCACTTTCCTCCACGCTACTAATGCCTCAAACATTCTACGCTTCGATCGTTCCCTGGAAAACCAGTAATAGTTTCCGATGCACATCTGGAGGCATTCTGAAATCTGTGGTCTAACTGAGTGTTGATGAAAGACAGATATTGCATCGGGATTGAATACAACACTCACCATGCGCACTTTCCTCCAGGGGAGTAATGTCTGAAACAGTCCACGCTCTGATCGTCCCCAGGAAGACCAGTAGTAATTTCCGATGCACATCTGGAGGCATTCTGTAATCTGTGGACTATCAGAGTGTTGATGAAACACAGAAATTGCATCGGGGTGGAATACAACAGTCACCATGTGCAGTTTCCTTCACGGGAGTAATGTCTGAAACAGTCCACGCTTTGATCGTTCCCTGGAAGAGCAGTAGTAGTTTCCGATGCACATCTGGTGGCATTCTATAATCTGTGGAGTATCAGAGTGTTGATGAAACACAGAAATTGCATCGGGATTGAATACAACAGTCACCATGCGCACTTTCCTCCAGGGGAGTAATGTCTGAAACAGTCCACGCTCTGATCGTCCCCTGGAAGACCAGTAGTAATTTCCGATGCACATCTGGTGGCATTCTGTAATCTGTGGACTATCAGAGTGTTGATGAAACACAGAAATTGCATCGGGATCGAGTACAACAGTCACCATGCGCACTTCCCTCCACGGGTGTAATGTCTCAAACAGTCTACACTTTGATCGTTCCCTGGAAGACCAGTAGTAGTTTCGGATGCACATCTGGTGACATTCCTTTATCTGTGGACTATCAGAGTGTTGATGAAACACAGAAATTGCATCGGGATTGAATACGACAGTCACCATGCGCACTTTCCTCCAGGGGAGTAATGTCTGAAACAGTCCACGCTTTGATCGTTGCCTGGAAGACCAGAAGTACCTTCCGATGCACATCTGGAGGCATTCTGTAACCTGTGGACTATCAGAGTGTTGATGGAACACAGAAATTGCATTGGGATATAATACAACAGTCACCATGAGCACTTTCCTCCATGGGAGTAATGTCTCAAACAGTCTACGATATGATCGTTCCCTGGAAGACCAGAAGTAGTTTCCGATGCACATCTGGAGGCATTCTGTAATCTGTGGACTATCAGAGTGTTGATGAAACACAGAAATTGCATCGGGATTGAATACAACAGTCACCATGCGCACTTTCCTCCATGGGAGTAATCCCTCAAACAGTCTACGCTTTGATCGTTCCCTGGAAGACCAGTAGTAGTTTCCGATGCACATCTTTAGGCATTCTGAAATCTGTGGAGTATCAGAGTGTTGATGAAACACAGAAATTGCATCGGAATTAATACAACAGTCACCATGCGCACTTTGCTCCACGGGAGTAATGTCTCAAACAGTTTACGCTTTGACCGTTCCCTGGAAGACCAGTAGTAGATTCCGATGCACATCTGGTTGCATTCTGTAATCTGTGGACCCTCAGAGTGTTGATGTAACACAGTAATTGCATCGGTATTGAATACAACAGTCACCATGCGCACTTTCCTCCATATTAGTAATGTCTCAAACAGTCTACGCTTTGATCGTTCCCTGGAAGACCAGTGGTAGTTTCCAATGCACATCTGGAGGCATTCTGTAATCTGTGGACTATCAGAGTGTTGATGAAACACAGAAATTGCATCGGGATTGAATACAACAGTCACCATGCGCACTTTCCTCCACAGAAGTAATGTCTCAAACAGTCTACGCTTTGATCGTTCCCTGGAAGACCAGTAGTAGTTTCCAATGCACATCTGGAGGCATTCTGTAATCTGTGGACCATTAGAGTGTTGATGAAACACAGATATTACATCGGGATTGAATACAACAGTCACCATGAGCACTTTCCTCCACAGGAGTAATGTCTCAAAGAGTCTACGCTTTGATCGTTCTCTGGAAGACCAGTAGTAGTTTCCAATGCACATCTGGAGGCATTTTCTAATCTGTGGACCATCAGAGTGTTGATGAAACACAGATATTGCATTGGGATTGAATACAACAGTCACCATGAGCACTTTCCTCCACGGCAGTAATGTTTCAAACTGTTTACGGTTTGATCGTTCCCTGGAAGACCTGTAGTAGTTTCCGATGCACATCTGGTTGCATTCTGTAATCTGTGGACTATCAGAGTGTTGACGAATATCAGAAATTGCATCGGGATTGAATACAACAGTCACCATGTGCTCTTTCCTCCACGGGAGTAACGTCTCACACGGTCTACGCTTTGATCGTTCCCTGGAAGACCAGTAGCAGTTTCCGATGCACGTCTGGTGGCATTCTGTAATCTGTGGACTATCAGAGTGTTGATGAAACTCAGAAATTGCATCGGGATTGAATACAACAGTCACCATGCGCACTTTCCTCCAGGGGAGTAATGTCTGAAACAGTGCACGCTTTGATCGTTGCCTGGGAAGACTAGTAGTAGTTTCCGATGCACATCTGGTGGCATTCTGTAATCTATGGACTATCAGAGTGTTGATGAATCACAGAAATTGCATCGGGATTGATTACAACAGTCACCATGCGCACTTTCCTCCATGGGAGTAATCCCTCAAACAGTCTACGCTTTGATCGTTCCCTGGAAGACCAGTAGTAGTTTCCGATGCACATCTTTAGGCATTCTGAAATCTGTGGAGTATCAGAGTGTTGATGAAACACAGAAATTGCATCGGAATTAATACAACAGTCACCATGCGCACTTTGCTCCACGGGAGTAATGTCTCAAACAGTTTACGCTTTGACCGTTCCCTGGAAGACCAGTAGTAGTTTCCGATGCACATCTGGTTGCATTCTGTAATCTGTGGACCCTCAGAGTGTTGATGTAACACAGTAATTGCATCGGTATTGAATACAACAGTCACCATGCGCACTTTCCTCCATATTAGTAATGTCTCAAACAGTCTACGCTTTGATCGTTCCCTGGAAGACCAGTGGTAGTTTCCAATGCACATCTGGAGGCATTCTGTAATCTGTGGACTATCAGAGTGTTGATGAGACACAGAAATTGCATCGGGATTGAATACAACAGTCACAATGCGCACATTCTTCCATGGGAGTAATGTCTGAAACAGTCCACGCTTTGATCGTTCCCTGGAAGACCAGTAGTAGTTTCCGATGCACATCTGGTGGCATTCTGTAATCTGTGGACTATCAGAGTGTTGATGCAACACAGAAATTGCATCGGGATTGAATACAACAGTCACCATGCGCACTTTCCTCCAGGGGAGTAATTTCTGAAACAGTGCACCCTTTGATCGTTGCCTGGGAAGACTAGTAGTAGTTTCCGATGCACATCTGGTGGCATTCTGTAATCTATGGACTATCAGAGTGTTGATGAATCACAGAAATTGCATCGGGATTGAATACAACAGTCACCATGCCCACTTTCCTCCATGGGAGTAATGTCTCAAACATTCTACGATTTTATCGTTCCCTGGAAGGCCAGAAGTAGCTTCCGATGCACATCTGGAGGCAATCTGTAACCTGTGGCCTATCAGAGTTTTGATGGAACACAGAAATGGCATCGGAATGAATACAACAGTCACCATGCGCACTTTGCTCCACGGGAGTAATGTCTCAAACAGTTTATGCTTTGATCGTTCCCTGGAAGACCAGTAGTAGTTTCCGATGCACATCTGGTTGCATTCTGTAATCTGTGGACTATCAGAGTGTTGATGAAACACAGTAATTGCATCGGTATTGAATATAACAGTCACCATGCGCACTTTCCTCCATGTTAGTAATGTCTCAAACAGTCTACGCTTTTATCGTTCCATGGAAGACCAGTGGTAGTTTCCAATGCACAACTGGAGTCATTCTGTAATCTGTGGACTATCAGAGTGTTGATGAAGCACAGAAATTGCATCGGGATTGAATACAACAGTCACAATGCGCATTTTCCTCCATTTGAGTAATGTCTGAAACAGTCCACGCTTTGTTCGTTCTCTGGAAGAAAAGTAGTAGTTTCCGATGCACATCTCGTGGCATTCTGTAATCTGTGGAGTATCAGAGTGTTGATGAAACACAGAAATTGCATCGGGATTGAATACAACAGTCACCATGCACACTTTCCTCCAGGGGAGTAATGTCTGAAACAGTCCACGATCTGATCGTGCCCTGGAAGACCAGTAGTAATTTCCGATGCACATCTGATGGCATTCTGTAATCTGTGGACTATCAGAGTGTTGATGAAACACAGAAATTGCATCGGGATCGAATACAACAGTCACTATGCGCACTTTCCTCCACAGGAGTAATGTCTCAAACAGTCTACGCTTTGATCGTTCCCTGGAAGACCAGTAGTAGTTTCCAATGCACATCTGGAGGCATTCTGTAATCTGTGGACCATCAGAGTGTTGATGAAACACAGATATTGCGTCGGGATTGAATACAACAGTCACCATGAGCACTTTCCTCCACGGGAGTAATGTCTCAAACAGTTTACGCTTTGATCGTTCCCTGGAAGACCAGTAGTAGTTTCCGATGCACATCTGGAGGCATTGTGTAATCTGTGGACTATCAGAATGTTGATGAAACACAGAAATTGCATCGGGATCGAATACAACAGTCACCATGCGCACTTTCCTCCACAGGAGTAATGTCTCAAACAGTCTACGCTTTGATCGTTACCTGGAAGACCAGTAGTAGTTTCCAATGCACATCTGGAGGCATTCTGTAATCTGTGGACCATCAGAGTGTTGATGAAACACAGATATTGCATCGGAATTGAATACAACAGTCACCATGAGCACTTTCCTCCACGGGAGTAATGTCTCAAACAGTTTACGCTTTGATCGTTCCCTGGAAGACCAATAGTAGTTTCCGATGCACATCTGGTTACATTCTGTAATCTGTGGACTATCAGAGTGTTGATGAAATACAGAAATTGCATCGGGATTGAATACAACGGTCACCATGCGCACTTTCCTCCATGGGTGTAATGTCTCAAGTAGTCTACTCTTTGATCGTTCCCTGGAAGACCAGTAGTAGTTTCGGATGCACATCTGGTGACATTCCTTTATCTGTGGACTATCAGAGTGTTGATGAAACACAGAAATTGCATCGGGATTGAATACGACAGTCACCATGCGCACTTTTCCCCACGAGAGTTATTTCTAAAACTGTCTACGCTTTGATCGTTCCCTGGGAGACCAGTAGTAGTTTTCGATGCACATCTGGTGGCATTCTGTAATCTGTGCACTATCAGAGTGTTGATGAAACACAGAAATTGCATCGGGATTGAATACAACAGTCTCCATGCGCACTTTCTTCCAGGGGAGTAATGTCTGAAAGAGTCCACGCTTTGATCGTTGATTGGAAGACCAGTAGTAGTTTCCGATGCACATCTGGTGGCATTCTGTAATCTGTGGACCATCAGAGTGTTGATGAAACACAGATATTGCGTCGGGATTGAATAAAACAGTCACCATGAGCACTTTCCTCCACGGGAGTAATGTCTCAAACAGTTTACGCTTTGATCGTTCCCTGGAAGACCAGTAGTAGTTTCCGATGCACATCTGGAGGCATTGTGTAACCTGTGGGCTATCAGAGTGTTGATGGAACACAGAAATGGCATCGGAATGAATACAACAGTCACCATGCGCACTTTGCTCCACGGGAGTAATGTCTCAAACAGTTTATGCTTTGATCGTTCCTTGGAAGACCAGTAGTAGTTTCCGATGCACATCTGGAGGCATTCTGAAATCTGTGGTCTAACTGAGTATTGATAAAACACGAAAATTGCATCGGGATTAAATACAACAGTCACCATGCGCACTTTCCTCCATGGTAGTCATGCCTCAAACATTCTACACTTTGATCGTTCCCTGGTAGACCAGTAGTAGTTTCCGATGCACATCTGGTTGCATTCTGTAATCTGTGGACTATCAGAGTGTTGATGAAACACAGTAATTGCATCGGTATTGAATACAACAGTCACCATGCGCACTTTCCTCCATGTTAGTAATGTCTCAAACAGTCTACGCTTTGATCGTTCCATGGAAGACCAGTAGTAGTTTCCGATGCACATCTGGTTGCATTCTGTAATCTGTGGACTATCAGAGTGTTGATGAAACACAGTAATTGCATCGGTATTGAATATAACAGTCACCATGCGCACTTTCCTCCATGTTAGTAATGTCTCAAACAGTCCACGCTTTGATCGTTCCATGGAAGACCAGTGGTAGTTTCCAATGCACATCTGGAGGCATTCTGTAATCTGTGGACTATCAGAGTGTTGATGAAGCACAGAAATTGCATCGGGATTGAATACAACAGTCACAATGCGCATTTTCCTCCATGGGAGTAATGTCTGAAACAGTCCACGATTTGATCGTTCCCTGGAAGACCAGTAGTAGTTTCCGATGCACATCTCATGGCATTCTGTAATCTGTGGAGTATCAGAGTGTTGATGAAACACAATAATTGCATCGGGATTGAATACAACAGTCACCATGCGCACTTTCCTAAACAGGAGTAATGTCTCAAACAGTCTACGCTTTGATCGTTCCCTGGAAGACCAGTAGTAGTTTCCAATGCACATCTGGAGGCATTCTGTAATCTGTGGACCATCAGAGTGTTGATGAAACACAGATATTGCATCGGGATTGAATACAACAGTCACCATGAGCACTTTCCTCCACGGGAGTAATGTCTCAAACAGTTTACGCTTTGATCGTTCCCTGGAAGACCAGTAGTAGTTTCCGATGCACATCTGGAGGCATTGCGTAATCCGAGGACTATTAGAGTGTTGATGAAACACAGAAATTGCATCGGGATCGAATACAACAGTCACCATGCGCACTTTCCTCCACAGGAGTAATGTCTCAAACAGTCTACGCTTTGATCGTTCCCTGGAAGACCAGTGGTAGTTTCCAATGCACATCTGGAGGCATTCTGTAAACTGTGGACTATCAGAGTGTTGATGAAACAAAGAAATTGCATCGGGATTTAATACAACAGTCACAATGCGCATTTTCCTCCACGGGAGTAGTGTCTCAAACAGTTTACGCTTCGATCGTTCCCTGGAAGACCAGTAGTAGTTTCCGATGCACATCTGGAGGCATTGTGTAATCTGTGGACTATCAGAGTGTTGATGAAACACAGAAATTGCATCGGGATCGAATGCAACAGTCACCATGATCACTTTCCTCCACAGGAGTAATGTCTCAAACAGTCTACGCTTTGATCGTTCCCTGGAAGACCAGTAGTAGTTTCCAATGCACATCTGGAGGCATTCTGTAATCTGTGGACCATCAGAGTGTTGATGAAACACAGATATTACATCGGGATTGAATACAACAGACACCATGAGCACTTTCCTCCACGGGAGTAATGTCTCAAATAGTTTACGCTTTGATCGTTCCCTGGAAGACCAGTAATAGATTCGGATGCACATCTGGTGACATTCCTTTATCTGTGGACTATCAGAGTGTTGATGAAACACAGAAATTGCATCGGGATTGAATACGACAGTCACCATGCGCACTTTCCTCCACGCTACTAATGCCTCAAACATTCTACGCTTCGATCGTTCCCTGGAAAACCAGTAATAGTTTCCGATGCACATCTGGAGGCATTCTGAAATCTGTGGTCTAACTGAGTGTTGATGAAAGACAGATATTGCATCGGGATTGAATACAACACTCACCATGCGCACTTTCCTCCAGGGGAGTAATGTCTGAAACAGTCCACGCTCTGATCGTCCCCAGGAAGACCAGTAGTAATTTCCGATGCACATCTGGAGGCATTCTGTAATCTGTGGACTATCAGAGTGTTGATGAAACACAGAAATTGCATCGGGGTGGAATACAACAGTCACCATGTGCAGTTTCCTTCACGGGAGTAATGTCTGAAACAGTCCACGCTTTGATCGTTCCCTGGAAGAGCAGTAGTAGTTTCCGATGCACATCTGGTGGCATTCTATAATCTGTGGAGTATCAGAGTGTTGATGAAACACAGAAATTGCATCGGGATTGAATACAACAGTCACCATGCGCACTTTCCTCCAGGGGAGTAATGTCTGAAACAGTCCACGCTCTGATCGTCCCCTGGAAGACCAGTAGTAATTTCCGATGCACATCTGGTGGCATTCTGTAATCTGTGGACTATCAGAGTGTTGATGAAACACAGAAATTGCATCGGGATCGAGTACAACAGTCACCATGCGCACTTCCCTCCACGGGTGTAATGTCTCAAACAGTCTACACTTTGATCGTTCCCTGGAAGACCAGTAGTAGTTTCGGATGCACATCTGGTGACATTCCTTTATCTGTGGACTATCAGAGTGTTGATGAAACACAGAAATTGCATCGGGATTGAATACGACAGTCACCATGCGCACTTTCCTCCAGGGGAGTAATGTCTGAAACAGTCCACGCTTTGATCGTTGCCTGGAAGACCAGAAGTACCTTCCGATGCACATCTGGAGGCATTCTGTAACCTGTGGACTATCAGAGTGTTGATGGAACACAGAAATTGCATTGGGATATAATACAACAGTCACCATGAGCACTTTCCTCCATGGGAGTAATGTCTCAAACAGTCTACGATATGATCGTTCCCTGGAAGACCAGAAGTAGTTTCCGATGCACATCTGGAGGCATTCTGTAATCTGTGGACTATCAGAGTGTTGATGAAACACAGAAATTGCATCGGGATTGAATACAACAGTCACCATGCGCACTTTCCTCCATGGGAGTAATCCCTCAAACAGTCTACGCTTTGATCGTTCCCTGGAAGACCAGTAGTAGTTTCCGATGCACATCTTTAGGCATTCTGAAATCTGTGGAGTATCAGAGTGTTGATGAAACACAGAAATTGCATCGGAATTAATACAACAGTCACCATGCGCACTTTGCTCCACGGGAGTAATGTCTCAAACAGTTTACGCTTTGACCGTTCCCTGGAAGACCAGTAGTAGATTCCGATGCACATCTGGTTGCATTCTGTAATCTGTGGACCCTCAGAGTGTTGATGTAACACAGTAATTGCATCGGTATTGAATACAACAGTCACCATGCGCACTTTCCTCCATATTAGTAATGTCTCAAACAGTCTACGCTTTGATCGTTCCCTGGAAGACCAGTGGTAGTTTCCAATGCACATCTGGAGGCATTCTGTAATCTGTGGACTATCAGAGTGTTGATGAAACACAGAAATTGCATCGGGATTGAATACAACAGTCACCATGCGCACTTTCCTCCACAGAAGTAATGTCTCAAACAGTCTACGCTTTGATCGTTCCCTGGAAGACCAGTAGTAGTTTCCAATGCACATCTGGAGGCATTCTGTAATCTGTGGACCATTAGAGTGTTGATGAAACACAGATATTACATCGGGATTGAATACAACAGTCACCATGAGCACTTTCCTCCACAGGAGTAATGTCTCAAAGAGTCTACGCTTTGATCGTTCTCTGGAAGACCAGTAGTAGTTTCCAATGCACATCTGGAGGCATTTTCTAATCTGTGGACCATCAGAGTGTTGATGAAACACAGATATTGCATTGGGATTGAATACAACAGTCACCATGAGCACTTTCCTCCACGGCAGTAATGTTTCAAACTGTTTACGGTTTGATCGTTCCCTGGAAGACCTGTAGTAGTTTCCGATGCACATCTGGTTGCATTCTGTAATCTGTGGACTATCAGAGTGTTGACGAATATCAGAAATTGCATCGGGATTGAATACAACAGTCACCATGTGCTCTTTCCTCCACGGGAGTAACGTCTCACACGGTCTACGCTTTGATCGTTCCCTGGAAGACCAGTAGCAGTTTCCGATGCACGTCTGGTGGCATTCTGTAATCTGTGGACTATCAGAGTGTTGATGAAACTCAGAAATTGCATCGGGATTGAATACAACAGTCACCATGCGCACTTTCCTCCAGGGGAGTAATGTCTGAAACAGTGCACGCTTTGATCGTTGCCTGGGAAGACTAGTAGTAGTTTCCGATGCACATCTGGTGGCATTCTGTAATCTATGGACTATCAGAGTGTTGATGAATCACAGAAATTGCATCGGGATTGATTACAACAGTCACCATGCGCACTTTCCTCCATGGGAGTAATCCCTCAAACAGTCTACGCTTTGATCGTTCCCTGGAAGACCAGTAGTAGTTTCCGATGCACATCTTTAGGCATTCTGAAATCTGTGGAGTATCAGAGTGTTGATGAAACACAGAAATTGCATCGGAATTAATACAACAGTCACCATGCGCACTTTGCTCCACGGGAGTAATGTCTCAAACAGTTTACGCTTTGACCGTTCCCTGGAAGACCAGTAGTAGTTTCCGATGCACATCTGGTTGCATTCTGTAATCTGTGGACCCTCAGAGTGTTGATGTAACACAGTAATTGCATCGGTATTGAATACAACAGTCACCATGCGCACTTTCCTCCATATTAGTAATGTCTCAAACAGTCTACGCTTTGATCGTTCCCTGGAAGACCAGTGGTAGTTTCCAATGCACATCTGGAGGCATTCTGTAATCTGTGGACTATCAGAGTGTTGATGAGACACAGAAATTGCATCGGGATTGAATACAACAGTCACAATGCGCACATTCTTCCATGGGAGTAATGTCTGAAACAGTCCACGCTTTGATCGTTCCCTGGAAGACCAGTAGTAGTTTCCGATGCACATCTGGTGGCATTCTGTAATCTGTGGACTATCAGAGTGTTGATGCAACACAGAAATTGCATCGGGATTGAATACAACAGTCACCATGCGCACTTTCCTCCAGGGGAGTAATTTCTGAAACAGTGCACCCTTTGATCGTTGCCTGGGAAGACTAGTAGTAGTTTCCGATGCACATCTGGTGGCATTCTGTAATCTATGGACTATCAGAGTGTTGATGAATCACAGAAATTGCATCGGGATTGAATACAACAGTCACCATGCCCACTTTCCTCCATGGGAGTAATGTCTCAAACATTCTACGATTTTATCGTTCCCTGGAAGGCCAGAAGTAGCTTCCGATGCACATCTGGAGGCAATCTGTAACCTGTGGCCTATCAGAGTTTTGATGGAACACAGAAATGGCATCGGAATGAATACAACAGTCACCATGCGCACTTTGCTCCACGGGAGTAATGTCTCAAACAGTTTATGCTTTGATCGTTCCCTGGAAGACCAGTAGTAGTTTCCGATGCACATCTGGTTGCATTCTGTAATCTGTGGACTATCAGAGTGTTGATGAAACACAGTAATTGCATCGGTATTGAATATAACAGTCACCATGCGCACTTTCCTCCATGTTAGTAATGTCTCAAACAGTCTACGCTTTTATCGTTCCATGGAAGACCAGTGGTAGTTTCCAATGCACAACTGGAGTCATTCTGTAATCTGTGGACTATCAGAGTGTTGATGAAGCACAGAAATTGCATCGGGATTGAATACAACAGTCACAATGCGCATTTTCCTCCATTTGAGTAATGTCTGAAACAGTCCACGCTTTGTTCGTTCTCTGGAAGAAAAGTAGTAGTTTCCGATGCACATCTCGTGGCATTCTGTAATCTGTGGAGTATCAGAGTGTTGATGAAACACAGAAATTGCATCGGGATTGAATACAACAGTCACCATGCACACTTTCCTCCAGGGGAGTAATGTCTGAAACAGTCCACGATCTGATCGTGCCCTGGAAGACCAGTAGTAATTTCCGATGCACATCTGATGGCATTCTGTAATCTGTGGACTATCAGAGTGTTGATGAAACACAGAAATTGCATCGGGATCGAATACAACAGTCACTATGCGCACTTTCCTCCACAGGAGTAATGTCTCAAACAGTCTACGCTTTGATCGTTCCCTGGAAGACCAGTAGTAGTTTCCAATGCACATCTGGAGGCATTCTGTAATCTGTGGACCATCAGAGTGTTGATGAAACACAGATATTGCGTCGGGATTGAATACAACAGTCACCATGAGCACTTTCCTCCACGGGAGTAATGTCTCAAACAGTTTACGCTTTGATCGTTCCCTGGAAGACCAGTAGTAGTTTCCGATGCACATCTGGAGGCATTGTGTAATCTGTGGACTATCAGAATGTTGATGAAACACAGAAATTGCATCGGGATCGAATACAACAGTCACCATGCGCACTTTCCTCCACAGGAGTAATGTCTCAAACAGTCTACGCTTTGATCGTTACCTGGAAGACCAGTAGTAGTTTCCAATGCACATCTGGAGGCATTCTGTAATCTGTGGACCATCAGAGTGTTGATGAAACACAGATATTGCATCGGAATTGAATACAACAGTCACCATGAGCACTTTCCTCCACGGGAGTAATGTCTCAAACAGTTTACGCTTTGATCGTTCCCTGGAAGACCAATAGTAGTTTCCGATGCACATCTGGTTACATTCTGTAATCTGTGGACTATCAGAGTGTTGATGAAATACAGAAATTGCATCGGGATTGAATACAACGGTCACCATGCGCACTTTCCTCCATGGGTGTAATGTCTCAAGTAGTCTACTCTTTGATCGTTCCCTGGAAGACCAGTAGTAGTTTCGGATGCACATCTGGTGACATTCCTTTATCTGTGGACTATCAGAGTGTTGATGAAACACAGAAATTGCATCGGGATTGAATACGACAGTCACCATGCGCACTTTTCCCCACGAGAGTTATTTCTAAAACTGTCTACGCTTTGATCGTTCCCTGGGAGACCAGTAGTAGTTTTCGATGCACATCTGGTGGCATTCTGTAATCTGTGCACTATCAGAGTGTTGATGAAACACAGAAATTGCATCGGGATTGAATACAACAGTCTCCATGCGCACTTTCTTCCAGGGGAGTAATGTCTGAAAGAGTCCACGCTTTGATCGTTGCCTGGAAGACCAGTAGTAGTTTCCGATGCACATCTGGTGGCATTCTGTAATCTGTGGACCATCAGAGTGTTGATGAAACACAGATATTGCGTCGGGATTGAATAAAACAGTCACCATGAGCACTTTCCTCCACGGGAGTAATGTCTCAAACAGTTTACGCTTTGATCGTTCCCTGGAAGACCAGTAGTAGTTTCCGATGCACATCTGGAGGCATTGTGTAACCTGTGGGCTATCAGAGTGTTGATGGAACACAGAAATGGCATCGGAATGAATACAACAGTCACCATGCGCACTTTGCTCCACGGGAGTAATGTCTCAAACAGTTTATGCTTTGATCGTTCCTTGGAAGACCAGTAGTAGTTTCCGATGCACATCTGGAGGCATTCTGAAATCTGTGGTCTAACTGAGTATTGATAAAACACGAAAATTGCATCGGGATTAAATACAACAGTCACCATGCGCACTTTCCTCCATGGTAGTCATGCCTCAAACATTCTACACTTTGATCGTTCCCTGGTAGACCAGTAGTAGTTTCCGATGCACATCTGGTTGCATTCTGTAATCTGTGGACTATCAGAGTGTTGATGAAACACAGTAATTGCATCGGTATTGAATACAACAGTCACCATGCGCACTTTCCTCCATGTTAGTAATGTCTCAAACAGTCTACGCTTTGATCGTTCCATGGAAGACCAGTAGTAGTTTCCGATGCACATCTGGTTGCATTCTGTAATCTGTGGACTATCAGAGTGTTGATGAAACACAGTAATTGCATCGGTATTGAATATAACAGTCACCATGCGCACTTTCCTCCATGTTAGTAATGTCTCAAACAGTCCACGCTTTGATCGTTCCATGGAAGACCAGTGGTAGTTTCCAATGCACATCTGGAGGCATTCTGTAATCTGTGGACTATCAGAGTGTTGATGAAGCACAGAAATTGCATCGGGATTGAATACAACAGTCACAATGCGCATTTTCCTCCATGGGAGTAATGTCTGAAACAGTCCACGATTTGATCGTTCCCTGGAAGACCAGTAGTAGTTTCCGATGCACATCTCATGGCATTCTGTAATCTGTGGAGTATCAGAGTGTTGATGAAACACAATAATTGCATCGGGATTGAATACAACAGTCACCATGCGCACTTTCCTAAACAGGAGTAATGTCTCAAACAGTCTACGCTTTGATCGTTCCCTGGAAGACCAGTAGTAGTTTCCAATGCACATCTGGAGGCATTCTGTAATCTGTGGACCATCAGAGTGTTGATGAAACACAGATATTGCATCGGGATTGAATACAACAGTCACCATGAGCACTTTCCTCCACGGGAGTAATGTCTCAAACAGTTTACGCTTTGATCGTTCCCTGGAAGACCAGTAGTAGTTTCCGATGCACATGTGGAGGCATTGCGTAATCCGAGGACTATTAGAGTGTTGATGAAACACAGAAATTGCATCGGGATCGAATACAACAGTCACCATGCGCACTTTCCTCCACAGGAGTAATGTCTCAAACAGTCTACGCTTTGATCGTTCCCTGGAAGACCAGTAGTAGTTTCCAATGCACATCTGGAGGCATTCTGTAATCTGTGGACCATCAGAGTGTTGATGAAAAACAGATATTGCATCGGAATTGAATACTACAGTCACCATGAGCACTTTCCTCCACGGGAGTAATGTCTCAAACAGTTTACGCTTTGATCGTTCCCTGGAAGACCAATAGTAGTTTCCGATGCACATCTGGTTACATTCTGTAATCTGTGGACTATCAGAGTGTTGATGAAATACAGAAATTGCATCGGGATTGAATACAACGGTCACCATGCGCACTTTCCTCCATGGGTGTAATGTCTCAAATAGTCTACGCTTTGATCGTCCCCTGGAAGACCAGTAGTAGTTTCCGATGCACATCTGGATGCATTCTGTAATCTGTGGACCTTCAAACTGTTGATCAAACACAGAAATTGCATCGGGATTGAATACAACAGTCACATTGTGCACTTTCCTCCATGGGAGTAATGTCTCAAACAGTCCACGCTTTGATCGTTCCCTGGAAGACCAGTAGTAGTTTCCGATGCACATCTGGTGACATTCTGTAATCTGTGGACTATCAGAGTGTTGATGGAACACAGAAATTGCATCGTGATTGAATACAACAGTCACCATGCGCACTTTCCTCCAGGGGAGTAATGTCTGAAAGAGTCCACGCTTTGATCGTTGCCTGGAACACCAGTAGTAGTTTCCGATGCACATCTGGTGGCATTCTGTAATCTGTGCACTATCAGAGTGTTGATGAAACACAGAAATTGCATCGGGATTGAATACAACAGTCACCATGCGCACTTTCCTCCAGGGGAGTAATGTCTGAAAGAGTCCACGCTTTGATCGTTGCCTGGAACACCAGTAGTAGTTTCCGATGCACATCTGGTGGCATTCTGTAATCTGTGGACCATCAGAGTGTTGATGAAACACAGATATTGCGTCGGGATTGAATACAACAGTAACAATGAGCACTTTTTCCACGGGAGTAATGTCTCAAACAGTTTACGCTTTGATCGTTCCCTGGAAGACCAGTAGTAGTTTCCGATGCACATCTGGTGACATTCTGTAATCTGTGGACCATCAGAGTGTTGATGAAACACAGATATTGCGTCGGGATTGAATAAAACATTCACCATGAGCACTTTCCTCCATGGGAGTAATGTCTCAAACACTTTACGCTTTGATCGCTCCCTGGAAGACCAGTAGTAGTTTCCGATGCACATCTGGAGGCATTGTGTAATCTGTGGACTATCAGGGTGTTGATAAAACACAGATATTGCATCAGGATCGAATACAACAGTCACCATGCGCACTTTCCTCCACAGGAGTAATGTCTCAAACAGTCTACGCTTTGATCGTTCCCTGGAAGACCAGTAGTAGTTTCCGATGCACATCTGGTGACATTCTGTAATATGTGGACCATCAGAGTGTTGATGAAACACAGATATTGCATCGGAATTGAATACAACAGTAACCATGAGCACTTTCCTCCACGGGGGTAATGTCTCAAACAGTTTACGCTTTGATCGTTCCCTGGAAGACCAGTAGTAGTTTCCAATGCACATCTGGATGCATTCTGTAATCTGTGGACCTTCAAACTGTTGATGAAACACAGAAATTGCATCGGGATTGAATACAACAGTCACCATGCGCACTTTCCTCCACAGGAGTAATGTCTCAAACAGTCTACGCTTTGATCGTTCCCTGGAAGACCAGTAGTAGTTTCCGATGCACATCTGGTGACATTCTGTAATCTGTGGACCATCAGAGTGTTGATGAAACACAGATATTGCATCGGAATTGAATACAACAGTAACCATGAGCACTTTCCTCCACGGGGGTAATGTCTCAAACAGTCCACGCTTTGATCGTTCCCTGGAAGACCAGTAGTAGTTTCCGATGCACATCTGGTGACATTCTGTAATCTGTGGACTATCAGAGTGTTGATGGAACACAGAAATTGCATCGGAATTGAGTACAACAGTAACCATGAGCACTTTCCTCCACGGGGGTAATGTCTCAAACAGTCCACGCTTTGATCGTTCCCTGGAAGACCAGTAGTAGTTTCCGATGCACATCTGGTGACATTCTGTAATCTGTGGACTATCAGAGTGTTGATGGAACACAGAAATTGCATCGGGATTGAATACAGCAGTCACCATGCGCACGTTCCTCCACGTGTGTAATGTCTCAAACAGTCTACTCTTTGATCGTTCCCTGGAAGACCAGTAGTAGTTTCGGATGCACATCTGGTGGCATTCTGTAATCTGTGGACCTTCAAACTGTTGATGAAACACAGAAATTGCATCGGGATTGAATACAACAGTCACCATGCGCACTTTCCTCCACAGGAGTAATGTCTCAAACAGTCTACGCTTTGATCGTTCCCTGGAAGACCAGTAGTAGTTTCCGATGCACATCTGGTGACATTCTGTAATCTGTGGACCATCAGAGTGTTGATGAAACACAGATATTGCATCGGAATTGAATACAACAGTAACCATGAGCACTTTCCTCCACGGGGGTAATGTCTCAAACAGTCCACGCTTTGATCGTTCCCTGGAAGACCAGTAGTAGTTTCCGATGCACATCTGGTGACATTCTGTAATCTGTGGACTATCAGAGTGTTGATGGAACACAGAAATTGCATCGGGATTGAATACAGCAGTCACCATGCGCACTTTCCTCCACGTGTGTAATGTCTCAAACAGTCTACTCTTTGATCGTTCCCTGGAAGACCAGTAGTAGTTTCGGATGCACATCTGGTGGCATTCCTTTATCTGTGGACTATCAGAGTGTTGATGAAACACAGAAATTGCATCGGGATTGAATACGACAGTCACCATGCGCACTTTTCTCCACGAGAGTTATGTCTAAAACTGTCTACGCTTTGATCGTTCCCTGGGAGACCAGTAGTAGTTTTCGATGCACATCTGGTGGCATTCTGTAATCTGTGCAATATCAGAGTGTTGATGAAACACAGAAATTGAATCGGGATTGAATACAACAGTCACCATGCGCACTTTCCTGCAGGGGAGTAATATCTGGAAGAGTCCACGCTTTGATCGTTGCCTGGAAGACCAGTTGTAGTTTCCGATGCACATCTGGTGGCATTCTGTAATCTGTGGACTATCAGAGTGTTGATGAAACACAGAAATTGCATCGGGATCGAATACAACAATCAACATGCGCACTTTACTCCACATGAGTAATGTCTCAAACAGTCTACGCTTTGATCGTTCCCTGGAAGACCAGTAGTAGTTTCCGATGCACATCTGGTGACATTCTGTAATCTGTGGACCATCAGAGTGTTGATGAAACACAGATATTGCATCGGAATTGAATACAACAGTAACCATGAGCACTTTCCTCCACGGGAGTAATGTCTCAAACAGTTTACGCTTTGATCGTTCCCTGGAAGACCAGTAGTAGTTTCCAATGCACATCTGGTGACATTCTGTAATCTGTGGACTATCAGAGTGTTGATGAAATACAGAAATTGCATCGGGATTGAATACAACAGTCACCATGCGCACTTTCCTCCATGGGTGTAATGTCTCAAATAGTCTACGCTTTGATCGTTCCCTGGAAGACCAGTAGTAGTTTCCGATACACATCTGGTGACATTCTGTAATCTGTGGAGTATCAGAGTGTTGATGAAACACAGAAATTGCATCGGGATTGAATACAACAGTCACCATGCGCACTTTCCTCCACAGGAGTAATGTCTCAAACAGTCTACGCTTTGATCGTTCCCTGGAAGACCAGTAGTATTTTCCGATGCACATCTGGATGCATTCTGTAATCTGTGGACCCTCAAACTGTTGATGAAACACAGAAATTGCATTGGGATTGAATACAACAGTCACCATGTGCACTTTCCTCCATGGGAGTAATGCCTCAAACAGTCCACGCTTTGATCGTTCCCTGGGAGACCAGTAGTAGTTTCCGATGCACATCTGGTGACATTCTGTAATCTGTGGACTATCAGAGTGTTGATGGAACACAGAAATTGCATCGGGATTGAATACAGCAGTCACCATGCGCACTTTCCTCCATGGGTGTAATGTCTCAACCAGTCTACTCTTTGATCGTTCCCTGGAAGACCAGTAGTAGTTTCGGATGCACATCTGGTGACATTCCTTTATCTGTGGACCATCAGAGTGTTGATGAAACACAGAAATTGCATCGGGATTGAATACGACAGTCACCATGCGCACTATAATCCAGGGGAGTAATGTCTGAAACAGTCCACGCTTTGATCGTTGCCTGGAAGACCAGAATTAGCTTCCGATGCACATCTGGAGGCAGTCTGTAACCTGTGGACAATCAGAGTGTTGATGGAACACAGAAATTGCATCGGAATGAATACAACAGTCACCATGCGCACTTTGCTCCACGGGAGTAATGTCTCAAACAGTTTATGCTTTGATCGTTCCCTGGAAGACCAGTAGTAGTTTCCGATGCACATCTGGTTGCATTCTGTAATCTGTGGACTATCAGAGTGTTGATGAAACACAGATGTTGCGTCGGGATTCAATACAACAGTCACCATGAGCACTTTCCTCCACGGGAGTAATGTCTCAAACAGTTTACGCTTTGATCGTTCACTGGAAGACCAGTAGTAGTTTCCGATGCACATCTGGTGGCATTCTGTAATCTGTGGAGTATCAGAGTGTTGATGAAACACAGAAATTGCATCGGGATTGAATACAACAGTCACCATGCGCACTTTCCTCCAGGGGAATAATGTCTGACACAGTCCACGATCTGATCGTCCCCTGGAAGACCAGTAGTAATTTCCGATGCACATCTGGTGGCATTCTGTAATCTGTGGACTATCAGAGTGTTGATGAAACACAGAAATTGCATCGGGATCGAATACAGCAGTCACCATGCGCACTTTCCTCCACAGGAGTAATGTCTCAAACAGTCTACGCTTTGATCGTTCCCTGGAAGACCAGTAGTAGTTTCCAATGCACATCTGGAGGCATTCTGTAATCTATGGACCCTCAGAGTGTTGATGAAACACAGATATTGCGTCGGGATTGAATACAACAGTCACCATGAGCACCTTCCTCCACGGGAGTAATGTCTCAAACAGTTTACGCTTTGATCGTTCCCTGGAAGACCAGTAGTAGTTTCCAATGCACATCTGGAGGCATACTGTAATCTGTGGACTATCAGAGTGTTGATGAAATACAGAAATTGCATCGGGATTGAGTACAACAGTCACCATGCGCAATTTCCTCCATGGGTGTAATGTCTCAAATAGTCTACGCTTTGATCGTTCCCTGGAAGACCAGTAGTAGTTTCCGATGCACATCTGGATGCATTCTGTAATCTGTGGAACTTCAAACTGTTGATGAAACACAGAAATTGCATCGGGATTGAATACAACAGTCACCATGTGTACTTTCCTCCATGGGAGTAATGTCTCAAACAGTCCACGCTTTGATCGTTCCCTGGAAGACCAGTAGTAGTTTCCGATGCACATCTGGTGACATTCTGTTATCTGTGGACTATCAGAGTGTTGATGGAACACAGAAATTGCATCGGGATTGAATACAGCAGTCACCATGAGCACTTTCCTCCACGGGTGTAATGTCTCAAACAGTCTACTCTTTGATCGTTCCCTGGAAGACCAGTAGTAGTTTCGGATGCACATCTGGTGACATTCCTTTATCTGTGGACTATCAGTGTGTTGATGAAACACAGAAATTGCATCGGGATTGAATACGACAGTCACCATGCGCACTTTTCTCCACGAGAGTTATGTCTAAAACTGTCTACGCTTTGATCGTTCCCTGGGAGACCAGTAGTAGTTTTCGATGCACATCTGGTGGCATTCTGTAATCTGTGGACCATCAGAGTGTTGATGAAACACAGATATTGCATCGGAATAGAATACAACAGTAACCATGAACACTTTCCTCCACGGGAGTAATGTCTCAAACAGTTTACGATTTGATCGTTCCCTGGAAGACCAGTAGTAGTTTCCGATGCACATCTGGTGTTATTCTGTAATCTGTGGACCATCAGAGTGTTGATGAAATACAGAAATTGCATCGGGATCGAATACAACCGTCACCATGCGCACTTTCCTCCACAGGAGTAATGTCTCAAACAGTCTACGCTTTGATCGTTCCCTGGAAGACCAGTAGTAGTTTCCAATGCACATCTGGAGGTATTCTGTAATCTGTGGACCATCAGAGTGTTGATGAAACACAGATATTGCGTCGGGATTGAATACAAAAGTCACCATGAGCACTTTCCTCCACGGGAGTAATGTCTCAAACAGTTTACGCTTTGATCGTTCCCTGGAAGACCAGTAGTAGTTTCCGATACACATCTGGAGGCATTGTGTAATCTGTGGACTATCAGAGTGTTGATGAAACACAGAAATTGCATCGGGATCGAATTCAACAGTTACCATGCGCACTTTCCTCCACAGGAGTAATGTCTCAAACAGTCTACGCTTTGATCGTTCCCTGGAAAACTAGTATTAGTATCCGTTGCACATCTGGAGGCATTCTGTAATCTGTGGTTTATAAGAGTGTTGATGAAACACAGAAATTGCATCGGGATTGAATACAACAATCACCATGCCCACTTTCCTCCATGGGAGTAATGTCTCAAACATTCTACGCTTTGATCGTTCCCTGGAAGACCAGTAGTAGTTTCCGATGCACATCTGGAGGCAGTCTGTAACCTGTGGACTATCAGAGTGTTGATGGAACACAGATATTGCATCGCAATGAATACAACAGTCACCATGCGCACTTTGCTTCACGGGAGTAATGTCTCAAACATTTTACGCTTTGATCGTTCCCTGGAAGACCAGTAGTAGTTTCCGATGCACTTCTGGTTGCATTCTGTAATCTGTGGACTATCAGAGTGTTGATAAAACACAGTAATTGCATCGGTATTGAATATAACAGTCACCATGCGCACTTCCTCCATGTTAGTAATGTCTCAAACAGTCTACGCTTTGATCGTTCTATGGAAGACCAGTGGTAGTTTCCAATGCACATCTGGAGGCATTCTGTAATCTGTGGACTATCAGAGTGTAGATGAAACACAGAAATTGCATCGGGATTGAATACAACAGTCACAATGCGCATTTTCCTCCATGGGAGTAATGTCTGAAACAGTCCACGCTTTGATCGTTCCCTGGAAGACCAGTAGTAGTTTCCGATGCACATCTGGTGGCATTCTGTAATCTGTGGAGTATCAGAGTGTTGATGAAACACAGAATTTGCATCGGGATTGAATACAACAGTCACCATGCGCACTTTCCTCTAGGGGAGTAATGTCTGAAACAGCCAACGCTCTGTTCGTCCCCTGGAAGAACAGTAGTAATTTCTGATGCACATCTGGTGGCATTCTGTAATCTGTGGACTATCAGTGTGTTGATGAAACACAGAAATCGCATCGATATCGAATACAACAGTCACCATGCGCACTTTCATCCACAGGAGTTATGTCTCAAACAGTCTACGCTTTGATCGTTCCCTGGAAGACCAGTAGTAGTTTCCAATGCACATCTGGAGGCATTCTGTAATCTGTGGACCATCAGAGTGTTGATGAAACACAGATGTTGCGTCGGGATTGAATACAACAGTCACCATGAGCACTTTCCTCCACGGGAGTAATGTCTCAAACAGTTTACGCTTTGATCGTTCACTGGAAGACCAGTAGTAGTTTCCGATGCACATCTGGTGACATTCTGTAATCTGTGGACTATCAGAGTGTTAATGAAACTCAGAAATTGCATCGGGATTGAATACAAAAGTCACCATGTGCACTTTCCTCCATGGGAGTAATGTCTCAAGCAGTCCACGCTTTGATCGTTCCCTGGAAGACCAGTAGTAGTTTCCGATGCACATCTGGTGACATTCTGTAATCTGTGGCCTATCAGAGTGTTGATGGAACACAGAAATTGCATCGGGATTGAATACAGCAGTCACCATGCGCACTTTCCTCCACGGGTGTAATGTCTCAGACAGTCTACTCTTTGATCGTTCCCTGGAAGACCAGTAGTAGTTTCGGATGCACATCTGGTGACAGTCCTTTATCAGTGGACTATGAGACTGTTGATGAAACACAGAAATTGCATCGGGATTGAATACGACAGTCACCATGCGCACTTTTCTCCACGAGAGTTATGTCTAAAACTGTCTACGCTTTGATCGTTCCCTGGGAGACATGTAGTAATTTTCGATGCACATCTGGTGGCATTCTGTAATCTGTGGACTATCAGAGTGTTGATGAAACACAGAAATTGCATCGGGATTGAATACAACAGTCACAGTGCGCACTTTCCTCCAGGGGAGTAATGTCTGAAACAGTCCACGCTTTGATCGTTGCCTGGAAGACCAGTAGTAGTTTCCGATGCACATCTGGTGGCATTCTGTAATCTATGTACTATCAGAGTGTTGATGAAACACAGATATTGCATCGGGATTGAATACAACAGTCACCATGCCCACTTTCCTCCATCTGAGTAATGTCTCAAACATTCTACGCTTTGATAGTTCCCTGGAAGACCAGTAATAGTTTCCAATGCACATCTGGAGGCATTCCGTAATCTGTCGACTATCAGAGTTTTGATGAAACACAGAAATTGCATCGGGAGTGAATACAACAGTCACCATGAGCACTTTCCTCCATGGGAGTAATGTCTCAAACAGTCTACGCTTTGATCGTTCCCTGGAAGACCAGTAGTAGTTTCCGATGCACATCTGGAGGCATTCTGAAATCTGTGGTCTAACTGAGTGTTGATGAAACACAGAAATTGCATCGGGATTGAATACAACAGTCACCATGCGCACTTTCCTCCATGGTAGTCATGTCTCAAACAGTATACGCTTTGATCGTTCCCTGGAAGACCAGAAGTAGCTTCCGATGCACATCTGGAGGCATTCTGTTACCTGTGGACATCAGAGTGTTGATGGAACACAGAAATTGCATCGGATTTAATACAGCAGTCACAATGCGCACTTTGCTCCACGGGAGTAATGTCTCAAACAGTTTACGCTTTGATTGTCCCCTGGAAGACCAGTAGTAGTTTCGGATGCACATCTGGTGACAGTCCTTTATCAGTGGACTATGAGAGTGTTGATGAAACACAGAAATTGCATCGGGATTGAATACGACAGTCACCATGCGCACTTTTCTCCACGAGAGTTATGTCTAAAACTGTCTACGCTTTGATCGTTCCCTGGGAGACAAGTAGTAATTTTCGATGCACATCTGGTGGCATTCTGTAATCTGTGGACTATCAGAGTGTTGATGAAACACAGAAATTGCATCGGGATTGAATACAACAGTCACAATGCGCACTTTCCTCCAGGGGAGTAATGTCTGAAACAGTCCACGCTTTGATCGTTGCCTGGAAGACCAGTAGTAGTTTCCGATGCACATCTGGTGGCATTCTGTAATCTATGTACTATCAGAGTGTTGATGAAACACAGATATTGCATCGGGATTGAATACAACAGTCACCATGCCCCCTTTCCTCCATCTGAGTAATGTCTCAAACATTCTACGCTTTGATAGTTCCCTGGAAGACCAGTAGTAGTTTCCAATGCACATCTGGAGGCATTCTGTAATCAGTGGACCATCAGAGTTTTGATGAAACACAGAAATTGCATCGGGAGTGAATACAACAGTCACCATGAGCACTTTCCTCCATGGGAGTAATGTCTCAAACAGTCTACGCTTTGATCGTTCCCTGGAAGACCAGTAGTAGTTTCCGATGCACATCTGGAGGCATTCTGAAATCTGTGGTCTAACTGAGTGTTGATGAAACACAGAAATTGCATCGGGATTGAATACAACAGTCACCATGCGCACATTCCTCCATGGTAGTCATGTCTCAAACAGTATACGCTTTGATCGTTCCCTGGAAGACCAGAAGTAGCTTCCGATGCACATCTGGAGGCATTCTGTTACCTGTGGACCATCGGAGTGTTGATGGAACACAGAAATTGCATCGGATTTAATACAGCAGTCACAATGCGCACTTTGCTCCGCGGGAGTAATGTCTCAAACAGTTTACGCTTTGATTGTTCCCTGGAAGACCAGTAGTAGTTTCCGATGCACATCTGGTTGCATTCTGTAATCTGTGGACTATCAGAGTGTTGATGAAACACAGTAATTGCATCGGTATTGAATACAACAATCACCATGCGCACTTTCCTCCTTGTTAGTAATGTCTCAAACCGTCTACGCTTTGATCGTTCCATGGTAGACCAGTAGTAGTTTCCGATGCACATCTGGTGGCATTCTGTAATCTATGGACTATCAGAGTGTTGATGAAACACAGAAATTGCATCGGGATTGAATACAACAGTCAACATGCGCACTTTCCTCCAGGGGCGTAATGTCTGAAACAGTCCAAGCTCTGATCGTCCCCTGGAAGACCAGTAGTAGTTTCCGTGCACATCTGGTGGCATTCTGTAATCTGTGGACTATCAGAGTGTTGATGAAACACAGAAGTTGCATCGGGATCGAATACAACAGTCACCATGCGCACTTTCCTCCACAGGAGTAATGTCTCAAACAGTCTACGCTTTGACCGTTCCCTGGAAGACCAGTAGTAGTTTCCGATGCACATCTGGAGGCATTCTGAAATCTGTGGTCTAACTGAGTGTTGATGAAACACGAAAATTGCAATGGGATTAAATACAAGTCACCATGCGCACTTTCCTCCATGGTAGTAATGTCTCAAACATTCTACGCTTTTATCGTTCCCTGGAAGACCAGTAGTAGTTTCCGATGCACATCTGGATGCATTCTGTAATCTGTGGAACTTCAAACTGTTGATGAAACACAGAAATTGCATCGGGATTGAATACAACAGTCACCATGTGCACTTTCCTCCATGGGAGTAATGTCTCAAACAGTCCACGCTTTGATCGTTCCCTGGAAGACCAGTAGTAGTTTCCGATGCACATCTGGTGACATTCTGTTATCTGTGGACTATCAGAGTGTTGATGGAACACAGAAATTGCATCGGGATTGAATACAGCAGTCACCATGCGCACTTTCCTCCACGGGTGTAATGTCTCAAACAGTCTACTCTTTGATCGTTCCCTGGAAGACCAGTAGTAGTTTCGGATGCACATCTGGTGACATTCCTTTATCTGTGGACTATCAGAGTTTTGATCAAACACAGAAATTGCATCGGGATTGAATACGACAGTCACCATGCGCACTTTTCTCCACGAGAGTTATGTCTAAAACTGTCTACGCTTTGATCGTTCCCTGGGAGACCAGTAGTAGTTTTCGATGCACATCTGGTGGCATTCTGTAATCTGTGGACCATCAGAGTGTTGATGAAACACAGATATTGCATCGGAATAGAATACAACAGTAACCATGAGCACTTTCCTCCACGGGAGTAATGTCTCAAACAGTTTACGATTTGATCGTTCCCTGGAAGACCAGTAGTAGTTTCCGATGCACATCTGGTGTTATTCTGCAATCTGTGGACCATCAGAGTGTTGGTGAAATACAGAAATTGCATCGGGATCGAATACAACCGTCACCATGCGCACTTTCCTCCACAGGAGTAATGTCTCAAACAGTCTACGCTTTGATCGTTCCCTGGAAGACCAGTAGTAGTTTCCAATGCACATCTGGAGGTATTCTGTAATCTGCGGACCATCAGAGTGTTGATGAAACACAGATATTGCGTCGGGATTGAATACAAAAGTCACCATGAGCACTTTCCTCCACGGGAGTAATGTCTCAAACAGTTTACGCTTTGATCGTTCCCTGGAAGACCAGTAGTAGTTTCCGATACACATCTGGAGGCATTGTGTAATCTGTGGACTATCAGAGTGTTGATGAAACACAGAAATTGCATCGGGATCGAATTCAACAGTTACCATGCGCACTTTCCTCCACAGGAGTAATGTCTCAAACAGTCTACGCTTTGATCGTTCCCTGGAAAACTAGTATTAGTATCCGTTGCACATCTGGAGGCATTCTGTAATCTGTGGTTTATCAGAGTGTTGATGAAACACAGAAATTGCATCGGGATTGAATACAACAATCACCATGCCCACTTTCCTCCATGGGAGTAATGTCTCAAACATTCTACGCTTTGATCGTTCCCTGGAAGACCAGTAGTAGTTTCCGATGCACATCTGGAGGCAGTCTGTAACCTGTGGACTATCAGAGTGTTGATGGAACACAGATATTGCATCGCAATGAATACAACAGTCACCATGCGCACTTTGCTTCACGGGAGTAATGTCTCAAACATTTTACGCTTTGATCGTTCCCTGGAAGACCAGTAGTAGTTTCCGATGCACATCTGGTTGCATTCTGTAATCTGTGGACTATCAGAGTGTTGATGAAACACAGTAATTGCATCGGTATTGAATATAACAGTCACCATGCGCACTTCCTCCATGTTAGTAATGTCTCAAACAGTCTACGCTTTGATCGTTCTATGGAAGACCAGTGGTAGTTTCCAATGCACATCTGGAGGCATTCTGTAATCTGTGGACTATCAGAGTGTAGATGAAACACAGAAATTGCATCGGGATTGAATACAACAGTCACAATGCGCATTTTCCTCCATGGGAGTAATGTCTGAAACAGTCCACGCTTTGATCGTTCCCTGGAAGACCAGTAGTAGTTTCCGATGCACATCTGGTGGCATTCTGTAATCTGTGGAGTATCAGAGTGTTGATGAAACACAGAATTTGCATCGGGATTGAATACAACAGTCACCATGCGCACTTTCCTCTAGGGGAGTAATGTCTGAAACTGCCAACGCTCTGATCGTCCCCTGGAAGAACAGTAGTAATTTCTGATGCACATCTGGTGGCATTCTGTAATCTGTGGACTATCAGTGTGTTGATGAAACACAGAAATTGCATCGATATCGAATACAACAGTCACCATGCGCACTTTCATCCACAGGAGTTATGTCTCAAACAGTCTACGCTTTGATCGTTCCCTGGAAGACCAGTAGTAGTTTCCAATGCACATCTGGAGGCATTCTGTAATCTGTGGACCATCAGAGTGTTGATGAAACACAGATGTTGCGTCGGGATTGAATACAACAGTCACCATGAGCACTTTCCTCCACGGGAGTAATGTCTCAAACAGTTTACGCTTTGATCGTTCACTGGAAGACCAGTAGTAGTTTCCGATGCACATCTGGTGACATTCTGTAATCTGTGGACTATCAGAGTGTTAATGAAACTCAGAAATTGCATCGGGATTGAATACAAAAGTCACCATGTGCACTTTCCTCCATGGGAGTAATGTCTCAAGCAGTCCACGCTTTGATCGTTCCCTGGAAGACCAGTAGTAGTTTCCGATGCACATCTGGTGACATTCTGTAATCTGTGGCCTATCAGAGTGTTGATGGAACACAGAAATTGCATCGGGATTGAATACAGCAGTCACCATGCGCACTTTCCTCCACGGGTGTAATGTCTCAGACAGTCTACTCTTTGATCGTTCCCTGGAAGACCAGCAGTAGTTTCGGATGCACATCTGGTGACAGTTCTTTATCAGTGGACTATGAGACTGTTGATGAAACACAGAAATTGCATCGGGATTGAATACGACAGTCACCATGCGCACTTTTCTCCACGAGAGTTATGTCTAACACTGTCTACGCTTTGATCGTCCCCTGGGAGACATGTAGTAATTTTCGATGCACATCTGGTGGCATTCTGTAATCTGTGGACTATCAGAGTGTTGATGAAACACAGAAATTGCATCGGGATTGAATACAACAGTCACCATGCCCACTTTCCTCCATCTGAGTAATGTCTCAAACATTCTACGCTTTGATAGTTCCCTGGAAGACCAGTAATAGTTTCCAATGCACAACTGGAGGCATTCCGTAATCTGTCGACCATCTGAGTTTTGATGAAACACAGAAATTGCATCGGGATTGAATACAACAGTCACCATGAGCACTTTCCTCCATGGGAGTAATGTCTCAAACAGTCTACGCTTTGATCGTTCCCTGGAAGACCAGTAGTAGTTTCCGATGCACATCTGGAGGCATTCTGAAATCTGTGGTCTAACTGAGTGTTGATGAAACACAGAAATTGCATCGGGATTGAATACAACAGTCACCATGCGCACTTTCCTCCATGGTAGTCATGTCTCATACAGTATACGCTTTGATCGTTCCCTGGAAGATCAGTAGTAGTTTCCGATGCACATCTGGTGGCATTCTGTAATCTATGGACTATCAGAGTGTTGATGAAACACAGAAATTGCATCGGGATTGAATACAACAGTCAACATGCGCACTTTCCTCCAGGGGCGTAATGTCTGAAACAGTCCACGCTCTGATCGTCCCCTGGAAGACCAGTAGTAGTTTCCGTGCACATCTGGTGGCATTCTGTAATCTGTGGACTATCAGAGTGTTGATGAAACACAGAAGTTGCATCGGGATCGAATACAACAGTCACCATGCGCACTTTCCTCCACAGGAGTAATGTCTCAAACAGTCTACGCTTTGACCGTTCCCTGGAAGACCAGTAGTAGTTTCCAATGCACATCTGGAGGCATTCTGTAATCTGTGGACCATCAGAGTGTTGATGAAACACAGATATTGCATCGGGATTGAATACAACAGTCACTATGCGCACTTTCCTCCATGGGACTAATGTCTCAAACAGTCTACGCTTTGATCGTTCCCTGGAAGACCAGTAGTAGTTTCCGATGCACATCTGGAGGCATTCTGAAATCTGTGGTCTAACTGAGTGTTGATGAAACACGAAAATTGCAATGGGATTAAATACAAGTCACCATGCGCACTTTCCTCCATGGTAGTAATGTCTCAAACATTCTACGCTTTTATCGTTCCCTGGAAGACCAGTAGTAGTTTCCGATGCACACCTGGTTGCATTCTGTAATCTGTGGACTATCAGAGTGTTGATGAAACACAGAAATTGCATCGGTATTGAATACAACAGTCACCATGCGCACTTTCCTTCATGTTAAGTAATGTCTCAAACCATCTACGCTTTGATCGTTCCATGGAAGACCAGTAGTAGTTTCCGATGCACATCTGGTGGCATTCTGTAATCTATGGACTATCAGAGTGTTGATGAAACACAGAAATTGCATCGGGATTGAATACAACAGTCACCATGCGCACTTTCCTCCAGGGGCGTAATGTCTGAAACAGTCCACGTTCTGATCGTCCCCTGGAAGACCAGTAGTAGTTTCCGATGCACATCTGGTGGCATTCTGTAATCTGTGGACTATCAGAGTGTTGATGAAACACAGAAGTTCCATCGGGATCGAATACAACAGTCACCGTGCGCACTTTCATCCACAGGAGTATTGTCTCAAACAGTCTACGCTTTGATCGTTCCCTGGAAGACCAGTAGTAGTTTCCAATGCACATCTGGAGGCATTCTGTAATCTGTGGACCATCAGAGTGTTGATGAAACACAGATATTGCATCGGGATTGATTACAACAATCACCATGAGCACTTTCCTCCACGGGAGTAACATCTCACACGGTGTACGCTTTGATCGTTCCCTGGAAGACCAGTAGTAGTTTCCGATGCACGTCTGGTGGCATTCTGTAACCTGTGGACTATCAGAGTGTTAATGAAACACAGAAATTGCATCGGGATTGAATACCACAGTCACTATGCGCACTTTCCTCCATGGGAGTAATGTCTCAAACAGTCTACGCTTTGATCGTTCCCTGGAAGACCAGTAGTAGTTTCCGATGCACATCTGGAGGCATTCTGAAATCTGTGGTCTAACTGAGTGTTGATAAAACACGAAAATTGCATTGGGATTAAATACAACAGTCACCATGCGCACTTTCCTCCATGGTAGTCATGTCTCAAGCATTCTACGCTTTGATCGTTCCCTGGAAGACCAGTAGTAGTTTCCGATGAACATCTGGTTGCATTCTGTAATCTGTGGACTATCAGAGTGTTGACGAAACACAGTAATTGCATCGGTATAGAATACAACAGTCACCATGCGCACTTTCCTCCATGTTAGTAATGTCTCAAACAGTCAACGCTTTGATCGTTCCATGAGATACCAGTGGTAGTTTCCAATGCACATCTCGAGGCTTTCTGTAATCTGTGGACAATCAGAGTGTTGATGAAACACAGAAATTGCATCGGGATTGAATACAACAGTCACAATGCGCACTTTCCTCCAGGGGAGTAATGTCTGAAACAGTCCACGCTCTGATCGTCCCCTGGAAGACCAGTAGTAGTTTCCGATGCACATCTGGTGGCATTCTGTAATCTGTGGACTATCAGAGTGTTGATGAAACACAGATATTGCATCGGGATCGAATACAACAGTCACCATGCGCACTTACCTCGGCAGGAGTAATGTCTCAAACAGTCTACGCTTTGATCGTTCCCTGGAAGACCAGTAGTAGTTTCCAATGCACATCTGGAGGCATTCTGTAATCTGTCGACCATCAGAGTGTTGATGAAACACAGATATTGCATCGGGATTGAATACAACAGTCACCATGAGCACTTTGTTCCACAGGAGTAATGTCTCAAACAGTCTACGCTTTGATCGTTCCCTGGAAGACCAGTAGTAGTTTCCGATGCTCATCTGGTTGCATTCTGTAATCTGTGTACTATCAGAGTGTTGATGAAACACAGAAATTGCATCGGGATTGAATACAACAGTCACCATGTGCTGTTTCATCCACGGGAGTAACGTCTCACACGGTCTACGCTTTGATCGTTCCCTGGAAGACCAGTAGTAGTTTCCGATGCACGTCTGGTGGCATTCTGTAGCCTGTGGACTATCAGAGTGTTGATGAAACACAGAAATTGCACCGGGATTGAAGACAACAGTCACCATGCGCACTTTCCTCCATGGGAGTAATGTCTCAAACAGTCTACGCTTTGATCGTTCCCTGGAGGACCAGTGGTAGTTTCCAATGCACATCTGGAGGCATTCTGTAATCTGTGGACTATCAGAGTGTTGATGAAACACAGAAATTGCATCGGGATCGAATACAACAGTCACCATGCGCACTTTCCTCCACAGGAGTAATGTCTCAAACACTGTACGCTTTGATCGTTCCCTGGAAGACCAGTAGTGGTTTCCAATGGGCATCTGGAGGCATTCTGTAATCTGTGGACCATCAGAGTGTTGATGTTACACAGATATTGCATCGGGATTGAATACAACAATCACCATGCGCACTTTCCTCCATGGGAGTAATGTCTCAAACAGTTTACGCTTTGATCGTTCCCTGGAAGACCAGTAGTAGTTTCCGATGCACATCTGGTTGCATTCTGTAATCTGTGGACTATCAGAGTGTTGATGAAACACAGAAATTGCATCGGGATTGAATACAACAGTCACCATGAGCACTTTCCTCCATGGGAGTAATGTCTCAAACAGTCTACGCTTTGATCGTTCCCTGGAAGACCAGTAGTAGTTTCCGATGCACATCTGGAGGCATTCTGAAATCTGTGGTCTAACTGAGTGTTGATGAAACACAGAAATTGCATCGGGATTGAATACAAAAGTCACCATGCGCACTTTCCTCCATGGTAGTCATGTTTCAAACAGTATACGCTTTGATCGTTCCCTGGAAGACCAGAAGTAGCTTCCGATGCACATCTGGAGGCATTCTGTTACCTGTGGACCATCAGAGTGTTGATGGAACACAGAAATTGCATCGGATTTAATACAGCAGTCACAATGCGCAGTTTGCTCCACGGGAGTAATGTCTCAGTTTACGCTTTGATTGTTCCCTGGAATACCAGTAGTAGTTTCCGATGCACATCTGGTTGCATTCTGTAATCTGTGGACTATCAGAGTGTTGATGAAACACAGTAATTGCATCGGTATTGAATACAACAGTCACCATACGCACTTTCCTCCATGTTAGTAATGTCTCAAACCGTCTACGCTTTGATCGTTCCATGGAAGACCAGTAGTAGTTTCCGATGCACATCTGGTGGCATTCTGTAATCTATGGACTATCAGAGTGTTGATGAAACACAGAAATTGCATCGGGATTGAATACAACAGTCACCATGCGAACTTTCCTCCAGGGGCGTAATGTCTGAAACAGTCCACGCTCTGATCGTCTCCTGGAAGACCAGTAGTAGTTTCCGATTCACATCTGGTGGCATTCTGTAATCTGTGGACTATCAGAGTGTAGATGAAACACAGAAGTTGCATCGGGATCGAATACAACAGTCACCATGCGCACTTTCCTCCACAGGAGTAATGTCTCAAACAGTCTACGCTTTGATCGTTCCCTGGAAGACCAGTAGTAGTTTCCAATGCACATCTGGAGGCATTCTGTAATCTGTGGACCATCAGAGTGTTGATGAAACACAGATATTGCATCGGGATTCAATACAACAGTCACCATGAGCACTTTCCTCAACGGGAGTAATGTCTCAAACAGTTTACGCTTTGATCGTTCCCTGGAAGACCAGTAGTAGTTTCCGATGCTAATCTGGTTGCATTCTGTAATCTGTGGACTATCAGAGTGTTGATGAAACACAGAAACTGCATCGGGATTTAATACAACAGTCACCATGTGCACTTTCCTCCACGGGAGTAACATCTCACACGGTGTACGCTTTGATCGTTCCCTGGAAGACCAGTAGTAGTTTCCGATGCACGTCTGGTGGCATTCTGTAACCTGTGGACTATCAGAGTGTTAATGAAACACAGAAATTGCATCGGGATTGAATACAACAGTCACTATGCGCACTTTCCTCCATGGGAGTAATGTCTCAAACAGTCTACGCTTTGATCGTTCCCTGGAAGACCAGTAGTAGTTTCCGATGCACATCTGGTTGCATTCTGTAATCTGTGTACTATCAGAGTGTTGATGAAACACAGAAATTGCATCGGGATTGAATACAACAGTCACCATGTGCTGTTTCCTCCACGGGAGTAACGTCTCATACGGTCTACTCTTTGATCGTTCCCTGGAAGACCAGTAGTAGTTTCCGATGCACGTCTGGTGGCATTCTGTAGCCTGTGGACTATCAGAGTGTTGATGAAACACAGAAATTGCACCGGGATTGAATACAACAGTCAATATGCGCACTTTCCTCCATGGGAGTAATGTCTCAAAGAGTCTATGCTTTGATCGTTTCCTGGAGGGCAAGTGGTAGTTTCCAATGCACATCTGGAGGCATTCTGTAATCTGTGGACTATCAGAGTGTTGATGAAACACAGAAATTGCGTCGGGATCGAATACAACACTTACGATGCGCACATTCCTCCACAGGAGTAATGTCTCAAACAGTGTACGCTTTGATCGTTCCCTGGAAGACCAGTAGTAGTTTCCGATGCACATCTGGAGGCATTCTGAAATCTGTGGTCTAACTGAGTGTTGATGAAACACAGAAATTGCGTCGGGATCGAATACAACACTCACGATGCGCACTTTCCTCCACAGGAGTAATGTCTCAAACAGTATACGCTTTGATCGTTCCCTGGAAGACCAGAAGTAGCTTCCGATGCACATCTGGAGGCATTCTGTTACCTGTGGACCATCAGAGTGTTGATGGAACACAGAAATTGCATCGGATTTAATACAGCAGTCACAATGCGCACTTTGCTCCACGGGAGTAATGTCTCAAACAGTTTACGCTTTGATTGTTCCCTGGAACACCAGTAGTAGTTTCCATTGCACATCTGGTTGCATTCTATAATCTGTGGACTATCAGAGTGTTGATGAAACACAGTAATTGCATCGGTATTGAATACAACAGTCACCATGCGCACTTTCCTCCATGTTAGTAATGTCTCAAACCGTTTACGCTTTGATCGTTCCATGGAAGACCAGTAGAAGTTTCCGATGCACATCTGGTGGCATTCTGTAATCTATGGACTATCAGAGTGTTGATGAAACACATAAATTGCATTGGGATTGAACACAACAGTCACCATGCGAACTTTCCTCCAGGGGCGTAATGTCTGAAACTGTCCACGCTCTGATCGTCCCCTGGAAGACCAGTAGTAGTTTCCGATGCACATCTGGTGGCATTCTGTAAACTGTGGACTATCAGAGTGTTGATGAAACACAGAAGTTGCATCGGGATCGAATACAACAGTCATATGCGCACTTTCCTCCACAGGAGTAATGTCTCAAACAGTCTACGCTTTGATCGTTCCCTGGAAGACCAGTAGTAGTCTCCAATGCACATCTGGAGGCATTCTGTAATCTGTGGACCATCAGAGTGTTGATGAAACACAGATATTGCATCGGGATTGAATACAACAGTCACTATGCGCACTTTCCTCCATGGGAGTCATGTCTCAAACAGTCTACGCTTTGATCGTTCCCTGGAAGACCAGTAGTAGGTTCCGATGCACATCTGGAGGCATTCTGAAATCTGTGGTCTAACTGAGTGTTGATAAAACACGAAAATTGCATCGGGATTAAATACAACCGTCACCATGCGCACTTTCCTCCATGGTAGTCATGTCTCAAACATTCTACGCTTTGATCGTTCCCTGGAAGACCAGTAGTAGTTTCCGATGCACATCTGGTTGCTTTCTGTAATCTGTGGACTATCAGAGTGTTGACGAAACACAGTAATTGCATCGGTATTGAATACAACAGTCACCATGCGCACTTTCCTCCATGTTAGTAATGTCTCAAACAGTGTACGCTTTGATCGTTCCATGGGAGACCAGTGGTAGTTTCCAATGCACATCTGGAGGCTTTCTGTAATCTGTGGACTATCAGAGTGTTGATGAAACACAGAAATTGCATCGGGATTGAATACGACAGTCACCATGCGCACTTTTTTCCACGGGAGGTATGTCTCAAACTGTCTACGCTTTGATCTTTCCCTGGGAGACCAGTAGTAGTTTCCGATGCACATCTGGTTGCATTCTGTAATCTGTGGACTATCAGAGTGTTGATGAAACACAGAAATTGCATCGGGATTGAATACAAAAGTCACCATGCGCACTTTCCTCCATGGTAGTCATGTCTCAAACAGTATACGCTTTGATCGTTCCCTGGAAGACCAGAAGTAGCTTCCGATGCACATCTGGAGGCATTCTGTTACCTGTGGACCATCAGAGTGTTGATGGAACACAGAAATTGCATCGGATTTAATACAGCAGTCACAATGCGCACTTTGCTCCACGGGAGTAATGTCTCAAACTGTTTACGCTTTGATTGTTCCCTGGAATACCAGTAGTAGTTTCCGATGCACATCTGGTTGCATTCTGTAATCTGTGGACTATCAGAGTGTTGATGAAACACAGTAATTGCATCGGTATTGAATACAACAGTCACCATACGCACTTTCCTCCATGTTAGTAATGTCTCAAACCGTCTACGCTTTGATCGTTCCATGGAAGACCAGTAGTAGTTTCCGATGCACATCTGGTGGCATTCTGTAATCTATGGACTATCAGAGTGTTGATGAAACACAGAAATTGCATCGGGATTGAATGCAACAGTCACCATGCGAACTTTCCTCCAGGGGCGTATTGTCTGAAACAGTCCACGCTCTGATCGTCTCCTGGAAGACCAGTAGTAGTTTCCGATGCACATCTGGTGGCATTCTGTAATCTGTGGACTATCAGAGTGTAGATGAATCACAGAAGTTGCATCGGGATCGAATACAACAGTCACCATGCGCACTTTCCTCCACAGGAGTAATGTCTCAAACAGTCTACGCTTTGATCGTTCCCTGGAAGACCAGTAGTAGTTTCCAATGCACATCTGGAGGCATTCTGTAATCTGTGGACCATCAGAGTGTTGATGAAACACAGATATTGCATCGGGATTGAATACAACAGTCACCATGAGCACTTTCCTCCACGGGAGTAATGTCTCAAACAGTTTACGCTTTGATCGTTCCCTGGAAGACCAGTAGTAGATTCCGATGCACATCTGGTTGCATTCTGTAATCTGTGGACTATCAGAGTGTTGATGAAACACAGAAACTGCATCGGGATTTAATACAACAGTCACCATGTGCTCTTTCCTCCACGGGAGTAACATCTCACACGGTGTACGCTTTGATAGTTCCCTGGAAGACCAGTAGTAGTTTCCGATGCACGTCTGGTGGCATTCTGTAACCTGTGGACTATCAGAGTGTTAATGAAACACAGAAATTGCATCGGGATTTAATACAACAGTCACTATGCGCACTTTCCTCCATGGGAGTAATGTCTCAAACAGGCTACGCTTTGATCGTTCCCTGGAAGACCAGTAGTAGTTTCCGATGCACATCTGGAGGCATTCTGAAATCTGTGGTCTAACTGAGTGTTGATAAAACACGAAAATTGCATCGGGATTAAATACAACAGTCACCATGCGCACTTTCCTCCATGGTAGTCATGTCTCAAACATTCTACACTTTGATCGTTCCCTGGTAGACCAGTAGTAGTTTCCGATGCACATCTGGTTGCATTCTGTAATCTGTGGACTATCAGAGTGTTGACGAAACACAGTAATTGCATCGGTATTGAATACAACAGTCACCATGCTCACTTTCCTCCATGTTAGTAATGTCTCAAACAGTGTACGCTTTGATCGTTCCATGGGAGACCAGTGGTAGTTTCCAATGCAAATCTGGAGGCTTTCTGTAATCTGTGGACTATCAGAGTGTTGATGAAACACAGAAATTGCATCGGGATTGAATACAACAGTCACAATGCGCACTTTCTTCCAGGGAAGTAATGTCTGAAACAGTCCACGCTCTGATCGTCCCCTGGAAGACCAGTAGTAGTTTCCGATGCACATCTGGTGGCATTCTGTAATCTGTGGACTATCAGAGTGTTGATGAAACACAGAAATTGCATCGGGATCGAATACAACAGTCACCATGCGCACTTTCCTCGGCAGGAGTAATGTCTCATACAGTCTACGCTTTGATCGTTCCCCGGAAGACCAGTAGTAGTTTCTAATGCACATCTGGAGGCATTCTGTAATCTGTCGACCATCAGAGTGTTGATGAAACACAGATATTTCATCGGGATTGAATACAACAGTCACCATGAGCACTTTGCTCCACGGGAGTAATGTCTCAAACAGTCTACGCTTTGATCGTTCCCTGGAAGACCAGTAGTAGTTTCCGATGCACATCTGGTTGCATTCTGTAATCTGTGGACTATCAGAGTGTTGACGAAACACAGTAATTGCATCGGTATTGAATACAACAGTCACCATGCGCACTTTCCTCCATGGGAGTAATGTCTCAAACAGTCTACGCTTTGATCGTTCCCTGGAGGGCAAGTGGTAGTTTCCAATGCACATCTGGAGGCATTCTGTAATCTTTGGACTATCAGAGTGTTGATGAAACACAGAAATTGCGTCGCGATCGAATACAACAGTCACGATGCGCACTTTCCTCCACAGGAGTAATGTCTCAAACAGTGTACGCTTTGATCGTTCCCTGGAAGACCAGTAGTAGTTTCCGATGCACATCTGGAGGCATTCTGAAATCTGTGGTCTAACTGAGTGTTGATGAAACACAGAAATTGCATCGGGATTGAATACAACAGTCACCATGCGCACTTTCCTCCATGGTAGTCATGTCTCAAACAGTATACGCTTTGATCGTTCCCTGGAAGACCAGAAGTAGCTTCCGATGCACATCTGGAGGCATTCTGTTACCTGTGGACCATCAGAGTGTTGATGGAACACAGAAATTGCATCGGATTTAATACAGCAGTCACAATGCGCACTTTGCTCCACGGGAGTAATGTCTCAAACAGTTTACGCTTTGATTGTTCCCTGGAAGACCAGTAGTAGTTTCCATTGCACATCTGGTTGCATTCTGTAATCTGTGGACTATCAGAGTGTTGATGAAACACAGTAATTGCATCGGTATTGAATACAACAGTCACCATGCGCACTTTCCTCCATGTTAGTAATGTCTCAAACCGTCTACGCTTTGATCGTTCCATGGAAGACAAGTAGTAGTTCCCGATGCACATCTGGTGGCATTCTGTAATCTATGGACTATCAGAGTGTTGATGAAACACATAAATTGCATTGGGATTGAATACAACAGTCACCATGCGAACTTTCCTCCAGGGGCGTAATGTCTGAAACTGTCCACGCTCTGATCGTCCCCTGGAAGACCAGTAGTAGTTTCCGATGCACATCTGGTGGCATTCTGTAATCTGTGGACTATCAGAGTGTTGATGAAACACAGAAGTTGCATCGGGATCGAATACAACAGTCACCATGCGCACTTTCCTCCACAGGAGTAATGTCTCAAACAGTGTACGCTTTGATCGTTCCCTGGAAGACCAGTAGTAGTTTCCAATGCACATCTGGAGGCATTCTGTAATCTGTGGACCATCAGAGTGTTGATGAAACACAGATATTGCATCGGGATTGAATACAACAGTCACTATGCGCACTTTCCTCCATGGGAGTAATGTCTCAAACAGTCTACGCTTTGATCGTTCCCTGGAAGACCAGTAGTAGTTTCCGATGCACATCTGGAGGCATTCTGAAATCTGTGGTCTAACTGAGTGTTGATAAAACACGAAAATTGCATCGGGATTAAATACAACCGTCACCATGCGCACTTTCCTCCATGGTAGTCATGTCTCAAACATTCTACGCTTTGATCGTTCCCTGGAAGACCAGTAGTAGTTTCCCATGCACATCTGGTTGCATTCTGTAATCTATGGACTATCAGAGTGTTGATGAAACACAGAAATTGCATCGGGATTGAATACAACAGTCACCATGCGAACTTTCCTCCAGGGGCGTAATGTCTGAAACAGTCCACGCTCTGATCGTCTCCTGGAAGACCAGTAGTAGTTTCCGATGCACATCTGGTGGCATTCTGTAATCTGTGGACTATCAGAGTGTAGATGAAACACAGAAGTTGCATCGGGATCGAATACAACAGTCACCATGCGCACTTTCCTCCACAGGAGTAATGTCTCAAACAGTCTACGCTTTGATCGTTCCCTGGAAGACCAGTAGTAGTTTCCAATGCACATCTGGAGGCATTCTGTAATCTGTGGACCATCAGAGTGTTGATGAAACACAGATATTGCATCGGGATTGAATACAACAGTCACCATGAGCACTTTCCTCCACGGGAGTAATGTCTCAAACAGTTTACGCTTTGATCGTTCCCTGGAAGACCAGTAGTAGATTCCGATGCACATCTGGTTGCATTCTGTAATCTGTGGACTATCAGAGTGTTGATGAAACACAGAAACTGCATCGGGATTTAATACAACAGTCCCCATGTGCTCTTTCCTCCACGGGAGTAACATCTCACACGGTGTACGCTTTGATAGTTCCCTGGAAGACCAGTAGTAGTTTCCGATGCACGTCTGGTGGCATTCTGTAACCTGTGGACTATCAGAGTGTTAATGAAACACAGAAATTGCATCGGGATTTAATACAACAGTCACTATGCGCACTTTCCTCCATGGGAGTAATGTCTCAAACAGTCTACGCTTTGATCGTTCCCTGGAAGACCAGTAGTAGTTTCCGATGCACATCTGGAGGCATTCTGAAATCTGTGGTCTAACTGAGTATTGATAAAACACGAAAATTGCATCGGGATTAAATACAACAGTCACCATGCGCACTTTCCTCCATGGTAGTCATGTCTCAAACATTCTACACTTTGATCGTTCCCTGGTAGACCAGTAGTAGTTTCCGATGCACATCTGGTTGCATTCTGTAATCTGTGGACTATCAGAGTGTTGACGAAACACAGTAATTGCATCGGTATTGAATACAACAGTCACCATGCGCACTTTCCTCCATGTTAGTAATGTCTCAAACAGTGTACGCTTTGATCGTTCCATGGGAGACCAGTGGTAGTTTCCAATGCACATCTGGAGGCTTTCTGTAATCTGTGGACTATCAGAGTGTTGATGAAACACAGAAATTGCATCGGGATTGAATGCAACAGTCACAATGCGCACTTTCTTCCAGGGAAGTAATGTCTGAAACAGTCCACGCTCTGATCGTCCCCTGGAAGACCAGTAGTAGTTTCCGATGCACATCTGGTGGCATTCTGTAATCTGTGGACTATCAGAGTGTTGATGAAACACAGAAATTGCATCGGGATCGAATACAACAGTCACCATGCGCACTTTCCTCGGCAGGAGTAATGTCTCATACAGTCTACGCTTTGATCGTTCCCCGGAAGACCAGTAGTAGTTTCTAATGCACATCTGGAGGCATTCTGTAATCTGTCGACCATCAGAGTGTTGATGAAACACAGATATTGCATCGGGATTGAATACAACAGTCACCATGAGCACTTTGCTCCACGGGAGTAATGTCTCAAACAGTCTACGCTTTGATCGTTCCCTGGAAGACCAGTAGTAGTTTCCGATGCACATCTGGTTGCATTCTGTAATCTGTGGACTATCAGAGTGTTGACGAAACACAGTAATTGCATCGGTATTGAATACAACAGTCACCATGCGCACTTTCCTCCATGGGAGTAATGTCTCAAACAGTCTACGCTTTGATCGTTCCCTGGAGGGCAAGTGGTAGTTTCCAATGCACATCTGGAGGCATTCTGTAATCTGTGGACTATCAGAGTGTTGATGAAACACAGAAATTGCGTCGCGATCGAATACAACAGTCACGATGCGCACTTTCCTCCACAGGAGTAATGTCTCAAACAGTGTACGCTTTGATCGTTCCCTGGAAGACCAGTAGTAGTTTCCGATGCACATCTGGAGGCATTCTGAAATCTGTGGTCTAACTGAGTGTTGATGAAACACAGATATTGCATCGGGATTGAATACAACAGTCACCATGCGCACTTTCCTCCATGGTAGTCATGTCTCAAACAGTATACGCTTTGATCGTTCCCTGGAAGACCAGAAGTAGCTTCCGATGCACATCTGGAGGCATTCTGTTACCTGTGGACCATCAGAGTGTTGATGGAACACAGAAATTGCATCGGATTTAATACAGCAGTCACAATGCGCACTTTGCTCCACGGGAGTAATGTCTCAAACAGTTTACGCTTTGATTGTTCCCTGGAAGACCAGTAGTAGTTTCCATTGCACATCTGGTTGCATTCTGTAATCTGTGGACTGTCAGAGTGTTGATGAAACACAGTAATTGCATCGGTATTGAATACAACAGTCACCATGCGCACTTTCCTCCATGTTAGTAATGTCTCAAACCGTCTACGCTTTGATCGTTCCATGGAAGACAAGTAGTAGTTTCCGATGCACATCTGGTGGCATTCTGTAATCTATGGACTATCAGAGTGTTGATGAAACACATAAATTGCATTGGGATTGAATACAACAGTCACCATGCGAACTTTCCTCCAGGGGCGTAATGTCTGAAACTGTCCACGCTCTGATCGTCCCCTGGAAGACCAGTAGTAGTTTCCGATGCACATCTGGTGGCATTCTGTAATCTGTGGACTATCAGAGTGTTGATGAAACACAGAAGTTGCATCGGGATCGAATACAACAGTCACCATGCGCACTTTCCTCCACAGGAGTAATGTCTCAAACAGTCTACGCTTTGATCGTTCCCTGGAAGACCAGTAGTAGTTTCCAATGCACATCTGGAGGCATTCTGTAATCTGTGGACCATCAGAGTGTTGATGAAACACAGATATTGCATCGGGATTGAATACAACAGTCACTATGCGCACTTTCCTCCATGGGAGTAATGTCTCAAACAGTCTACGCTTTGATCGTTCCCTGGAAGACCAGTAGTAGTTTCCGATGCACGTCTGGAGGCATTCTGAAATCTGTGGTCTAACTGAGTGTTGATAAAACACGAAAATTGCATCGGGATTAAATACAACCGTCACCATGCGCACTTTCCTCAATGGTAGTCATGTGTCAAACATTCTACGCTTTGATCGTTCCCTGGAAGACCAGTAGTAGTTTCCGATGCACATCTGGTTGCATTCTGTAATCTGTGGACTATCAGAGTGTTGACGAAACACAGTAATTGCATCGGTATTGAATACAACAGTCACCATGCGCACTTTCCTCCATGTTAGTAATGTCTCAAACAGTGTACGCTTTGATCGTTCCATGGGAGACCAGTGGTAGTTTCCAATGCACATCTGGAGGCTTTCTGTAATCTGTGGACTATCAGAGTGTTGATGAAACACAGAAATTGCATCGGGATTGAATACGAAAGTCACCATGCGCACTTTTTTCCACGGGAGGTATGTCTCAAACTGTCTACGCTTTGATCTTTCCCTGGGAGACCAGTAGTAGTTTCCGATGCACATCTGGTTGCATTCTGTAATCTGTGGACTATCAGAGTGTTGATGAAACACAGAAATCGCATCGGGATTGAATACAACAGTCACCATGAGCACTTTCCTCCATGGGAGTAATGTCTCAAACAGTCTACGCTTTGATCGTTCCCTGGAAGACCAGTAGTAGTTTCCGATGCACATCTGGAGGCATTCTGAAATCTGTGGTCTAACTGAGTGTTGATGAAACACAGAAATTGCATCGGGATTGAATACAAAAGTCACCATGCGCACTTTCCTCCATGGTAGTCATGTCTCAAACAGTATACGCTTTGATCGTTCCCTGGAAGACCAGAAGTAGCTTCCGATGCACATCTGGAGGCATTCTGTTACCTGTGGACCATCAGAGTGTTGATGGAACACAGAAATTGCATCGGATTTAATACAGCAGTCACAATGCGCACTTTGCTCCACGGGAGTAATGTCTCAAACAGTTTACGCTTTGATTGTTCCCTGGAATACCAGTAGTAGTTTCAGATGCACATCTGGTTGCATTCTGTAATCTGTGGACTATCAGAGTGTTGATGAAACACAGTAATTGCATCGGTATTGAATACAACAGTCACCATACGCACTTTCCTCCATGTTAGTAATGTCTCAAACCGTCTACGCTTTGATCGTTCCATGGAAGACCAGTAGTAGTTTCCGATGCACATCTGGTGGCATTCTGTAATCTATGGACTATCAGAGTGTTGATGAAACACAGAAATTGCATCGGGATTGAATACAACAGTCACCATGCGAACTTTCCTCCAGGCTCGTAATGTCTGAAACAGTCCACGCTCTGATCGTCTCCTGGAAGACCAGTAGTAGTTTCCGATGCACATCTGGTGGCATTCTGTAATCTGTGGACTATCAGAGTGTAGATGAAACACAGAAGTGGCATCGGGATCGAATACAACAGTCACCATGCGCACTTTCCTCCACAGGAGTAATGTCTCAAACAGTCTACGCTTTGATCGTTCCCTGGAAGACCAGTAGTAGTTTCCAATGCACATCTGGAGGCATTCTGTAATCTGTGGACCATCAGAGTGTTGATGAAACACAGATATTGCATCGGGATTGAATACAACAGTCACCATGAGCACTTTCCTCCACGGGAGTAATGTCTCAAACAGTTTACGCTTTGATCGTTCCCTGGAAGACCAGTAGTAGATTCCGATGCACATCTGGTTGCATTCTGTAATCTGTGGACTATCAGAGTGTTGATGAAACACAGAAACTGCATCGGGATTTAATACAACAGTCACCATGTGCTCTTTCCTCCACGGGAGTAACATCTCACACGGTGTACGCTTTGATAGTTCCCTGGAAGACCAGTAGTAGTTTCCGATGCACGTCTGGTGGCATTCTGTAACCTGTGGACTATCAGAGTGTTAATGAAACACAGAAATTGCATCGGGATTTAATACAACAGTCACTATGCGCACTTTCCTCCATGGGTGTAATGTCTCAAACAGTCTACGCTTTGATCGTTCCCTGGAAGACCAGTAGTAGTTTCCGATGCACATCTGGAGGCATTCTGAAATCTGTGGTCTAACTGAGTGTTGATAAAACACGAAAATTGCATCGGGATTAAATACAACAGTCACCTTGCGCACTTTCCTCCATGGTAGTCATGTCTCAAACATTCTACACTTTGATCGTTCCCTGGTAGACCAGTAGTAGTTTCCGATGCACATCTGGTTGCATTCTGTAATCTGTGGACTATCAGAGTGTTGACGAAACACAGTAATTGCATCGGTATTGAATACAACAGTCACCATGCGCACTTTCCTCCATGTTAGTAATGTCTCAAACAGTGTACGCTTTGATCGTTCCATGGGAGACCAGTGGTAGTTTCCAATGCACATCTGGAGGCTTTCTGTAAACTGTGGACTATCAGAGTGTTGATGAAACACAGAAATTGCATCGGGATTGAATACAACAGTCACAATGCGCACTTTCTTCCAGGGAAGTAATGTCTGAAACAGTCCACGCTCTAATCCTCCCCTGGAAGACCAGTAGTAGTTTCCGATGCACATCTGGTGGCATTCTGTAATCTGTGGACTATCAGAGTGTTGATGAAACACAGAAATTGCATCGGGATCGAATACAACAGTCACAATGCGCACTTTCCTCGGCAGGAGTAATGTCTCATACAGTCTACGCTTTGATCGTTCCCCGGAAGACCAGTAGTAGTTTCCAATGCACATCTGGAGGCATTCTGTAATCTGTCGACCATCAGAGTGTTGATGAAACACAGATATTGCATCGGGATTGAATACAACAGTCACCATGAGCACTTTGCTCCACGGGAGTAATGTCTCAAACAGTCTACGCTTTGATCGTTCCCTGGAAGACCAGTAGTAGTTTCCGATGCACATCTTGTTGCATTCTGTAATCTGTGGACTATCAGAGTGTTGACGAAACACAGTAATTGCATCGGTATTGAATACAACAGTCACCATGCTCACTTTCCTCCATGTTAGTAATGTCTCAAACAGTGTACGCTTTGATCGTTCCATGGGAGACCAGTGGTAGTTTCCAATGCACATCTGGAGGCTTTCTGTAATCTGTCGACAATCAGAGTGTTGATGAAACACAGAAATTGCATCGGGATTGAATACAACAGTCACAATGCGCACTTTCCTCCAGGGAAGTAATGTCTGAAACAGTCCACGCTCTGATCGTCCCCTGGAAGACGAGTAGTAGTTTCCGATGCACATCTGGTGGCATTCTGTAATCTGTGGACTATCAGAGTGTTGATGAAACACAGAAATTGCATCGGGATCGAATACAACAGTCACCATGCGCACTTTCCTCGGCAGGAGTAATGTCTCAAACAGTCTACGTTTGATCGTTCCCTGGAAGACCAGTAGTCGTTTCCAATGCACATCTGGAGGCATTCTGTAATCTGTCGACCATCAGATTGTTGATGAAACACAGAAATTGCATCGGGATTGAATACAACAGTCACCATGTGCTGTTTCATCCACGGGAGTAACGCCTCACACGGTCTACGCTTTGATCGTTCCCTGGAAGACCAGTGGTAGTTTCCGATGCACGTCTGGTGGCATTCTGTAGCCTGTGGACTATCAGAGTGTTGATGAAACACAGAAATTGCACCGGGATTGAATACAACAGTCACCATGCGCACTTTCCTCCATGGGAGTAATGTCTCAAACAGTGTACGCTTTGATCGTTCCCTGGAGGACCAGTGGTAGTTTCCAATGCACATCTGGAGGCATTCTGTAATCTGTGGACCATCAGAGTGTTGATGTTACACAGATATTGCATCGGGATTGAATACAACATTCACCATGAGCACTTTCCTCCATGGGAGTAATGTCTCAAACAGTTTACGCTTTGATCGTTCCCTGGAAGACCAGTAGTAGTTTCCGATGCATATCTGGTTGCATTCTGTAATCTGTGGACTATCAGAGCGTTGATGAAACACAGAAATTGCATCGGGATTGAATACAACAGTCACCATGAGCACTTTCCTCCATGGGAGTAATGTCTCAAACAGTGTACGCTTGATCGTTCCCTGGAAGACCAGTAGTAGTTTCCAATGGACAACTGGAGGCATTCTGTAATCTGTGGACCATCAGAGTGTTGATGTTACACAGATATTGCATCGGGATTGAATACAACATTCACCATGAGCACTTTCCTCCATGGGAGTAATGTCTCAAACGGTTTACGCTTTGATCGTTCCCTGGAAGACCAGTAGTAGTTTCCGATGCATATCTGGTTGCATTCTGTAATCTGTGGACTATCAGAGTGTTGATGAAACACAGAAATTGGATTTGGATTGAATACAACAGTCACCATGAGCACTTTCCTCAATGGGAGTAATGTCTCAAACAGTCTACGCTTTGATCGTTCCCTGGAAGACCAGTAGTAGTTTCCGATGCACATCTGGAGGCATTCTGAAATCTGTGGTCTAACTGAGTGTTGATGAAACACAGAAATTGCATCGGGATTGAATACAAAAGTCACCATGCGCACTTTCCTCCATGGTAGTCATGTCTCAAACAGTATACGATTTGATCGTTCCCTGGAAGACCAGAAGTAGCTTCCGATGCACATCTGGAGGCATTCTGTTACGTGTGGACCATCAGAGTGTTGATGGAACACAGAAATTGCATCGGATTTAATACAGCAGTCACAATGCGCAGTTTGCTCCACGGGAGTAATGTCTCAAACAGTTTACGCTTTGATTGTTCCCTGGAATACCAGTAGTAGTTTCCGATTGCCATCTGGTTGCATTCTGTAATCTGTGGACTATCAGAGTGTTGATGAAACACAGTAATTGCATCGGTATTGAATACAACAGTCACCATACGCACTTTCCTCCATGTTAGTAATGTCTCAAAACGTCTACGGTTTGATCGTTCCATGGAAGACCGGTAGTAGTTTCCGATGCACATCTGGTGGCATTCTGTAATCTATGGACTATCAGAGTGTTGATGAAACACAGAAATTGCATCGGGATTGAATACAACAGTCACCATGCGAACTTTCCTCCAGGGGCGTAATGTCTGAAACAGTCCACGCTCTGATCGTCTCCTGGAGACCAGTAGTAGTTTCCGATGCACATCTGGTGGCATTCTGTAATCTGTGGACTATCAGAGTGTAGATGAAACACAGAAGTTGCATCGGGATCGAATACAACAGTCACCATGCGCACTTTCCTCCACAGGAGTAATGTCTCAAACAGTCTACGCTTTGATCGTTCCCTGGAAGACCAGTAGTAGTTTCCAATGCACATCTGGAGGCATTCTGTAATCTGTGGACCATCAGAGTGTTGATGAAACACAGATATTGCATCGGGATTGAATACAACAGTCACCATGAGCACTTTCCTCCACGGGAGTAATGTCTCAAACAGTTTACGCTTTGATCGTTCCCTGGAAGACCAGTAGTAGTTTCCGATGCACATCTGGTTGCATTCTGTAATCTGTGGACTATCAGAGTGTTGATGAAACACAGAAACTGCATCGGGATTTAATACAACTGTCACCATGTGCTCTTTCCTCCACGGGAGTAACATCTCACACGGTGTACGCTTTGATCGTTCCCTGGAAGACCAGTAGTAGTTTCCGATGCACGTCTGGTGGCATTCTGTAACCTGTGGACCATCAGAGTGTTAATGAAACACAGAAATTGCATCGGGATTGAATACAACAGTCACTATGCGCACTTTCCTCCATGGGAGTAATGTCTCAAACAGTCTACGCTTTGATCGTTCCCTGGAAGACCAGTAGTAGTTTCCGATGCACATCTGGTTGCATTCTGTAATCTGTGTACTATCAGAGTGTTGATGAAACACAGAAATTGCATCGGGATTGAATACAACAGTCACCATGTGCTGTTTCCTCCACGGGAGTAACGTCTCACACGGTCTACGCTTTGATCGTTCCCTGGAAGACCAGTAGTAGTTTCCGATGCACGTCTGGTGGCATTCTGTAGCCTGTGGACTATCAGAGTGTTGATGAAACACAGAAATTGCACCGGGATTGAATACAACAGTCACCATGCGCACTTTCCTCCATGGGAGTAATGTCTCAAACAGTCTACGCTTTGATCGTTCCCTGGAAGACCAGTAGTAGTTTCCGATGCACATCTGGAGGCATTCTGAAATCTGTGGTCTAACTGAGTGTTGATAAAACACGAAAATTGCATCGGTATTAAATACAACAGTCACCATGCGCACTTTCCTCCATGGTAGTCATGTCTCAAACATTCTACGCTTTGATCGTTCCCTGGAAGACCAGTAGTAGTTTCCGATGCACATCTGGTTGCATTCTGTAATCTGTGGACTATCAGAGTGTTGACGAAACACAGTAATTGCATCGGTATTGAATACAACAGTCACCATCCGCACTTTCCTCCATGTTAGTAATGTCTCAAACAGTGTACGCTTTGATCGTTCCATGGGAGACCAGTGGTAGTTTCCAATGCACATCTGGAGGCTTTCTGTAATCTGTGGACTATCAGAGTGTAGATGAAACACAGAAATTCCATCGGGATTGAATACGACAGTCACCATGCGCACTTTTTTCCACGGGAGGTATGTCTCAAACTATCTACGCTTTGATCATTCCCTGGGAGACCAGTAGTAGTTTCCGATGCACATCTGGTTGCATTCTGTAATCTGTGGACTATCAGAGTGTTGATGAAACACAGAAATTGCATCGGGATTGAATACAACAGTCACCATGAGCACTTTCCTCCATGGGAGTAACGTCTCACACGGTCTACGCTTTGATCGTTCCCTGGAAGACCAGTAGTAGTTTCCGATGCACGTCTGGTGGCATTCTGTAGCCTGTGGACTATCAGAGTGTTGATGAAACACAGAAATTGCACCGGGATTGAATACAACAGTCACCATGCGCACTTTCCTCCACAGGAGTAATGTCTCAAATAGTCTACGCTTTGATCGTTCCCTGGAAGACCAGTGGTAGTTTCCAATGCACATCTGGAGGCATTCTGTAATCTGTGGTCTATCAGAGTGTTGATGAAACACAGAAATTGCATCGGGATCGAATACAACAGTCACCATGCGCACTTTCCTCCACAGGAGTAATGTCTCAAACAGTCTACGCTTTGATCGTTCCCTGGAAGACCAGTAGTAGTTTCCAATGCACATCTGGAGGCATTCTGTAATCTGTGGACCATCAGAGTGTTGATGAAACACAGTTATTGCATCGGGATTGAATACAACAGTCACCATGAGCACTTTCCTCCACGGGAGTAATGTCTCAATCAGTTTACGCTTTGATCGTTCCCTGGAAGACCAGTAGTAGTTTCCGATGCACATCTGGTTGCATTCTGTAATCTGTGGACTATCAGAGTGTTGATGAAACACAGAAACTGCATCGGGATTTAATACAACAGTCACCATGTGCTCTTTCCTCCACGGGAGTAACATCTCACACGGTGTACGCTTTGATCGTTCCCTGGAAGACCAGTAGTAGTTTCCGATGCACGTCTGGTGGCATTCTGTAACCTGTGGACTATCAGAGTGTTAATGAAACACAGAAATTGCATCGGGATTTAATACAACAGTCACTATGCGCACTTTCCTCCATGGGAGTAATGTCTCAAACAGTCTACGCTTTGATCGTTTCCTGGAAGACCAGTAGTAGTTTCCGATGCACATCTGGAGGCATTCTGAAATCTGTGGTCTAACTGAGTGTTGATAAAACACGAAAATTGCATCGGGAATAAATACAACAGTCACCATGCGCACTTTCCTCCATGGTAGTCATGTCTCAAACATTCTACACTTTGATCGTTCCCTGGAAGTCCAGTAGTAGTTTCCGATGCACATCTGGTTGCATTCTGTAATCTGTGGACTATCAGAGTGTTGACGAAACACAGTAATTGCATCGGTATTGAATACAACAGTCACCATGCGCACTTTCCTCCATGTTAGTAATGTCTCAAACAGTGTACGCTTTGATCGTTCCATGGGAGACCAGTGGTAGTTTCCAATGCACATCTGGAGGCTTTCTGTAATCTGTGGACTATCAGAGTGTTGATGAAACACAGAAATTGCATCGGGATTGAATACAACAGTCACAATGCGCACTTTCCTCCAGGGAAGTAATGTCTGAAACAGTCCACGCTCTGATCGTCCCCTGGAAGACCAGTAGTAGTTTCCGATGCACATCTGGTATCATTCTGTAATCTGTGGACTATCAGAGTGTTGATGAAACACAGAAATTGCATCGGGATCGAATACAACAGTCACCATGCGCACTTTCCTCGGCAGGAGTAATGTCTCAAACAGTCTACGCTTTGATCGTTCCCTGGAAGACCAGTAGTAGTTTCCAATGCACATCTGGAGGCATTCTGTAATCTGTCGACCATCAGAGTGTTGATGAAACACAGATATTGCATCGGGATTGAATACAACAGTCACCATGAGCACTTTGCTCCACGGGAGTAATGTCTCAAACAGTGTACGCTTTGATCGTTCCCTGGAAGACCAGTAGTAGTTTCCGATGCACATCTGGAGGCATTCTGAAATCTGTGGTCTAACTGAGTGTTGATGAAACACAGAAATTGCATCGGGATTGAATACAACAGTCACCATGCGCACTTTCCTCCATGGTAGTCATGTCTCAAACAGTATACGCTTTGATCGTCCCCTGGAAGACCAGTAGTAGCTTCCGATGCACATCTGGAGGCATTCTGAAATCTGTGGTCTAACTGAGTGTTGATGAAACACAGAAATTGCATCGGGATTTAATACAACAGTCACCATGTGCTCTTTCCTCCACGGGAGTAACATCTCACACGGTGTACGCTTTGATCGTTCCCTGGAAGACCAGTAGTAGTTTCCGATGCACGTCTGGTGGCATTCTGTAACCTGTGGACTATCAGTGTGTCAATGAAACACAGAAATTGCATCGGGATTGAACACAACAGTCACTATGCGCACTTTCCTCCATGGGAGTAATGTCTCAAACAGTCTACGCTTTGATCGTTCCCTGGAAGACCAGTAGTAGTTTCCGATGCACATCTGGAGGCATTCTGAAATCTGTGGTCTAACTGAGTGTTGATAAAACACGAAAATTGCATCGGGATTAAATACAACAGTCACCATGCGCACTTTCCTCCATGGTAGTCATGTCTCAAACATTCTACGCTTTGATCGTTCCCTGGAAGAACAGTAGTAGTTTCCGATGCACATCTGGTTGCATTCTGTAATCTGTGGACTATCAGAGTGTTGACGAAACACAGTAATTGCATCGGTATTGAATACAACAGTCACCATGCGCACTTTCTTCCATGTTAGTAATGTCTCAAACAGTGTACGCTTTGATCGTTCCATGGGAGACCAGTGGTAGTTTCCAATGCACATCTGGAGGCTTTCTGTAATCTGTGGACTATCTGAGTGTTGATGAAACACAGAAATTGCATCGGGATTGAATACAACAGTCACAATGCGCACTTTCCTCCAGGGGAGTAATGTCTGAAACAGTCCACGCTCTGATCGTCCCCTGGAAGACCAGTAGTAGTTTCCGATGCACATCTGGAGGCATTCTGTAATCAGTCGACCATCAGAGTGTTGATGAAACACAGATATTGCATCGGGATTGAATACAACAGTCACCATGAGCACTTTGCTCCACGGGAGTAATGTCTCAAACAGTCTACGCTTTGATCGTTTCCTAGAAGCCCAGTAGTAGTTTCCGATGCACATCTGGTTGCATTCTGTAATCTGTGTACTATAAGAGTGTAGATGAAACACAGAAATTGCATCGGGATTGAATACAACAGTCAATATGTGCTGTTTCCTCCACGGGAGTAACGTCTCACACGGTCTACGCTTTGATCGTTCCCTGGAAGACCAGTAGTAGTTTCCGATGCACGTCTGGTGGCATTCTGTAGCCTGTGGACTATCAGAGTGTTGATGAAACACAGAAATTGCACCGGGATTGAATACAACAGTCACCATGCGCACTTTCCTCCACAGGAGTAATGTCTCAAACAGTCTACGCTTTGATCGTTCCCTGGAGGACCAGTGGTAGTTTCCAATGCACATCTGGAGGCACTCTGTAATCTGTGGACTATCAGAGTGTTGACGAAACACAGTAATTGCATCAGTATTGAATACAACAGTCACCATGCGCACTTTCTTCCATGTTAGTAATGTCTCAAACAGTGTACGCTTTGATCGTTCCATGGGAGACCAGTGGTAGTTTCCAATGCACATCTGGAGGCTTTCTGTAATCTGTGGACTATCAGAGTGTTGATGAAACACAGATATTGCATCGGGATTGAATACAACAGTCACAATGCGCACTTTCCTCCAGGGGAGTAATGTCTGAAACAGTCCACGCTCTGATCGTCCCCTGGAAGACCAGTAGTAGTTTCCGATGCACATCTGGAGGCATTCTGTAATCAGTCGACCATCAGAGTGTTGATGAAACACAGATATTGCATCGGGATTGAATACAACAGTCACCATGAGCACTTTGCTCCACGGGAGTAATGTCTCAAACAGTCTACGCTTTGATCGTTCCCTAGAAGCCCAGTACTAGTTTCCGATGCACATCCGGTTGAATTCTGTAATCTGTGTACTATCAGAGTGTAGATGAAACACAGAAATTGCATCGGGATTGAATACAACAGTCACCATGTGCTGTTTCCTCCACGGGAGTAACGTCTCACACGGTCTACGCTTTGATAGTTCCCTGGAAGACCAGTAGTAGTTTCCGATGCACGTCTGGTGGCATTCTGTAGCCTGTGGACTATCAGAGTGTTGATGAAACACAGAAATTGCAACGGGATTGAATACAACAGTCACCATGCGCACTTTCCTCCACAGGAGTAATGTCTCAAACAGTCTACGCTTTGATCGTAACCTGGAAGACCAGTGGTAGTTTCCAATGCACATCTGGAGGCACTCTGTAATCTGTGGTCTATCAGAGTGTTGATGAAACACAGAAATTGCATCGGGATCGAATACAACAGTCACCATGCGCACTTTGCTCCACAGGAGTAATGTCTCAAACAGTCTACGCTTTGATCGTTCCCTGGAAGACCAGTAGTAGTTAGCAATGGACATCTGGAGGCATTCTGTAATCTGTGGACCATCAGAGTGTTGACGTTACACAGATATTGGATCGGGATTGAATACAACATTCACCATGAGCACTTTCCTCCACGGGAGTAATGTCTCAAACAGTTTACGCTTTGATCGTTCCCTGGAAGACCAGTAGTAGTTTCCGATGCACATCTGGTTGCATCCTGTAATCTGTGGACTATCAGAGTGTTGATGAAACTCAGAAATTGCATCGGGATTTAATACAACAGTCACCATGTGCTCTTTCCTCCACGGGAGTAACATCTCACACGGTGTACTCTTTGATCGTACCCTGGAAGACCAGTAGTAGTTTCCGATGCACGTCTGGTGGCATTCTGTAACCTGTGGACTATCAGAGTGTTAATGAAACACAGAAATTGCATCGGGATTGAATACAACAGTCACTATGCGCACTTTCCTCCATGGGAGTAATGTCTCAAACAGTCTACGCTTTGATCGTTCCCTGGAAGACCAGTAGTAGTTTCCGATGCACATCTGGAGGCATTCTGAAATCTGTGGTCTAACTGAGTGTTGATAAAACACGAAAATTGCATCGGGATTAAATACAACAGTCACCATGCGCACTTTCCTCCATGGTAGTCATGTCTCAAACATTCTACGCTTTGATCGTTCCCTGGAAGACCAGTAGTAGTTTCCGATGCACATCTGGTTGCATTCTGTAATCTGTGGACTATCAGAGTGTTGACGAAACACAGTAATTGCATCGGTATTGAATACAACAGTCACCATGCGCACTTTCCTCCACGTTAGTAATGTCTCAAACAGTGTACGCTTTGATCGTTCCATGGGAGACCAGTGGTAGTTTCCAATGCACATCTGGAGGCTTTCTGTAATCTGTGGACTATCAGAGTGTTGATGAAACACAGAAATTGCATCGGGATTGAATACAACAGTCACAATGCGCACTTTCCTCCAGGGGAGTAATGTCTGAAACAGTCCACGCTCTGATCGTCCCCTGGAAGACCAGTAGTAGTTTCCGATGCACATCTGGAGGCATTCTGTAATCTGTCGACCATCAGAGTGTTGATGAAACACAGATATTGAATCGGGATTGAATACAACAGTCACCATGAGCACTTTGCTCCACGGGAGTAATGTCTCAAACTGTCTACGCTTTGATCGTTCCCTAGAAGCCCAGTAGTAGTTTCCGATGCACATCTGGTTGCATTCTGTAATCTGTGTACTATCAGAGTGTAGATGAAACACAGAAATTGCATCGGGATTGAATACAACAGTCACCATGTGCTGTTTCCTCCACGGGAGTAACGTCTCACACGGTCTACGCTTTGATCGTTCCCTGGAAGACCAGTAGTAGTTTCCGATGCACGTCTGGTGGCATTCTGTAGCCTGTGGACTATCAGAGTGTTGATGAAACACAGAAATTGCACCGGGATTGAATACAACAGTCACCATGCGCACTTTCCTCCACAGGAGTAATGTCTCAAACAGTGTACGATTTGATCGTTCCCTGGAAGACCAGTGGTAGTTTCCAATGGACATCTGGAGGCATTGTGTAATCTGTGGACCATCAGAGTGTTGATGTTACACAGATATTGCATCGGGATTGAATACAACATTCACCATGAGCACTTTCCTCCACGGGAGTAATGTCTCAAACAGTTTACGCTTTGATCGTTCCCTGGAAGACCAGTAGTAGTTTCCGATGCACATCTGGTTGCATTCTGTAGTCTGTGGACTATCAGAGTGTTGATGAAACACAGAAATTGCATCGGGATTGAATACAACAGTCACCATGTGCTCTTTCCTCCACGGGAGTAACGTCTCACACGATCTACGCTTTGATCGTTCCCTGGAAGACCAGTGGTAGTTTCCAATGCACATCTGGAGGCATTCTGTAATCTGTGGTCTATCAGAGTGTTGATGAAACACAGAAATTGCATCGGGATTGAATACAACAGTCACCATGTGCTGTTTCCTCCACGGGAGTAACGTCTCACACGGTCTACGCTTTGATCGTTCCCTGGAAGACCAGTAGTAGTTTCCGATGCACGTCTGGTGGCATTCTGTAACCTGTGTACCATCAGAGTGTTGATGAAACACAGAAATTGCATCGGGATCGAATACAACAGTCACCATGCGCACTTTCCTCCATGGGAGTATTGTCTCAAACCATCTACGCTTTGATCGTTCCCTGGAAGACCAGTAGTAGTTTCCGATGGACATCTGGTGACATTGTGTAACCTGTGGACTATCGGAGTGTTGATGGAACACCGAAATTGCATCGGGATTGAATACAGCAGTCACCATCCTCACTTTCCTCCATGGGTGTAATGTCTCAATCAGTCTACGCTTTGATCGTTACCTGGAAGAACAGTAGTAGTTTCGGATGCACATCTGGTGACATTCCTTTATCTGTGGACTATCAGACTGTTGATGAAACACAGAAATTGCATCGGGATTAAATACAACCGTCACCATGTGCACTTGCCTCCATGTTAGTAATGTCTCAAACAGTCTACGCTTTGATCGTTCCCTGGAAGACCAGTGGTAGTTTCCGATGCACATCTGAAGGCATTCTGTAATCTATGGACTATCAGAGTGTTGTTGAAACACATAAGTTGCATCGGGATTGAATACAACAGTCACCATGCGAACTTTCCTCCAGGGGCGTAATGTCTGAAACTGTCCACGCTCTGATCGTCCCCTGGAAGACCAGTAGTAGTTTCCGATGCATATCTGGTGGCATTCTGTAATCTGTGTACTATCAGAGTGTTGATGAAACACAGAAGTTGCATCGGGATCGAATACAACAGTCACCATGCGCACTTTCCTCCACAGGAGTAATGTCTCAAACAGTCTACGCTTTGATCGTTCCCTGGAAGACCAGTAGTAGTTTCCGATGCACATCTGGTTGCATTCTGTAATCTGTGGACTATCAGAGTGTTGACGAAACACAGTAATTGCATCGGTATTGAATACAACAGTCACCATGCGCACTTTCTTCCATGTTAGTAATGTCTCAAACAGTGTACGCTTTGATCGTTCCATGGGAGACCAGTGGTAGTTTCCAATGCACATCTGGAGGCTTTCTGTAATCTGTGGACTATCTGAGTGTTGATGAAACACAGAAATTTCATCGGGATTGAATACAACAGTCACAATGCGCACTTTCCTCCAGGGGAGTAATGTCTGAAACAGTCCACGCTCTGATCGTCCCCTGGAAGACCAGTAGTAGTTTCCGATGCACATCTGGAGGCATTCTGTAATCAGTCGACCATCAGAGTGTTGATGAAACACAGATATTGCATCGGGATTGAATACAACAGTCACCATGAGCACTTTGCTCCACGGGAGTAATGTCTCAAACAGTCTACGCTTTGATCGTTTCCTAGAAGCCCAGTAGTAGTTTCCGATGCACATCTGGTTGCATTCTGTAATCTGTGTACTATAAGAGTGTAGATGAAACACAGAAATTGCATCGGGATTGAATACAACAGTCAATATGTGCTGTTTCCTCCACGGGAGTAACGTCTCACACGGTCTACGCTTTGATCGTTCCCTGGAAGACCAGTAGTAGTTTCCGATGCACGTCTGGTGGCATTCTGTAGCCTGTGGACTATCAGAGTGTTGATGAAACACAGAAATTGCACCGGGATAGAATACAACAGTCACCATGCGCACTTTCCTCCACAGGAGTAATGTCTCAAACAGTCTACGCTTTGATCGTTCCCTGGAGGACCAGTGGTAGTTTCCAATGCACATCTGGAGGCACCCTGTAATCTGTGGACTATCAGAGTGTTGACGAAACACAGTAATTGCATCAGTATTGAATACAACAGTCACCATGCGCACTTTCTTCCATGTTAGTAATGTCTCAAACAGTGTACGCTTTGATCGTTCCATGGGAGACCAGTGGTAGTTTCCAATGCACATCTGGAGGCTTTCTGTAATCTGTGGACTATCAGAGTGTTGATGAAACACAGAAATTGCATCGGGATTGAATACAACAGTCACAATGCGCACTTTCCTCCAGGGGAGTAATGTCTGAAACAGTCCACGCTCTGATCGTCCCCTGGAAGACCAGTAGTAGTTTCCGATGCACATCTGGAGGCATTCTGTAATCAGTCGACCATCAGAGTGTTGATGAAACACAGATATTGCATCGGGATTGAATACAACAGTCACCATGAGCACTTTGCTCCACGGGAGTAATGTCTCAAACAGTCTACGCTTTGATCGTTCCCTAGAAGCCCAGTACTAGTTTCCGATGCACATCTGGTTGAATTCTGTAATCTGTGTACTATCAGAGTGTAGATGCAACACAGAAATTGCATCGGGATTGAATACAACAGTCACCATGTGCTGTTTCCTCCATGGGAGTAACGTCTCACACGGTCTACGCTTTGATAGTTCCCTGGAAGACCAGTAGTAGTTTCCGATGCACGTCTGGTGGCATTCTGTAGCCTGTGGACTATCAGAGTGTTGATGAAACACAGAAATTGCAACGGGATTGAATACAACAGTCACCATGCGCACTTTCCTCCACAGGAGTAATGTCTCAAACAGTCTACGCTTTGATCGTAACCTGGAAGACCAGTGGTAGTTTCCAATGCACATCTGGAGGCACTCTGTAATCTGTGGTCTATCAGAGTGTTGATGAAACACAGAAATTGCATCGGGATCGAATACAACAGTCACCATGCGCACTTTGCTCCACAGGAGTAATGTCTCAAACAGTCTACGCTTTGATCGTTCCCTGGAAGACCAGTAGTAGTTTCCAATGGACATCTGGAGGCATTCTGTAATCTGTGGACCATCAGAGTGTTGACGTTACACAGATATTGGATCGGGATTGAATACAACATTCACCATGAGCACTTTCCTCCACGGGAGTAATGTCTCAAACAGTTTACGCTTTGATCGTTCCCTGGAAGACCAGTAGTAGTTTCCGATGCACATCTGGTTGCATCCTGTAATCTGTGGACTATCAGAGTGTTGATGAAACTCAGAAATTGCATCGGGATTTAATACAACAGTCACCATGTGCTCTTTCCTCCACGGGAGTAACATCTCACACGGTGTACTCTTTGATCGTACCCTGGAAGACCAGTAGTAGTTTCCGATGCACGTCTGGTGGCATTCTGTAACCTGTGGACTATCAGAGTGTTAATGAAACACAGAAATTGCATCGGGATTGAATACAACAGTCACTATGCGCACTTTCCTCCATGGGAGTAATGTCTCAAACAGTCTACGCTTTGATCGTTCCCTGGAAGACCAGTAGTAGTTTCCGATGCACATCTGGAGGCATTCTGAAATCTGTGGTCTAACTGAGTGTTGATAAAACACGAAAATTGCATCGGGATTAAATACAACAGTCACCATGCGCACTTTCCTCCATGGTAGTCATGTCTCAAACATTCTACGCTTTGATCGCTCCCTGGAAGACCAGTAGTAGTTTCCGATGCACATCTGGTTGCATTCTGTAATCTGTGGACTATCAGAGTGTTGACGAAACACAGTAATTGCATCGGTATTGAATACAACAGTCACCATGCGCACTTTCCTCCACGTTAGTAATGTCTCAAACAGTGTACGCTTTGATCGTTCCATGGGAGACCAGTGGTAGTTTCCAATGCACATCTGGAGGCTTTCTGTAATCTGTGGACTATCAGAGTGTTGATGAAACACAGAAATTGCATCGGGATTGAATACAACAGTCACAATGCGCACTTTCCTCCAGGAGAGTAATGTCTGAAACAGTCCACGCTCTGATCGTCCCCTGGAAGACCAGTAGTAGTTTCCGATGCACATCTGGAGGCATTCTGTAATCTGTCGACCATCAGAGTGTTGATGAAACACAGATATTGCATCGGGATTGAATACAACAGTCACCATGAGCACTTTGCTCCACGGGAGTAATGTCTCAAACTGTCGACGCTTTGATCGTTCCCTAGAAGCCCAGTAGTAGTTTCCGATGCACATCTGGTTGCATTCTGTAATCTGTGTACTATCAGAGTGTAGATGAGACACAGAAATTGCATCGGGATTGAATACAACAGTCACCATGTGCTGTTTCCTCCACGGGAGTAACGTCTCACACGGTCTACGCTTTGATCGTTCCCTGGAAGACCAGTAGTAGTTTCCGATGCACGTCTGGTGGCATTCTGTAGCCTGTGGACTATCAGAGTGTTGATGAAACACAGAAATTGCACCGGGATTGAATACAACAGTCACCATGCGCACTTTCCTCCACAGGAGTAATGTCTCAAACAGTGTACGATTTGATCGTTCCCTGGAAGACCAGTGGTAGTTTCCAATGGACATCTGGAGGCATTGTGTAATCTGTGGACCATCAGAGTGTTGATGTTACACAGATATTGCATCGGGATTGAATACAACATTCACCATGAGCACTTTCCTCCACGGGAGTAATGTCTCAAACAGTTTACGCTTTGATCGTTCCCTGGAAGACCAGTAGTAGTTTCCGATGCACATCTGGTTGCATTCTGTAGTCTGTGGACTATCAGAGTGTTGATGAAACACAGAAATTGCATCGGGATTGAATACAACAGTCACCATGTGCTCTTTCCTCCACGGGAGTAACGTCTCACACGATCTACGCTTTGATCGTTCCCTGGAAGACCAGTGGTAGTTTCCAATGCACATCTGGAGGCATTCTGTAATCTGTGGTCTATCAGAGTGTTGATGAAACACAGAAATTGCATCGGGATTGAATACAACAGTCACCATGTGCTGTTTCCTCCACGGGAGTAACGTCTCACACGGTCTACGCTTTGATCGTTCCCTGGAAGACCAGTAGTAGTTTCCGATGCACGTCTGGTGGCATTCTGTAACCTGTGTACCATCAGAGTGTTGATGAAACACAGAAATTGCATCGGGATCGAATACAACAGTCACCATGCGCACTTTCCTCCATGGGAGTAATGTCTCAAACCATCTACGCTTTGATCGTTCCCTGGAAGACCAGTAGTAGTTTCCGATGGACATCTGGTGACATTGTGTAACCTGTGGACTATCGGAGTGTTGATGGAACACAGAAATTGCATCGGGATTGAATACAACAGTCACCATCCTCACTTTCCTCCATGGGTGTAATGTCTCAATCAGTCTACGCTTTGATCGTTACCTGGAAGAACAGTAGTAGTTTCGGATGCACATCTGGTGACATTCCTTTATCTGTGGACTATCAGGCTGTTGATGAAACACAGAAATTGCATCGGGATTAAATACAACCGTCACCATGTGCACTTGCCTCCATGTTAGTAATGTCTCAAACAGTCTACGCTTTGATCATTCCCTGGAAGACCAGTGGTAGTTTCCGATGCACATCTGAAGGCATTCTGTAATCTATGGACTATCAGAGTGTTGATGAAACACATAAATTGCATCGGGATTGAATACAACAGTCACCATGCGAACTTTCCTCCAGGGGCGTAATGTCTGAAACTGTCCACGCTCTGATCGTCCCCTGGAAGACCAGTAGTAGTTTCCGATGCATATCTGGTGGCATTCTGTAATCTGTGTACTATCAGAGTGTTGATGAAACACAGAAGTTGCATCGGGATCGAATACAACAGTCACCATGCGCACTTTCCTCCACAGGAGTAATGTCTCAAACAGTCTACGCTTTGATCGTTCCCTGGAAGACCAGTAGTAGTTTCCAATGCACATCTGGAGGCATTCTGTAATCTGTGGACCATCAGAGTGTTGATGAAACACAGATATTGCATCGGGATTGAATACAACAGTCACCATGAGCACTTTCCTCCACGGGAGTAATGTCTCAAACAGTTTACGCTTTGATCGTTCCCTGGCAGACCAGTAGTAGTTTCCGATGCACATCTGGTTGCATTCTGTAATCTGTGGACTATCAGAGTGTTGATGAAACACAGAAATTGCATCGGGATTTAATACAACAGTCACCATGTGCTCTTTCCTCCACGGGAGTAACATCTCACACGGTGTACGCTTTGATCGTTCCCTGGAAGACCAGTAGTAGTTTCCGATGCACGTCTGGTGGCATTCTGTAACCTGTGGACTATCAGAGTGTTAATGAAACACAGAAATTGCATCGGGATTGAATACAACAGTCACTATGCGCACTTTCCTCCATGGGAGTAATGTCTCAAACAGTCTACGCTTTGATCGTTCCCTGGAAGACCAGTAGTAGTTTCCGATGCACATCTGGAGGCATTCTGAAATCTGTGGTCTAACTGAGTGTTGATAAAACACGAAAATTGCATCGGGATTAAATACAAAGGTCACCATGCGCACTTTCCTCCATGGTAGTCATGTCTCAAACATTCTACGCTTTGATCGTTCCCTGGAAGACCAGTAGTAGTTTCCGATGCACATCTGGTTGCATTCTGTAATCTGTGGACTATCAGAGTGTTGACGAAACACAGTAATTGCATCGGGATTGAATACAAGTGTCACAATGCGCACTTTCCTCCAGGGGAGTAATGTCTGAAACAGTCCACGCTCTGATCGTCCCCTGGAAGACCAGTAGTAGTTTCCGATGCACATCTGGAGGCATTCTGTAATCTGTCGACCATCAGAGTGTTGATGAAACACAGATATTGCATCGGGATTGAATACAACAGTCACCATGAGCACTTTGCTCCACGGGAGTAATGTCTCAAACAGTCTACGCTTTGATCGTTCCCTAGAAGCCCAGTAGTGGTTTCCGATGCACATCTGGTTGCATTCTGTAATCTGTGTACTATCAGAGTGTAGATGAAACACAGAAAATGCAACGGGATTGAATACAACAGTCACCATGTGCTGTTTCCTCCACGGGAGTAACGTCTCACACGGTCTACGCTTTGATCGTTCCCTGGAAGACCAGTAGTAGTTTCCGATGCACGTCTGGTGGCATTCTGTAGCCTGTGGACTATCAGAGTGTTGATGAAACACAGAAATTGCACCGGGATTGAATACAACAGTCACCATGCGCACTTTCCTCCACAGGAGTAATGTCTCAAACAGTCTACGCTTTGATCGTTCCCTGGAAGACCAGTGGTAGTTTCCAATGCACATCTGGAGGCATTCTGTAATCTGTGGTCTATCAGAGTGTTGATGAAACACAGAAATTGCATCGGGATCGAATACAACAGTCACCATGCGCACTTTCCTCCACAGGAGTAATGTCTCAAACAGTCTACGCTTTGATCGTTCCCTGGAAGACCAGTAGTAGTTTCCAATGGACATCTGGAGGCATTCTGTAATCTGTGGACCATCAGAGTGTTGATGTTACACAGATATTGGATCGGGTTTGAATACAACATTCACCATGAGCACTTTCCTCCACGGGAGTAATGTCTCAAACAGTTTACGCTTTGATCGTTCCCTGGAAGACCAGTAGTAGTTTCCGATGCACATCTGGTTGCATTCTGTAATCTGTGGACTATCAGAGTGTTGATGAAACACAGAAATTGCATCGGGATTTAATACAACAGTCACCATGTGCTCTTTCCTCCACGGGAGTAACATCTCACACGGTTTACGCTTTGATCGTTCCCTGGAAGACCAGTAGTAGTTTCCGATGCACGTCTGGTGGCATTCTGTAACCTGTGGACTATCAGAGTGTTAATGAAACACAGAAATTGCATCGGGATTGAATACAACAGTCACTATGCGCACTTTCCTCCATGGGAGTAATGTCTCAAACAGTCTACGCTTTGATCGTTCCCTGGAAGACCAGTAGTAGTTTCCGATGCACATCTGGAGGCATTCTGAAATCTGTGGTCTAACTGAGTGTTGATGGAACACAGAAACTGCATCGGGATTGAATACAGCAGTCACCATCCTCACTTTCCTCCATGGGTGTAATGTCTCAATCAGTCTACGCTTTGATCGTAACCTGGAAGAACAGTAGTAGTTTCGGATGCACATCTGGTGACATTCCTTTATCTGTGGACTATCAGACTGTTGATGAAACACAGAAATTGCATCGGGATTGAATACAACCGTCACCATGTGCACTTGCCTCCATGTTAGTAATGTCTCAAACAGTCTACGCTTTGATCATTCCCTGGAAGACCAGTGGTAGTTTCCGATGCACCTCTGGAGGCATTCTGTAATCTATGGACTATCAGAGTGTTGATGAAACACATAAATTGCATCGGGATTGAATACAACAGTCACCATGCGAACTTTCCTCCAGGGGCGTAATGTCTGAAACTGTCCACGCTCTGATCGTCCCCTGGAAGACCAGTAGTAGTTTCCGATGCACATCTGGTGGCATTCTGTAAAATGTGTACTATCAGAGTGTTGATGAAACACAGAAGTTGCATCGGGATCGAATACAACAGTCACCATGCGCACTTTCCTCCACAGGAGTAATGTCTCAAACAGTCTACGCTTTGATCGTTCCCTGGAAGACCAGTAGTAGTTTCCTATGCACATCTGGAGGCATTCTGTAATCTGTGGACCATCAGAGTGTTGATGAAACACAGATATTGCATCGGGATTGAATACAACAGTCACCATGAGCACTTTGCTCCACGGGAGTAATGTCTCAAACAGTCTACGCTTTGATCGTTCCCTAGAAGCCCAGTACTAGTTTCCGATGCACATCTGGTTGAATTCTGTAATCTGTGTACTATCAGAGTGTAGATGAAACACAGAAATTGCATCGGGATTGAATACAACAGTCACCATGTGCTGTTTCCTCCACGGGAGTAACGTCTCACACGGTCTACGCTTTGATAGTTCCCTGGAAGACCAGTAGTAGTTTCCGATGCACGTCTGGTGGCATTCTGTAACCTGTGGACTATCAGAGTGTTAATGAAACACAGAAATTGCATCGGGATTGAATACAACAGTTACTATGCGCACTTCCCTCCATGGGAGTAATGTCTCAAACAGTCTACGCTTTGATCGTTCCCTGGAAGACCAGTAGTAGTTTCCGATGCACATCTGGAGGCATTCTGAAATCTGTGGTCTAACTGAGTGTTGATAAAACACGAAAATTGCATCGGGATTAAATACAACAGTCACCATGCGCACTTTCCTCCATGGTAGTCATGTCTCAAACATTCTACGCTTTGATCGTTCCCTGGAAGACCAGTAGTAGTTTCCGATGCACATCTGGTTGCATTCTGTAATCTGTGGACTATCAGAGTGTTGACGAAACACAGAAATTGCATCGGGATTGAATACAACAGTCACCATGTGCTGTTTCCTCCACGGGAGTAACGTCTCACACGGTCTACGCTTTGATCGTTCCCTGAAAGACCAGTAGTAGTTTCCGATGCACGTCTGGTGGCATTCTGTAGCCTGTGGACTATCAGAGTGTTGATGAAACACAGAAATTGCACCGGGATTGAATACAACAGTCACCATGCGCACTTTCCTCCACAGGAGTAATGTCTCAAACAGTCTACGCTTTGATCGTTCCCTGGAAGACCAGTGGTAGTTTCCAATGCACATCTGGAGGCATTCTGTAATCTGTGGTCTATCAGAGTGTTGATGAAACACAAAAATTGCATCGGGATCGAATACAACAGTCACCATGCGCACTTTCCTCCACAGGAGTAATGTCTCAAACAGTGTACGATTTGATCGTTCCCTGGAAGACCAGTAGTAGTTTCCAATGGACATCTGGAGGCATTGTGTAATCTGTGGACCATCAGAGTGTTGATGTTACACAGATATTGCATCGGGATTGAATACAACATTCACCATGAGCACTTTCCTCCACGGGAGTAATGTCTCAAACAGTTTACGCTTTGATCGTTCCCTGGAAGACCAGTAGTAGTTTCCGATGCACATCTGGTTGCATTCTGTAGTCTGTGGACTATCAGAGTGTTGATGAAACACAGAAATTGCATCGGGATTGAATACAACAGTCACCATGTGCTCTTTCCTCCACGGGAGTAACGTCTCACACGATCTACGCTTTGATCGTTCCCTGGAAGACCAGTGGTAGTTTCCAATGCACATCTGGAGGCATTCTGTAATCTGTGGTCTATCAGAGTGTTGATGAAACACAGAAATTGCATCGGGATTGAATACAACAGTCACCATGTGGTGTTTCCTCCACGGGAGTAACGTCTCACACGGTCTACGCTTTGATCGTTCCCTGGAAGACCAGTAGTAGTTTCCGATGCACGTCTGGTGGCATTCTGTAACCTGTGTACCATCAGAGTGTTGATGAAACACAGAAATTGCATCGGGATCGAATACAACAGTCACCATGCGCACTTTCCTCCATGGGAGGAATGTCTCAATCCATCTACGCTTTGATCGTTCCCTGGAAGCCCAGTAGTAGTTTCCGATGGACATCTGGTGACATTGTGTAACCTGTGGACTATCGGAGTGTTGATGGAACACAGAAATTGCATCGGGATTGAATACAGCAGTCACCATCCTCACTTTCCTCCATGGGTGTAATGTCTCAATCAGTCTACGCTTTGATCGTTACCTGGAAGAACAGTAGTAGTTTCGGATGCACATCTGGTGACATTCCTTTATCTGTGGACTATCAGACTGTTGATGAAACACAGAAATTGCATCGGGATTAAATACAACCGTCACCATGTGCACTTGCCTCCATGTTAGTAATGTCTCAAACAGTCTACGCTTTGATCATTCCCTGGAATACCAGTGGTAGTTTCCGATGCACATCTGAAGGCATTCTGTAATCTATGGACTATCAGAGTGTTGATGAAACACATAAATTGCATCGGGATTGAATACAACAGTCACCATGCGAACTTTCCTCCAGGGGCGTAATGTCTGAAACTGTCAACGCTCTGATCGTCCCCTGGAAGACCAGTAGTAGTTTCCGATGCATATCTGGTGGCATTCTGTAATCTGTGTACTATCAGAGTGTTGATGAAACACAGAAGTTGCATCGGGATCGAATACAACAGTCACCATGCGCACTTTCCTCCACAGGAGTAATGTCTCAAACAGTCTACGCTTTGATCGTTCCCTGGAAGACCAGTAGTAGTTTCCAATGCACATCTGGAGGCATTCTGAAATCTGTGGTCTAACTGAGTGTTGATAAAACACGAAAATTGCATCGGGATTAAATACAAAGGTCACCATGCGCACTTTCCTCCATGGTAGTCATGTCTCAAACATTCTACGCTTTGATCGTTCCCTGGAAGACCAGTAGTAGTTTCCGATGCACATCTGGTTGCATTCTGTAATCTGTGGACCATCAGAGTGTTGATGAAACACAGATATTGCATCGGGATTTAATACAACAGTCACCATGAGCACTTTCCTCCACGGGAGTAATGTCTCAAACAGTTTACGCTTTGATCGTTCCCTGGCAGACCAGTAGTAGTTTCCGATGCACATCTGGTTGCATTCTGTAATCTGTGGACTATCAGAGTGTTGATGAAACACAGAAATTGCATCGGGATTTAATACAACAGTCACCATGTGCTCTTTCCTCCACGGGAGTAACATCTCACGCGGTGTACGCTTTGATCGTTCCCTGGAAGACCAGTAGTAGTTTCCGATGCACGTCTGGTGGCATTCTGTAACCTGTGGACTATCAGAGTGTTAATGAAACACAGAAATTGCATCGGGATTGAATACAACAGTCACTATGCGCACTTTCCTCCATGGGAGTAATGTCTCAAACAGTCTACGCTTTGATCGTTCCCTGGAAGACCAGTAGTAGTTTCCGATGCACATCTGGAGGCATTCTGAAATCTGTGGTCTAACTGAGTGTTGATAAAACACGAAAATTGCATCGGGATTAAATACAAAGGTCACCATGCGCACTTTCCTCCATGGTAGTCATGTCTCAAACATTCTACGCTTTGATCGTTCCCTGGAAGACCAGTAGTAGTTTCCGATGCACATCTGGTTGCATTCTGTAATCTGTGGACTATCAGAGTGTTGACGAAACACAGTAATTGCATCGGTATTGAATACAACAGTCACCATGCGCACTTTCTTCCATGTTAGTAATGTCTCAAACAGTGTACGATTTGATCGTTTCATGGGAGACCAGTGGTAGTTTCCAATGCACATCTGGAGGCTTTCTGTTATCTGTGGACTATCAGAGTGTTGATGAAACACAGAAATTGCATCGGGATTGAATACAAGAGTCACAATGCGCACTTTCCTCCAGGGGAGTAATGTCTGAAACAGTCCACGCTCTGATCGTCCCCTAGAAGACCAGTAGTAGTTTCCGATGCACATCTGGAGGCATTCTGTAATCTGTCGACCATCAGAGTGTTGATGAAACACAGATATTGCATCGGGATTGAATACAACAGTCACCATGAGCACTTTGCTCCACGGGAGTAATGTCTCAAACAGTCTACGCTTTGATCGTTCCCTAGAAGCCCAGTAGTGGTTTCCGATGCACATCTGGTTGCATTCTGTAATCTGTGTACTATCAGAGTGTAGATGAAACACAGAAATTGCATCGGGATTGAATACAACAGTCACCATGTGCTGTTTCCTCCACGGGAGTAACGTCTCACACGGTCTACGCTTTGATCGTTCCCTGGAAGACCAGTAGTAGTTTCCGATGCACGTCTGGTGGCATTCTGTAGCCTGTGGACTATCAGAGTGTTGATGAAACACAGAAATTGCACCGGGATTGAATACAACAGTCACCATGCGCACTTTCCTCCACAGGAGTAATGTCTCAAACAGTCTACGCTTTGATCGTTCCCTGGAAGACCAGTGGTAGTTTCCAATGCACATCTGGAGGCATTCTGTAATCTGTGGTCTATCAGAGTGTTGATGAAACACAGAAATTGCATCGGGATCGAATACAACAGTCACCATGCGCACTTTCCTCCACAGGAGTAATGTCTCAAACAGTCTACGCTTTGATCGTTCCCTGGAAGACCAGTAGTAGTTTCCAATGGACATCTGGAGGCATTCTGTAATCTGTGGACCATCAGAGTGTTGATGTTACACAGATATTGGATCGGGTTTGAATACAACATTCACCATGAGCACTTTCCTCCACGGGAGTAATGTCTCAAACAGTTTACGCTTTGATCGTTCCCTGGAAGACCAGTAGTAGTTTCCGATGCACATCTGGTTGCATTCTGTAATCTGTGGACTATCAGAGTGTTGATGAAACACAGAAATTGCATCGGGATTTAATACAACAGTCACCATGTGCTCTTTCCTCCACGGGAGTAACATCTCACACGGTTTACGCTTTGATCGTTCCCTGGAAGACCAGTAGTAGTTTCCGATGCACGTCTGGTGGCATTCTGTAACCTGTGGACTATCAGAGTGTTAATGAAACACAGAAATTGCATCGGGATTGAATACAACAGTCACTATGCGCACTTTCCTCCATGGGAGTAATGTCTCAAACAGTCTACGCTTTGATCGTTCCCTGGAAGACCAGTAGTAGTTTCCGATGCACATCCGGAGGCATTCTGAAATCTATGGTCTAACTGAGTGTTGATGGAACACAGAAACTGCATCGGGATTGAATACAGCAGTCACCATCCTCACTTTCCTCCATGGGTGTAATGTCTCAATCAGTCTACGCTTTGATCGTAACCTGGAAGAACAGTAGTAGTTTCGGATGCACATCTGGTGACATTCCTTTATCTGTGGACTATCAGACTGTTGATGAAACAAAGAAATTGCATCGGGATTGAATACAACCGTCACCATGTGCACTTGCCTCCATGTTAGTAATGTCCCAAACAGTCTACGCTTTGATCATTCCCTGGAAGACCAGTGGTAGTTTCCGACGCACATCTGGAGGCATTCTGTAATCTATGGACTATCAGAGTGTTGATGAAACACATAAATTGCATCGGGATTGAATACAACAGTCACCATGCGAACTTTCCTCCAGGGGCGTAATGTCTGAAACTGTCTACGCTCTGATCGTCCCCTGGAAGACCAGTAGTAGTTTCCGATGCACATCTGGAGGCATTCTGAAATCTGTGGTCCAACTGAGTGTTGATAAAACACGAAAATGGCATCGTGATTAAATACAAAGGTCACCATGCGCACTTTCCTCCATGGTAGTCATGTCTCAAACATTCTACGCTTTGATCGTTCCCTGGAAGACCAGTAGTAGTTTCCGATGCACATCTTTAGGCATTCTGTAATCTGTCGACCATCAGAGTGTTGATGAAACAAGGATATTGCATCGGGATTGAATACAACAGTCACCATGAGCACTTTGCTCCACGGGAGTAATGTCTCAAACAGTCTACGCTTTGATCGTTCCCTAGAAGCCCAGTAGTAGTTTCCGATGCACATCTGGTTGCATTCTGTAATCTGTGTACTATCAGAGTGTAGATGAAACACAGAAATTGCATCAGGATTGAATACAACAGTCACCATGTGCTGTTTCCTCCACGGGAGTAACATCTCACACGGTGTACGCTTTGATCGTTCCCTGGAAGACCAGTAGTAGTTTCCGATGCACGTCTGGTGGCATTCTGTAACCTGTGGACTATCAGAGTGTTAATGAAACACAGAAATTGCATCGGGATTGAATACAACAGTCACTATGCGCACTTTCCACCATGGGAGTAATGTCTCAAACAGTCTACGCTTTGATCGTTCCCTGGAAGACCAGTAGTAGTTTCCGATGCACATCTGGAGGCATTCTGAAATCTGTGGTCTAACTGAGTGTTGATAAAACACGAAAATTGCATCGGGATTAAATACAAAGGTCACCATGCGCACTTTCCTCCATGGTAGTCATGTCTCAAACATTCTACGCTTTGATCGTTCCCTGGAAGACCAGTAGTAGTTTCCGATGCACATCTGGTTGCATTCTGTAATCTGTGGACTATCAGAGTGTTGACGAAACACAGTAATTGCATCGGTATTGAATACAACAGTCACCATGCGCACTTTCTTCCATGTTAGTAATGTCTCAAACAGTGTACGCTTTGATCGTTTTATGGGAGACCAGTGGTAGTTTCCAATGCACATCTGGAGGCTTTCTGTAATCTGTGGACTATCAGAGTGTTGATGAAACACAGAAATTGCATCGGGATTGAATACAACAGTCACAATGCGCACTTTCCTCCAGGGGAGTAATGTCTGAAACAGTCCACGCTCTGATCGTCCCCTGGAAGACCAGTAGTAGTTTCCGATGCACATCTGGAGGCATTCTGTAATCTGTCGACCATCAGAGTGTTGATGAAACACAGATATTGCATCGGGATTGAATACAACAGTCACCATGAGCACTTTGCTCCACGGGAGTAATGTCTCAAACAGTCTACGCTTTGATCGTTCCCTAGAAGCCCAGTAGTAGTTTCCGATGCACATCTGGTTGCATTCTGTAATCTGCGTACTATCATAGTGTAGATGAAACACAGAAATTGCATCGGGATTGAATACAACAGTCACCATGTGCTGTTTCCTCCACGGGAGTAACGTCTCACACGGTCTACGCTTTGATCGTTCCCTGGAAGACCAGTAGTAGTTTCCGATGCACGTCTGGTGGCATTCTGTAGCCTGTGGACTATCAGAGTAGTGATGAAACACAGAAATTGCACCGGGATTGAATACAACAGTCACCATGCGCACTTTCCTCCACAGGAGTAATGTCCCAAACAGTCTACGCTTTGATCGTTCCCTGGAAGACCAGTGGTAGTTTCCAATGCACATCTGGAGGCATTCTGTAATCTGTGGTCTATCAGAGTGTTGATGAAACACAGAAATTGCATCGGGATCGAATACAACAGTCACCATGCGCACTTTCCTCCACAGGAGTAATGTCTCAAACAGTCTACGCTTTGATCGTTCCCTGGAAGACCAGTAGTAGTTTCCAATGGACATCTGGAGGCATTCTGTAATCTGTGGACCATCAGAGTGTTGATGTTACACAGATATTGGATCGGGATTGAATACAACATTCACCATGAGCACTTTCCTCCACGGGAGTAATGTCTCAAACAGTTTACGCTTTGATCGTTCCCTGGAAGACCAGTAGTAGTTTCCGATGCACATCTGGTTGCATTCTGCAATCTGTGGACTATCAGAGTGTTGATGAAACACAGAAATTGCATCGGGATTGAATACAAAAGTCACCATGTGCTGTTTCCTCCACGGGAGTAACATCTCACACGGTGTACGCTTTGATCGTTCCCTGGAAGACCAGTAGTAGTTTCCGATGCACGTCTGGTGGCATTCTGTAACCTGTGGACTATCAGAGTGTTAATGAAACACAGAAATTGCATCGGGATTGAATACAACAGTCACTATGCGCACTTTCCACCATGGGAGTAATGTCTCAAACAGTCTACGCTTTGATCGTACCCTGGAAGACCAGTAGTAGTTTCCGATGCACATCTGGAGGCATTCTGAAATCTGTGGTCTAACTGAGTGTTGATAAAACACGAAAATGGCATCGGGATTAAATACAACAGTCACCATGCGCACTTTCCTCCATGGTAGTCATGTCTCAAACATTCTACGCTTTGATCGTTCCCTGGAAGACCAGTAGTAGTTTCCGATGCACATCTGGTTGCATTCTGTAATCTGTGGACTATCAGAGTGTTGACGAAACACAGTAATTGCATCGGTATTGAATACAACAGTCACCATGCGCACTTTCCTCCATGTTAGTAATGTCTCAAACAGTATACGCTTTGATCGTTCCATGGGAGACCAGTGGTAGTTTCCAATGCACATCTGGAGGCTTTCTGTAATCTGTGGACTATCAGAGGGCTGATGAAACACAGAAATTGCATCGGGATTGAATACAACAGTCACAATGCGCACTTTCCTCCATGGGAGTAATGTCTGAAGCAGTCCACGCTCTGATCGTCCCCTGGAAGACCAGTAGTAGTTTCCGATGCACATCTTTAGGCATTCTGTAATCTGTCGACCATCAGAGTGTTGATGAAACAAGGATATTGCATCGGGATTGAATACAACAGTCACCATGAGCACTTTGCTCCACGGGAGTAATGTCTCAAACAGTCTACGCTTTGATCGTTCCCTAGAAGCCCAGTAGTAGTTTCCGATGCACATCTGGTTGCATTCTGTAATCTGTGTACTATCAGAGTGTAGATGAAACACAGAAATTGCATCAGGATTGAATACAACAGTCACCATGTGCTGTTTCCTCCACGGGAGTAACATCTCACACGGTGTACGCTTTGATCGTTCCCTGGAAGACCAGTAGTAGTTTCCGATGCACGTCTGGTGGCATTCTGTAACCTGTGGACTATCAGAGTGTTAATGAAACACAGAAATTACATCGGGATTGAATACAACAGTCACTATGCGCACTTTCCACCATGGGAGTAATGTCTCAAACAGTTTACGCTTTGATCGTTCCCTGGAAGACCAGTAGTAGTTTCCGATGCACATCTGGAGGCATTCTGAAATCTGTGGTCTAACTGAGTGTTGATAAAACACGAAAATTGCATCGGGATTAAATACAAAGGTCACCATGCGCACTTTCCTCCATGGTAGTCATGTCTCAAACATTCTACGCTTTGATCGTTCCCTGGAAGACCAGTAGTAGTTTCCGATGCACATCTGGTTGCATTCTGTAATCTGTGGACTATCAGAGTGTTGACGAAACACAGTAATTGCATCGGTATTGAATACAACAGTCACCATGCGCACTTTCTTCCATGTTAGTAATGTCTCAAACAGTGTACGCTTTGATCGTTTTATGGGAGACCAGTGGTAGTTTCCAATGCACATCTGGAGGCTTTCTGTAATCTGTGGACTATCAGAGTGTTGATGAAACACAGAAATTGCATCGGGATTGAATACAACAGTCACAATGCGCATTTTCCTCCAGGGGAGTAATGTCTGAAACAGTCCACGCTCTGATCGTCCCCTGGAAGACCAGTAGTAGTTTCCGATGCACATCTGGAGGCATTCTGTAATCTGTCGACCATCAGAGTGTTGATGAAACACAGATATTGCATCGGGATTGAATACAACAGTCACCATGAGCACTTTGCTCCACGGGAGTAATGTCTCAAACAGTCTACGCTTTGATCGTTCCCTAGAAGCCCAGTAGTAGTTTCCGATGCACATCTGGTTGCATTCTGTAATCTGTGTACTATCATAGTGTAGATGAAACACAGAAATTGCATCGGGATTGAATACAACAGTCACCATGTGCTGTTTCCTCCATGGGAGTAACGTCTCACACGGTCTACGCTTTGATCGTTCCCTGGAAGACCAGTAGTAGTTTCCGATGCACGTCTGGTGGCATTCTGTAGCCTGTGGACTATCAGAGTAGTGATTAAACACAGAAATTGCACCGGGATTGAATACAACAGTCACCATGCGCACTTTCCTCCACAGGAGTAATGTCCCAAACAGTCTACGCTTTGATCGTTCCCTGGAAGACCAGTGGTAGTTTCCAATGCACATCTGGAGGCATTCTGTAATCTGTGGTCTATCAGAGTGTTGATGAAACACAGAAATTGCATCGGGATCGAATACAACAGTCACCATGCGCACTTTCCTCCACAGGAGTAATGTCTCAAACAGTCTACGCTTTGATCGTTCCCTGGAAGACCAGTAGTAGTTTCCGATGCACATCTGGTTGCATTCTGCAATCTGTGGACTATCAGAGTGTTGATGAAACACAGAAATTGCATCGGGATTTAATACAACAGTCACCATGTGCTCTTCCTCCACGGGAGTAACATCTCACACGGTGTACGCTCTGATCGTCCCCTGGAAGACCAGTAGTAGTTTCCAATGGACATCTGGAGGCATTCTGTAATCTGTGGACCATCAGAGTGTTGATGTTACACAGATATTGGATCGGGATTGAATACAACATTCACCATGAGCACTTTCCTCCACGGGAGTAATGTCTCAAACAGTTTACGCTTTGATCGTTCCCTGGAAGACCAGTAGTAGTTTCCGATGCACATCTGGTTGCATTCTGCAATCTGTGGACTATCAGAGTGTTGATGAAACACAGAAATTGCATCGGGATTTAATACAACAGTCACCATGTGCTCTTCCTCCACGGGAGTAACATCTCACACGGTGTACGCTTTGATCGTTCCCTGGAAGACCAGTAGTAGTTTCCGATGCACGTCTGGTGGCATTCTGTAACCTGTGGACTATCAGGGTGTTAATGAAACACAGAAATTGCATCGGGATTGAATACAACAGTCACTATGCGCACTTTCCTCCATGGGAGTAATGTCTCAAACAGTCTACGCTTTGATCGTTCCCTGGAAGACCAGTAGTAGTTTCCGATGCACATCTGGAGGCATTCTGAAATCTGTGGTCTAACTGAGTGTTGATAATACACAAAAATGGCATCGGGATTAAATACAACAGTCACCATGCGCACTTTCCTCAATGGTAGTCATGTCTCAAGCATTCTACGCTTTGATCGTTCCCTGGAAGACCAGTAGTAGTTTCCGATGCACATGTGGTTGCATTCTGTAATCTGTGGACTATCAGAGTGTTGACGAAACACAGTAATTGCATCGGTATTGAATACAACAGTCACCTTGCGCACTTTCCTCCATGTTAGTAATGTCTCAAACAGTGTACGCTTTGATCGTTCCATGGGAGACCAGTGGTAGTTTCCAATGCACATCTGGAGGCTTTCTGTAATCTGTGGACTATCAGAGTGTTGATGAAACACAGAAATTGCATCGGGATTGAATACAACAGTCACAATGCGCACTTTCCTTCAGGAGAGTAATGTCTGAAACAGTCCACGCTCTGATCGTCCCCTGGAAGACCAGTAGTAGTTTCCGATGCATATCTGGAGGCATGCTGTAATCTGTCGACCATCAGAGTGTTTATGAAACAAGGATATTGCATCGGGATTGAATACAACAGTCACCATGAGCACTTTGCTCCACGGGAGTAATGTCTCAAACAGTCTACGCTTTGATCGTTCCCTAGAAGCCCAGTAGTAGTTTCCGATGCACATCTGGTTGCATTCTGTAATCTGTGTACTATCAGAGTGTAGATGAAACACAGAAATTGCATCGGGATTGAATACAACAGTAACCATGTGCTGTTTCCTCCACGGGAGTAACGTCTCACACGGTCTACGCTTTAATCGTTCCCTGGAAGACCAGTAGTAGTTTCCGATGCACGTCTGGTGGCATTCTGTAGCCTGTGGACTATCAGAGTGTTGATGAAACACAGAAATTGCACCGGGATTGAATACAACAGTCACCATGCGCACTTTCCTCCACAGGAGTAATGTCTCAAACAGTCTACGCTTTGATCGTTCCCTGGAAGACCAGTGGTAGATTCCAATGCACATCTGGAGGCATTCTGTAATCTGTGGTCTATCAGAGTGTTGATGAAACACAGAAATTGCATCGGGATCGAATACAACAGTCACCATGCGCACTTTCCTCCACAGGAGTAATATCTCAAACAGTGTACGCTTTTTTCATTCCCTGGAAGACCAGTAGTAGTTTCCAATGGACATCTGGAGGCATTCTGTAATCTGTGGACCATCAGAGTGTTGATGTTACACAGATATTGCATCGGGATTCAATACAACATTCACCATGAGCACTTTCGTCCACGGGAGTAATGTCTCAAACAGTTTACGCTTTGATCGTTCCCTGGAAGACCAGTAGTAGTTTCCGATGCACATCTGGTTGCATTCTGTAATCTGTGGACTATCAGAGTGCTGATGAAACACAGAAATTGCATCGGGATTGAATACAACAGTCACCATGTGCTCTTTCCTCCACGGGAGTAACGTCTCACACGATCTACGCTTTGATCGTTCCCTGGAAGACCAGTAGTAGTTTCCGATGCACATCTGGTTGCATTCTGCAATCTGTGGACTATCAGAGTGTTGATGAAACACAGAAATTGCATCGGGATTTAATACAACAGTCACCATGTGCTCTTCCTCCACGGGAGTAACATCTCACACGGTGTACGCTTTGATCGTTCCCTGGAAGACCAGTAGTAGTTTCCGATGCACGTCTGGTGGCATTCTGTAACCTGTGGACTATCAGGGTGTTAATGAAACACAGAAATTGCATCGGGATTGAATACAACAGTCACTATGCGCACTTTCCTCCATGGGAGTAATGTCTCAAACAGTCTACGCTTTGATCGTTCCCTGGAAGACCAGTAGTAGTTTCCGATGCACATCTGGAGGCATTCTGAAATCTGTGGACTATCAGAGTGTTGACGAAACACAGTAATTGCATCGGTATTGAATACAACAGTCACCATGCGCACTTTCCTCCATGTTAGTAATGTCTCAAACAGTGTATGCTTTGATCGTTCCATGGGAGACCAGTGGTAGTTTCCAATGCACATCTGGAGGCTTTCTGTAATCTGTGGACTATCCGAGTGTTGATGAAACACAGAAATTGCATCGGGATTGAATACAACAGTCACAATGCGCACTTTCCTCCAGGGGAGTAATGTGTGAAACAGTCCACGCTCTGATCGTCCCCTGGAAGACCAGTAGTAGTTTCCGATGCACATCTGGAGGCATTCTGTAATCTGCCGACCATCAGAGTGTTGATGAAACACAGATATTGCATCGGGATTGAATACAACAGTCACCATGAGCACTTTGCTCCACGGGAGTAATGTCTCAAACAGTCAACGCTTTGATCGTTCCCTAGAAGCCCAGTAGTAGTTTCCGATGCACATCTGGTTGCATTCTGTAATCTGTGTACTATCAGAGTGTAGATGAAACACAGAAATTGCATCGGGATTGAATACAACAGTCACCATGTGCTGTTTCCTCCACGTGAGTAACGTCTCACACGGTCTACGCTTTGATCGTTCCCTGGAAGACCAGTAGTAGTTTCCGATGCACGTCTGGTGGCATTCTGTAGCCTGTGGACTATCAGAGTGTTGATGAAACACAGAAATTGCACCGGGATTGAATACAACAGTCACCATGCGCACTTTCCTCCACAGGAGTAATGTCTCAAACAGTCTACGCTTTGATCGTTCCCTGGAAGACCAGTGGTAGTTTCCAATGCACATCTGGAGGCATTCTGTAATCTGTGGTCTATCAGAGTGTTGATGAAACACAGAAATTGCATCGGGATCGAATACAACAGTCACCATGCGCACTTTCCACCACAGGAGTAATGTCTCAAACAGTGTACGCTTTGATCGTTCCCTGGAAGACCAGTAGTAGTTTCCAATGGACATCTGGAGGCATTCTGTAATCTGTGGACCATCAGAGTGTTGATGTTACACAGATATTGCATCGGGATTTAATACAACAGTCACCATGTGCTCTTCCTCCACGGGAGTAACATCTCACACGGTGTACGCTTTGATCGTTCCCTGGAAGACCAGTAGTAGTTTCCGATGCACGTCTGGTGGCATTCTGTAACCTGTGGACTATCAGGGTGTTAATGAAACACAGAAATTGCATCGGGATTGAATACAACAGTCACTATGCGCACTTTCCTCCATGGGAGTAATGTCTCAAACAGTCTACGCTTTGATCGTTCCCTGGAAGACCAGTAGTAGTTTCCGATGCACATCTGGAGGCATTCTGAAATCTGTGGTCTAACTGAGTGTTGATAATACACGAAAATGGCATCGGGATTAAATACAACAGTCACCATGCGCACTTTCCTCAATGGTAGTCATGTCTCAAGCATTCTACGCTTTGATCGTTCCCTGGAAGACCAGTAGTAGTTTCCGATGCACATGTGGTTGCATTCTGTAATCTGTGGACTATCAGAGTGTTGACGAAACACAGTAATTGCATCGGTATTGAATACAACAGTCACCTTGCGCACTTTCCTCCATGTTAGTAATGTCTCAAACAGTGTACGCTTTGATCGTTCCATGGGAGACCAGTGGTAGTTTCCAATGCACATCTGGAGGCTTTCTGTAATCTGTGGACTATCAGAGTGTTGATGAAACACAGAAATTGCATCGGGATTGAATACAACAGTCACAATGCGCACTTTCCTTCAGGAGAGTAATGTCTGAAACAGTCCACGCTCTGATCGTCCCCTGGAAGACCAGTAGTAGTTTCCGATGCATATCTGGAGGCATGCTGTAATCTGTCGACCATCAGAGTGTTGATGAAACAAGGATATTGCATCGGGATTGAATACAACAGTCACCATGAGCACTTTGCTCCACGGGAGTAATGTCTCAAACAGTCTACGCTTTGATCGTTCCCTAGAAGCCCAGTAGTAGTTTCCGATGCACATCTGGTTGCATTCTGTAATCTGTGTACTATCAGAGTGTAGATGAAACACAGAAATTGCATCGGGATTGAATACAACAGTAACCATGTGCTGTTTCCTCCACGGGAGTAACGCCTCACACGGTCTACGCTTTGATCGTTCCCTGGAAGACCAGTAGTAGTTTCCGATGCACGTCTGGTGGCATTCTGTAGCCTGTGGACTATCAGAGTGTTGATGAAACACAGAAATTGCACCGGGATTGAATACAACAGTCACCATGCGCACTTTCCTCCACAGGAGTAATGTCTCAAACAGTCTACGCTTTGATCGTTCCCTGGAAGACCAGTGGTAGATTCCAATGCACATCTGGAGGCATTCTGTAATCTGTGGACCATCAGAGTGTTGATGTTACACAGATATTGCATCGGGATTCAATACAACATTCACCATGAGCACTTTCCTCCACGGGAGTAATGTCTCAAACAGTTTACGCTTTGATCGTTCCCTGGAAGACCAGTAGTAGTTTCCGATGCACATCTGGTTGCATTCTGTAATCTGTGGACTATCAGAGTGCTGATGAAACACAGAAATTGCATCGGGATTGAATACAACAGTCACCATGTGCTCTTTCCTCCACGGGAGTAACGTCTCACACGATCTACGCTTTGATCGTTCCCTGGAAGACCAGTAGTAGTTTCCGATGCACGTCTGGTGGCATTCTGTAACCTGTGGACTATCAGAGTGTTAATGAAACACAGAAATTGCATCGGGATTGAATAAAACAGTCACTATGCGCACTTTCCTCCATGGGAGTAATGTCTCAAACAGTCTACGCTTTGATCGTTCCCTGGAAGACCAGTAGTAGTTTCCGATGCACATCTGGAGGCATTCTGAAATCTGTGGTCTAACTGAGTGTTGATAAAACACGAAAATTGCATCGGGATTAGATACAACAGTCACCATGCTCACTTTCCTCCATGGTAGTCATGTCTCAAACATTCTACGCTTTGATCGTTCCCTGGAAGACCAGTAGTAGTTTCTGATGCACATCTGGTTGCATTCTGTAATCTGTGGACTATCAGAGTGTTGACGAAACACAGTAATTGCATCGGTATTGAATACAACAGTCACCATGCGCACTTTCCTCCATGTTAGTAATGTCTCAAACAGTGTATGCTTTGATCGTTCCATGGGAGACCAGTGGTAGTTTCCAATGCACATCTGGAGGCTTTCTGTAATCTGTGGACTATCCGAGTGTTGATGAAACACAGAAATTGCATCGGGATTGAATACAACAGTCACAATGCGCACTTTCCTCCAGGGGAGTAATGTGTGAAACAGTCCACGCTCTGATCGTCCCCTGGAAGACCAGTAGTAGTTTCCGATGCACATCTGGAGGCATTCTGTAATCTGCCGACCATCAGAGTGTTGATGAAACACAGATATTGCATCGGGATTGAATACAACAGTCACCATGAGCACTTTGCTCCACGGGAGTAATGTCTCAAACAGTCAACGCTTTGATCGTTCCCTAGAAGCCCAGTAGTAGTTTCCGATGCACATCTGGTTGCATTCTGTAATCTGTGTACTATCAGGGTGTAGATGAAACACAGAAATTGCATCGGGATTGAATACAACAGTCACCATGTGCTGTTTCCTCCACGGGAGTAACGTCTCACACGGTCTACGCTTTGATCGTTCCCTGGAAGACCAGTAGTAGTTTCCGATGCACGTCTGGTGGCATTCTGTAGCCTGTGGACTATCAGAGTGTTGATGAAACACAGAAATTGCACCGGGATTGAATACAACAGTCACCATGCGCACTTTCCTCCACAGGAGTAATGTCTCAAACAGTCTACGCTTTGATCGTTCCCTGGAAGACCAGTGGTAGTTTCCAATGCACATCTGGAGGCATTCTGAAATCTGTGGTCTATCAGAGTGTTGATGAAACACAGAAATTGCATCGGGATCGAATACAACAGTCACCATGCGCACTTTCCACCACAGGAGTAATGTCTCAAACAGTGTACGCTTTGATCGTTCCCTGGAAGACCAGTAGTAGTTTCCAATGGACATCTGGAGGCATTCTGTAATCTGTGGACCATCAGAGTGTTGATGTTACACAGATATTGCATCGGGATTGAATACAACAGTCACCATGTGCTCTTTCCTCCACGGGAGTAACGTCTCACACGATCTACGCTTTGATCGTTCCCTGGAAGACCAGTAGTAGTTTCCGATGCACATCTGGTGGCATTCTGTAACCTGCGTACTATCAGAGTGTTAATGAAACACAGAAATTGCATCGGGATTGAATACAGCAGTCACCATCCTCACTTTCCTCCATGGGTGTAATGTCTCAATCAGTCTACGCTTTGATCGTTACCTGGAAGAACAGTAGTAGTTTCGGATGCACATCTGGTGACATTCCTTTATCTGTGGACTATCAGACTGTTGATGAAACACAGAAATTGCATCGGGATTGAATACAACCGTCACCATGTGCACTTGCCTCCATGTTAGTAATGTCTCAAACAGTCTACGCTTTGATCATTCCCTGGAAGACCAGTGGTAGTTTCCAATGCATATCTGGAGGCATTCTGTAATCTGTGGACTATCAGAGTGTTGATGAAACACAGAAATTGCATCGGGATTGAATACAACAGTCACCATGCGCACTTTCCGCCATGGGAGTAATGTCTCTAACAGTCTACGCTTGGATCGTTCCCAGGAAGACCAGTAGATGTTTCCGATGCACATCTGGAGGCATTCTGTAATCTGTGGAGTATCAGAGTGTTGATGAAACACAGAAATTGCATCGGGATTGAATACAACAGTCACCATGCGCATTTTCCTCAATGTTAGTAATGTCTCAAACAGTCTACGTTTTGATCGTTCAAATGAAGACCAGTAGTAGTTTCCGATGCCCATCTGGTGGCATTCTGTAATCTGTGGACTATCAGAGTGTTGATGAAACACAGAAATTGCATTGGGATTGAATACAACAGTCACCATGCACACTTTCCTCCATGGGAGTAATGTCTGAAACAGTCCACGCTTTGATCGTTCCCTGGAAGACCAGTAGTAGTTTACCATGTAATTCTGGTGGCATTCTGTATTCCGTGGACTATCAGAGTGTTGATGGAACACAGAAATTGCATCGTGATTGAATACAACAGTCACCATGTGCTCTTTCCTCCACGGGAGTAACGTCTCACACGATCTACGCTTTGATCGTTCCCTGGAAGACCAGTAGTAGTTTCCGATGCACGTCTGGTGGCATTCTGTAACCTGTGGACTATCAGAGTGTTAATGAAACACAGAAATTGCATCGGGATTGAATAAAACAGTCACTATGCGCACTTTCCTCCATGGGAGTAATGTCTCAAACAGTCTACGCTTTGATCGTTCCCTGGAAGACCAGTAGTAGTTTCCGATGCACATCTGGAGGCATTCTGAAATCTGTGGTCTAACTGAGTGTTGATAAAACACGAAAATTGCATCGGGATTAGATACAACAGTCACCATGCGCACTTTCCTCCATGGTAGTCATGTCTCAAACATTCTACGCTTTGATCGTTCCCTGGAAGACCAGTAGTAGTTTCTGATGCACATCTGGTTGCATTCTGTAATCTGTGGACTATCAGAGTGTTGACGAAACACAGTAATTGCATCGGTATTGAATACAACAGTCACCATGCGCACTTTCCTCCATGTTAGTAATGTCTCAAACAGTGTATGCTTTGATCGTTCCATGGGAGACCAGTGGTAGTTTCCAATGCACATCTGGAGGCTTTCTGTAATCTGTGGACTATCCGAGTGTTGATGAAACACAGAAATTGCATCGGGATTGAATACAACAGTCACAATGCGCACTTTCCTCCAGGGGAGTAATGTGTGAAACAGTCCACGCTCTGATCGTCCCCTGGAAGACCAGTAGTAGTTTCCGATGCACATCTGGAGGCATTCTGTAATCTGCCGACCATCAGAGTGTTGATGAAACACAGATATTGCATCGGGATTGAATACAACAGTCACCATGAGCACTTTGCTCCACGGGAGTAATGTCTCAAACAGTCAACGCTTTGATCGTTCCCTAGAAGCCCAGTAGTAGTTTCCGATGCACATCTGGTTGCATTCTGTAATCTGTGTACTATCAGAGTGTAGATGAAACACAGAAATTGCATCGGGATTGAATACAACAGTCACCATGTGCTGTTTCCTCCACGGGAGTAACGTCTCACACGGTCTACGCTTTGATCGTTCCCTGGAAGACCAGTAGTAGTTTCCGATGCACGTCTGGTGGCATTCTGTAGCCTGTGGACTATCAGAGTGTTGATGAAACACAGAAATTGCACCGGGATTGAATACAACAGTCACCATGCGCACTTTCCTCCACAGGAGTAATGTCTCAAACAGTCTACGCTTTGATCGTTCCCTGGAAGACCAGTGGTAGTTTCCAATGCACATCTGGAGGCATTCTGTAATCTGTGGTCTATCAGAGTGTTGATGAAACACAGAAATTGCATCGGGATCGAATACAACAGTCACCATGCGCACTTTCCACCACAGGAGTAATGTCTCAAACAGTGTACGCTTTGATCGTTCCCTGGAAGACCAGTAGTAGTTTCCAATGGACATCTGGAGGCATTCTGTAATCTGTGGACCATCAGAGTGTTGATGTTACACAGATATTGCATCGGGATTGAATACAACAGTCACCATGTGCTCTTTCCTCCACGGGAGTAACGTCTCACACGATCTACGCTTTGATCGTTCCCTGGAAGACCAGTAGTAGTTTCCGATGCACATCTGGTGGCATTCTGTAACCTGCGTACTATCAGAGTGTTAATGAAACAGAGAAATTGCATCGGGATTGAATACAGCAGTCACCATCCTCACTTTCCTCCATGGGTGTAATGTCTCAATCAGTCTACGCTTTGATCGTTACCTGGAAGAACAGTAGTAGTTTCGGATGCACATCTGGTGACATTCCTTTATCTGTGGACTATCAGACTGTTGATGAAACACAGAAATTGCATCGGGATTGAATACAACCGTCACCATGTGCACTTGCCTCCATGTTAGTAATGTCTCAAACAGTCTACGCTTTGATCATTCCCTGGAAGACCAGTGGTAGTTTCCAATGCATATCTGGAGGCATTCTGTAATCTGTGGACTATCAGAGTGTTGATGAAACACAGAAATTGCATCGGGATTGAATACAACAGTCATCATGCGCACTTTCCGCCATGGGAGTAATGTCTCTAACAGTCTACGCTTGGATCGTTCCCAGGAAGACCAGTAGATGTTTCCGATGCACATCTGGAGGCATTCTGTAATCTGTGGAGTATCAGAGTGTTGATGAAACACAGAAATTGCATCGGGATTGAATACAACAGTCACCATGCGCATTTTCCTCAATGTTAGTAATGTCTCAAACAGTCTACGTTTTGATCGTTCAAATGAAGACCAGTAGTAGTTTCCGATGCCCATCTGGTGGCATTCTGTAATCTGTGGACTATCAGAGTGTTGATGAAACACAGAAATTGCATTGGGATTGAATACAACAGTCACCATGCACACTTTCCTCCATGGGAGTAATGTCTGAAACAGTCCACGCTTTGATCGTTCCCTGGAAGACCAGTAGTAGTTTACCATGTAATTCTGGTGGCATTCTGTATTCCGTGGACTATCAGAGTGTTGATGGAACACAGAAATTGCATCGTGATTGAATACTACAGTCACCATGCGCACTTTTTTCCACGGGAGGTATGTCTCAAACTGTCTACGCTTTGATCTTTCCCTGGGAGACCAGTAGTAGTTTCCGATGCACATCTGGTTGCATTCTGTAATCTGTGGACTATCAGAGTGTTGATGAAACACAGTAATTGCATCGGTATTGAATACAACAGTCACTATGCGCACTTTCCTCCATGGGAGTAATGTCTCAAACAGTCTACGCTTTGATCGTTCCCTGGAAGACCAGTAGTAGTTTCCGATGCACATCTGGTGGCATTCTGTAATCTGTGGACTATCAGAGTGTTGATGAAACACAGTAATTGCATCGGTATTGAATACAACAGTCACCATGCGCACTTTCCTCCATGTTAGTAATATCTCAAACCGTCTACGCTTTGATCGTTCCATGGAAGACCAGTAGTAGTTTCCGATGCACATCTGGTGGCATTCTGTAATCTATGGACTATCAGAGTGTTAATGAAACACAGAAATTGCATCGGGATTGATACAACAGTCACCATGCGCACTTTCCTCCAGGGGCGTAATGTCTGAAACAGTCCACGATCTGATTGTCCACTGGAAGACCAGTAGTAGTTTCCGATGTACATCTGGAGGCATTCTGTAATCTCTGGACTATCAGAGTGTTGATGAAACACAGAAGTTGAATCGGGATCGAATACAACAGTCACCATGCGCACTTTCCTCCACAGGAGTAATGTCTCAAACAGTCTACGCTTTGATCGTTCCCTGGAAGACCAGTAGTAGTTTCCAATGCACATCTGGAGGCATTCTGTAATCTGTGGACCATCAGAGTGTTGATGAAACACAGATATTGCATCGGGATTGAATACAACAGTCACCATGCGCACTTTGCTCCACGGGAGTAATGTCTCAAACAGTTTACGCTTTGATCGTTCCCTGGAAGACCAGTAGTAGTTTCCGATGCACATCTGGTTGCATTCTGTAATCTGTGGACTATCAGAGTGTTGATGAAACACAGAAATTGCATCGGGATTTAATACAACAGTCACCATGTGCTCTTTCCTCCACGGGAGTAACATCTCACACGGTGTGCGCTTTGATCGTTCCCTGGAAGACCAGTAGTAGTTTCCGATGCACGTCTGGTGGCATTCCGTAACCTGTGGACTATCAGAGTGTTAATGAAACACAGAAATTGCATCGGGATTGAATACAACAGTCACTATGCGCACTTTCCTCCATGGGAGTAATGTCTCAAACAGTCTACGCTTTGATCGTTCACTGGAAGACCAGTAGTAGTTTCCGATGCACATCTGGAGGCATTCTGAAATCTGTGGTCTAACTGAGTGTTGATAAAACACGAAAATTGCATCGGGATTAAATACAACAGTCACCATGCGCACTTTCCTCCATGGTAGTCATGTCTCAAACATTCTACGCTTTGATCGTTCCCTGGAAGACCAGTAGTAGTTTCCGATTCACATCTGGTTGCATTCTGTAATCTGAGGACTATCAGAGTGTTGACGAAACACAGTAATTGCATCGGTATCGAATACAACAGTCACCATGCGCACTTTCCTCCATGTTAGTAATGTCTCAAACAGTCTACGCTTTGATCGTTCCATGGGAGACCATTTGTAGTTTCCAATGCACATCTGGAGGCTTTCTGTAATCTGTGGACTATCAGAGTGTTGATGAAACACAGAAATTGCATCGGGATTGAATACAACAGTCACAATGCGCACTTTCCTACAGGGGAGTAATGTCTGAAACAGTCCACGCTCTGATCGTCCATTGGAAGACCAGTAGTAGTTTCCGATGCACATCTGGTGGCATTCTGTAATCTGTGGACTATCAGAGTGTTGATGAAACACAGAAATTGCATCGGGATCGAATACAACAGTCACCATGCGCACTTTCCTCGGCAGGAGTAATGTTTCAAACAGTCTACGCTTTGATCGTTCCCTGGAAGACCAGTAGTAGTTTCCAATGCACATCTGGAGGCATTCTGTAATCTGTCGACTATCAGAGTGTTGATGAAACACAGAAATTGCACCGGGATTGAATACAACAGTCACCATGCGCACTTTCCTCCATGGGAGTAATGTCTCAAACAGTCTATGCTTTGATCGTTCCTGGAAGACCAGTGGTAGTTTCCAATGCACATCTGGAGGCATTCTGTAATCTGTGGACTATCAGAGTGTTGATGAAACACAGATATTGCATCGTGATTGAATACAACAGTCACCATGCGCACTTTCCTCCACAGGAGTAATGTCTCAAACAGTCTACGCTTTGATCATTCCCTGGAAGACCAGTAGTAGTTTCCAATGGACATCTGGAGGCAGTCTGTAATCTGTGGACCATCAGAGTGTTGATGTTACACAGATATTTCATCGGGATTGAATACAACAGTCACCATGTGCTGTTTCCTCCACGGGAGTAACGTCTCACACGGTCTACGCTTTGATCGTTCCCTGGATGACCAGTAGTAGTTTCCGATGCACATCTGGTTGCATTCTGTAATCTGTGGACTATCAGAGTGTTGATGAAACACAGAAATTGCATCGGGATTGAATACAACAGTCAACATGTGCTCTTTCCTCCACGGGAGTAACGTCTCACACGGTCTACGCTTTGATCGTTCCCGGGGTGACCAGTAGTAGTTTCCGATGCACGTCTGGTGGCATTCTGTAACCTGTGTACTATCAGAGTGTTGATGAAACACAGAAATTGCATCGGCATCGAATACAACAGTCACCATGCGCACTTTCCTCCATGGGAGTAATGTCTCAAACCGTCTACGCTTTGACCGTTCCCTGGAGGACCAGTAGTAGTTTCCGATGGACATCTGGTGACACTGTGTAACCTGTGGACTAACAGAGTGTTGAAGGAACATAGAAATTGCATCGGGATTGAATACAGCAGTCACCATTCTCACTTTCCTCCATGGGTGTAATGTCCCAATAAGTCTACGCTTTGATCGTTGCCTGGAAGTCCAGTAGTAGTTTCCGATGCACATCTGGATGCATTCTGTAACCTGTGGACCTTCAAACAGTTGATGAAACACAGAAATTGCATTGGGATTGAATACAACAGTCACCATGTGCACTTGCCTCCATGTTAGGATTGTCTCAAACAGTCTACGCTTTGATCATTCCCTGGAAGACCAGTGGTAGTTTCCGATGCACATCTGGAGGCATTCTGTAATCTGTGGACTATCAGAGCGTTGATGAAACACAGATATTGCATCGGGATTGAATACAACAGTCACCATGCGCACTTTCCGCCATGGGAGTAATGTCTGAAACAGTCCACGCTTTGATCGTTCCCTGGAAGACCAGTAGTAGTTTCCCATGTAATTCTGGTGGCATTCTGTATTCCGTGGACTATCAGAGTGTTGATGAAACACAGAAATTCCATGGGGATTGAATACGACAGTCACCATGCGCACTTTTCTCCACGGGAGGTATGTCTCAAACTGTCTACGCTTTGACCTTTTCCTGGGAGACCAGTAGTACTTTCCGATGCACATCTCGTGGCATTCTGTAATCTGTGGACTATAAGAGTGTTGCTGAAACACAGAAATTGCATCGGGATTGAATACAACAGTCACCATGCGCACTTTCCTCCAGAGGAGTAATGTCTCAAACATTCTACGCTTTGATCGGTCCCTGAAAGACCAGTAGTAGTTTCCAATGCACATCTGGAGGCATTCTGTAATCTGTGGACCATAAGAGTGTTGATGATACACAGAAATTCCATCTTGATTGAATACAACAGCCACCATGAGCAGTTTCCTCCATGGGAGTAATGTCTCAAACAGTCTACGCTTTGATCGTTCCCTGGAAGACCAGAAGTAGTTTCCGATGCACATCTGGTGACATTGTGTAACCTGTGGACTATCAGAGTGTTGATGGAACACAGAAATTGCATCGGGATTGAATACAGCAGTCACCATCCTCACTTTCCTCCATGGGTGTAATGTCTCAAACAGTCTACGATTTGATCGTTCCCTGGAAGACCAGTAGTAGTTTCGGATGCACATCTGGTGACATTCCTTTATCTGTGGACTATCAGAGTGTTGATGAAACACAGAAATTGCATCGGGATTGAATACAACAGACACCATGCGCACTTTCCTCCATGGGGGTAATGTCTCAAACAGTCTACGATTTGATCGTTCCCTGGAAGACCAGTAGTAGTTTCCGATGCACATCTGGTGACATTCTGTAATCTGTGGACCTTCAAAGTGTTGATGAAACACAGAAATTGCATCGGGATTGATTACAACAGTCACCATGCACACTTGCCTCCATGTTAGTAATGTCTCAAACAGTCTACGCTTTGATCATTCCCTGGAAGACCAGTGTTAGTTTCCGATGCACATCTGGAGGCATTCTGTAATCTGTGGCCTATCAGAGTGTTGATGAAACACAGGAATTGCATCGGGAATGAATACAACAGTCACCATGCGCACTTTCCTCCATGGGAGTAATGTCTGAAACAGTCCACGCTTTGATCGTTCCCTGGAAGACCAGTAGTAGTTTCCGATGCAATTCTGGTGGCATTCTGTAACCCGTGGACTATCAGAGTGTTGATGAAACACGGAAATCGCATCGGGATTGAATACGACAGTCACCATGAGCAGTTTCCTCCATGGGAGTAATGTCACAAACAGTCTACGCTTTGATCGTTCCCTGGAAGACCAGAAGTAGCTTCCGATGCACATCTGGAGGCATTCTGTAACCTGTGGACTATCAGAGTGTTGATGAAACACAGAAATTGCATCGGGATTGAATACAACAGTCACCATGCGCACTTTCCTCCATTTGAGTAATGTCTCAAACAGTCTACGCTTTGATCGTTCCCTGGAAGACCAGTAGTAGTTTCCGATGCACATCTGGTGACATTGTGTAACCTGTGGACTATCAGAGTGTTGATGGAACACAGAAATTGCATCGGGATTGTATACAGCAGTCACCATCCTCACTTTCCTCCATGGGTGTAATGTCTCAAACAGTCTACGATTTGATCGTTCCCTGGAAGACCAGTAGTAGTTTCGGATGCACATCTGGTGACATTCCTTTATCTGTGGACTATCAGAGTGTTGATGAAACACAGAAATTGCATCGGGATTGAATACAACAGTCACCATGCGCACATTCCTCCATTTGAGTAATGTCTCAAACAGTCTACGCTTTGATCGTACCCTGGAAGACCAGTAGTAGTTTCCGATGCTCATCTTTATGCATTCTGTAATCTGTGGACCTTCAAACTGTTGATGAAACACAGAAATTGCTTCGGGATTGAATACAACAGTCACCATGTGCACTTGCCTCTATGTTAGTAATGTCTAAAACAGTCTACGCATTGATCATTCCCTGGAAGACCAGTGGTAGTTTCCGATGCACATCTGGAGGCATTCTGTAATCTGTGGACTATCAGAGTGTTGATGAAACACAGAAATTGCATCGGGATTGAATACAACAGTCACCATGCGCACATTCCGTCATGGGAGTAATCTCTCTAACAGTCTACGCTTGGATCGTTCCCAGGAAGACCAGTAGTTTTTTCCGATGCACATCTGGAGGCATTCTGTAATCTGTGGACTATCAGAGTGTTGATGAAACACAGATATTGCATCGGGATTGAATACAACAGTCACCATGCGCACTTTCCTCCAGAGGAGTAATGTCTCAAGCAATCTACGCTTTGATCGTTCCCTGGAAAACCAGTATTAGTATCCGATGCACATCTGGAGGCATTCTGTAATCTGTGGTTTATCAGAGTGTTGATGAAACACAGAAATTGCATCGGGATTGAATACAACAGTCACCATGCACACTTTCCTCCATGGGAGTAATGTCTCAAACATTCTACGCTTTGATCGTTCCCTGGAAGACCAGTAGTAGTTTCCAATGCACATCTGGAGGCATTCTGTAATCTGTGGACCATCAGAGTGTTGATGATACACAGAAATTGCATCTTGATTGAATACAACAGCCACCATGAGCAGTTTCCTCCATGGGAGTAATGTCTCAAACAGTCTACGCTTTGATCGTTCCCTGGAAGACCAGAAGTAGTTTCCGATGCACATCTGGTGACATTGTGTAACCTGTGGACTATCAGAGTGTTGATGGAACACAGAAATTGCATCGGGATTGAATACAGCAGTCACCATCCTCACTTTCCTCCATGGGTGTAATGTCTCAAACAGTCTACGATTTGATCGTTCATTGGAAGACCAGTAGTAGTTTCAGATGCACATCTGGTGACATTCCTTTATCTGTGGACTATCAGAGTGTTGATGAAACACAGACATTGCATCGGGATTGAATACAACAGTCACCATGCGCACTTTCCTCCATGGGGGTAATGTCTCAAACAGTCTACGATTTGATCGTTCCCTGGAAGACCAGTAGTAGTTTCCGATGCACATCTGGTGACATTCTGTAATCTGTGCACTATCAGAGTGCTGATGGAACACAGAAATTGCATCGGGATTGAATACAGCAGTCACCACCCTCACATTCCTCCACAGGTGTAATGTCTCAAACAGTCTACGCTTTGATCGTTCCCTGGAAGACCAGTAGTAGTTTCGGATGCACATCTGGTGGCATTCCTTTATCTGTGGACTATCAGAGAGTTGATGAAACACAGAAATTTCAACGAGATTGAATGCAACAGTCTCCATGCGCACTTTCCTCCATGGGAGTAATGTCTCAAATAGTGTACGCTTTGATCGTTCCCTGGAAGACCAGTAGTAGTTTCCGATGCACGTCTGGATGCATTCTGTAATCTGTGGACCTTCAAAGTGTTGATGAAACACAGAAATTGCATCGGGATTGATTACAACAGTCACCATGCACACTTGCCTCCATGTTAGTAATGTCTCAAACAGTCTACGCTTTGATCATTCCCTGGAAGACCAGTGGTAGTTTCCGATGCACATCTGGAGGCATTCTGTAATCTGTGGCCTATCAGAGTGTTGATGAAACACAGGAATTGCATCGGGAATGAATACAACAGTCACCATGCGCACTTTCCTCCATGGGAGTAATGTCTGAAACAGTCCACGCTTTGATCGTTCCCTGGAAGACCAGTAGTAGTTTCCGATGCAATTCTGGTGGCATTCTGTAACCCGTGGACTATCAGAGTGTTGATGAAACACGGAAATCGCATCGGGATTGAATACGACAGTCACCATGAGCAGTTTCCTCCATGGGAGTATTGTCACAAACAGTCTACGCTTTGATCGTTCCCTGGAAGACCAGAAGTAGCTTCCGATGCACATCTGGTGGCATTCTGTAACCTGTGGACTATCAGAGTGTTGATGAAACACAGAAATTGTATCGGGATTGAATACAACAGTCACCATGCGCACTTTCCTCCATTTGAGTAATGTCTCAAACAGTCTACGCTTTGATCGTTCCCTGGAAGACCAGTAGTAGTTTCCGATGCACATCTGGTGACATTGTGTAACCTGTGGACTATCAGAGTGTTGATGGAACACAGAAATTGCATCGGGATTGAATACAGCAGTCACCATCCTCACTTTCCTCCATGGGTGTAATGTCTCAAACAGTCTACGATTTGATCGTTCCCTGGAAGACCAGTAGTAGTTTCGGATGCACATCTGGTGACATTCCTTTATCTGTGGACTATCAGAGTGTTGATGAAACACAGAAACTGCATCGGGATTGAATACAACAGTCACCATGCGCACTTTCCACCATGGGTGTAATGTCTTAAATAGTCTACGCTTTGATCGTTCCCTGGAAGACCAGTAGTAGTTTCCGATGCTCATCTTTATGCATTCTGTAATCTGTGGACCTTCAAACTGCTGATGAAACACAGAAATTGCTTCGGGATTGAATACACAATCACCATGTGCACTTGCCTCTATGTTAGTAATGTCTCAAACAGTCTACGCATTGATCATTCCCTGGAAGACCAGTGGTAGTTTCCGATGCACATCTGGAGGCATTCTGTAATCTGTGGACTATCAGAGTGTTGATGAAACACAGAAATTGCATCGGGATTGAATACAACAGTCACCATGCGCACTTTCCGTCATGGGAGTAATCTCTCTAACAGTCTACGCTTGGATCGTTCCCAGGAAGACCAGTAGTTTTTTCCGATGCACATCTGGAGGCTTCTGTAATCTGTGGAGTATCAGAGTGATGATGAAACACAGATATTGCATCGGGATTGAATACAAGATTCACCATGCGCACTTTCCTCCATGTTAGTAATGTCTCAAACAGTCCACGCTTTGATCGTTCCCTGGAAGACCAGTAGTAGTTTCCCAAGTAATTCTGGTGGCATTCTGTATTCCGTGGACTATCAGAGTGTTGATGAAACACAGAAATTGCATCGGGATTGAATACGACAGTCACCATGCGCACTTTGCTCCACGGGAGTAATATCTCAAACAGTTTACGCTTTGATCGTTCCCTGGAAGACCAGTAGTAGTTTCCGATGCACATCTGGTTGCATTCTGTAATCTGTGGACTATCAGAGTGTTGATGAAACACAGAAATTGCATCGGGATTTAATACAACAGTCACCATGTGCTCTTTCCTCCACGGGAGTAACATCTCACACGGTGTGCGCTTTGATCGTTCCCTGGAAGACCAGTAGTAGTTTCCGATGCACGTCTGGTGGCATTCCGTAACCTGTGGACTATCAGAGTGTTAATGAAACACAGAAATTGCATCGGGATTGAATACAACAGTCACTATGCGCACTTTCCTCCATGGGAGTAATGTCTCAAACAGTCTACGCTTTGATCGTTCACTGGAAGACCAGTAGTAGTTTCCGATGCACATCTGGAGGCATTCTGAAATCTGTGGTCTAACTGAGTGTTGATAAAACACGAAAATTGCATCGGGATTAAATACAACAGTCACCATGCGCACTTTCCTCCATGGTAGTCATGTCTCAAACATTCTACGCTTTGATCGTTCCCTGGAAGACCAGTAGTAGTTTCCGATTCACATCTGGTTGCATTCTGTAATCTGAGGACTATCAGAGTGTTGACGAAACACAGTAATTGCATCGGTATTGAATACAACAGTCACCATGCGCACTTTCCTCCATGTTAGTAATGTCTCAAACAGTCTACGCTTTGATCGTTCCATGGGAGACCATTTGTAGTTTCCAATGCACATCTGGAGGCTTTCTGTAATCTGTGGACTATCAGAGTGTTGATGAAACACAGAAATTGCATCGGGATTGAATACAACAGTCACAATGCGCACTTTCCTACAGGGGAGTAATGTCTGAAACAGTCCACGCTCTGATCGTCCATTGGAAGACCAGTAGTAGTTTCCGATGCACATCTGGTGGCATTCTGTAATCTGTGGACTATCAGAGTGTTGATGAAACACAGAAATTGCATCGGGATCGAATACAACAGTCACCATGCGCACTTTCCTCGGCAGGAGTAATGTTTCAAACAGTCTACGCTTTGATCGTTCCCTGGAAGACCAGTAGTAGTTTCCAATGCACATCTGGAGGCATTCTGTAATCTGTCGACTATCAGAGTGTTGATGAAACACAGAAATTGCACCGGGATTGAATACAACAGTCACCATGCGCACTTTCCTCCATGGGAGTAATGTCTCAAACAGTCTATGCTTTGATCGTTCCTGGAAGACCAGTGGTAGTTTCCAATGCACATCTGGAGGCATTCTGTAATCTGTGGACTATCAGAGTGTTGATGAAACACAGATATTGCATCGTGATTGAATACAACAGTCACCATGCGCACTTTCCTCCACAGGAGTAATGTCTCAAACAGTCTACGCTTTGATCATTCCCTGGAAGACCAGTAGTAGTTTCCAATGGACATCTGGAGGCAGTCTGTAATCTGTGGACCATCAGAGTGTTGATGTTACACAGATATTTCATCGGGATTGAATACAACAGTCACCATGTGCTGTTTCCTCCACGGGAGTAACGTCTCACACGGTCTACGCTTTGATCGTTCCCTGGATGACCAGTAGTAGTTTCCGATGCACATCTGGTTGCATTCTGTAATCTGTGGACTATCAGAGTGTTGATGAAACACAGAAATTGCATCGGGATTGAATACAACAGTCACCATGTGCTCTTTCCTCCACGGGAGTAACGTCTCACACGGTCTACGCTTTGATCGTTCCCTGGGAGACCAGTAGTAGTTTCCGATGCACGTCTGGTGGCATTCTGTAACCTGTGTACTATCAGAGTGTTGATGAAACACAGAAATTGCATCGGCATCGAATACAACAGTCACCATGCGCACTTTCCTCCATGGGAGTAATGTCTCAAACCGTCTACGCTTTGACCGTTCCCTGGAGGACCAGTAGTAGTTTCCGATGGACATCTGGTGACACTGTGTAACCTGTGGACTAACAGAGTGTTGAAGGAACATAGAAATTGCATCGGGATTGAATACAGCAGTCACCATTCTCACTTTCCTCCATGGGTGTAATGTCCCAATAAGTCTACGCTTTGATCGTTGCCTGGAAGTCCAGTAGTAGTTTCCGATGCACATCTGGATGCATTCTGTAACCTGTGGACCTTCAAACAGTTGATGAAACACAGAAATTGCATCGGGATTGAATACAACAGTCACCATGTGCACTTGCCTCCATGTTAGGATTGTCTCAAACAGTCTACGCTTTGATCATTCCCTGGAAGACCAGTGGTAGTTTCCGATGCACATCTGGAGGCATTCTGTAATCTGTGGACTATCAGAGTGTTGATGAAACACAGATATTGCATCGGGATTGAATACAACAGTCACCATGCGCACTTTCCGCCATGGGAGTAATGTCTGAAACAGTCCACGCTTTGATCGTTCCCTGGAAGACCAGTAGTAGTTTCCCATGTAATTCTGGTGGCATTCTGTATTCCGTGGACTATCAGAGTGTTGATGAAACACAGAAATTCCATGGGGATTGAATACGACAGTCACCATGCGCACTTTTCTCCACGGGAGGTATGTCTCAAACTGTCTACGCTTTGACCTTTTCCTGGGAGACCAGTAGTACTTTCCGATGCACATCTCGTGGCATTCTGTAATCTGTGGACTATAAGAGTGTTGCTGAAACACAGAAATTGCATCGGGATTGAATACAACAGTCACCATGCGCACTTTCCTCCAGAGGAGTAATGTCTCAAACATTCTACGCTTTGATCGTTCCCTGGAAGACCAGTAGTAGTTTCCAATGCACATCTGGAGGCATTCTGTAATCTGTGGACCATCAGAGTGTTGATGATACACAGAAATTCCATCTTGATTGAATACAACAGCCACCATGAGCAGTTTCCTCCATGGGAGTAATGTCTCAAACAGTCTACGCTTTGATCGTTCCCTGGAAGACCAGAAGTAGTTTCCGATGCACATCTGGTGACATTGTGTAACCTGTGGACTATCAGAGTGTTGATGGAACACAGAAATTGCATCGGGATTGAATACAGCAGTCACCATCCTCACTTTCCTCCATGGGTGTAATGTCTCAAACAGTCTACGATTTGATCGTTCCCTGGAAGACCAGTAGTAGTTTCGGATGCACATCTGGTGACATTCCTTTATCTGTGGACTATCAGAGTGTTGATGAAACACAGAAATTGCATCGGGATTGAATACAACAGACACAATGCGCACTTTCCTCCATGGGGGTAATGTCTCAAACAGTCTACGATTTGATCGTTCCCTGGAAGACCAGTAGTAGTTTCCGATGCACATCTGGTGACATTCTGTAATCTGTGGACCTTCAAAGTGTTGATGAAACACAGAAATTGCATCGGGATTGATTACAACAGTCACCATGCACACTTGCCTCCATGTTAGTAATGTCTCAAACAGTCTACGCTTTGATCATTCCCTGGAAGACCAGTGTTAGTTTCCGATGCACATCTGGAGGCATTCTGTAATCTGTGGCCTATCAGAGTGTTGATGAAACACAGGAATTGCATCGGGAATGAATACAACAGTCACCATGCGCACTTTCCTCCATGGGAGTAATGTCTGAAACAGTCCACGCTTTGATCGTTCCCTGGAAGACCAGTAGTAGTTTCCGATGCAATTCTGGTGGCATTCTGTAACCCGTGGACTATCAGAGTGTTGATGAAACACGGAAATCGCATCGGGATTGAATACGACAGTCACCATGAGCAGTTTCCTCCATGGGAGTAATGTCACAAACAGTCTACGCTTTGATCGTTCCCTGGAAGACCAGAAGTAGCTTCCGATGCACATCTGGTGGCATTCTGTAACCTGTGGACTATCAGAGTGTTGATGAAACACAGAAATTGCATCGGGATTGAATACAGCAGTCACCATCCTCACTTTCCTCCATGGGTGTAATGTCTCAAACAGTCTACGATTTGATCGTTCCCTGGAAGACCAGTAGTAGTTTCGGATGCACATCTGGTGACATTCCTTTATCTGTGGACTATCAGAGTGTTGATGAAACACAGAAATTGCATCGGGATTGAATACAACAGTCACCATGCGCACTTTCCACCATGGGTGTAATGTCTTAAATAGTCTACGCTTTGATCGTACCCTGGAAGACCAGTAGTAGTTTCCGATGCTCATCTTTATGCATTCTGTAATCTGTGGACCTTCAAACTGTTGATGAAACACAGAAATTGCTTCGGGATTGAATACAACAGTCACCATGTGCACTTGCCTCTATGTTAGTAATGTCTAAAACAGTCTACGCATTGATCATTCCCTGGAAGACCAGTGGTAGTTTCCGATGCACATCTGGAGGCATTCTGTAATCTGTGGACTATCAGAGTGTTGATGAAACACAGAAATTGCATCGGGATTGAATACAACAGTCACCATGCGCACATTCCGTCATGGGAGTAATCTCTCTAACAGTCTACGCTTGGATCGTTCCCAGGAAGACCAGTAGTTTTTTCCGATGCACATCTGGAGGCATTCTGTAATCTGTGGACTATCAGAGTGTTGATGAAACACAGATATTGCATCGGGATTGAATACAACAGTCACCATGCGCACTTTCCGCCATGGGAGTAATGTCTGAAACAGTCCACGCTTTGATCGTTCCCTGGAAGACCAGTAGTAGTTTCCCATGTAATTCTGGTGGCATTCTGTATTCCGTGGACTATCAGAGTGTTGATGAAACACAGAAATTCCATGGGGATTGAATACGACAGTCACCATGCGCACTTTTCTCCACGGTAGGTATGTCTCAAACTGTCTACGCTTTGACCTTTTCCTGGGAGTCCAGTAGTACTTTCCGATGCACATCTGGTGGCATTCTGTAATCTGTGGACTATCAGAGTGTTGATGAAACACAGAAATTGCATCGGGATTGAATACAACAGTCACCATGCGCACTTTCCTCCAGAGGAGTAATGTCTCAAGCAATCTACGCTTTGATCGTTCCCTGGAAAACCAGTATTAGTATCCGATGCACATCTGGAGGCATTCTGTAATCTGTGGTTTATCAGAGTGTTGATGAAACACAGAAATTGCATCGGGATTGAATACAACAGTCACCATGCACACTTTCCTCCATGGGAGTAATGTCTCAAACATTCTACGCTTTGATCGTTCCCTGGAAGACCAGTAGTAGGTTCCAATGCACATCTGGAGGCATTCTGTAATCTGTGGACCATCAGAGTGTTGATGATACACAGAAATTGCATCTTGATTGAATACAACAGCCACCATGAGCAGTTTCCTCCATGGGAGTAATGTCTCAAACAGTCTACGCTTTGATCGTTCCCTGGAAGACCAGAAGTAGTTTCCGATGCACATCTGGTGACATTGTGTAACCTGTGGACTATCAGAGTGTTGATGGAACACAGAAATTGCATCGGGATTGAATACAGCAGTCACCATCCTCACTTTCCTCCATGGGTGTAATGTCTCAAACAGTCTACGATTTGATCGTTCATTGGAAGACCAGTAGTAGTTTCAGATGCACATCTGGTGACATTCCTTTATCTGTGGACTATCAGAGTGTTGATGAAACACAGAAATTGCATCGGGATTGAATACAACAGTCACCATGCGCACTTTCCTCCATGGGGGTAATGTCTCAAACAGTCTACGATTTGATCGTTCCCTGGAAGACCAGTAGTAGTTTCCGATGCACATCTGGTGACATTCTGTAATCTGTGGACTATCAGAGTGCTGATGGAACACAGAAATTGCATCAGGATTGAATACAGCAGTCACCATCCTCACATTCCTCCACAGGTGTAATGTCTCAAACAGTCTACGCTTTGATCGTTCCCTGGAAGACCAGTAGTAGTTTCGGATGCACATCTGGTGGCATTCCTTTATCTGTGGACTATCAGAGAGTTGATGAAACACAGAAATTTCAACGAGATTGAATGCAACAGTCTCCATGCGCACTTTCCTCCATGGGAGTAATGTCTCAAATAGTGTACGCTTTGATCGTTCCCTGGAAGACCAGTAGTAGTTTCCGATGCACGTCTGGATGCATTCTGTAATCTGTGGACCTTCAAAGTGTTGATGAAACACAGAAATTGCATCGGGATTGATTACAACAGTCACCATGCACACTTGCCTCCATGTTAGTAATGTCTCAAACAGTCTACGCTTTGATCATTCCCTGGAAGACCAGTGGTAGTTTCCGATGCACATCTGGAGGCATTCTGTAATCTGTGGCCTATCAGAGTGTTGATGAAACACAGGAATTGCATCGGGAATGAATACAACAGTCACCATGCGCACTTTCCTCCATGGGAGTAATGTCTGAAACAGTCCACGCTTTGATCGTTCCCTGGAAGACCAGTAGTAGTTTCCGATGCAATTCTGGTGGCATTCTGTAACCCGTGGACTATCAGAGTGTTGATGAAACACGGAAATCGCATCGGGATTGAATACGACAGTCACCATGAGCAGTTTCCTCCATGGGAGTATTGTCACAAACAGTCTACGCTTTGATCGTTCCCTGGAAGACCAGAAGTAGCTTCCGATGCACATCTGGTGGCATTCTGTAACCTGTGGACTATCAGAGTGTTGATGAAACACAGAAATTGCATCGGGATTGAATACAACAGTCACCATGCGCACTTTCCTCCATTTGAGTAATGTCTCAAACAGTCTACGCTTTGATCGTTCCCTGGAAGACCAGTAGTAGTTTCCGATGCACATCTGGTGACATTGTGTAACCTGTGGACTATCAGAGTGTTGATGGAACACAGAAATTGCATCGGGATTGAATACAGCAGTCACCATCCTCACTTTCCTCCATGGGTGTAATGTCTCAAACAGTCTACGATTTGATCGTTCCCTGGAAGACCAGTAGTAGTTTCGGATGCACATCTGGTGACATTCCTTTATCTGTGGACTATCAGAGTGTTGATGAAACACAGAAATTGCATCGGGATTGAATACAACAGTCACCATGCGCACTTTCCACCATGGGTGTAATGTCTTAAATAGTCTACGCTTTGATCGTTCCCTGGAAGACCAGTAGTAGTTTCCGATGCTCATCTTTATGCATTCTGTAATCTGTGGACCTTCAAACTGCTGATGAAACACAGAAATTGCTTCGGGATTGAATACAACAGTCACCATGTGCACTTGCCTCTATGTTAGTAATGTCTCAAACAGTCTACACATTGATCATTCCCTGGAAGACCAGTGGTAGTTCCCGATGCACATCTGGAGGCATTCTGTAATCTGTGGACTATCAGAGTGTTGATGAAACACAGAAATTGCATCGGGATTGAATACAACAGTCACCATGCGCACTTTCCGTCATGGGAGTAATCTCTCTAACAGTCTACGCTTGGATCGTTCCCAGGAAGACCAGTAGTTTTTTCCGATGCACATCTGGAGGCTTCTGTAATCTGTGGAGTATCAGAGTGATGATGAAACACAGATATTGCATCGGGATTGAATACAAGATTCACCATGCGCACTTTCCTCCATGTTAGTAATGTCTCAAACAGTCCACGCTTTGATCGTTCCCTGGAAGACCAGTAGTAGTTTCCCAAGTAATTCTGGTGGCATTCTGTATTCCGTGGACTATCAGAGTGTTGATGAAACACAGAAATTGCATCGGGATTGAATACGACAGTCACCATGCGCACTTTTCTCCACGGGAGGTATGTCCCAAACTGTCTACGCTTTGATCTTTCATGGGAGACCATTAGTAGTTTCCGATGCACATCTGGTGGCATTCTGTAATCTGTGGACTTTCAGAGTGTTGATGAAACACAGAAATTGCATCGGGATTGAATACAACAGTCACCATGCGCACTTTCCTCCAGGGGAGTAATGTCTGAAACAGTCCACGCTCTGATCGTTCCCTGGAAGACCAGTAGTAGTTTCCGATGCACATCTGGTGGCATTCTGTAATCTGTGGACTATCAGAGTGTTGATGAAACACAGAAATTGCATCGGGATTGAATACAACAGTCACCACGCGCACTTTCCTCCAGAGGAGTAATGTCTCAAACAGTCTACGCTTTGATCGTTCCCTGGAAAACCAGTATTAGTATCCGATGCACATCTGGAGGCATTCTGTAATCTGTGGTTTATCAGAGTGTTGATGAAACACAGAAATTGCATCGGGATTGAATACAACAGTCGCCATGCCCACTTTCCTCCATGGGAGTAATGTCTCAAACATTCTACGCTTTGATCGTTCCCTGGAAGACCAGTAGTAGTTTCCAATGCACATCTGGAGGCATTCTGTAATCTGTGGACCATCAGAGTGTTGATGAAACACAGAAATTGCATCTTGATTGAATACAACAGTCACCATGAGCAGTTTCCCCCATGGGCTTAATGTCTAAAACAGTCTACGCTTTGATCGTTCCCTGGAAGACCAGAAGTGGCTTCCGATGCACATCTGGAGGCATTCTGTAATCTGTGGACTCTCAGAGTGTTGATGAAACACAGAAATTGCATCGGGATTGAATACAACGATCACATTGTGATCTTCCTCCACGGGAGTAACGTCTCACACGGTCTACGCTTTGATCGTTCCCTGGAAGACCAATATTAGTTTCTTATGCACGTCAGGTGGTATTCTGTAATCTGTGGACTATCAGAGTGTTGATGAAACACAGAAATTGCATCGGGATTGAATACAACAGTCACCATGCGCACTTTTCTCCATGGGGGTAATGTCTCAAACAGTCTACGATTTGATCGTTCCCTGGAAGACCAGTAGTAGTTTCCGATGCACATCTGGTGACATTCTGTAATCTGTGGACTATCAGAGTGCTGATGGAACACAGAAATTGCATCGGGATTGAATACAGCTGTCACCATCCTCACATTCCTCCACAGGTGTAATGTCTCAAACAGTCTACGCTTTGATCGTTCCCTGGAAGACCAGTAGTAGTTTCGGATGCACATCTGGTGGCATTCCTTTATCTGTGGACTATCAGAGAGTTGATGAAACACAGAAATTTCATCGAGATTGAATGCAACAGTCTCCATGCGCACTTTCCTCCATGGGAGTAATGTCTCAAATAGTGGACGCTTTGATCGTTCCCTGGAAGACCAGTGGTAGTTTCCGATGCACGTCTGGATGCATTCTGTAATCTGTGGACCTTCAAAGTGTTGATGAAACACAGAAATTGCATCGGGATTGATTACAACAGTCACCATGCACACTTGCCTCCATGTTAGTAATGTCTCAAACAGTCTACGCTTTGATCATTCCCTGGAAGACCAGTGGTAGTTTCCGATGCACATCTGGAGGTATTCTGTAATCTGTGGCCTATCAGAGTGTTGATGAAACACAGGAATTGCATCGGGATTGAATACAACAGTCACCATGCGCACTTTCCTCCATGGGAGTAATGTCTGAAACAGTCCACGCTTTGATCGTTCCCTGGAAGACCAGTAGCAGTTTCCGATGCAATTCTGGTGGCATTCTGTAACCCGTGGACTATCAGAGTGTTGATGAAACACGGAAATCGCATCGGGATTGAATACGACAGTCACCATGAGCACTTTCCTCCACGGGAGTAAAGTCTCAAACAGTTTACGCTTTGATCGTTCCCTGGAAGATCAGTAGTAGTTTCCGATGCACATCTGGTAGCATTCTGTAATCTGTGGGCTATCAGAGTATTGATGAATCAGAGAAATTGCATCGGGATTGAATACAACAGTCACCATGCGCACTTTCCTCCACGGGAGTAACGTCTCACACGGTCTACGCTTTGATAGTTCCCTGGAAGACCAGTAGTAGTTTCCGATGCACGTCTGGTGGCATTCTGTAATCTGTGGACTATCAGAGTGTTGATGAAACACAGAAATTGCATCGGGATTGAACACAACAGTCACCTTGCGCACTTACCTTCATGGGTGTAATGTCTGAAATAGTCTACGCTTTGATCGTTCCCTGGAAGACCAGTAGTAGTTTCCGATGCACATCTGGATGCATTCTGTAATCTGTGGACCTTCAAACGGTTGATGAAACGCGGAAATTGCATCGGGATTGAATACAACAGTCACCATGCGGACTTGCCTCCATGTTAGTAATGTCTCAAACAGTCTACGCTTTGATCATTCCCTGGAAGACCAGTGGTAGTTTCCGATGCACATCTGGAGGCATTCTGTGATCTGTGGACTATCAGAATGTTGATGAAACACAGAAATTGCATCGGGATTGAATACAACAGTCACCATGCGCTCTTTCCTCCATGGGAGAAATGTCTCTAACAGTCTACGCTTGGATCGTTCCCAGGAAGACCAGTAGTTGTTTCCGATGCACATCTGGAGGCATTCTGTAATCTGTGGAGTATCAGAGTGTTGATCAAACACAGAAATTGCATCGGGATTGAATACAACGGTCACCATGCGCACCTTCCTCCATGGGAGTAATGTCTCAAAGAGTTTACGCTTTGATCGTTCCCTGGAAGACCAGTAGCAGTTTCCGATGCTCTTCTGGAGGCATTCTGTAATCTGTGGACTATCAGAGTGTTGATGAAACACAGAAATTGCATCGGGATTGAATACAACAGTCACCATGCGCACTTTCCTCCACAGGAGTAATGTCTCAAACAGTCTACGCTTTGATCGTTCCCTGGAAAACCTGTAGTAGTTTCCGATGCACATCTGGAGGCATTCTGTAATCTGTGGACCTTCAAAGTGTTGATGAAACACAGATATTGCATCGGGATTGATTACAACCGTCACCATGCGCACTTTCCTCCATATGAGTAATGTCCCTAACAGTCTACGCTTTGATCGTTCCCTGGAAGACCAGTAGTAGTTTCCGATGCACTTCTGGAGGCATTCTGTATTCTGTGGGCTATCAGAGTGTTGATGAATCACAGAAATTGCTTCGGGATTGAATACAACAGTCACCATGTGCACTTTCTCCACGAAAGTAATGTCTCAAACAGTCTACGCTTTGATTGTTCCCTGGAAGACCAGTAGTAGTTTCCGATGCATGTCTGGTGGCATTCTGTAATCTGTGGACTATCAGAGTGTTGACGGAACACAGAAATTGCATCGGGATTGAATACAGCAGTCAGCATCCTCACTTTCCTCCACGGGTGTAATGTCTCAAACACTCTACGCTTTGATCGTTCCCCTGAAGACCAGTAGTAGTTTCGGATGCACATCTGGTGACATTCCTTTACCTGTGGACTATCAGAGTGTTGATGAAACACAGAAATTGCATCGGGATTGAATACAACAGTCACCATGCGCACTTTGCTCCATGGGTGTAATGTCTCAAATAGTCTACGCTTTGATCGTTCCCTGGAAGACCAGTAGTAGTTTCCGATGCACATCTGGAGACATTCTGTAATCTGTGGACTATCAGAGTGTTGATGGAACACAGAAATAGCATCGGGATTGAATACAGCAGTCACCATCCTCACTTTCCTCCAAGGGTGTAATGTCACAAACAGTCTACGCTTTGATCTTTCCCTGGAAGACCAGTAGTAGTTTCGGATGCACACCTGGAGGCATTCTGTAATCTGTGGACTATCAGAGTGTTGATGAAACACAGAAATTGCATCGGGATTGAATACAACAGTCACCATGCGCACTTTTCTCCATGGGAGTAAAGTCTCTAACAGTCTACGCTTGGATCGTTCCCAGGAAGACCACTAGTTGTTTCCAATGCACATCCACAGGCATTCTGTAATGTGTAGAGTATCAGAGTGTCGATCAAACACAGAAATTGCATCGGGATTGAATACAACAGTCACCATGCGCACCTTCCTCCATGGGAGTAATGTCTCAAAGAGTTTAAGCTTTGATCGTTCCCTGGAAGACCAGTAGTAGTTTCCGATGCACATCTGGAGGCATTCTGTAATCTGTGGACTATCAGAGAGTTGATGAAACACAGGAATTGCATCGGGATTGAATACAACAGTCACCATGCGCACTTTCCTCCATGGGAGTAATGTCTGAAACAGTCCACGTTTTGATCGTTCCCTGCTAAACCTGTAGTAGTTTCCGATGCACATCTGGAGGCATTCTGTAATCTGTGGACCTTCAAAGTGTTGATGAAACACAGATATTGCATCGGGATTGAATACAACAGTCACCATGCGCACTTGCTTCCATGTTAGTAATGTCTCAAACAGTCTACGCTTTCTTCATTCCCTGGAAGACCTGATGTAGTTTCAGATGCACATCTGGAGGCATTCTGTAATCTGTGGACTATCAGAGTGTTCGTGAAACACAGAAATAGCATCAGGATTGAATACAGCAGTCACCATCCCCACTTTCCTCCACGGGTGTAATGTCACAAACAGTCTACGCTTTGATCGTTCCCTGGAAGACCAGTAGTAGTTTCGGATGCACATCTGGTGACATTCCTTAATCTGTGGACTATCAGAGTGTTGATGAAACACAGAAATTGCATCGGGATAGAATACAACGGTCACCATGCGCACTTTCCTCCATGGGAGTAAAGTCTCTAACAGTCTACGCTTGGATCGTTCCCAGGAAGACCACTAGTTGTTTCCAATGCACATCCACAGGCATTCTGTAATGTGTAAAGTATCAGAGTGTTGATCAAACACAGAAATTGCATCGGGATTGAATACAACAGTCACCATGCGCACTTTCCTCCATGGGAGTAATGTCTCAAACAGTCTACGCTTAGATCGTTCCCTGGAAAACCTGTAGTAGTTTCCGATGCACATCTGGAGGAATTCTGTAATCTGTGGACCTTCAAAGTGTTGATGAAACACAGATATTGCATCGGGATTGAATGCAACAGTCACCATGCGCACTTTCTTCCACGGGTGTAATGTCTCTAACAGTCTACGCTTTGATCGTTCCCTGGAAGACCAGTAGTAGTTTCCGATGCACATCTGGTGACATTCTGTAATCTCTGGACTATCAGAGTGTTGATGGAACACAGAAATAGCATTGGGATTGAATACAGCAGTCACCATCCTCACTTTCCTCCATGGGTGTAATGTCACAAACAGTCTACGCTTTGATCGTTCCCTGGAAGACCAGTAGTAGTTTCCGATGCATGTCTGGTGGCATTCTGTAATCTGTGGACTATCAGAGTGTTGACGGAACACAGATATTGCATCGGGATTGAATACAGCAGTCAGCATCCTCACTTTCCTCCACGGGTGTAATGTCTCAAACACTCTACGCTTTGATCGTTCCCCTGAAGACCAGTAGTAGTTTCGGATGCACATCTGGTGACATTCCTTTACCTGTGGACTATCAGAGTGTTGATGAAACACAGAAATTGCATCGGGATTGAATACAACAGTCACCATCCGCACTTTGCTCCATGGGTGTAATGTCTCAAATAGTCTACGCTTTGATCGTTCCCTGGAAGACCAGTAGTAGTTTCCGATGCAATTCTGGTGGCATTCTGTAACCCGTGGACTATCAGAGTGTTGATGAAACACGGAAATCGCATCGGGATTGAATACGACAGTCACCATGAGCAGTTTCCTCCATGGGAGTAATGTCTCAAACACTCTACGCTTTGATCGTTCCCTGGAAGACCAGAAGTAGTTCCCGATGCACATCTGGAGGCATTCTGTAATCTGTGGACTATCAGAGTGTTGATGAAAAACAGAAATTGCATCGGGATTGAATACAACAGTCACCATGCTCACTTTCCTCCATGGGAGTAATGCCTCAAACAGTCTACGATTTGATCGTTCCCTGGAAGACCAGTAGTAGTTTCCGATGCACATCTGGTGACATTCTGTAATCTGTGGACTATCAGAGTGTTGATGGAACACAGAAATAGCATCGGGATTGAATACAGCAGTCACCATCCTCACTTTCCTCCAAGGGTGTAATGTCACAAACAGTCTACGCTTTGATCTTTCCCTGGAAGACCAGTAGTAGTTTCGGATGCACATCTGGAGGCATTCTGTAATCTGTGGACTATCAGAGTGTTGATGAAACACAGAAATTGCATCGGGATTGAATACAACAGTCACCATGCGCACTTTTCTCCATGGGAGTAAAGTCTCTAACAGTCTACGCTTGGATCGTTCCCAGGAAGACCACTAGTTGTTTCCAATGCACATCCACAGACATTCTGTAATGTGTAGAGTATCAGAGTGTTGATCAAACACAGAAATTGCATCGGGATTGAATACAACAGTCACCATGCGCACCTTCCTCCATGGGAGTAATGTCTCAAAGAGTTTAAGCTTTGATCGTTCCCTGGAAGACCAGTAGTAGTTTCCGATGCACATCTGGAGGCATTCTGTAATCTGTGGACTATCAGAGTGTTGATGAAACACAGGAATTGCATCGGGATTGAATACAACAGTCACCATGCGCACTTTCCTCCATGGGAGTAATGTCTGAAACAGTCCACGTTTTGATCGTTCCCTGGAAGACCAGTAGTAGTTTCCGATGCAATTCTGGTGGCATTCTGTACTCCGTGGACTATCAGAGTGTTGATGAAACACAGAAATTGCATCGGGATTGAATACGACAGTCACCATGCGCACTTTCCTCCACAGGAGTAATGTCTCAAACAGTCTACGCTTTGATCGTTCCCTGGAAGACCAGTAGTAGTTTCCGAAGCACGTCTGGTGAAATTCTGTAATCTGTGGACCTTCAAAGTGTTGATGAAACACAGATATTGCATCGGGATTGAATACAACAGTCACCATGCGCACTTTCCTCCATATGAGTAATGTCCCTAACAGTCCACGCTTTGATCGTTTCCTGGAAGACCAGTAGTAGTTTCCGATGCATATTTGGTGGCATTCTGTAATCTGTGGACTATCAGAGTGTTGATGGAACACAGAAATTGCATCGGGACTGAATACAGCAGTCACTATCCTCACTTTCCTATACAGGTGTAATGTCTCAAACACTCTACGCTTTGATCGTTCCCCTGAAGACCAGTAGTAGTTTCGGATGCACATCTGGTGACATTCCTTTACCTGTGGACTATCAGAGTGTTGATGAAACACAGAAATTGCATCGGGATTAAATACAACAGTCACCATGCGCACTTTGCTCCATGGGTGTAATGTCTCAAAGAGTCTACGCTTTGATCGTTCCCTGGAAGACCAGTAGTAGTTTCCGATGCACATCTGGATGCATTCTGTAATCTGTGGACCTTCTAACTGTTGATGAAACACAGAAATTGCATCGGGATTGGATACAGAAGTAACCATCCTCACTTTCCTCCACGGGTGTAATGTCTCAAACAGTCTACGATTTTATCGTTCCCTGGAAGACCAGTAGTATTTTCGGGTGCACATCTGGTGACATTCCTTTATCTGTGGACTATCAGAGTGTTGATGAAACACAGAAATTGCATCGGGATTGAATGCAACAGTCACCATGCGCACTTTCCTCCATGGGTGTAATGTCTCAAATAGTGTACGCTTTGATCGTTCCCTGGAAGACCAGTAGAAGTTTCCGATGCACATCTGGATGCATTCTGTAATCAGTGGACCTTCAAAGTGTTGATGAAACACAGATATTGCATCGGGATTGAATACAACAGTCACCATGCGCACTTGCCTCCATGTTAGTAATGTCTCAAACAGTCTACGCTTTCTTCATTCCCTGGAAGACCTGATGTAGTTTCAGATGCACATCTGGAGGCATTCTGTAATCTGTGGACTATCAGAGTGTTGATGAAACACAGAAATAGCATCGGGATTGAATACAGCAGTCACCATCCTCACTTTCCTCCACGGGTGTAATGTCACAAACAGTCTACGCTTTGATCGTTCCCTGGAAGACCATTAGTAGTTTCGGATGCACATCTGGTGACATTCCTTAATCTGTGGACTATCAGAGTGTTGATGAAACACAGAAATTGCATCGGGATCGAATACAACGGTCACCATGCGCACTTTCCTCCATGGGAGTAAAGTCTCTAACAGTCTACGATTGGATCGTTCCCAGGAAGACCACTAGTTGTTTCCAATGCACATCCACAGGCATTCTGTAATGTGTAAAGTATCAGAGTGTTGATCAAACACAGAAATTGCATCGGGATTGAATACAACAGTCACCATGCGCACTTTCCTCCATGGGAGTAATGTCTCAAACAGTCCACGTTTTGATCGTTCCCTGGAAGACCAGTAGTAGTTTCCGATGCAATTCTGGTGGCATTCTGTACAGCGTGGACTATCAGAGTGTTGATGAAACACAGAAATTGCATCGGGATTGAATACGACAGTCACCATGCGCACTTTCCTCCACAGGAGTAATGTCTCAAACAGTCTACGCTTTGATCGTTCCCTGGAAAACCTGTAGTAGTTTCCGATGCACATCTGGAGGCATTCTGTAATCTGTGGACCTTCAAAGTGTTGATGAAACACAGATATTGCATCGGGATTGAATACAACAGTCACCATGCGCACTTTCCTCCATATGAGTAATGTCCCTAACAGTCTACGCTTGGATCGTTTCATGGAAGACCAGTAGTAGTTTCCGATGCACATCTGGATACATTCTGTAATATGTGGGCTATCAGAGTGTTGATGAATCACAGAAATTGCATCGGGATTGAATACAACAGTCACCATGTGCACTTTCTCCACGGATGTAATGTCTCAAACAGTGTACGCTTTGATTGTTCCCTGGAAGACCAGTGGTAGTTTCCGATGCACATCTGGAGGCATTCTGAAATCTGTGGTCTAACTGATTGTTGATGAAACACAGAAATTGCTTTGGGATTGATTACAACAGTCACCATGCGCACTTTCCTCCATGGGAGTAATGTCTCAAACAGTCTACGCTTTGATCGTTAACTGGAAGACCAGTAGTAGTTTCCGATGCACATCTGGAGGCATTCTGAAAGATGTGGCCTAACTGAGTGTTGATGAAACACAGAAATTGCATCGGGATTGAATACAACAGTCACCATGCGCACTTTCCTCAATGGGAGTAATGTCTCAAACAGTCTACGCTTTGTTCGTTGCCTGGAAGACCAGAAGTAGCTTCCGATGCACATCTGGAGGATTTCTGTAATCTGTGGACTATCAGAGTGTTAATGGAACACAGAAATGGCATCGGGATTGAATACAACAGTCACCATGCGCACTTTGCACCACGGGAGGATTGTCTCAAACAGTTTCGCTTTGATCGTTCCCTGGAAGACCAGTAGTAGTTTCCGATGCACATCTGGTTGCATTCTGTAATCTGTGGACTATCAGAGAGTTGATGAAACACAGAAATTGCATCGGGATTAAATACAACAGTCACCATGTGCTCTTTCATCCACGGGAGTAAGGTCTCACACAGTCTACGTTTTGATCGTTCCCTGTAAGACCAGTAGTAGTTTCCGATGCACGTCTGGTGGCATTCTGTAATCTGTGGACCTTCAAAGTGTTGATGAAACACAGATATTGCATCGGGATTGAATACAACAGTCACCATGCCCACTTTCCTCCATATGAGTAATGTCCGTAACAGTCTACGCTTAGATCGTTTCCTGGAAGACCAGTAGTAGTTTCCGATGCACATCTGGATGCATTCTGTAATCTGTGGGCTATCAGAGTGTTGATGAATCACAGAAATTGCATCGGGATTGAATACAGCAGTCACCATGCGCACTTGCGTCCATGTTAGTAATGTCTCAAACAGTCTACGCTTTGATCGTTCCCTGGAAGACCAGAAGTAGCTTCCGATGCACATCTGGAAGCATTCTGTAATCTGTGGACTATCAGAGTGTTGATGGAACACAGAAATTGCATCGGGATTGAATACAACAGTCACCATGCGCACTATGCTCCACGGGAGTAATGTCTCAAACAGTTTACGCATTGATCGTTCCCTGGAAGACCAGTAGTAGTTTCCGATGCACATCTGGTTGCATTCTGTAATCTGTGGACTATCAGAGCGTTGATGAAAAACAGAAATTGCATCGGGATTGAATACAACAATCACCATGTGCTCCTTCCTCCACAGGTGTAATGTCTCACACGGTCTACGCTTTGATCGTTCCCTATAAGACCAGTAGTAGTTTGCGATGCACGTCTGGTGGCATTCTGTAATCTGTGGACTAACAGAGTGTTGATGAAACACAGAAATTGCATCGGGATTGAATACAACAGTCAGCATGCGCACTTCCCTCCATGGGAGTAATGTCTCAAACAGTCTACGCTTTGATCGTTCCCTGGAAGACCAGTAGTAGTTTGTAGTAGTTTCCGATGCACATCTGGTTGCATTCTGTAATCTGGGGGCTACCTGAGTGTTGATGAAACACAGAAATTGCATCGGGATTGAATACAACAGTCACCATGTGCACTTTCTCCACGGAAGTAATGTCTCAAACAGTCTACGCTTTGATTGTTCCCTGGAAGACCAGTAGTAGATTCCGATGCACATCTGGAGGCATTCTGAAATCTGTGGACTAACTGATTGTTGATGAAACACAGATATAGATTTGGGATTGATTACAACAGTCACCATGCGCACATTCCTCCATGGGTGTAATGTCTCAAATAGTCTACGCTTTGATCGTTCCCTGGAAGACCAGTAGTAGTTTCCGATGCACATCCGGATGCATTCAGTAATCTGTGGACCTTCAAAGTTTTGATGAAACACAGAAATTGCATCGGGATTGAATACAACAGTCACCATGCGCACTTGCCTCCATGTTAGTAATGTCTCAAACAGTCTACGCTTTGATCATTCCCTGGAAGACCAGTGGTAGTTTCCGATGCACATCTGGAGGCATTCTGTAATCTGTGGACTATCAGAGTGTTGATGAAACACAGAAATTGCATCGGGATTGAATACAACAGTCACCATGCGCACGTTCCTCCAAGTTAGTAATGTCTCAAACATTCTACGCTTTGATCGTTCCCTGGAAGACCAGTGGTAGCTTCCAATTCACATCTGGAGGCATTCTGTAATCTGTGGAATATCAGAGTGTTGATGAAACACAGAAATTGCATCGGGATTGAATACAACAGTCACCATGCGCACTTTCCTCTATGGGAGTAATGTCTGAAAGAGTCCACGCTTTGATCGTTCCCTGGAAGACCTGTAGTAGCTTCCTATGCAATTCTGGTGGCATTCTGTACTCCGTGGACTATCAGAGTGTTGATGAAACACAGAAATTGCATCGGGATTGAATACAACAGTCACCATGCGCACTTTCTTCCTCAGGAGAAATGTCTCTAACAGTCTAGGCTTGGATCGTTCCCAGGAAGACCAATAGTAGTTTCCGATGCACATCTGGAGGCATTCTGTAATCTGTGGACCTTCAAAGTGTTCATGAAACACAGATATTCCATCGGGATTGAATACAACAGTCACCATGCGCACTTTCCTCCATATGAGTAACGTCCCTAACACTCTACGCTTTGATCGTTCCCTGGAAGACCAGTAGTAGTTTCCGATGCACATCTGGAGGCATTCTGTAATCTCTGGGCTATCAGAGTGTTGATGAATCACAGACATTGCATCGGGATTGAATACAACAGTCACCATGTGCACTTTCTCCACGGAAGTAATGTCTCAAACAGTCTACGCATTGATTGTTCCCTGGAAGACCAGTAGTAGTTTCCGATGCACATCTGGAGGCATTCTGAAATCTGTGGTCTAACTGAGTGTTGATGAAACACAGAAATTGCATCGGGATTGAATACAACAGACACCATGCGCACTTACCTCCATGGGAGTAATGTCTCAAACAGTCTACGCTTTGATCGTTCCCTGGAAGACCAGAAGTAGCTTCCGATGCACATCTGGAGGCATTCTGCAATCTGTGGACTATCAGAGTGTTGATGGAACACAGAAATTGCATCGGGATTGAATACAAAAGTCACCATGCGCACTTTGCTCCACGGGTGTAAGGTGTCAAACAATTTACGCTTTGATCGTTCCCTGGAAGACCAGTAGTAGTTTCCGATGCACATTTGGTTGCATTCTGTAATCTGTGGACTATCAGAGTGTTGATGAAACACAGAAATTGAATCGGGATTGAATACAACAATCACCATGTGCTCCTTCCTCCACGGGAGTAATGTATCACACGGTCTACGTTTTGATCGTTCCCTGGAAGACCACTAGTAGTTTCCGATGCACGTCTGGTGGCATTCTGTAATCTGTGGACTAACAGAGTGTTGATGAAACACAGAAATTGCATCGGGATTGAATATAATAGTCAGCATGTACACTTCCCTCCATGGGAGTAATGTCTCAAACAGTCTACGCTTTGATCGTTCCTTGGATGACCAGTAGTAGTTTCCGATGCACATCTGGAGGCATTCTGAAATCTGTGGTCTAACTGAGTGTTGATGAAACACAGAAATTGCATCGGGATTGAATACAACAGTCACCATGCGCACTTTCCTCCATGGGAGTAATGTCTCAAACAGTCTACGCTTTGATCGTTCCCTCGAAGACCAGAAGTAGCTTCCGATGCACATCTGGAGGCATTCTGTAATCTGTGGACTATCAGAGTGTTGATGGAACACAGAAATTGCATCGGGATTGAATACAACAGTCACCCTGCACACTTTGCTCCACGGGAGTAATGTCTCAAACAGTTTACGAATTGATCGTTCCCTGGAAGACCAGTAGTAGTTTCCGATGCACATCTGGTTGCATTCTGTAATCTGGGGGCTACCAGAGTGTTGATGAATCACAGAAATTGCATCGGGATTGAATACAACAGTCACCATGTACACTTTCTCCACGGAAGTAATGTCTTAAACAGTCTACGCTTTGATTGTTCCCTGGAAGACCAGTAGTAGTTTCCGATGCACATCTGGAGGCATTCTGAAATCTGTGGACTAACTGATTGTTGATGAAACACATATATAGATTTGGGATTGATTACAACAGTCACCATGCGCACATTCCTCCATGGGTGTAATGTCTCAAATAGTCTACGCTTTAATCGTTCCCTGGAAGACCAGTAGTAGTTTCCGATGCACATCTCGATGCATTCAGTAATCTGTGGACCTTCAAAGTGTTGATGAAACACAGAAATTGCATCGGGATTGAATACAACAGTCACCCTGCACACTTTGCTCCACGGGAGTAATGTCTCAAACAGTTTACGAATTGATCGTTCCCTGGAAGACCAGTAGTAGTTTCCGATGCACATCTGGTTGCATTCTGTAATCTGGGGGCTACCAGAGTGTTGATGAATCACAGAAATTGCATCGGGATTGAATACAACAGTCACCATGTGCACTTTCTCCACGGAAGTAATGTCTCAAACAGTCTACGCTTTGATCGTTCCCTCGAAGACCAGAAGTAGCTTCCGATGCACATCTGGAGGCATTCTGTAATCTGTGGACTATCAGAGTGTTGATGGAACACAGAAATTGCATCGGGATTGAATACAACAGTCACCCTGCACACTTTGCTCCACGGGAGTAATGTCTCAAACAGTTTACGAATTGATCGTTCCCTGGAAGACCAGTAGTAGTTTCCGATGCACATCTGGTTGCATTCTGTAATCTGGGGGCTACCAGAGTGTTGATGAATCACAGAAATTGCATCGGGATTGAATACAACAGTCACCATGTGCACTTTCTCCACGGATGTAATGTCTTAAACAGTCTACGCTTTGATCATTCCCTGGAAGACCAGTGGTAGTTTCCGATGCACATCTGGAGGCATTCTGTAATCTGTGGACTGTCAGAGTGTTGATGAAACACAGAAATTGCATCGGGATTGAATACAACAGTCACCATGCGCACTTTCCTCCATTTTAGTAATGTCTCAAACAGTCTGCGCTTTGATCGTTCCCTGGAAGACCAGTGGTAGTTTCCAATTCACATCTGGAGGCATTATGTAATCTGTGGAATATCAGAGTGTTGATGAAACACAGAAATTGCATCGGGATTGAATACAACAGTCACCATGCGCACTTTCCTCTATGGGAGTAATGTCTGAAAGAGTCCACGCTTTGATCGTTCACTGGAAGACCTGTAGTAGCTTCCGATGCAATTCTGGTGGCATTCTGTACTCCGTGGACTATCAGAGTGTTGATGAAACACAGAAACTGCATCGGGATTGAATACGACAGTCACCATGCGCACTCTCCTCCACGGGAGGTATGTCTCAATCTGTCTACGCTTTAATCGTTGCCTGGAAGACCAGTAGAAGTTTCCGATGCACATCTGGTGGCATTAAGTAATCTGTGGACTATCAGGGTGTTGAAGAGACACAGAAATTGCATCGGGATTGAATACAACAGTCACCATGCGCACTTTGCTCCACGGGAGTATTGTCTCAAACAGTCTACGCTTTGATCGTTCCCTGGAAGACCAGTGGTAGTTTCCGATTCACATCTGGAGGCATTCTGTAATCTGTGGACTATCAGAGTGTTGATGAAACACAGAAATTGCATCGGGATTGAATACAACAGTCATCATGCGCAATTTCTTCCACAGGAGTAATGTCTCTAACAGTCTAAGCTTGGATCGTTCCCAGGAAGACCAGTAGTAGTTTCCGATGCACATCTGGAGGCATTCTGTAATCTGTGGAGTATCAGAGTGTTCATGACACACAGAAATTGCATTGGGATTGAATACAACAATCACCATGCGCACCTTCCTCCATGATAGTAATGTCACAAAGAGTTTACGGTTTGATCGGTCCCTGGAAGGCCAGTAGTAGTTTCCTATGCACATCTGGAGGCATTCTGTAATCTGTGGACTATCAGAGTGTTGATGAAACACAGAAAATGCATCGGTATTGAATACAACAGCCACCATGCGCACTTTCCTCCATGTTAGTAATATCTCAAACAGTCTACGCTTTGATCGTTCCCTGGAAGACCTGTGGTAGTTTGCAATGCACATATGGAGGCATTCTGTAATTTCTGGACTATCAGATTGTTGATGAAACACAGAAATTGCATCGGGATAGAATACAAAAGCCACAATGCGCACGTTCCTCCATGAGAATAATGTCGGAAACAGTCCACGCTTTGATCGTTCCCTGGAAGACCAGTAGTAGTTTCCGATGCACATCTGGTGGCATTCAGTAATCTGTGGACCATCAGAGTGTTGATGAAACACAGAAATTGCATTGGGATTAAATACAACAGTCACTATGCTCACTTTCCACCACGGGAGTAATGTCTCAAACAACTTACGCTTTGATCGTTAACTGGAACACCAGTAGTGGTTTCCGATGCATATATGGTGGCATTCTGTAATCTGTGGGGTATCAGAGTGTTGACGAAACACAGATATTGCATCGGGATTGAATACAACAGTCACCATGCGCACTTTCCTCCGCAGGAGTAATGTCTCAAACAGTCTACGCTTTGATCGTTCCGTGGAAGACCAGTAGTTGTTTCCGATGCACATCTGGTGGCATTCTGTAATCTGTGGACTATCAGAGTGATGATGAAACACAGAAATTGCATTGGGATTGAATACAACAGTCACCATGCTCACTTTACACCACGGGAGTAATGTCTCAAACAGCTTACGCTTTGATCGTTCCCTGGAACACCAGTAGTGGTTTCCGATGCATATCTGGTGGCATTCTGTAATCTGTGGAGTATCAGAGTGTTGACGAAACACAGATATTGCATCGGGATTGAATACAACAGTCACCATGCGCATTTTCCTCCATTTGAGTTATGTCTCTAACAGTCAACGCTTTGATCGTTCCCTGAAAGGCCAGTAGTAGTTTCCGATGCATATCCTGAGGCATCCTGCAATCTGTGGACTATCAGAGTGTTGATGAAACACAGAAATTGTATTGGGATTGAACACAACAGTCACCATGCGCACTTTCCTCCATGGGAGTAATGTCTCAAACAGTCTACGCTTTCATCGTTCCCTTGAAGACCAGTAGTAGTTTCCGATGCACATCTGGAGGCATTCTGAAATCTGTGGACTAACTGATTGTTGATGAAACACAGATATTGATTTGGGATTCATTACAACAGTCACCATGCGCACCTTCCTCCATGGGAGTAATGTCTCAAACAGTCTACGCTTTCATCGTTCCCTGGAAGACCAGAAGTAGCTTCCGATGCACATCTGGAGGCATTCTGTAATCTGTGGACTATCAGAGTGTTGATGGAACACAGAAATTGCATCGGGATTGAATACAAGAGTCACCATGCGTACTTTGCTCCACGGGAGTAATGTCTCAAACAGTTTACGCTTTGATCGTTCCCTGGAAGACCAGTAGTAGTTTCCGATGCACATCTGGTTGCATTCTGTAATCTGTGGACTATCAGAGTGTTGATGAAACACAGAAATTGCATCGGGATTGAATACAACAATCACCATGTGCTCCTTCCTCCACGGGAGTAATGTCTCACACGGTCTACGCTTTGATCGGTCCCTGGAAGACCACTAGTAGTTTCCGATGCACGTGTGGTGGCATTCTGTAAACTGTGGACTAACAGAGTGTTGATGAAACACAGAAATTGCATCGGGATTGAATACAACAGTCAGCATGCGCACTTCCCTCCATGGGAGTAATGTCTCAAACAGTCTACGCTTTGATCGTTCCTTGGAAGACCAGTAGTAGTTTCCGATGCACATCTGGAGGCATTCTGAAATCTGTGGTCTAACTGAGTGTTGATGAAACACAGAAATTGCATCGGGATTGAATACAACAGTCACCATGCGCACTTTCCTCCATGGGAGTAATGTCTCAAACAGTCTACGCTTTGATCGTTCCCTGGAAGACCAGTAGTAGTTTCCGATGGACATCTGGTTGCATTCTGTAATCTAAGGGCTAACAGAGTGTTGATGAATCACAGAAATTGCATCGGGATTGAATACAACAGTCACCATGTGCACTTGCTCCACGGAAGTAATGTCTCAAACAGTCTATGCTTTGATTGTTCCCTGGAAGACCAGTAGTAGTTTCCGATGCACATCTGGAGGCATTCTGAAATCTGTGGACTAACTTATTGTTGATGAAACACAGATATAGATGTGGGATTGATTACAACAGTCACCATGTGCACATTCCTCCATGGGTGTAATGTCTCAAATAGTCTACGCTTTGATCGTTCCCTGGAAGACCAGTAGTAGTTTCCGATGCACATCTGGATGCATTCAGTAATCTGTGGACCTTCAAAGTGTTGATGAAACACAGAAATTGCATCGGGATTGAACACAACAGTCACCATGCGCACTTGCCTCAATATTAGTAATGTCTCAAACAGTCTACGCTTTGATCATTCCCGGGAAGACCAGTGGTAGTTTCCGATGCACATCTGGAGGCATTCTGTAATCTGTGGACTATCAGAGTGTTGATGAAACACAGAAATTGCATCGGGATTGAATACAACAGTCACCATGCGCACTTTCCTCCATGTTAGTAATGTCTCAAATAGACTGCGCTTTGATTGTTCCCTGGAAGACCAGTGGTAGTTTCCAATTCACATCTGGAGGCATTCAGTAATCTGTGGAATATCAGAGTGTTGATGAAACACAGATATTGCATCGGGATTGAATACAACAGTCACCATGCGCACTTTCCTCTATGGGAGTAATGTCTGAAACAGTCCACGCTTTGATCGTACCCTAGAAGACCTGTAGTAGCTTCCGATGCAATTCTGGTGGCATTCTGTTCTCCGTGGACTATCAGAGTGTTGATGAAACACGGAAATTGCATCGCTATTGAATGCGACAGTCACCATGCGCACTCTCCTCCACGGGAGGTATGTCTTAAACTGTCTACGCTTTAATCGTTGCCTGGAAGACCAGTAGAAGTTTCCGATGCACATCTGGTGGCATTCTGTAATCTGTGGACTATCAGAGTGCTGATGAAACACAGAAATTGCATCGGGATTGAATACAACAGTAACCATGCGCAATTTCTTCCACAGGAGTAATGTCTCTAAGAGTCTACGCTTGGATCGTTCCCAGGAAGACCAGTAGTAGTTTCCTATGCACATCTGGAGGCATTCTGTAATCTGTGGAGTATCAGAGTGTTCATGACACACAGAAATTGCATCGGGATTGAATACAACAATCACCATGCGCACCTTCCTCCATGGCAGTAATGTCACAAGGAGTTTACGGTTTGATCGGTCCCTGGAAGACCAGTAGAAGTTTCCTATGCACATCTGGAGGCATTCTGTAATCTGTGGACTATCAGAGTGTTGATGAAACACAGAAATTGCATCGGTATTGAATACAAGAGCCACCATGCGCACTTTCCTCCATGTTAGTAATATCTCAAACAGACTACGCTTTCATCGTTCCCTGGAAGACCAGTGGTAGTTTGCAATGCACATCTGGAGGCATTCTGTAATTTGTGGACTATCAGAGTGTTGATGAAACACAGAAATTGCATCGGTATTGAATACAACAGTCACCATGCGCACTTTCCTCCATGTTAGTAATATCGCAAACAGTCTACGCTTTCATCGTTCCCTGGAAGACCAGTGGTAGTTTGCAATGCACATCTGGAATCATTCTGTAATTTGTGGACTATCAGAGTGTTGAAGACACACAGAAATTGCATCGGGATAGAATACAACAGTCACAATGCGCACGTTCCTCCATGAGAGTAATGTCGGAAACAGTCCACGCTTTGATCGTTCCCTGGAAGACCAGTAGTAGTTTCCGATGCACATCTGGTGGCATTCTGTAATCTGTGGACTATCAGAGTGTTGACGAAACACAGAAATTGCATTGGGATTGAATACAACAGTCACCATGCTCACTTTCCACCACGGGAGTAATGTCTCAAACAGCTTACGCTTTGATCGTTCCCTGGAACACCAGTAGTGGTTTCCGATGCATATCTGGTGGCATTCTGTAATGTGTGGAGTATCAGAGTGTTGACGAAACACAGATATTGCATCGGGATTGAATACAACAGTCACCATGCGCACTTTCCTCCACAGGAGTAATGTCTCAAACAGTGTACGCTTTGATCGTTCCGTGGAAGACCAGTAGTAGTTTCCGATGCACATCTGGTGGCATTCTGTAATCTGTGGACTATCAGAGTGTTGATGAAACACAGAAATTGCATGGGTCTTGAATACAGCAGTCACCATGCGCACTTTCCTCCATGTTAGTAATATCGCAAACAGTCTACGCTTTCATCGTTCCCTGGAAGACCAGTGGTAGTTTGCAATGCACATCTGGAGGCATTCTGTAATTTGTGGACTATCAGAGTGTTGATGAAACACAGAAATTGCATCGGGATTGAATACAACATTCACAATGCGCACTTTCCTCCATGGGAGTAATGTCGGAAACAGCTTACGCTTTGATCGTTCCCTGGTACACCAGTAATGGTTTCCGATGCATATCTTGTGGCATTCTGTAATCTGTGGAGTATCAGAGTGTTGACGAAACACAGATATTGCATCGGGATTGAATACAACAGTCACCATGCGCACTTTCCTCCACAGGAGTAATGTCTCAAACAGTCTACGTTTTGATCGTTCCGTGGAAGACCAGTAGAAGTTTCCGATGCACATCTGGTGGCATTCTGTAATCTGTGGACTATCAGAGTGTTGATGAAACACAGATATTGCATCGGGATATAATTCAACAGTCACCATGCGCACTTTCTTCCATGTTACTAATGTCTCAAACAGTCTACGCTTTGATCGTTCCCTGGAAGACCAGTGGTAGTTTCCAATGCACATCTGGAGGCATTCTGTAATTTTGCGGACTATCAGAGTGTTGATGAAACACAGAAATTGCATCGGGATTGAATACAACAGTCACCATGCGCATTTTCCTCCATTTGAGTAATGTCTCAAACAGCTTACGCTTTGATCGTTCCCTGGAACACCAGTAGTGGTTTCCGATGCATATATGGTGGCATTCTGTAATCTGTGGAGTATCAGAGTGTTGACGAAACACAGATATTGCATCGGGATTGAATACAACAATCACCATGCGCACTTTCCTCCGCAGGAGTAATGTCTCAAACAGTCTACGCTTTGATCGTTCCGTGGAAGACCAGTAGTTGTTTCCGATGCACATCTGGTGGCATTCTGTAATCTGTGGACTATCAGAGTGTTGATGAAACACAGAAATTGCATTGGGATTGAATACAACAGTCACCATGCTCACTTTACACCACGGGAGTAATGTCTCAAACAGCTTACGCTTTGATCGTTCCCTGGAACACCAGTAGTGGTTTCCGATGCATATCTGGTGGCATTCTGTAATCTGTGGAGTATCAGAGTGATGACGAAACACAGATATTGCATCGGGATTGAATACAACAGTCACCATGCGCACTTTCCTCCACAGGAGTAATGTCTCAAACAGTCTACGCTTTGATCGTTCCGTGGAAGACCAGTAGTAGTTTCCGATGCACATCTGGTGGCATTCTGTAATCTGTGGACTATCAGAGTGTTGATTAAACACAGATATTGCATCGGGATATAATACAACAGTCACCATGCGCACTTTCTTCCATGTTACTAATGTCTCAAACAGTCTACGCTTTGATCGTTCCCTGGAAGACCAGTGGTAGTTTCCAATGCACATCTGGAGGCATTCTGTAATCTGTTGACTATCAGAGTGTTGATGAAACACTGAAATTGCATCGGGATTGAATACAACAGTCACCATGCGCATTTTCCTCCATTTGAGTTATGTCTCTAACAGTCAACGCTTTGATCGTTCCCTGGAAGACCAGTAGTAGTTTCCGATGCATATCTTGAGGCATCCTGCAATCTGTGGACTAACTGATTGTTGATGAAACACAGATATTGATTTGGGATTGATTACAACAGTCACCATGCGCACCTTCCTCCATGGGAGTAATGTCTCAAACAGCCTACGCTTTGATCGTTCCCTGGAAGACCAGTAGTAGTTTCCGATGCACATCTGGAGGCATTCTGAAATCTGTGGTCTATTTGAGTGTTGATGAAACACAGAAATTGCATCGGGATTGAATACAACAGTCACCATGCGCACTTTCCTCCATGGGAGTAATGTCTCAAACAGTCTACGCTTTCATCGTTCCCTGGAAGACCAGAAGTAGCTTCCGATGCACATCTGGAGGCATTCTGTAATCTGTGGACTATCAGAGTGTTGATGGAACACAGAAATTGCATCGGGATTGAATACAAGAGTCACCATGCGTACTTTGCTCCACGGGAGTAATGTCTCAAACAGTTTACGCTTTGATCGTTCCCTGGAAGACCAGTAGTAGTTTCCGATGCACATCTGGTTGCATTCTGTAATCTGTGGACTATCAGAGTGTTGATGAAACACAGAAATTGCATCGGGATTGAATACAACAATCACCATGTGCTCCTTCCTCCACGGGAGTAATGTCTCACACGGTCTACGCTTTGATCGTTCCCTGGAAGACCACTAGTAGTTTCCGATGCACGTGTGGTGGCATTCTGTTAACTGTGGACTAACAGAGTGTTGATGAAACACAGAAATTGCATCGGGATTGAATACAACAGTCAGCATGCGCACTTCCCTCCATGGGAGTAATGTCTCAAACAGTCTACGCTTTGATCGTTCCTTGGAAGACCAGTAGTAGTTTCCGATGCACATCTGGAGGCATTCTGAAATCTGTGGTCTAACTGAGTGTTGATGAAACACAGAAATTGCATCGGGATTGAATACAACGGTCACCATGCGCACTCTCCTCCATGGGAGTAATGTCTCAAACAGTCTACGCTTTGATCGTTCCCTGGAAGACCAGTAGTAGTTTCCGATGGACATCTGGTTGCATTCTGTAATCTAAGGGCTACCAGAGTGTTGATGAATCACAGAAATTGCATCGGGATTGAATACAACAGTCACCATGTGCACTTGCTCCATGGCAGTAATGTCACAAGGAGTTTACGGTTTGATCGGTCCCTGGAAGACCAGTAGAAGTTTCCTATGCACATCTGGAGGCATTCTGTAATCTGTGGACTATCAGAGTGTTGATGAAACACAGAAATTGCATCGGTATTGAATACAAGAGCCACCATGCGCACTTTCCTCCATGTTAGTAATATCTCAAACAGACTACGCTTTCATCGTTCCCTGGAAGACCAGTGGAAGTTTGCAATGCACATCTGGAGGCATTCTGTAATTTGTGGACTATCAGAGTGTTGATGAAACACAGAAATTGCATCGGTATTGAATACAACAGTCACCATGCGCACTTTCCTCCATGTTAGTAATATCGCAAACAGTCTACGCTTTCATCGTTCCCTGGAAGACCAGTGGTAGTTTGCAATGCACATCTGGAATCATTCTGTAATTTGTGGACTATCAGAGTGTTGAAGAAACACAGAAATTGCATCGGGATAGAATACAACAGTCACAATGCGCACATTCCTCCATGAGAGTAATGTCGGAAACAGTCCACGCTTTGATCGTTCCCTGGAAGACCAGTAGTAGTTTCCGATGCACATCTGGTG